>NC_142047.1:13500111-14204486 GCF_982192425.1 Myodes glareolus | reverse complement strand
AGAGGAAGTGACTGTTGAGTATTCCGCACCGCTCTGATACTCTGTATTGTTCTTTTAAAAAGAATATGATGATGGGATGGCCCCGCGGCTCGCAGAGTCCGGCAAGGATGGCCGTGAGTCCCTGTAACACCATGCGGCCGGGGGAGTCAGGCGGGCGGTTACGGCGGATAAAAGGCTCATAGGACATAGTATTATTTAAAGAAGAGGGAGACATTTATTGCTTAAAGGAGAGAAAACAGAGAGAAAACAAAGACACACATACACACGAGACGAGACAAATACATACACACACACACACACACACACACACACACACGCACAGGCACCAGAGAGAGAGAACGAGCATGGTGGGGGTGTGTGTTCAAAAGTGGCTGGGATGGGCGTGGTTAGTTCTTAAAGTGTCCCAATGGAATAACACTCTGGAGGCAGAGGTTCCTGCTGACCATCTCCACCTGACGATCCCCCCCACCCTTGGAGCTGCGATCCTGCAGTTTCCTTAGGACAAGTCAGGCTATTGCCCCCTTCCTGCCTCTTCTCCCGTCTTCCCTTCGGAGGAGAGTGGAGCAGGGCAATCAGTGACTTTTTCCAGAGCAGAGCAATGGCTTTCACTGGAGCAGAATTGTTAACGCTCTACTGGGGAGGCCTACCGGGCTGGAACAAAACTCTAACACTTTGGCTGGGAAAGCTGTCCCTTCAGAGTTTTCCATAATCCCACAACTCCTCTAAGCCCTTCTGGACCTTGGGACCCCATTCCCAACCCTTTGCTGTGGACGAGACCCCTACTCCTGGAGCTCAGATTTTGTCCTCACCTTCCAGTCTCTACAAAAGCCCTGGTACCACTGGCTTAAGCGCCTGACCCCTCGGCGAACTGAAAGACTTGGTCATTCCTGAGTACTACACCCACAACTACAGTCTGCATAGACATTTTTCTTCTCTCTCATCCATGAGACTTGGATCCAAGCATCCCTTGGATGCTTCTTAGAAAACCTGTAACCTCTACACCTGGCAACTGACCTGAAGGGCTCTGGCTTCAATATCCCTTAGATAATCAATCCGAAGGGCCACCTAATGGCACCTTAGATCCTAATATTGTGGGACCTTTACAAATATTGTGAGTGATCTGTGCAAACAGAAAGAAATTCCCCATTTCTCATTTTTCTTTTCTCAGCGCCAAGTGCTGTTTGTTTTTGTCTAGTCTCTGCACCACACACCATGTAAATGTCGGGTCTTTCAATTTACCAAGGACAGATCTGTAACTTTGTTGCAAAGTGGGCCCAGGAGCCAGACACAGCAGGAGGCCGAGGAAGCAAAGGGGCAGGCCAGTTGTATCAGGCACACGCCCTACACTGGATCTTCACAGACTGGTGCATCTCTCAGCTCTCTCCCCAAGCGTCCTCTGTCTATAGCCAGAGCTGAAACTCCTCCTAGCTGTGAGCTCCAAACCAGATGATTTTTCCTCTATTTTCAACTACACTCACAAGCCTCCCCCTCACCCACTTCAACCCGCAGTCTCTTCTCTTTTTCTCCAGCCTCTCTTGTTTCCCTTTCTCCCTTCTCAGTTACAGGCTGCCCATCCAGTCAGTGCTGAGGTGGTTCCCTGACAGGCCCATCCTTGCTAGGGATAAATTTGTAACTTGCCTCCTCGCTGGTCTTCAAAAGGCCACACTTCAGACAGTAAATTGTGAAAAAATCCAAGATGTCCTCCAGGACAAACATGAAAATCCAGCCCAATTCCTAGAATGCCTTATAAAAGCGCTCTTACAATATGCCAAACCCGGATCATCAGACTCTTCCCAAAAATTAGGTCCAAACTTAAACATCTAGAGAAAGGACGTCTGACTCCATAGGTAGAAGTCTTATCTGTGGCCTTCAAGGTGTACCACTGAGGAGATGAAAAAGCCCCCAAACAAAAATACTTGATGCTAGTGAAACTCTTTTAAGAATGAATCTTCTGCAACCTTTTCTTGCCCCCTTTCCCTTGGAACTACCTGATTTATCTTTCTTAATACCCTCGTGGGCCTATGTGTTGCCATGTTCCTAGCCAACCAGGACCTGCCTACTAAATCCTGCAGCTTCTTTTAGCCCTCTGGGCCTCTGTGACCTGGTACCTCCTGTGTCTCAGCTGCACCTGGAAGTCTCTGAGATTCTCTGTCTCCTCCTGGGCTTTTTTCTTGCCTCTCAGTTGCCACTTGGAACTCACAGAAACTGTCTTCCAACAGACTTCATTTTGTGACTCTTTTGCTCTTCCTCCTTTGACTTGGGGTTTATTAAAGCCTCACTCTGTTACTACAAACAGAAGAGAGAGGTGGTCTTTGTCTCTTCCTCAGAGAGGACTATTGCTTCTATGCCAAGCAGTAAGGTGTAGTAAAAGACAAGATCTGACAACTCCAGCTGGATCTTCAAAAACATAAGAAACAGCTTGATGCCTCTAGTCAGTGGCCCATTGACAGTCCAATATGGAATTGGGTACTACCCTTTTTAAACCCGTTTCTCTTCCCTCTCATAATCCTAGTGGTTGTACCCTGCCTTATAAACTTCCTGTCTAGATTTTTTTCAACAACAGATTCAAAAAATTGCTAACCAGACTTTTAATCAGTTGCTATTACAACTCCTAGCTACAGAGCCAGAGGCCAGCGACTCCCAAATATACGTTGATGGTGAAGATGAAGTTTGCCCAAAAGGGCTTTGATGCCCTGATTCAACACCAAGTAGTCTAACAAAAACATTGCTCCTCTTTCCCATGACATATTTGTTTATTAATAATAAACAACAAAAAGGGGGGAATGTAAGCCCCTCAAGTCACATGACCTCCAACTGCCAGGTTCCACCCACAGGGCACTCTAACTGCCTTAACTGCTGGACCTAGCCCCACCCTTCAGAGTAAGAAGCCCAGTCTCTGAACATGAAATCCCACCAATCTCCACCCTGGAGAGCTCTACCCTCTCCCCAAGAAACTCTATATGAGCCCTGTATCCTGTTCAGATTGCTGCTGTTTCTCAATTGCAAGCTTTGGCTGTCAGCCTTCTGGGTTTTCCTGTTCCAAAAATTGTCTTGTGTGAGGTTTGTTGTGTGATATTACCTTGTGGTATTCCTTGGCACCTAACTGCCAGGAAACCTTTCCATCCAAGCTTTAATGCTTACAGTGGGGGCAGGCTTTGATGTTTCCCATGCCCAGGATACTGCCCAGTGTCCCAGTTGACTCCCTGTAACCTGCAAGAAGAAGAACCTTCAGCTGCTTCTCCAGCACCACGTCTGCCTACACGCTGCCATGCTCCCTGCCATGATGATAATGGACTGAACCCCTGAAACTGTGAGTTGTCATGGTCATGGTGTTTCTTTACAGCAATAGAAATTTTTGATGAGACAAATGTCTTTTAGAAACTGTCACTTGCCTATGGGTCACGTCTGTTTTCTCTTTATCCAGAGGCAGTCATTTGCCCCCCAGGGACAAATACCTCTTCTCCCTCTCTTTTGCCCACCTTTTCTTCTCTCCCTTATTCCTTTCCCTTTCTCCCTTGTCCTTTATCTCCTACCTTCCAGTACCCTGAACTCTGGTGAGTAGGTGAATAATCTATTTAGATACCAGCTCTACTTCTCCATGTTCAACGACAAAAGTGTTACCTCCAGAAACAAGACCTTAACATCAGGTTGTGTGAGGAACCAAGAGCCTTGGCAACAGCCTGTGCTATTTGGTGGTTTCCATGGGTCCCTTTTGTTAATAACTCAACAGGCTGTAACCTGTTCCTGGCACTGGAGGTTTAATTTGGTGGCACAAGATGTCTACTTGAAGCCTTCTCTCCCTTGTTATTTTTTTTTTGTCACCATGTGGGTTCCTTTCACATACTGATAGGAAGCTCCTAGGGTAGTCAGTTCCAAAGGAACTTTTTTATTTTCCATTTCTTATATTTCCTTTCTTTTTTAATTGATTTTTGTTGAGCTTTATATTTTTTGCTCCTCTCCTTGCCTCTCCCCTCCCCTCTTCAATCCTCATCAAAAAACCTTTAGTATTGGTTGTCCCTCTCTGTTTTCCTTTCTTTACCTTTCTGTCCCATCCCCCTTTCATTAAACCACCCAACTCTAGTTTTCCTTTGTAACTTCATGACACTATAGACTATTTCCTTTCCTGGAGAGATACTCTCCTGGTCCCTTAGTAGGTACCAAACCTCTGTGGTTATTCAGATTGTAGTTTCCATATCAGAATCTTAAAAGGTAACATCCTTAAAAGAGAAAACATATAATCTTTGTCTACATGTGCTGAGCACTGTAGGCTTTTGTTGCTGGAGTGTGACCTGGGCGTGCGCAGAAAACACAGGGGGCACAGTCGCTGAGAACCATTGTGTGCTCATAGCACATTACTATGTCCATGGAACTGGGTTGCTAAGGATGAAGCAGAGTTCAGCTCACACTGAACCAAGGACCTGCCCTGTCAGGATGTTCTTTTGGATCAGTGGGGACTTAATGAGTGTTTTTATTATTTACTGTTGGGTTTGGGAGGGTGGAGGGTGCAGGTGGCAAAAGGGGAAGGCAGGGAGGGCCGGGAGGGCCTGTGGAGCCTTGAGGCTCAATATGAAGGAGGACCTTGATTATGATGCCCGCACTATTAGAGCCCCTCAGCAGTACACCTGCCTGTGACCCGCATGCCTGAGTCATGGGTGCTTGGGTAGTAAAAAGCAGGAATTTCCCCTGTACTTAATCAGGTATGACCCTGTGGGGCAGCTCCACAGGGCGGCCAGTGTGGGCGATGTGACTTCAGTTGAGAGACTCATCAACTTCAATCAATAAATACCATGTAAACGGATATGACAGGAGTGGCAGGTAATGGGGCCTGGGGAGGGGCAAGGGGCAGAAGGGGCAGGAGGTGCAGGAGGTGCAGGAGGGGCAGGAGGGGCAGGAGGGGCAGGAGGGGCAGGAGGGGCAGGAGGGGCAGGAGGAGCAGAAACTATTTGGCACAGTCAGGGGTTACCAGGGAGAAACACACCTTCCAGAGCTGCCTGAGGTAGGGCAGGTGTCATGCTCAAGACTCTTCTTTCATGGAAACCACTGGGTTTTGTGCCTGCTTTAGACTTCTAGGCATCTGAAACCTGCACACCTTGGAAGGGCAGCTCCTAGGCTTTCTTTAAGAGAAGCAACACAAAGAACTCCAGTTAGTTTACAAATCCTTTTACACTGTCTCCTTTAGAGCACTTTATTGGGCACTTTAAAGGGATTTAGCTAATAAAACCACATACATTTTTTTATGTGTACACTTAATTTTTTTTTAGATTTCAGTGTTTTGCCTGCGTGTATTTTCATTGTACCACACACACATCAGAAGAGGGCATTGGATCTCCTGGAACTGGAGTTATGGACAGTTGTGATCTGCTATGTGGGTGCTGAGAACCAAACCCAGGTCCCCTATGAGAAAAACTAGAGCTCATAAATACCAAGCCATCTCTCCAGGCTTAATGCATATGTTTTTAATGCTATGCTATATTTAACACAGAAAATTGTATCATGAGATGGATTTTCACATAAAATGACAACTTGAAGCCAAAAAAAGAATCGCCAAGAAATCTTACGTCTATGTGTTCTATGTTTGCTGAGGAATCTCATAAGGAAATTTTCAACATGAACTATAACTCAGTCCACCGGCCCCTTATATACATGTTGTATGTGCTTTGGTACCTACGTGAAGGCTAGAGGTCGACATTTTCTTCTTCAATTTCTTTTCCTCTCATTAAAAAATTCTTATGTGTGTGTGCACACATGAGCCCCACACATGCCAAGTAAGTGTGTGAAGGTTAGAAGAGAGCCATATTTGACAGTTGTATTCTGCCACATAGTGGGTTCTGGGGATTGAACTCGGGCCATTGGGTCTGCCAGTGGGTGCCCTCACGTGGTGAATCACCCTGTGGTCCCTACACCTCAACTTTTGAGACAGATTCTCTCACCCAAATCCCCACTGTGTTTGACTGATTTTCTTGGTGTATACTGATTCACCTAGACTTGCAAGAAAGAAAGCATGGGGATCCTCCTGCATCCACATCTCCAAGTTTCTCAAGGTGCTGGAGATTCTGAAGTTGGTGTCTCAGGCTTGCAGGGTGAGTGCTTAGCAACTGAGTTTTAACAATCACTGCAGCCCTCTTTCCTAGTCCTTGTTTCTTATTTCTCTCTAGGTTATAGGCAGGAAACTATAGCCCTCAACAGTAGATTCTCCATAGGAAGTAGTCTAGCAAAAACAATGACCACATTCACAAAAAGATGGATTATGGATGTTTGATATCATTTAAGGGGGGGTGTCAAAGTATTATTTTGCTTAATAAATGTATTCTTTAAAAACACTGAATTCTCCAGCTCTATTTTTCTATCCTGTCAATCCATTTATTCCCCGTGTGTAACTTAGATATCTCCTGTACAGCATACAAATTTACTAGCCCTCAAGATCCTCTCATTCTTAATATATTCATGTTCCTCTGCCCAGTCAGCTTTCCTTACATTCTACAAATTTAAATATTGAATACAATGAACTATGCTCAATGGAATCCCTAGTATTTTTTGGCTTAAGGCTTTTTGAAAATCAAAGCAAGGGAGCTATGATACCATGGGTTATCTCCTTCTGGAGAGATTTGCTCAAGTTTGATGCTAGGAGATGAACACATGGAGAGGTATAAGAGAAAGCCATTTGCTACCGTCTGGTGTCTTTATTAACATGGACACTCTGTACCTTGTCTGAGGACTATGCTGTGTCCCTGTTGGCAGCAAATATAAAAACATTACTTCTGGACATTGAAAAATGAAAAAAAAATCAAAGTGTTGATGACCGAGGATTTAGATTTTTGTTTGTTGTTATTGCTATTCTAAATCTGTTTACAATTCATAGTCTTAAGAGCTGATGTTTACATAGATATGAGTGACCTGTAGAATCGTCATGGGCCTGTGGATTGTGTCATGTTTCATTTGATGTAAGGCACAATGGACTGCATGGTGACCTTTTATTTCATATGGTAGGAATTATAAGTGGCAGATGTCAGCGATGCTAAAGTGTGAAATAAAGAGGAAGGTGGGTGCAGTGGAACAGCCTGCACTCCTACCTACTGGGAGGATTAGCAAGTTTAAGGCCAGCTTAGGGAATAGAGTTTTAAAACCTTGTAAAGTTATTTAAAGAAAAATATTTGCAGTAGGTATAATTCTGTTACTTCTCTTCACTGAAATAT
Organism: Myodes glareolus; assembly: GCF_982192425.1. NCBI lineage: Eukaryota > Metazoa > Chordata > Mammalia > Rodentia > Cricetidae > Myodes > Myodes glareolus. The sequence goes on along the minus strand of NC_142047.1, from coordinate 14,197,293 downwards.
TGTGCTTGTTAACATTAGGAAAACCAATCATAATTGTATCCAGCAAACACTGAGCTGTCAGGCTGGAAGCATTTGTACGTGCTCTTGAAGATGCGAGTTGAAGCATCACAGCAGCATTGTGTAAGATAGCTACAGTGTTGAATCCCCATTCTACAGATGGAGAGATTGATTTATGGGCTCACAGGAAGTCTAAGTAGTAACTACTAACTAACAGTGATTGGGGTAGGATTCAAATCCAAGCTGAGTTCAATCTATTAGGTGTTCTGTTTCCAGAGAGTACTCTGAGGAAGGATGGAGCCTGATACAGAGCACTCGCCTTGGATGGGACAGCCATGCACTGTAGGCCCAGCACAGAAATGAACACCTGAGTAGAGAAATAAGTAAAAGAGAAAATTTTAGTTTCTTCTCTTACATCAGAAGGAAATGCATGTTGCCATCTAGTATTTACACTTGAATGTGCCTTTACATAGCAATCTGTAATTTCCTAAAATGTCCTCTCAATTTGTAGGACATCACTGCATTACGCCCGTGCCCTGCTGTGGTGATATTATTATCCAACTGAACAGATTTTAATATCCAGGATGATGGTGGTTGCACATTCTTGATTAAGGAAGTTATCAGACAACAGTTTTGGTATGAAATGGATTAAATCTTATTCTAGTTTTGTTTTTGTTGTTGTGATAAAACACTGGCTAAAACCAGCTCAGGAAAGGAAATGTTTATTCAGCCTACAATTTCACATCACAGTCCGTCATGAAGGGAAACCAAGGCAGGAGCTCAATCAGGACCAGAGGCAGGAAACGAAGCAGAGGTTATGGGGAAATTCTGCTTTTTCATGGCTTTTTTCCAAGGCTTGCTCAGATTTCTTATACTACTCAGGACCACCTGCCCAGTCATGCCACCACCCCTAGGAAGCTGTGCCCTCCCATATCAACCTCAGTCAAGAAAATGCTCTACAGACTTCCCAGAGTCCAGTCTGGTGGAGGCAATTCTTCAGGTGAGGTTCCTTCTTTCCCAGTGTCTTCAGTCTCTGTCAAGCTATATATAAAACAAGCAAAGAAATGAGCATCTTCCTTCACTACAACAATAGCCAAACAGTGCTGGTGAAACGCTTTACTATCTAGGTGTGGTGGCACACCCCTGAAATTCTACCCCTTGGAAAGCTTTGGTGGGGAGGTTATGAATTTAGGCAAGCCTGGGGTCCTTACGAGGACCCTGTCTCAAAGAGAGAGGGATAATGTGTATAACCTAAACAACTGGTCTGATCGAAGGGTAACTATTCAATGCGATAGTCAGAATGCTTATCTCGACTCTCTTGAATTCAGTATCTCTTTCTTTATACCATATCCACAGGTCACCCAGCAGGACAACGTGGAGTGTGTTTCTATATTACTGATGCAGAGTGCTGATCCCCACATCATAGATTTCAGAGGGAATGCAGCCCCACACCATGCCATTTCCAGAGGTAACACAACAGTTGCCAGCAACCTGCTCGGATACAACATAAATATTGAAGCCAAAACAGAGGTAAAAATAATTCAATTTCATTCCCAAAGTACTTCCAGCAATGACACTCAAATCACTTTCCACATTCTGAAGCTCAAGCAGTCTCACTGAATCTGTTCAGAGTCAAACATTTTTAAAAATCTGTTTTTCATAGTTCTTGTAAGTAACTTAAAGGAACGCAGCACAGCACATTTTGATTCAGATGTGGACTTTACTTTCAAATTGAACAAGTAAACGATTTGGGCACACATATACTTCACATACTCACAAGCAATAAAAAATAATTTTAACTTAAATGTCTGTAGACAAAAACAGAAATCTGTGCAATTAATAAGCCATTGATGTGGTTTGTCTCTCAGAGATGAGGCTAGAGTGCAAAGGTCACAGGTACAAAAGCAAATGCGGAAATTTGATCATTGAAGAAAACATACTGAGAAGATATTTTTATTTTACTTTTTTCATATTTTCTATGTACATAGTGAAGGGGCGAAAATATGACTCCATCTTAGAGAAGGAGCAACTCCATTGTAATTAATGACCTAAGCCTGAATCCAGTAGATTCCCCACTTGGCTAAACAGTTCCAAACCTGTTCCTATAAGGCTGGAAGACCCAGAGTTGCTGGATCTGGCTGTTACTGACCATGTGACAGAAAAATCCCACAATGGATGAAAATGTTACTAGCCCTGTCCAATCAACATGCACCCCATATAACTACTCCCTGACTGCCCGATTATAACAAAGATACTAAGAATTCCCAGAATTTCCTTTAAAAGGGCCTGCATGTCTTTGTTCCTGGTCTTCATTAACATTTTATATGGGTGATGGACTGTTGAATGCTAGCTATTTCTGAAGAACAAGTACTCTTTGTGTTACATACCATTTGAGTCTGTGGTCTTTCTCCAGGATCTTTGGACCACTACAATAGGAAATGATGTTTGGTTTGGGAGATAATTTTTAGTTTAAGGAAAAAAATAGTTTTGAAAAACGGATTGAGAAACTGCTCCAGAGATGCCTCTTGAGTTCAGTCATTCAACAGAGACACACCAAACCTAACTACATGTTTTAGGGTTGGGGCAATGGAAACACATCTCCGTGGAGCTAAGAAGCTTGGAACCAGCTAGTGTTTGTGGGAAGTTCTGGAGATGAGTGGTGTTCAAGGGCAATGTTGGACAGGGGAAGGTATGTCAAAGGGAATGGAACCCCTGTGTATGTGAATCTGCAGCAAGGGCTGAAGGAAAATCTATCCTTTTGTGACTCTTTTTGTTTATGAAATCTTTGATAAATTTTCAGTTGAGAAGCATGTCAATGGGCACAGGAGACCACTTCCTAGGTAGAACCCCAGTAGCACAGACAATAGGAGCAACAATGAATAAATGGGACCTCCTGAAACTGAGAAGCTTCTGCAAAGCAAAGGACATTGTCATTGAGACAAAAAGGCAACCTACTGATTGGGAGAAGATCTTCACCAACCCCGCATCAGACAAAGGTCTGATCTCCAAAATATACAAAGAACTCAAGAAACTAGACACTAAAACTCTAATTAACCCAATCAAAAAACAGGGTACTGAACTGAACAGAGAATTCTCAACAGAAGAAGTTCAAATGGCCAAAAGACACTTAAGGTCATGCTCAACCTCCTTAGTGATCAGGGAAATGCAAATCAAAACAACTTTGAGATACCATCTTTTTTTTTGTCCTATGTGCCAGTTTAATTTCTGAAGACAAACATCTTAGATTATGTGTCTATACATACTGCATTTGCTTATACAAATCTAATGTTATATATTTCAGATTTATAAACTTCTTACCTAACCCTTTCTCAGGGTCCATGACTGCCAACTCTGTCTCTGTAAGCCACTACAGACCCTGTTGAGTTGATTCTGTGGCCTGTATTCTGTAGTATCCTCAACTCCTCTGGCTATATAAGCGGTAACATCTTTACATTAAACAATGATACATGATATGGTGTCATTTACTACTTCTTTTTCATGGCTTTATAGTTTCCCTTGTGGCACTTCTTTTTTTTTCATAAAAAATGCTTATTTTAGAACAGGAAATCTAAAGGACACACAAGCCTGAGAAATGCAGTCGGTCATCAGCATCCATAAACACATAAACAGGGATCTATACCACACACAATCACACACGCGCACAGACACACAGACACACACACACACACACACAGAGAGAGAGAGAGAGAGAGAGAGAGAGAGAGAGAGAGAGAGAGAGGAGGGCAAGGAGGGAAAAGCACAGCAGCAGGATTGACTTTCATCAGTTTTAGTTAGAGCATGAGGCTACTTAACATCTACGTAAATCAAGAATCAAAAATAGGCAAATACTGGTTCTTATCTGGCTTCCTCCTTTCCTCCTTTCCCCCTTAAATAGGATGTTGTCACCCACATTCAGAGTGACTCTTCCTGCCTGGAAGAGAAAAAGTCATGGGAAGAAAGTAAACACATGTCTATCTTGCTTTGCATTCTTAGTGTTTGATGAGTGAAGTCCTTGAAATGACCAAAGGCTGTCATTTGTGTTTCCAGATGAGAATCTAAAGCTCAGCCATGTCAGTTTAGCTGCTGAAGGCCCTCCCAGCTAGCGGGGATACAAGTTCACACTGGGATCACTCAGGGAGTCCCTGATTTCTGGGTGAGAACCTTCTGGGCAAGGATGGGTCCCCCAACCTTTGGTGTTCATGTTTCTTGCATGGCCTTTGACTTCATTTTCTCTTCTTCTTCTCTCTCTGTGCCCAGAGGCGATCCTGAGACTCCATTCGTGTGTACTTTGCTGCCTTCTCATTGGGTCCAGCCAGTGGTAGAGTAGATGTGCACATATTTATTCTCCTCTTGTCCTCCCTTGGCAGGATCTTGTGCTAGCCATGGCCCCCTCTCTGATGGCTAGTTCTACTTGTCTACCTTACAATGAAGAATCGCCTAGTAAGAGAGACTTGAAGTTTTTTTTTTTTTTTGAAGAGGGGATGCAGTGAACTTTATTGATGGTATTCAAGAGAGTAGGGCTCCCTAAGCCCCTCCTGTTATCCCCATTCCTCCCTTACTCCCTTCTCTCTAACCCTCTCCCCTTCCAACAACCCTCCCACCCCCCCCCCCCATGCACCCGCGGTTACCTTACAAGGGACTCTTGTCTATTTTCCAATCTCCAGGCAGAGAGCTACATGATTTTCATCAGATTCACCTTCTTTTTTAGCTTCTCTAGGATCACGAATTATAGGCTCAAAGACCTTTAATTATGGTTAAAATCCACATATGAGTGAATACATACCATATTCCTCTTTTTGGGTCTGGCTTACCTCACTCAGTAAAGCATTTTCTATATCCATCCATTTGCATGCAAAATTCAAGATGTCATTGTTTTTTACCACTGAGTAGTACTCTAATGTGTATATGTTCCACACCTTTATTAACCATTCTTCTATTGAGGGGCACCTAGGTTGTTTCCAGGTTCTGGCTATTACAAATAGTGCTGCTATGAACATAGTTGACAAATGCTTTTTTAGTATGATAGGGCATCTCTTGGGTATATTCCCAAGAGTGGAATTGCTGGGCCCTGAGGGAGGTTGACTCCCAGTTTCCTGAGAAACCGCCACATTGATTTCCACAGTGGCTGCACAAGTTTGCATTCCCACCAACAATGGATGAGTGTTCCCCTCATTCCACATCCTCTCCAGCATAGGCTCTCAATGGTGTTTTTGAGTTTGGCTAATCTGACAGGTGTAAGATGATATCTCAAAGTGGTTTTGATTTGCATTTCCCTGATCGCTAAGGAGGTTGAGCATGACCTTAACTGCATTTTGGCCATTCGGAATTCATCTGTTGTGAATTCTCTGTTCAGTTCAGTACCCCATTTTTTAATTGGGTTAATTAGAGTTTTAGTGTCTAGTTTCTTGAGTTGTTTGTATATTTTGGAGATCAGACCTTTGTCTGATGAGGGGTTTGTGAAGATCTTCTCCCAGTCAGAAGGTAGCCTTTTGGTCTGACAGTGTCCTTTGCATTACAGAAGCTTCTCAGTTTCAAGGTCCCATTTATTCATTGCTTCTCTTATTGTCTGCGCTCCTGGGGTTCTGCTTAGGAACTGGTCTCCTGTGCCTATATCTTGTAGACTACTTCCCACTTTCTCTTCTATCAGGTTCAAAGTGGTCAGATTAATGTTGATGTCTTTAATCCATTTGGACCTGAGTTTTGTGCATGGTGATAGATATGGATCTATTTTCATTCTTCTACAGGTTGACATCCAGTTATGCCAGCACCATTTGTTAAAGATGCTTTCCTTCTTCCATTGTATACCTTTAGCTCCCTTGTCAAATATCAGGTGTTCATAAGTTTGTGGGTTAATACCCGGGTCTTCTATTCGATTCCATAGGTCGACTTCTCTGTTGTTATGCCAATACCAAGCTGTTTTCAATAATGTTGCTCTGTAATAGAGTTTGAAGTCAGGGAGGGTAATGTCTCCAGAAGTTCCTTTATTGTATAAGATTTTTTTGGCTATCCTGGCTTTTTTGTTTTTCCATATAAACTTGATTATTGTTCTCTCAAGGTCTGTGAAGAAGTTTGATGGAATTTTGATGGGAATTGCATTGAATCTATAGATTGCTTTTGGTAGAATTGCCATTTTTACTATGTTGATTCTTCCAATCCAAGAGCAGGGGAGGTCTTTCCATTTACTGGTATCCTCCTCAATTTCTTTCTTCAAGGACTTAAAGTTCTTGTCAAATAGGTCTTTCACTTCCTTGGTTAGAGTTACCCCAAGATATTTTATGCTATTTGTGGCTATCATGAAAGGTGATGTTTCTCTGATTTCCCTCTCTGCTTCTTTATCTTTTGTGTATAGGAGGGCAACCGATTTTTTGGAGTTGATCTTGTATCCTGCCACATTACTAAAGGTGTTTATCAATTGTAGAAGTTCTTTGGTAGAGTTTTTGGGGTCGCTTATGTACACTATCATATCGTCTGCAAATAACGAAAGTTTAACTTGATCCTTTCCAATTCGAATCCCCTTGATCTCCTTATGTTGTCTTATTGCTATTGCTAGAACTTCAAGCACTATATTGAAGAGGTATGGAGAGAGTGGACAGCCTTGTCGTGCTCCTGATTTTAGTGGAATGGCTTTGAGTTTCTCTCCATTCAATTTGATGTTAGCTGTCGGCTTACTATATATTGCTTTTATTATATTTAGGTATGATCCTCATATACCCAATCTCTCCAACACCTTTATCATAAAGGGGTATTGAATTTTGTCAAATGCTTTTTCAGCATCCAATGAAATGATCATATGGTTTTTTTCTTTCAGTTTATTTATATAATGGATTACATTGATAGATTTGCGTATGTTGAACCAGCCCTGCATCTCTGGGATGAAGCCCACTTGATCATAATGGATGATTTTTCTAATGTATTCTTGGATTCGGTTTGCCAGTATTTTATTGAGTATTTTAGCGTCAATGTTCATGAGTGAGATTGGTCTGTAATTCTCTTTCTTGGTTGTGTCTTTGTGTGGTTTTGGTATCAGGGTAACCGTAGCATCATAAAGAGAGTTTGGCAATGATTCTTCTGTTTCTATATTGTGAAATACATTAAGGAGTATAGGTATTAGCTCTTCCTGGAAGTTCTGGTAGAATTCTGCATTGAAACCATCTGGTCCTTGGCTTTTTTTGGTGGGGAGGTTTTTGATAACAGCTTCTAATTCTTTGCGACTAACAGGTCTATTTAGATTGTTCACTTGGTCTTGATTTAACTTTGGTAAATGGTATTTATCTAAAAACCAATCCATTTCTCGTACATTTTCCAACTTTGTGGCATATAAACTCTCGTAGTAAGATCTAATGATTCTCTGAATTTCCACTGTGTCTGTTGTTATGTCCCCCTTTTCATTTCTGATCTTATTAATTTGAGTGTTCTCTCTCTGCCGTTTGATTAGTTTGGCTAGGGGTTTGTCAATCTTGTTGATTTTCTCCAAGAACCAACTTTTTGTTTCATTGATTTTTTGGATTGTTTTCTATGTTTCTATTTTGTTGATTTCAGCCCTCAGTTTGATTATTTCCAATCTTCTACTCCTCCTGGGAGAGTCTGCTTCTTTTTTTTTCCAGAGCTTTTAGGTGTGCTGTTAAGTCTCCAATATATGCTTTCTCCATTTTCTTTAATTGGGCACTTAGTGCTATGAACTTTCCTCTTAGAACTGCTTTCATTGTGTCCCATAGGTTTGAGTATGTTGTGTCTTTATTTTCATTAAATTCAAGGAAGACTTTAATTTCTTTCTTTATTTCTTCCTTGACCCAGGGATGATTCAGTAGTTGACTGTTCAACTTCCACGCGTTTGTAGGCTTTCTGGTATTCGAATTGTTATTGAATTCTAACTTTATTCCGTGGTGATCCGACAAGACACAGGTGATTACTAATATTTTTTTGTATCTGTTTAAGTTTGCTTTGTTACTGAGTATGTGGTCAATTTTCGAGAAGGTTCCATGAGCTGCAGAGAAGAAGGTATATTCTTTCCTTTTTGGGTAGAATGTTCTATAGATATCTGTTAAGTCCATTTGATTCATTACCTCTAGCAATTCTCTTATTTCTCTTCTAGGTTTCTGTTTGATTGACCTGTCCATTGGTGAGAGAGGTATGTTGAAGTCTCCTACTATTCGTGTGTGTGGTTTGATGACTGCCTTGAGTTCTAAAAGTTTTTCTTTTACATAAGTGGGTGCTTTTATATTAGGGGCGTAGATATTCAGGATTGAGACTTCCTCCTGATTAATTGTTCCTGTTATGAGTATGAAATGTCCATCTCCATCTCTTCTGATTGATTTTAGTTTGAAGTCAATTTTGTTAGATATTAGAATGGCCACACCTGCTTGTTTCTTAGGTCCATTTCCTTGGAAAACCTTTTCCCAACCCTTTACTCTGAGTAGATGTCTATCTTTGTGGTTGAGGTGTGTTTCTTGTAAACAGCAGAATGTTGGATCCTGTTTTCTTATCCAGTCTTTAAGTCTGTGCCTTTTTATAGGTGAGTTGAGTCCATTAATGTTAAGTGATATTAATGACCAGTGGTTGTAAATTCCGTTCATTTTTTTTTGTGTGTGTGTGTGTGTGTAGTAGAGTTTGTGTGTTTCTCTTCTTTGAGTTGTGGTTGTGAAGGGTTGCTAGATGTCTGGGTTATTGTAGGCAGTGATGGCAATGTTGGATTCCTTGGGTTGCGATTTTCCTTCTATTACTTTCTGTAAGGCGGGATTTGTGGCTACGAATTGTTTAAATTTATTTTTATCCTGGAATATTTTGTTTTCTCCGTTGATAGTGAATGATAGCTTGGCTGGGTATAGTAGTCTGGATTTGCATCCATGGTCCCTTAGTTTCTGCAGTACCTCTATCCAGGATCTTCTGGCTTTCATGGTTTCCATAGAGAAGTCTGGTGTAATCCTGATAGGTTTACCTTTATAAGTCACTTGACCTTTTTCCTTTGCAGCTCTTAATATTCTTTCTTTAATCTGAATGTTTTGTGTTTTGATTATTATATGGTGAGGGGACTTTTTTTTATCCAGTCTATTCAGCGTTCTGTATGCTTCTTGAACCTTCATAGGAATATCGTTCTTTAGGATGGGAAAGTTTTCTTCTATAATTTTGTTAAATATATTTTCTGGGCCTTTGATCTGCAGTTCTTCTCCTTCTTCAATCCCTATTATTCTTAGATTTGTTTTTTTTATTGTGTCCCTGATTTCCTGAATGTTTTGTGAAGAGAATTTGTTGGATTTGCCATTTTCTTTGACCAGAGCATTTATTTTCTCTATGGTATTTTCAGAATCTGAGATTCGTTCTTCTATCTCTTGTATTCTATTGGTTATGCTTGATTCTGTAGTCTCCGTTCGTTTACCTAGGTTTTCCATATCCAGCCGGTTCTCGTTTTGTGTTTTCTTCATTGCCTCCATTTCAGTTTTCAATTCTTGGACTGTTTCCTTTACTTGTTTGATTGTTTTTTCTTGGTTTCTCAGGGTATCATTCACGGATTTACTTATTTCTTCAAACTTTTTGTTATATTTCTCATCCATTTCTATACTCATTTCTACAAATTTTTTGTTATACTTCTCATCCAATTCTTTAAGGGAGTTATTCATATCCTGTTTAAGGGACTCTATTGCTTTCATCATGGCACTTTTTTCTACTTCTTCTGGGTTAGAGTGTTCAAGTCCTTCTGTTGTAGGGTCATTGGGATCTGGTGTTTTCATGTTGTTTTTCAGATTGTTGGAGGAGGTCTTGCTTTGGCGTCTGCCCATCTCTTCGTTCAAATGCTCTCTATTGGAACTTCTGGTAGTGGGTCAGGTTCCCTTGTTGGGCAGGGAATTCACTGATAGAATGCTAACCTTTCCTCAGGCAGGCTATTGAAACACAGGCACTTCCTCTTTCCGGGATGCGCCTACAGAGCAGGCCCAGCGTGCAAGGCAGCTGAGCTGGGGAAATTTTATGGCCCCAGTGGGAAGGGAGAAATATAGGAATTTGTACCTGGATGGAAGCTGGGATGGCAGGCGGGAGAGCTTAGCAGGGTGGAACCAGCACTGCAGGGTGACCTGGGAGTCTATGGGGTCGGGGAAAGTCTGAGCTCCTCCTCACCGGGCCCCTCCGATGGCCCTATGGATGGAAGCTGGGATGGCTGGCGGGGGGAGCTTAGCAAGCAGGGTGGAGCCAGCAGTGCAGGGTGACCTGGGAGTCTATGGGGTCGGGGAAAATCCGAGCTCCTCCTCGCCGGGCCCCTGCCACGGTCCCGAAGCAAACTCACCCCTTCGATGGCCCTCTGGATGGAAGCTGGGATGGCTGGCGGGGGAGCTAGCAAGGTGGAGCCAGCAGTGTAGGGTGACCTGGGAGTCTATGGGGTCAGGGAAAGTCCGAGCCCCTCCTCGCAGGGCCCCTGCCGTGGTCCCGATGCAAACTCACCCCTCCGATGGCCCTCTGGATGGAAGCTGTTATGGCTGGCAGGGGAGCTAGCAGGGTGGAGCCATCAGAGCAGGGTGACCTGGGAGTCTATGGGGTTGGGGAAAGTCTGAGCTCCTCCTCGCAGGGCCCCTGCCACGGTCCCGAAGCAAACTCACCCCTCCAATGGCCCTCTGGATGGAAGCTGGTGAGATACCATCTTACACCTGTCAGAATAGCTAAACTCAAAAACATCAATGATAGCCTATGCTGGAGAGGATGTGGAGTAAGGGGAACACTCATCCATAGTTGGTGGGAATGCAAACTTGTGCAGCCACTGTGGAAATCAATGTGGCGGTTTCTCAGGAAACTGGGAGTCAACCTCCCTCAGGACCCAGCAATCCCACTCTTGGGAATATACCCAAGAGATGTCCTATCATACTACAAAAGCATTTTTTCAATTATGTTCATAGCAGCACTATTTGTAATAGCCAGAACATGGAAACAACCTAGGTGTCCCTCAATAGAAGATTGGCTAAAGAAGATGTGGAACATATACACATTAGAGTACTACTCAGTGGTAAAAAACAATGATATCTTGAATTTTGCATGCAAATGGATGGAAATAGAAAACGCTTTACTGAGTGAGGTAAGCCAGACCCAAAAAGAGGAATATGGTATGTACTCACTCGTAAGTGGATTCTACCATAATTAAAGGTCTTTGAGCCTATAATTCGTGATCCTAGAGAAGCTAAATAAGAAGGTGAACCCAAAGAAAATCATATAGTTATCCTACTGGATATTAGAAGTAGACAAGATTGCCAGGCAAAAGTTGGGTGCATGGGAATGGGGGGTGGATGTAAGGTGAGATGGGTAGAGAGAAGGGAGAAGGGGAGGATTGGGGAGAGCTTGGGGGAATGGGATGGGTAGGATGGAGGAAGGGTGAATATGGGAGCAGGGAAGAAGATATCTTAATTAAGGGAGCCATTTTAGGGTTTGCAAGAGTCTTGACTCTAGAGGGGTTCCCAGGTCCAAGGTGAGGTCCCCAGAATGTTTCTTGGGCAGCAGAGGAGAGAAGACCTGAACTGGCCTTGTCCTATAGCCACACTGATGAATATCTTGCATATCACCATAGAACCTTCATCTGGCAATGGATGGAGATAGAGACGAGACCCACATTGGAGCACTGGACTGAGTTCCCAAGGTCAAAATGAGGAGCAGAAGGAGGGAAACATGAGCAAGGAAGTCTGGACCATGAGGGGTGCGTTCACCCACTGAGACGGTGGGACTGATCTAATGGGAGCTCACCAAGGCCAGCTAGACTGGGAATGATGGAGCATGTGATCAAAATGGACACTCTGAACATGGCTGGCAATGAAGGCTGACTGAGAAGTCAAAGACAATGGCACTGGGTTTTTATTCTACTGCATGTGCTGGCTCTGTGGGAGCCTGGTTTGTTTGGATGCTCACCTTTATAGACCTGGATGGAGGGGGGAGGACCTTGGACTTCCCACGGGGCAGGGAACCCTGACTGCTCTTAGGACTAGTGAGGGAGGGGGAGGAGGGTAAGGGAAGGGAAAAGTGGGGTGGGGAGGAGGTGGAAATTTTTAATAAATAAATAAGAGCTCATGTAAAATGAAGCATTTCAATTTGTAAAATGAAATTTTTTTCTTTACAGTATGAGTTGACACCATATAAACTAGCCTTATATGAAAACAAACATGAGATGGAAGAGTTTTTAATACAGAATGGTGAGTATGAACATTCAGAGCTTAAGCTAAATAAGTGCTGTCTCTTTTTTACAATCTTAGTGCTGTTCTTGAGGGTGACATTGCTTAAGTAATGAATATTAAAATGGTAGAGGGAATATGGCTTCAATTCAGAAGCTCATATTGAGAAAGCCTAGCATACAGGGAGTGTGAGCTGAAAAAGAGACTGTTCTAAGATAAACAAAAGAACAGTTTCACCAGGCTCAGCTTCCCTTTTAAAAACAACAGTTTGTCATTTCTAATCTGATTGATTGGCAATTTTCTACAAGTTAAGTCAACTTCACATTAATATTGTTTACTTTGAAAAGTGTCAGCTTTATTTTCAACAATGAAATTTATAATTTTACTATTTTTGTTCTGTTTCTTATCTATTTTTTCAATATGTTATGTTAAACATAAGCAGTTTTTAAAAAAACATATTGTCTCTTTGATCACTCACTCTGCTTTAAGTGATTTCTGAACAATCAGATACATTAGGGTGTCCATCATGACAATGAAATGATGTTACCAGATTATATTTTTTCTTGTTCTGTCTGAAATGTCTTGACACTGTGTTGGTCAGATGTGAATCTGTGCACCCAAAGTCCTGAAGCAGTTAATCTGGTTAGGGACAGTTGTTCATGATGAGTACAAAGAACTAAGACTCCATTGAGAAAATGCCTCCTCCATAAGATCTAGTTGTAAGGCATTTTCTTAATTAGTGATTGATGCATGGGGACCCAGTACGTAGTGGGTGGTGCCTTCCAGGGCTTCTGGTCCTGAGTTCTGTAAGAAAATAGAGTGATCAAGCCAGGAAGCAGCTTCCTTCAGTGGCCTCTGTATCAGCCCATGCTTCCAGGTTCCTTCCCTCTTTGGTTTCCTGTACTGATGTCCATTAATAATGGACTATGATGTGGACACATAAGCCAAATGAATCCTTTGTCCCCAAGTTGATTTGGGTCATGGAGTTTCTTCACAACAAGAGCAGCTCTACATAGGGCACTTGGTATTCAAGATGAGTTCAGCTTTCAAAAGCAAATGATTCCTTTCTTTTTGTCCATTCATGTAAATTTAAAGTCAGATGGATTAAAAAGTAAAGCCTGCGTGTGTATTTTTTATTGAAAATACACTTTGTACATACCATATATTCTAAACATGGTCTAGCATCCCTCACCTTCACATGCTTGCTTTTGTGTCAGAGGACATGCACCCCATGATATTCCCATCCAAGACACAGCACAACCCTATGTGATGGCTTTGCCTTCCATCTTATTTGAGGAAAATTTTCTACTTTTATTTGGCACTAGGCCACTTACTCCAGGCGAGCAGGCTGGGAAACCTCTTTGGGATTTTACTATCTCCACCTCCCATGTACTATAAAAGTTCTGGGATTGTAGATACATTACACAGTGTCTGACTTTTTCCTGAGTTCCAGGTTTTCAAATTCTGGGCCATTTATCTGGCCCTACAACACACAATTTTTAAAAGAAAAATTTGTGCCTAAATGAAAGAAGTTTTATGAACATATTGCTGTTAATTATGGAACTAAGTCTTTTTGTGAAGAGCACATTCAATTAGACTTGTAATTTAGTTAGAGGGCCTGTGTTTCCCTTTAATGAGAACCAGTTAATGTCATTTATTCCTCCTTTAATATAAGATAAACAGAAATTTGTAAAGCTGACACTTTTGAAGCATACAGAGAAAGTATGCTTGTGACTTTGACACGGTATAGCACAGTCTTAGGAAATCATGACTAGGAACATGTCTCAGGAATAAAGTACTTATTACACAAGCCCAAGAATTCAGAGTTTAACTCCTCAGAACACAGAAAGGGCCTCGTGTGCTAGTGTGCATCTTTAATCTCAGGGCACCTAGAGGGACATGGGAGATGGAGACAGGGAACTGTCTAGAATGTTAGACTTTAGTTAGTCTGGCCTTTACAGCTGTTAATGACAAGAAACTCCGCCTCAAAACTAAGTTAGGAGGCAAGGACTGACCGTCAAGGATGTCCTCTGACCTAAAAACATGCACTGGGACCAACAGACACAAATGCATACACACATGTGTACAGAAATACTTATCAAATATGAAGATTAAAAAATAAGTTTAGATCCTTGATCTAATAAGACTGGGGATCTTTATATGCTAAAAAGACATTGAACACAGTGACTAAGGTTGAAGGTTTTCCTATAATTTGTTGGAGATCACTACAGCTGTGGTGGTGTTTTGGACAAGGTTCACATCACAGGTAAAAGTCCCTATGACAAGTTCCAAGACCGTGATGACAGCCAAAGCATAAACTAGGAAAATAAAAGTGCTGGTCCGGAGTGTACTGCTATAGGCCCTGAAGTCCAGCAGTCTTAGCTGTGACCAGGGAAGAATAAAGCTGACAAAGGCACATTGCTTTCCTTGAGTTTTGAACCTGGTTGTGCGTTATAAAGACTCAGGATCACATAGAAAGGCTTACTGAACAGAGAAACACCCAGGCTGTGGTTTCAATATTCATACATGAATAAACTGTTAAAACTATTTGAAGGTCCCACAGATGTCATGGCTTCTGAAATGAAGGCAAAGGGATGCTTAGAGGCAAAAAAAAAACTTCTTCATATACTGACCACTGAGCGCATAGCACTTAAAGAAAGGCCTCCAAAGTACATGACAGAGATAGGACTGTGGGGCCATAGGGACGTGGGCAGATGGACGGAACAGGAGCACTGACTCCAGGAGCATATAAATACACGGTTACTGGAGCAAATCATATGGGAAACACACTACGATCATTCGTGTGTGTGTGTGTGTGTGTGTGTCTGTGTGTGTGTGTGTAGTTTGATTATGAAGTAAATTATTTTTTCTTTTTCTCAATGAGGAAAGGTGGAAACTACAGAAGTCATTAATCATCATCAGTTGTTGAAGAATGAATTTAGAGTTATTAGGCTGGGCCTTGTTGCCCATGCCTTTAATCCCAGGACTTGGGAGGCAGGAGGCAGAGAGAGCTCTTTGATTTCAAGACCAACATGATGCGTATAGCGGGTTTAAAGTCAACTGGACTGCGTAATGAGATCCTGTTTCAAAAAAAAAGTATTTGCAAAGATAAATATCTAATGTAAGATAATTAGGGAATTAAAAGTAAAGAAGGTAGAAAACATGCTAAGTGTTTTTATGTGAATAATTAAATGATGATCACTTTTGAACATATGCCACAGTGACGGAGCAGCTGCGAAAGAGCCAGAACAGACAAAGGAAAGGCGCGCCAGCTTCAACAAAGGTAAGAATTGCTCCATCTGCTCCTACCTTCCCTGAAGAAAATAAGGAAAGGATTTTAGATCCCCAAAAAGGAGTTAAGGAAATCAAGTATGAATGCAGTTCTGTTGTTTTCAAATATTCTGGAAAGCCAGAATTAATTAAGAAATTATTTCTAAGCACTTTCAACTGTGAAAATATATTGACAAAACATAGCTTATTTCATTTTAATGCTGGTATCTGCACTGCCTTTGAATAAAAAAGAAAACATCTTTACACCACAAGTGTCCTCCATAGTCACTTTGCAGCAAAGAGGATTGTTGGAAATACAAATTGCCCTTGAGTATTTATAACAAATACCTTGTATTTTGTACTGCATAAGGTTACACATCTCAGTGCCACTAAAATGTAATTATGTCACAAACTTCAAAAATCAATCACATTCATTAGTTAATTTCTTACCTTATGATGTAATAAAACCATCTGACCTCTTAAATGTCTGAAATTTCTCATTTGGACAGATTTGTCATACTGTATAACAATTTTCTTTAGAAATCTCCCATTTTAGGGTGAAAGTTTTGTTTTGTTCCATAATGAATGTATTGATTTTAGGAAGTCTTATCAATCTTGAGATGTTTTTCCTTTCTCTTCCTTCCTACCTTTCTTCCTTCCTCTAATCCTTCCTTCTTTCCTTTCTTCATTCCTCCCTTTCTTCTCTTTTTCTCTTCATTCTTGTTTTTTGGTTTTCTGAAGTGCTACAGGTTGAACGCAATGCTTTGGGAGCATTCTAGGCATGCACCCTACCCGTTATCTCTACCTTTAGTACTTTTCCCTTTAGTTTTTGTTAATAGAACAGGGTAAGGGGGTACATCATTTCCATGCTGCAAAGCAGGATTCAACAAGAAAAATTGGAACAAAAAGAGTTTAAAAAACGACATCATTCTGTATTTCAAAGAATTAGCTGCTTCTCCATTGAGTCAGGAGAGACTGTGGCAGTGGCAGCAACACCACAGAGTGTTTAAATTCAGTAACTGTCATCACAGTGCCTTTTATACCTAACTTTCCAGTGGCAACCTCACTAGGTAGTGAATCCAAAATCTTCTTCCCTCAAGAGGTAAGATGAAGAGAGTCGATATCACTGTAATGGAGACAGCTTTGTGTCACTTTATTATGAGGTTTGCTGTTCTTGGCATTTGTGGTGGTGAGAACCGACTGATGGCTCCTGCATGGTAAGCAGAGGCTTCACCACTGAGCCGCAATCCCAGCCAACTAGTTGGTGGCTCAAATGTCCTTCCTGAGTCCTGGGGAATGCTAGGAAGGCACTAAGTTTCCCTGACTTTAAAAAAGACAAATAAAATGAATGAAAGTTTCAATTCCTTTTTTTTGTTAATGTTTATTTTGCTTTATGGAGACAGGGTTTTACTGTGTGTAGATTTGGTCCTGCCCTTTAACTCCTCTGTACACCTGGCTGACCTTGAGCTCCCATAGAGCCATTTGCATCTGTTCCCACGTGCTAGGATTAAAGGTGTGACCACCACGATAAATCTAGAAACTGTTTTAGCTCAAAGTCAAACAAGAACCACAGAAGCTATTTTGTGACACAGTCAATTGATGCTTCTACTGGCAAGGATGCTGCTCTCCATCTGTCTGAGAGAGGTCATTTAGGGTCATCACATCTGGTATGGGTGGGGGTTTAGTTTTAGCTATTATCCTTGATAAATTTAAGTCTTCTTTGATTTAAAATATACAGAAAATGGATAAATCCTACATTAAGAAACTGCCAACAAAAGAGTATTAGTATTAGTCTAGATAGGTCTCAAAAATTGATACTATGTGTCTACACATTTTAAGTTATATTTCTCTAGCATTGTAATAAAATGCCTTTTGATTTTTTTAGAAGTATGTTACAGTACTGACCCAATTCCTTCTTGCAGGTAAGGTTTAAGAATACATTAATACTAAGGAAATTCAAAGATAACAAACTAAGTACTGCTTGTGTTCTCAGATAGATATCATTTTAAACAATCAATTTTTACTTTCTGTTAGAGTCCCCAAAGTATTATCAATGTATTTTTAGACTGAAAAATTGTTTGTAGATAATGGACATGAGGTTTATACTCAACCATCATTTCCCCAGGAACAATTCTGTTCTGAAAAATGAGCCTGCTGCTTTTAACCACACACACTACGTCCATCTGACACTCCTTGCCTTTTCAAAACCTTTCTGAAATCAGCTTGTGAACTAGAACTTCATCCCATTTACCTTCTGAGAGCTGACAGAATTTGGGGTCAATCTGAGTTATCACACAGTGTTACAAGAAGCCAACAAATTACTTTCCTCCTTTGATACCATCTCTACATGCAGAGGATCTTTTGTCCAATGTAGCATCCTTTCATAGATGGTGGAAGACCTCATGCCTCCCTCCTACCACAGTGCTCCATCCATCACTTGTCCATTCATGTGAGCTGTTTTCTGCAGCAATGAAGTCTCTGAATCTCAATGATTGTCTGAACATAGAGAGCCAAACTGTAGCATGATTATTCTTTTTGTCTATAAAAGGGGGCTTTGTCTTCCCCATCGGGTGGACATGAACATAGAGTTTAAGGCCCCTTCCTGTCAATGATATTTTATCTTAGTCACTGATTTGGCAGACAACTAAAGGTTGTATGTCAAGCTATGTCTGTGCGCATCTTGATTGATTATTTCTATAATAGAGGGCAATTGTGTTATCTTTTGTGGAGCCATGTATCAATAAAACATTGGATACACATTAGTAACTTGCTTATTTGCTCCGAGTTAAAAGATCCAAAAATCATCAAAGCTAATGACAGTTTCATAATTTGCAGTAACTACAACTGTTCAAAGACACACCTTGCAAAAACCATGGTACTTTCTACTTGAAATTCTAAACAGTCTCCAGCTAAAAACTTGAAAATATCCACTGAGTTTTATTGTTGCTTGTTAAGTTTTTATCTTGTTAAGTTAATAGCAATGCTCATTTGGCATAGAAACAGGCCCATTGTGGTTTCAAGATTCACTCATGAATGGACTACTAAGGGACAGCTTGAGCATATCCCAGGCCACAGTAATTTGTAAGAGTGCTAGCAGAATCTGGAATCTATTCTATGGTTCATAAACAAATATTGAGGGAGATAACATCACATTCAGTGAGAACTCACAAAGTAACATGCAGAGAGGGGTTCTGTATTGATCTAGGAGCAGAGAATAACATGACAAGTGGAATCAGGGTGCTAATTACATTGAGTACAAGAGTGACCATCAGTTACTACAGTTAAAAAAGTGCTGGGGAGGAGCCAGTGTCTTTCTTTGTGTGTGTGTGTGTGTGCGTGCATGCACGCGTGCATGCATACGTGTGTGTGTGTGTGTGTGTCTGTGTGTATGTCAGTGTTTGCATGTGTGTGTGTGTGTCTGTGTGTCTGTGTGTGTTTGTGTATATGTGTGTGTCTGTGTATATGTGTATGTGTTTGCATGCGTGTGTGTGTATGTGTGTGTGTGTGTGTGTGTGTCTGTGTGTGTGTGTGTGTCTTTCTATGATTTGTATGGGCTAATTTTTGTGGACTATATTCTTTCTTTCACGTGAGAAAAACTTTTATGGAAAGAGTAACCAAAACTAATCAACTCATTGAAAGACCAGTTAAATCTCTAATGTATGTTAGGAAATCAAACAACAAATAATAAAAAGCATTTTAAATGTTTTTACATGAATATTAAAATATTACTTTTTAAAATATGCCACAGTGGAGTACGACCACCAGGAGAGCTGAAATCCATACTGAAGGATTCCTTTCAGATCAGTGGAGGTAAGAGTGATCCTGAATACTTTGCTGCTACTTCCCTAATTTCAATAACAGCTTGGTTCTTTCAAAAAAGGTACAAAGGAAATAAGATATAAGTGTAATTCCATTCTGTATTCATTTGTCTCTTAATGTTTTTCGACTTCAAATTTATTTAAGAAATGGTTTTTTGAGAAATTTTCATTCTCAAACTATATCATCTGAAACATGTTTATTTAATGTGAGGGTTGATACACACAGTATCTTTGTATAAATAAAAAGACCTCTAACTAGTCCACAGTATGTGTCCTCTATAGTTATATGACAGCAAGTTTGCTTATTAGAAAATGGAATTTTTTAATAATAAATATATTGTATTTATGTTATACATTATTACATACATCAATATTAATAAGGTGGTCATGTTAAAATAAACCCCAAAATATAGTACTCAATTTAAGATTTTTGAGGACTAAATGTAGCTAAGTTTTTGTGTATTTCTTCCTTTCTAAAATTTCTCAATTTAGACATATTAGGCAAATCACCTATGGTTTTATGATTATCTTTAATTATGCCATTTAATCTGCATATATCTTGACAAAATTCTTCACATAATAAATAATAGGCTTGCTCAAGTATTAAAAAAATGAATTGATGTTGAGTCCTGTAGGCACTGCTGGGGATTGATCACTGCCATTATAAGCATTCTAGGCTAGCATTCACCCTACTGGCTAGGCTGCCTGCAACTTTTTCCTTTGGTTCTATTAGTTTGTGTAGGATATGGCGATACTTGGTTTACATGTGAATAGACATACTTTCCAGAACAATTTTCCACAGTAGGAGGAAGACTGAGAAAAGAGCATCATTCTGCAGTGGACGGCACTGACTGATCCACTGAGTCTGGATAAGATTCTAAGAGTGGGAGGAACACTACAGAGTTGGGGCTTTCAGCAGCTGTCACCACAGTGTCTTTCTCACCTACCTTGCCTATGGAGAGCACAGCATCAAGTGAATAGGAGTACATGGAGTGTAGAGGATCTGAGAGACCCTCTTCCCATAAGAGATGAGGTGAAAGAGTCAGTATTGTTGTAATGTGGGTGACTGTTCTTTACATTATTTCTGTTGCAAGGAGGGTGCTTGTTCATCCCGGAAGCTTGGCTAGCCTAGCCCCAAAAGAACCACACAGAAATTGTATTAATTAAAAAACTGATTGGTCCGTTAGCTCTAGCCACTTATTGGTTAACTCTGACATCTTGATTTAATGCATTCTATTAATCTATATATCACCACGTGGCAGTGGCATACCAGGTAAAATTTCCAGCATTTTACTATTTAGTGTACAGGTAACAAATCTTTCAACAGAGTTTCTCTAAGGACCAAACTCACCCATCACTGCATGTTTTCATTCTAACAGCTCTCCTAACACCCTGATGTTCCTGCATCTATAACAGAGGACAAGGGCAGTACCTCCGCTATTAAGGTAACATTCTCCTTTGTGAGATTCATTTTCTTATGGATTTTGTTACAGTGCAGCAGTAGTCTACCTATCACAGTTTTATATGGAAATTTGGTTAGAGAAAGGTGTTTAGTGTTTGTGAACCCTCCTGTTCATAAGTTCCTGTGAGCAGTAAGTCCTTGCAGGTAGCAGTGGCCAAATAAGAGAATGAGCTGGAAACACAGGGAGTGGGAGATTGAGTGTGGATTTTACATCATAGAAGGGGCCTGATGCTTGACCAAGGATGGCTTGCAGAAATAAATAAACCTTAGACTTATTTTAAAAATGACTGTGGTAGTACACCTGAATACATTTTTAAGGGTCCAGTTATTTCAGTGGTCCAGGCATCACCCAGGTGCCTTTTCCTTCAGCATAATTGCAGGAAGGTTTTCTCTTCTTTTGGATATTACTATTTCAGAATCACATATAAGAGCATCCCCTCTGTCTGCCTCTTTGCTTCTTCATTTACGCTAGCAAGTAATTGTGGAAATTTAGCTATTTGTAATCTGTTCAAATAAGTTTTCATTGTGAAGAGATTACACCATGTTTTCTATTTGGTTCCACTAGGAGGATATTGAAAACTCTTTCTCCAGTTACACAGTAAGTATTTTTCCCCAATTAGCCATCAGTTGTAGATGTTAAGATTCAATTACCATATAGTAACCCTTTGATTTCTGGATATTTGTTCTGTATTTGACAATAACATACACTCTGATTCGTTGTTTCACATTCAAACATTACAATATTTTAGGTTAGTAATTAGACATTTATCTATTTATAATAAATTGACTTCATCATCGTGAGCTGCTGGGGGTTCAGGAAACTGTTTGTAACCTGGAGCCCTAGAGTAAGGGTTGTGTGAATCAGAAGTTGAATATTAATGACTTTTGAATGTTACTCAGTGGTCAAATGGGTTTCTATAAAGCAGTTCCACAGATACTATGAAATGGAGGACACTAGTAATTAAGTGAGTGTTTATTTATAAATGGCAAATAATATGGATTTTGCCTTCCAACCACAGAAGAGAAATACTGTTGAAAGGGGGCCTATAAAATTAATAATCATCTCATATATAAGATTTAAAAATTTTAAAATATAGCGAGTTCAGTTTAGTCTCAGTCACAGAGAAAGGCTAAATTTCTCAGTTCATGATTTTCTCAATCCACATAGCAAAAGTACTTTTTACTTCTTGATGATATCATAGTAATTTGTAAATAGATAAGCTTATTAGAATATATTTCATTTTTAAGTAATAGTTTCTACTTTTCATGTTTCAATACCCTGTGCCTGGTAAGTAATAAAGTAGTTTTGAAATTGTTCACCCCCAAAACAAAAGAGTTCATTTCATAATCAAACTAGGAAAGTTAATCCTCTGTCTTTTCATTGCAGAACATACGGGAACAATTTTTATATTCTAACTATATCTCCTCAGTGAAGAAGAAGGACCAAGCAGTTCTTAGGAAATCGGTGATGAACCTAAGTTCTCTGGGAGAGGCAATGCCTGAATACTCTGGAAAAAATCATGCTTGATGGTAATTCCCACTAATTTGAAAAGTAACATATTTGCTTGTAAGGAGAGTGATGGCTTTGTGTTTCTATGTCTGCATAGTTGCAAATAGCATCAGGGAAGAGGAAGCCAGCCTTGAACATATCTTCACCTCCTTCATACCCTCACTCCTGGGTATACCCATGCTAGCTAGGCACCTTCTAAGGCAGTAGTTCTCAGTCTTCCTTATGCTGTGACCATTTAATATAGTTCCTCATGTTGTGGTGACCCTAACCATAAAACAATTTTTGCTGCTACTTCAAAACTCTAATTTTGTTCATGTTATGAATTTTAATGTTGATATCTGTATTTTCAGAAGTCCTTAGATGACCTATGTGTGGGTACTGGAATCAAGCCCAGATCTCTGTAAGAGCAACAAGTGTTAGAAACTACTGAGCCATCTTTCCTGACCCAGAATGAATATGTTTGATACACAAATAATTAGAGTATATCATCAGTGGAAACTCTCAGAAAGTATGCTAACTTCCTAGCCCCTAGGCCTCATCAGTCTGTCAGTTTGACACATTGAAATCCAGAGAACACAGAGGCAGGAAAAATAGAAATAGGAGGTTGGGCATGCTGGTGCACACCTCTAATCCCTGCATTCCTGAAGAAGAGGCTGGTTGTTCTCTGTCAGTTCAAGGACACCCTGGTCTCTATTCATTTGATGGATGGAGGGAAGGACGGAACACATGTGCCATAGTAGAAGTCTGGAGGTCACAGGATAATTTATGGGAGTCTGTTCTCTCCTCTCACCGTTTCAGTCTCAGGGATCAAATCCAAGTTGTCACTGATGCTGGCGAGTGCCTTTATCCAATCAGCCACCACACTGGACCTCTGATTTACACTTTAACTGATTTTTTTTGGCATTAACACACACACACACACACACACACACACACACACACACACACACACACACCACTCTAAGCAAGAGAAAGAGGGAGACAGAGAGAGAAGGGAGATCATGTTCTGAATATTTTGTTACCATTTAGAAGATTATTTAGCCTTTGTGATATGGTCTAGCGAGCAGAAGGATGTCTGTGGTGGGTCTTACTGGTCATCACTACTTCTGGAACCAGTTCTGAGTTGTCTGCTTCCCTGTCTATCAGCATGTGAGAAGCAATAGACCACGGCCACAGACAAAGCCTCCCCAATTGCTTTCCCTACTGTAAGTGCTGCAGGGAAAGTCTGTCCATTACAGCAGGGAAGGCAAGCAGGAGTTCTCTGTAGCCATGAGCCTTCTTTCCTTCCTTAAATAATCTCTGCTAGGTGTTTTATCACAGCAACTATAAAAAGTATTAGCCTTCTTTTGTGTTTTTATTTATTTATTTTACTTCTTTTTTCTTTTATTTTTTTAAGACCAACTTTTTTTTATTTTACATACTAATCCCAGTTCCTTCTCCCTCCTTTCCTCCTGCTCTCCCTACCTTATCCGTTTCCCTCTTCTCACCCATTCCTCAGAGAGGATGAGGACTCCCATGGTGAGTCAACAAAGTCTGTCATCTCCCTTGAGGTAGGACCAAGTCTGTCTTCCCTGTATGCAAGCTGAGCAAAGTATCCTTCCATAGGGAATGGACTCCAAACAGCCAGTTCACACACTAGGGATAAATAAATCCTGGTCCCACTGTCAGAGGCCCCGCAAAGCTGCCCAAGCCATTCAACTGTCATCCACATTCAGAGGGCCTAGTTTGGTCCTACACAGGTTTCCCAGTTGTGAGTCAAGATCCAGTGAGCTCTTAGGACCTTGGGTCTGCTGTTTCTGTGGGGTTCTCTAAAATCAACCACATATTCAGTATAAAGCAAATCTCAACAGATAAAAAATTGAGATAATTCCGTGCCTTATCAGATCACCTATGGGTTAAAGTTAGACTTGAGCAACACTAGTTGCAGAAAACCCACAAACCCATGGAAACTAAAAAATTCTCATCAGAAATAAAGACTTCCTAGAATTCAATGAAAATGAAGGCACAAAATACCCAATCTTTTGGGATACTTTGAAAGCAGTGCTAACAGGAAAGTTCATAGCACTAAATGCCTACATAAAGAACCTGGAGAAATCTCACACTAGCGTCTGAACAGCACGCTTGAAAGCTCTAGAACAAAAAATGCAAACTCACCCAGGAGGAGTAAATGGCAGGAAATAATCAAATTGAGGACTGAAATCAATAAAATAGAAATAAAGAAAACAATACAAAGAGTCAATGAGACAAGGAGTTGTATTTTTTTTGAGAATATCAGCAATATTGGCAAACTCTTATCCATGGTATCCAAAAGAAAGAGAAAGAATATCCAAATGAACAAAATCAGAAATGAGAAGAGGGACATAACATCAGACACTGAGAAAATCCAGAGAATCATCAGTTCTTTTACACCCAATGTACACCAATTGTCAATCTCCATTGCAAATGGTTAATATCTAACTAAATACCTTGAAGCATCTAAGTTCAACATTAGGAGAAACATGGCAGATTCGACATAATTATTACATCTAATGAAACCATTGGTAACTGTACTTTTAATATTGTCAGAACCAAACTCAAATGTTTTTTCTTTTAAGTCTAATCTAATTTGGTTTCTAAATTATTATTAGTGATTATATACGATCAAATTGAGTAATTGGTCAAGGGAGATTCTAGGAGGAAGATAGATCTCAAGAGATTTTAATAAGCAAATATTCACTCGCCAGACATCTTCCAAGATTTCAGTGAAAATTCATTAGCATATAAATTAACATGATTAACTCAGATATAATTTCTAGACTAAAGTAGAATTTTTAGGCTGATACAGAAAGTAAATGATAATGTGATAAATGTGGTGACCATGGAGTGTTCCCCTTGGCATAAAGGGATTAGCATCTTGGATATGCAAAGGATGAGAGTACAGACCACAATATCACTAATAGAAATGAGATATTAGCAAATTCTTGAGACAAATAAAGCAAAAGGCAGTGGTTTCTATCCTTCAAAGATGCGACTGAAATAAAACTAAAGATCACTTTTATGATGTTAGATTTACATAAAACTATATTAACACATGAGTTTCTCAAAATCCATTATCTGGTAATTGCAGTGTAATGAGTATAAATCACCAACCTGAGCTAGATAATGGTGTGGGACAGTGGTCTGTATTCTGTCAATTATATTTTAAATAAGCACTGATTGACCAGTAGCCAGGCAGGAAGTAGAGGCACGGCAAAGAGAACAGGAGAATTCTGGGAAGAGGACACTTATTCCACAGTCTTGTCCCAGTCACAGAAGAAGCAAGATGTGACTGCCCCACCGAATAAGATATTGATAAGAATAAGATAAGAATAAGATAAGAATAAGAATAAGATATTGGCTAAGGCAGATAAGAATAATGGGCTAATATAAGTTGTAAGAGTTAATAAGAAGCCTGAGATACTGGACCAATCAGTTTATAACTAATGCAGATGTCTGTGTGATTTCTTTGGGACTTAACAATTGCGGGAATGGAGCAGGACAGAAAAGTCAGTCAACAAGATAATGTCAGTTCCCCTGGCTAACAGAATGCTAAGTAGAAGTCTTCATGAAAAGGTGTGACCAGAAACGCTGTACACAGGCCCCAAAAGCACAAAGATGATGGTTAGCTTAGGAGAAAGAAAAGGCTCACATTGCAATGAGTTTTCTCCATTTTCCTTCTGAACTGCTGAAAATCAATCTCTATCTCTATCTCTGTCTCTGTCTATCTCTTCTCTCCTGCACACACATCTTTTTATTAAAAAGATAGAACACACACACACACACACACAGAGAGAGAGAGAGAGAGAGAGAGAGAGAGAGAGAGAGAGAGAGAGAGAGAGACCAGCAGGACAGAGCACTTACCTTGCAATCCTAATGACCTGAGTTCTATCCCAGGGAACACAAAAGGCAGCAAGTGTCTCACATACGTAATCCCAACATCCCTAAATCCAGATTGAAGGCTGAGAGTAGAACAGCCCTGAAACCTATAAACCAGCCAGACTGGAACACACAGAGCAGCAGAAACAGTGAGAGACCCTGTCTCACCCAGTGGAAGTAGAGAGCCACCTCCTGAAGGTTATCCTCACACACACACACAGGCACACATACACACACACACTAATATAGCATAAACAAACATAGAAATGTGAACACATAAGCTCACACCCCAATAATAATGTGCTGTTTGAGGTTTCTGTCCTGCCCGATTCCTGCAGTTGTTAAGTCCCAAAGAAATCACACAGAGGTCTTGATTAATCATAAACTGGTTGGCCCCTTAGCTCAGGCTTCTTATTAACTCTTATAACTTATATTAGCCCATTATTCTTATCTGTGTTAGCCACCTTTTTCAGTGGCATAGTCACATCTTGCTTCTGTGTCTGGACAGGACTGCAAGGGAGCTTCCCTCTTCCAAGAAGTCTCCTATTCTCATTGACCCACCTCTACTTCCTGTCTAGTTGTCCTGCCTATACTTCCTGCCTGGCTACTGGCCAATCAGCGTTTATTTAAAACATAATTGACAGAATGTGGACAATTGTCCCACACCAGTAATTTTTAGAATGATACGAAATTATATATCCTGAAAAATAAATGGTGTCTTTATATTAATTGATACTCCTGTTGTGTAACTTAAGTCCAAGAAAATATCTTCAGGGTCTTCTCACTTATCTTCAGTTTTTCTATTTTCCATGTGGCATGTCTCCTGGAAAATTATACTTGTACCATATGGCTCTTTCATTTCCTTTTTACAACTAAGCATACTTAGTAAATGAAGCAATTAGCGAAACATACAATATGTGAAAATGTGTCTAACCCTCACAAATATCTCACGCTCTGATGTGTTCAAGTTCGTCTTTCTCAAGGAAACCAATCAACTGAACATTTTCACATGATGCACTTGAGCAGTTTGGACATACATGTAGGATGTCTACTTCCTCATCTTTTTCCTTTGACAAACAATGTTTCTTAAGCTATTTTGTTTAATCATCTCTGTGTTGCCTTGTTTGATGATGTTGGGTAAGCTTTGGAATGTTTGGGTTTTTTGCATACATAGCACAAAGTCTCCTCAAACCTGGTACAGAAAGGTAAACCTAGACTGCTACATTAGGAGTCTCCCTGAGATGTCATGAATGACAACAACCTAAAGTCATTGTTTGTAATTGGAATAAGAGTTGATGAGGCACCCCTCCTAACAAACAGTATCAAATGCATTCTCAAAACTGATACTTTCTAAATGTATCTATTAAATCAGTTGGTGTTCTATGTATCCTATCTAAGCAGACATGATGGAATGGTCTCAACTCTTTTGGCATAATCCACTACAAACACCCCTTCAGCACATCAAATGAGGCCTTCAGGCTTCGTCCATGTCATTCAGACTGTGATTGGATGATGGTTATATTATTTTCTATTGCTGTGATAAAACACCATGCCCTAGGCAACTTCAAGGAGGAAGGGTTTGTTTGGAGTGGTGCCTATGGTTCCAATGGGACACATACAATTTCATTACCACTGTGGTTCAGGCAGGCATGGTGCTGTAGCCCCAGCTGAGAGCTACATTTAACTCATACAAGAAACCGAGAGCTCACTGGAAATGGCACCAGTCTTCTGAAACCTCAAGACACACAACTCCTCCAACAAGGCCACACATCCTAACCCTCCCCAAGTAGTTCCACTACCTGGAGACCAAGCATTCAAATACATGAGCCCATGAGTCTGTTCTCATTTAAGCCACCACAGAGATGCTGGAACAGACCATTATATCCATCAGTCATGTATAAGAACAGTCACGACTAGGGAGTAAGAATTTGGAAGGCACCTTCCAGAATCCTTACTTAGTTCCACAGTTTCCCTCTGATGTGGGTAGTGGCACACTTTATTCACACATTTCAAAAGTCACCCTCATTGTTCCTGTTCCCAGGAACCTAACGGCAATCGTGAAAGCCATGGGAAAGCATTAGTGTGGTGCAGAAGAGAGAGGTTCTTTGTGTTCCCAAAGCCCCTGATTGTCACATTCAACTAATTTGGCTGGAATATAAACTCCCAGTGATAAAGACAGGAGAGGACACATTGTATCCTTTTCTTTTCACATCTTCCCATTATAGAGAGGATGACAATGTCAGGTAGCAAAGAGCAGTAGAAAAGAAGGCATAGAGCTGAGCAGGTCCCCTTTTAAGATTCTCAAACTCAGGGCTTTGACTCAAACAGAAAGGAAGCAGAAGTTACAGGATATCAGTGGTTAGGGTGATAAAATTACCCTGAACAAACTAACATTTGGGGACTATAACTCAAGACCCTAAAATTAACAGATAAGTTCTAAAATGAATAAAAATCAGGAAAAATTTTAATGAAAACTAACATCTCAAAACTTTCTTAAAGGTTGAAGAAAAGAAGGCAGACACCTTCATGCACCTGACAAGCATGGCATTGTGCCCCTGTCTCCTTCCCACACTGACTTGACATCATCCTCACGTGCAAGTGACAGAAGTGACACTCTTCAGGCATCTGAGAAAATTACAATTCACAACACCACTCTGGATTACACACGTTCTTTAGGTACTTACAGTGGACATGCAAGGGGGAGAGCACAAGCTGACCCTGAGTCTGCTCCCGATAACCACAATGGTGACACCATGAACCCTTTGAACAATGCTCACCCTGTTTTTGAAACTTGCTTAGAAGAGATCATAAGTGTGTTAGATTCACTACTGATTAGGAATCTGCTCTTGTTTGTGTCCCAGGTCACGCTTTGGACCTTCCTCAGAAGGCTAGTGTACGTGTTCCTGCTGCAAACCCAGCCGACTACACCTGTAGTACAATGAATGCTCACTCCAAGTCTCTTCCACTTTGGGCAGCAACCATGCCAATTTTACTGCTAAAATCTTCAATATGATTTCTGAAATTCTTGGCATTGGTGATGGCATGTGTATTTTACCTAATTTGGCAAGTGCTGTGCAGTTAAAATTACCATGAGCTTAAGAAGGTAAGTTAGACAGTAGCAGTGGTTTAAAATAGATGAAGATTTTTGTACTAGAAATCCAATTCTTCTTGGCTCTAATATGTATGTTAAATCAATTTTGTGCTGTGTATAGTACCCTTTAGGCATTATCTAAAACTAAAAAACATGCTCATCTTTTCCAATCATATTGGAAATACATCACATAAAAGTAACAAAATCAGTTTAGTCCAACCAAACTGATCAAGTAAAGTTGGTAGGTTCACAGTTGTTTCCATTGCTGGAATGAGGGAATAATTTCCACTCCTAATGTGAAACTTATGTTTTCTAAATGGTTAAGCAGAGAAGTGTAACTGTTAAGTATTAATTTTTATTTTTCTGTGTCCATACACTGTGACTTACATGGAGAGCATTATTTTATAAACCATCACCCCCTAAAGAAGCAACATCTGAGAATAAAACCAATGTAATAAGAACTAAGACTCCACATTCTCACCCCTTCTCAAATACAAAGATATTCATTGTGACATGACACTACATAAGATTCTACAGGTGATGCCTCTGTTACTGCTCATCCTAATGATGCCAACAATGATGTTTTTGATGCAACTGATAATTCTTGCTTTTCTGTTTAGTTGCTTCTGAAGGACCTATGAGGAGCTACTCACATGAAGTGACAATGTCGGGAATATTTTTCAAAATATAGAAATTTTAATGTTAAATATTTCTTTGAAAGTTGACACAGACTATGTAGAATGCTGTATGTAAGTTTATAATAGTTTCCATTAAAATGTCTTATGAAAATATTTTAAACTGTTTCTTGGTATTGTACAAACTGATGATATGACCTTTTGGTGACGTGTTTAAAGAGTGGCATTAAGGAGAAATAAAAGCACTTCCACTGGGAGTCATTTCCAGGAATGAATTTTCTACATGTTCCCTGTCTTCCCTTCTCTGTCTGTTGCATGAGTTTGAATCTGCTCCTTTCTGAAGAGGTCTGTCTGTCTGTCTGTTTTCGTGTCTGAGTCTGTGTCTGTCTGTCTCTACATCTGTCCCTGTGTGTGAATGTGTATCAGTCCCCTTTGTAGTCCTCTCTTTTATTGAATTTTACTGTAAGAATCACACGGGGGAAGGAGTGGGATACTTTTTAGAAATCATTTGTGGAATCTTATAAGAGATTAAGATAATGTTCTCTTAAAAGTGGGCTAAACAATCAGTTTGAGTACACAGTAGGGCAGCAGCCTTATGTCTTAGTGAGTAAACAGTAGGACAGTAGCCTTATGTCTTAGTGAGTACAGAGTAGGGCAGCACCCTTATGTCTTAGTGAGTACACAGTAGGGCAGCAGCCCTATGTCTTAGTGAGTACACAGTAGGGCAGCAGCCATATGTCTTAGTGAGTACACAGTAGGGCAGCAGCCATATGTCTTAGTGAGTACACAGTAAGGCAGCAGCCTTATGTCTTAGTGAGTACACAGTAGGGCAGCAGCCTTATGTCTTAGTGACATAGAGGTATGTTATGAATTCTGGCTATGATATCCAGCAAAGGTTTCAGTCTCTAGAATCAGAGAGATTTCCATACATCACTCCAACCTCAGGTTCTGGGCTCTGAACCAGATTTACAGAACCACCCGAGTTCCCTACTGTGTGGTAGACCTAAAATGAAATCACATATAATAGTCAACACACTATCACACAGAGAATATCTTGCCAGGCAAGTTGTAACATGCAGGGTCTCCACATGGATAAAATCATTGCCAACTTTCCTCATCCAGTAGCTTGCATAGAAGCTTCTAGTACTGCAAAAGCTAGCCAGCGTGGATATAACATGGCTTCTAAATGTCCTATATGCCAAGTGTACAGTGTGTTCAGAATAATTCTACAATCTAATTCTCATGCATCAATGAGGACATTGGCAGCAGCCTGCAATGTTTGACAGGAGTCCCCCTTGCTTCCCAGCTCAGAGGGAGCTATCTCACAGCATTGGAGTCTCTGTTTAGTCAACTTAGTCTTCTGGGAGGAGCATTATCCATGCATGCAGGGCTCCTTAATTCAGTTGTTTTACTTAAGCTTCCAAGGTTGCAGCTCCATTCATTAGACTTGGAGACAAGCCACAGTCCATGTGGGGAGGTCACAGAATCTTTTACTAGATTATTTTCTTGTCTTCCACCATGTGGTTTCTCAACATCAAACTCAACATCATAAGGTTGGCATCAAGCACCTTTACATGCTAAACTATTTAACCAGCCCCTCAAATGGTTTTAAATGACTTAAAATGAAATATTTTTACAAAAGGATTTTTTCCCTCCATGCTTAGGTTTGGTTAACCCTTTCCCCACCACCACACTTCTCCTGTACAGGATTAAACCTTTCCACTTGCAAGATTTCCTTACCCCTTCCACAGTGCATTTCTTCTGCCTTCCCACTTCCCTCCGTGCCTGGTCTCCTCTTCTCCTCTAAGGATTCACCTTATGCTTTCTGGCTTTTACAGGCTTTCTAAACTAAAAACATTAATCTGGAATTCAGGGCTTGGAACCACATGTAAGACAGAAGGGGCACAGAAACACTCAGTCCATTAAAGAACCAGCTTTTCTTCTGACTCCCAGGCCCTAACGCATTGATCCTCCAAGTAGAGTCGCTCATAGTTCCCAGAAAGGACCAGAGGGTCTGATGCTTCAGAGTCACTGCTGAGGAGATGTTTCAAACAGAGTTTCTTTCTGTTTTGCCCCCCATTGTTTCTTCCTTTTATTATTTTGAGACAAGGTCTACTGATACCCAGGCTGGCCTCAAATTCCCCACGGAGCCAAGGAGAGACCTTGAGCTCTGGATCTTTGTGCCTCCCCCTCCACTAAGCTCTGGGATGACTGGAATGAACCATCAGCTTAATTTCAAGTCTGTGAACCACAATCTCTCTTCATAATTCCCATGAAAACCCTCTCTGCAAGGGAGACAGAACCATCCATATCATGGTCCTAATGGAGCCAAGTACTCATATCAGTAACCAAATAAAATAATGTACCTAAATATAAAGAATTGTTCGATTGCACCTGGATTTATCGTCAATCATTTTCCCCATGATAGGCTCTGTTCAATATAAATCACAAAATCATACACAAAGCTTCCTAACCTGGCTGCTAAGTGAGGACTATGAAAGGCTCTGTTGCCTCTTGACCACCAAGAAGATGGGACCAACCTTCAAATATATTTGGGGCTCACTCTCTACTTATCCTCTTCAAGTCACAATTTCAATTCAAAGAATCTAGAACCAAACCAAGGCCTTCATGGTGTCTGGATCACAAGTGACATTATCACAATATGGGCAGCCTTTGGTTTGAAGAATATGTGAGGCACACCCCCTTGTCTTGTGTGATTATGTGCTATATTTACCTTGAGAGATGCAAGGCAAGTTGAAGTCCATTATGAGTTAGCCAACACCAAATCCTCTAACAAAGGTGAACCAGCTGTACCAACAAATTTTGGTGAGCCAATGAATTAATTCCAATATCTTATCGTCACTATTTGGGGGCTACCTGTACCTTTCATCCTACATGGTCAACATTCTCAAATCAGGGGAGTCAAGACCACATAACAGTCTACAAGTATCCTGGGTCACAATTGAATATTGAATACCTTGGAATCAGGATGTGTAGGGTGCACCCAGGAACACCCAAAGTCTAGGTTTTTTCCTGGACTGCCACAGATTAAGAACAATAACGTAATTTCAAGCCATAGACACAGCTCCAGGATGATGGGATGCACTTTAACTCAGGAGGAGGTGGTCTGATGAGTAACATAAGTGAAGGTAAATTGGGAGCATAGGGACCTTGGGGGAAGGTTGAAGGGGGAAGAGGCAGGGAGGGGAGCATAGATAAATGTAGAGCTTAATAATTTTTAAATTAATCAATTTAAAAAAAGAAACATTATTGGCAGCATGGCAGCTCCATAATTACCAAGGAATCTGGGGCAAGCTTAAATTCAAGGGCATATGAGCCACACAATCATTTAATTTGACCCAGGAGATTCCTAACCACAGTAGATCCAGGACCACAACATGGCATGCAGCAAGACAAGGACTCATTTTACTGACCAAACAATATGGTCATGTCTTAATATAAAGAATGCATAGACTGCTCCAGACCTTATCATGACATCAGATGTTATTATTTTTGCCACGTCAGATTCTATATTGATTGAAAAATGTTGTGTGTATCTAAGCTGTGATAAACTAAAACACTTTGGAGCATCAGAAGAAAACTCCATGAGAGGAGTTACAATGGGCAAAAGGGATAACATTATGTATGAGAGAATTAGAAGGGAAACCTCACAAGTAAAGACAGAATGAGAGATGGAGAAAGCAGGGAGGGTAACAAAGGAGCATCAGGAAAGCATCATGAGGGAATAAAGAAGGAATTCATCAGAATAGGTCTGAGTGTACACTTCTTCACTCTTCAGATCGAAAAGTTTTGGTTTGTGCTACACTGTGGACTTTCTCTTTGAGCACTGACCGCAGCCTGGAAGCTGGTTCTTTCAGACTGTTAGAGGCATCTTGCAGTGCACACGCCATGCTTGTGGGTATACAAGTGTCGGTCTCACACTATATCCACCACTACTGCTGCTCCTGTGTCAGCCTCCTGCAGTGCATGCAACGTACGTGCTGGGCTACTGGTTTGAATTCTGGGCAGTGCCTTCACAATGGGTGGTGGGATTTAGACATGAACTTCTGAGAGTACCTGCCCCATGAGTGATAGGTTAGTTATGTGAGACTCCATCCATATATAAATGATCAGTCTCACTCAGGACATTCACATTATTGCTGGAGTTTAGGCATGATCCTCCCACAGCACATGCACTATGAGTATTGTGAGACACATCTATGTCTCCCATGGTACATTCACAATCAGTGCTGTTTTCAACCCCTGAGTCCACAACATTACATGAACAATGAATTCTTGGTTTTAAGTAAGAGCCTGCAGCAGAACATGAACCATGAGTGCTAGCTACAACCATGATCCCAACACATTACAGGGAGGTTCATGCCTAGAGTCAAGCACTCATTGTGAATGTAATGTGTGAGCTCAAACTAGTAACTGAGCACCAATCATGTGTGTACAGCAAGAGTCTCATGCCTATATCCAAGTTTTTATGGTGTAAGCACTATGGTGTGGTGCAGGAGAATTGTCTGTATTCTGTCAGTCATGTTTTAAATAAATGCTGATTGGCCAGGCAGGAGATATAGGCGGGAAACCCAGACAGGAAGTGGAAATGATGCCAGGAGAGCAGGAGAATTCTGGGGAGGACGAAGTTGATTCCTCCCACTCCTGCCCAGATCACCAAAGCAGCAGGATGTGATCTGCCCCACTGAAAAAGGTACTGAGCCACATGGC
Organism: Myodes glareolus; assembly: GCF_982192425.1. Taxonomy (NCBI): domain Eukaryota; kingdom Metazoa; phylum Chordata; class Mammalia; order Rodentia; family Cricetidae; genus Myodes; species Myodes glareolus. The sequence continues at coordinate 14,162,751 of NC_142047.1, read as the reverse complement.
TAAAATAGATCAGAAAAATGGGTTAATCAAGACGTGAGAGTTAGCTAATAAGTAGCCTGACCTAACAGGCCAATCAGCTTTATAACTTACGGAGTCCTCTGTGTTATTTCCTTTGGGGCTAAACAGCTGGGGGGACTGGGAAGTACAGAAAAACACAAACAAGCCACCCCCCCTCATGTTACAATGGTGGGCTCATGGTTGTAACCTGACACCCAATGTGCATGTACTGTGGGAAGCTGAAAAGTTTCCAACCACTCATGGTGCATGTACTGTGACAGGTCATATGTTCATCCCAGTATGTACTGTGGTGGTTTTATGGCTAACTCTCAGCATTAATTGTGCACTTACAATGGGAACTTGACAACTGTATCGCGGCCCTCATGGTGATCTACTGTATGAAACTCAAACCATTAATCCAGCATTTATATTGAACATACTCTAGTGGGCCTGTGGCTGCAACCAAGTTCTTATTGTGAATATACTGTGTCATAATTAACTCCAAACTCAAGTTGTGTACACTGTGGGTGGCTCATGCCAATAACCTAGCATTCATTGTGCTTATACTACAGTAGGCTTACAGCTATAACCCAAAACTGATAGTGTATGTACTTTTGGATGGGATTTCCTATTACCCAGCATTCATGGTATATATGCTGCTGTGGGCACATGGCTGTAACCCAGGACTCATTGTGTATGTACTGTGGGAGACTGACAACTATATCCCAAAACTCCTTTGGGGTATTCTGGGTGATCTCTGGTATAGGAGGTCCTTCTGTATTTGTATTGCTTCCACTGGTTAATCAATAAAGAAACTGCTTGGCCTGACAGGGCAGAACTTAGGTGAGAACTGAATTCTGGGAGGAAGAAAGCAGAGACAGGCAGACGCCATGAAGCTCTGACCTGGGACGGACGTAGGTTAGAATCTTTCCTGGTAAGTCACAACCTCACAGTGCTACACAGGTTTAAGAGAAATGGGTTAATCAAGATGTGAGAGTTAGCCAATAATAGGCTAGAGCTAATGGGCCAGGCAGTAATTTAATTAATACAATTTCTGTGTGGTTATTTTGGGGGTTAAGCTAGCCGGGTGGTGGGACACAGCCCTCTCCTCTTTAACAGATTGGTGCTCCAACGTGATGGACTAAATCCACTTAAAAACCTGAAAGAGTTTAGAAAGGAGAGAGAGAGAGAGAGAGAGAGAGAGAGAGAGAGAGAGAGAGAGAGAGAGAGAGAGTTTAACACAGCTTTTTGCTGTTTGCTGGGGCGTGCCTCAGAGAGATTTTCTGACTCAGCAATAGCAGCAGAGAAAAAGCCACGTGGTTTTTAAACATGGCTTCCTGGGCCCTGCTGCTGGTGCAAACTCAGGCTATGGAGCATTTGTGGGCTCGGATGTTTCTGTGCCCATTTGGGGTCGGGAGGAAAGTATCTGAGATCATGCACATGGCTCAGTTCTTTCTGCCTGTGCAGACAGCGGGATGAGGTCTACTAAGCGTGCATAAGCAGGAGAGCATGGCGGATTCCTGCCGCCATACACAGAGATATTTCTAGGCTGCGTAGTGCTCTGCATGGCAGATTTGGCTGTAACTCAGAAAGAAAGAGTTTATGTGCGGCACACTCATTTTTAGAGTTAAAGTGCTGAGTGCACCTCCTACCTGACAGCCCCAGAGCTAGCAGAAATGGTACGTCCACCATTTTGAAATTGGGAAGAGGTGGAGCCAACATCTATAGTAGCTGCAATCAAGTTGCTTATCATTTTAAAAGCTCTTCAAGACAGTAGAGAATTACAGACAATGCAATAGGACAGATTCAGACATAAAAGATCTCTAAATGGGTCACAATGTTGAATAAATGTACGGAGACTTGAAAGATAAAAGATAAAGAGTATAGAGACTCATAAAATAAAGTTAATGCTTTAAAAAAAGGGTAAAGTCTTTAAAGAGACAGAGTACAGATAGTCATAGATTAAAAGAAGTAAAGAGAAATAAGCCACGTAAAAATTGAAAATTCACAGAGAGTCTGGATTATATGTATTTTTGTATTTTCTTTGAACTTTTTGACTGTGAAGGAGCTAAGTACAGAGAGACGTCTCATTGTGTGGGCTGCTAAGCTAAACCAGCATGGATATTATAAAGGTATTATTACTTCAGGATTTGGGTCTAAGGATAGATATGATGCTTTGGAAAAGAGGTTCTTCTTTTGTTTTCACAGAGGATCAGACCCTGTGGATTGCTTCTAGACTAATATGGTATGATAGACCACATCCTCCTGAAAGGTTACTGTGAACACCCTCAAAAAATTACTTCACTCACTGCTGACTGAGATGAGCCTAGCACACAGGATACACCATAAAAGACCTGATTAACAGCGCCCCCATACAGCACAAAGCAGTTTGGAGAGAAAAAACTATGCCCATATTCCCAAATATTGTTTATAAATGTTCTTATACATTTAAAGGGGGATATGATATAGATATGAATAATTTGCATTGCTATAAATTTTACTTTATTAATATAAATTTAAGGTCAATTTTGTGATATGTATATGTATTTCTGATCTTTTAAGGTATTGTGATTGTGTAGTTCATTTAAAAATGTAATGTATAATTAGGAAATATAGGTTGTTAATGGATAATCATTGATAATAGTCAAGTTTGTAGTCATGTTAGATTTTCTAGATGTGCATAGATATATTTCAGATAGGTATTTTTCACATCTTTCAAAGACTACAGAATATGACATTAAATGTTTTAGTAACTTAGGGCTTTTCATGACAATGAGACATGTCTGCTCCTGGCAGCACCAGCTACTTCAAGAGGAAGATGGGCATCAAAAAGGCTCCTTATGGAGTTGGTTAGCCACTTGGGCAATAAACTGCTCTTGTCTGGACTATTGTACAAACAGGACAGGGAGAACCTGCAGAGAGGGGACTGCTAAACTTACCTAAAGGTGAGATGGTCTTTCGGGGTTCCTGATTCATGAAAGAGTCTGCGAGACATTCTGCAGGATACAGAAGAAAGTGACTGAACTGTCTTTAAAATTTTCTGCTTCATGAAAATGTCTGCTGGATACTATGGGCCTGTAGGCTGAAGATGGATGCCCCAATGGTACAAAGGAACTTTGGGTGACTGTCCAGGCAGTGAGATGTCTCTGTCATTTCTAGAGTTTTGGAAGTTGATTACAATGTACTTCCTGTTTACTTAAGTAATATCTCCTTCTGGAGTCTTTGATGGAGTTTAAGAATAGATAGATAGTTATAGTTTTCCATTGTTACGACAAAAGATAAAATAGATCTAAAATTGTAACTGTAATTCTTGCTTGATAACTGTTTTGTTGTATGTAATTTTACTATGTTAAAGCCTTTCTTTTTTGTTTAAACAGAAAAAGGGGACGTGATGTAGGAGGTCCTTCTGTATTTGTATTGCTTTCATTGGTTAATCAATAAAGAAACTGCTTGCTCTGATAGGGCAGAACTTAGGTAGGTGGAGAAGACAGAACTGAATTCTGGGAGGAAGAAAGCAGAGACAGGCAGACGCCATGAAGGTCTGGCCCAAGATGGATGTAGGTTAGAATCTTTCTTGGTAAGCCATGACCTTGTGGTGCTATGCAGGTTTAAGAGAAATGGGTTAATCAAGGTGTGAGAGTTAGCCAATAAGAGGCTAGAGCTAATGGGCCAGGCAGTAATTTAATTAATACAATTTCTGTGTGATTATTTTGGTAGTAAGCTAGCCAGGCAGGATGGGTCCCTGAGCTCTTACTACAGATCTCCAACAAGTATCCCAGCACTCAGAGTGCATACACTGTGAGAAGTTGATGAATTTTTCCAGCACTCACGTAGATATGCTGGAAGGCTGAAACGTGTATCTCACCTCTCATGGTACACGTACTGTGATGGGCTCATGCCTATAGCCCAACATTCATGGTGCAGGCACACTAGATAAATTTCCAAACTACATGTGTATATGACTCCATTAGATACAAAATGTATCAATATCAAATAAAGCAATTCAGAATTTGATCTCCTTCTCGCCTTTTGTTTTGTCACTATGTCACTATGTCACTATTTACTTTGCTCAGGCGTATTAGAACTGTTGGACAATCTCTCTTCCAGAAAGTGCCTACTAGTTTCCCAATGTCATTAATACAAAAGCAGAATCCACAATAAAATTAGAAGCATACAAATTACAATAGGAGATTTATACTATTATAGTCCCATAAGGTATTATATTAAGCAAAATGGAAGAATAGAGATTGAATAGTAATACATAAGCAGGTAGATGCAAAAAAAAGGGATGACAGAAGAACCATACTTTATAAAACATTTATATTTATGTGAAGAAAACTAAAGGGAGAAACTATATTGCATGATCACTTTGTAGAAAAGAGGGATGTCTGTTTAAGAAAACTGCTTTGTTAAAATATAGTGAAAGGACTCCCATCTGCTCTGACGCCATCTCCACATAGCTGGTCTGACTCCAGAAATGTGGCTCACGCATGGTCTCTGCATGCAAAGTTCCTCTGACCCCTCACTCAGCCCTGCACATTTTCGACACCCATAGACCTACCCCCAGTCAAGCAAGTAGCTCATGGACTGGCTGCCTATGGCTTTCTCTGACTACACAGTTTCTGCAGTGGAGCAGCTAAAGCCTCACATCAGACTAACATCTGGAGAAAGAAGTTCTTTGAAGACCACATCTCTTGTCATGGAGGGAGAACCACTGACTAATCAGGAATTTTGTAGGTCAGAACATGAAAGGAGTCTGTCAGAGCCTTTAGCAGTTTAGTGCTTCTCCTTAGTTCTACATCCAGTGGGGAGACCTCTACGGCTAGAACTGAAATAACCACACAGAAACCGTATTAATTAAATTACTGCTTGGTCCTTTAACTCTCACTTCTTATTGACTAACTCTTACATCTTAATTTAATCCATCTCCATTAATCTGTCCATCACCATGAAGGTGTGGCCTACCAGCAAAGTTTCACCATATCTGTCTCCAGCGGTGGTGGCTCCATGGCATCTCTTAACTCTGCCCTTCTTTTCCCCAGCACTCAGTCCAGTCCTCTCCACCTACCTAAGTTCTGCCCTATCAACAAGTCAAAGCAGTTTCTTTATTCGTTAACGGTAATCACAGCACACAGAGGGGACTCCTACATCATCATCTTGTATTTTATTTTGTTGTATTTTTTAAAAAATGAACAAATGATTCAATGAATGGAAACTTAAGACACTATGATAAAAGTTAACAGATAAATTATCACTTATGCTTTCTGGGAGGATAATTAATCACTTTTCTCTAATAGCATGACACTGGTTACCCATCCAGGCCAGGTTTCATTTTCAAGAATAACTGGCCAACACATAATGGACTCCATATTTTGTGTGTGTGTGTGTGCGTACTTTTATTTGGTTACAGTTTGATGGGGTTTTTGTTTGTTTATTTTCTTTTTCTTTCTGGGTCTCATTTTCTTTTATAGTATTGGTTTTGGATGGTTTTGGTGTTTGAAATGTCATTTTTTTTTGAAAAAAAAGAACTTAAATTTGGGTGGGTAGGAAGAGGGGAGGATATGAAAGGATTTGGGGAGAAGGAAGAATATGATAAAAATGTATTTAAATTTAAAAATTGTTTTGAATAATCAAAACTACAATAAAAGCAAAAACCACAAAATCTACAGATTTGTAAAATTTTATGTTATACTGTATTCTTAAAAGACAGAAAAAAATCAGTCAACATAATGACAGTGATAATGATAATGATCATAACAGAAACCTGTATTTTAGGCCACATTTCTTTATTGTTATTACCATTAATACTACTAATATTGCCATAATATTGTTATTCAGTTTTGTGAATATTTGTGAGTTTTTTGTTTGTTTAGTTTTTTTAAGAGGGTACCTCATGCATACCTGGCTGTCCAGGAACTTGCGATGTAGATGAGTCTGCCTTCAAACACAGAGTTCTATCTGCCTTTGCCTCTTTGGTATTGAGATTTAAGATATGCACCATCTCATCCCGCATTCTTTTTCCGTAGTATAACAGTATACCGTGTGCATTAACTGGTATATTAGTCAATTCTATGTGTTTTTCATAAATCGTTTTGGTATTCTCATTCTCCACTGGTAAAAACATAAATTCTGTAAATTAACAGACACACTTAGCATTTGGTAGGCTATTGTGATTTGGGACAGCAAAACTAAAAGCAGCTCAAGTACATTATGAAAAGACAAAGCAATTTCTGGTAGTTTCATGCACTAGAATACTATATTAGAGCATATTAGTTCAGTAATGAAGTTATAGCTACTAATATTCTTTTAGCACTGATATCACAATATTAAGTAAAAAACAAAAGAGGGAAGAATATGTGCCCAATGTTTTCCAGTCCTAGAGGTGGAAACTGTATTCGTGGCTACACCAGACACTTTGTCACTGATCTACAGTCACGACATCCTTAAAATTTGTCTTATCATAATTATAAATATATATACTAATTTATATAAATATACTATATATAGTGGGAGGCAGCAGCATACACTGACTGAGCAAGCAATAATGTTACCTCTGGCAATGATTACTTTTTTTTTTCCATTTCCGCACCTCCTCCCAACACCCTTCCACTCCCACCACTCCCTCCCCTCCTCCCTCTCCATCCCCAATAGCAGTCAGGGTCTCCCGCCCTGTGGGTAGTTCAAGCACCTCCCCGCTTCCTCCAGGTCCAGGAAGGTGAGCATCCAAACAGACTGGATCCCAAAAATCCAGTATATGCAGAGGAAACAAGTCCCAGTGTCATTGTCAATGGCTTTTCAGAAAGACTCCGGGCCAGCCACATTCAGAGAATCTGACCTCATTCAGAGAATCTGGCTGGATTATGTGCTCGCTCAATCCCAGACAACTGGCCTTGGTGAACTCTCATTAGATCAGTCCCCTTGTATCAGTGGGTGATCGCACCCCTCGCGGTCCTGATTTCCTTTTTCATGTTCTTCCTCCTTCTGCTCCTCGTTTGGACCTTTGGGGACTCAGTCCAGTGCTCCAATGTGGGTCTCCTTCTGTATCACCATCCGTCGTCGGATGAAGGATCCCTCTGATCTTGCCTTCCTTGCTCACGTTCTCTTTCCTTCTGCTTCTCGTTTGGACCTAGGGAGTTAAGTCCAGTGTTCCAATGTGGGTCTCCGTCTCCATCTCCATCCATCGCCAGATGAAGGATCTATGGTGATAAGCAAAATATTCATCAGTATGGTTATGGGCCAAGGCCAGTTCAGGCACCCTCTCCTCTGTCCAGAGAACAATCTGGGGATCTCTCCTTGGACCTGGGATCCCATTTATAATCAAGTCTCTAGTAAACCCTAAACTGACTCCCTTAATTGAGATATATTCTTCCCTGATCCCATATCTATCCTTCCTCCCTTCTCCCCTCCAAGTCCCCCGAGCATTCCCCATTCCTCCTCTGCTCCCTTCTCTCTAACCCTCTCCCCTTCCAGCAACCCTCCCACCCCCGCCAAGCACCCTAGGTTACCTGGGACTCTTGTCTATTTCCAATCTCCAGGAGGAAAACTATCTGAATTTTCTTCAGGTTCACCCTCCTATCCAGCTTCTCTAGGATCACAAATAATAGGCTCAAAGACCTTAATTATGGCTAGAATCCACTTATGAATGAATACATACCATATTCCTCTTTTTGGGTCTGGCTAACCTGACTCAGTAAAGCGTTTTTTTTAATTATTATTATTTTTTATTTATTTTTTATTTTTTAATTTAATTTTTACTAGGAACCCCTCCAGAATCAAGTCTCTTGCAAACCCTAAAATGGTTACCTTAGCTGAGATATAAACCTCACTGCTCTCCCAACCATCCTTCCTCCCTCCCCCCTCCCATTCCCCCAAGCCATCCCCAATCCTCCCCCTCTCCCCTCTCCCTGACCAGCTTCCCTTACTACCACCCCCCCAACCCCGAAGCACCCGAGTTTGCCTGGCAATCTTGCCTAGTTCCACTATCCAGGAGGATAACTATATGATTTTCTTCAGGTTCGCCTTCTTATTTAGCATCTCTAAGATCACAAATTCTAGACTCAAAGACCTTTAACTATGGCTAGAAACCACTTATGAGTGAGTACATATCATATTCCTCTTTTTGGGTCTGGTTAACCTAACACAGTAAAGCGTTTTCTATTTCCATCCATTTGCATGCAAAATTCAAGATGTCATTGTTTTTTACTGCTGAGTAAAACTCTAATGTATATATGTTCCACACCTTCTTTAACCATTCTTCTATTGAGGGGCACCTAGGTTGTTTCCATGTTCTGGCTATTACAAATAGTGCAGCTATGAACATAGTTGAACAAATACTTTTGTAGTATGATAGAGCATCTCTTGGGTATATTCCCAAGAGTAGAATTGCTGGGTCTTGAGGAAGGTTGACTCCCAGTTTCCTGAGAAACCGCCACACTGATTTCCACAGTGTCTGCACAAGTTTGCATTCCCACCAAAAATGGATGAGTGTTCCCCTCACTCCACATCCTCTCCAGCATAGGCTATCATTGGTGTTTTTGACTTTAGCTATTCTGACAGGTGTAAGATGGTATCTCAAAGTGGTTTTGATTTGCATTTCCCTGATCACTAAGGAGATTGAGCATGACCTTAAGTGTCCTCTGGCCATTCAAAGTTCATCTGTTGTGAATTCTCTGTTCAGTTCAGTACCCCATTTTTTAATTGGGTTAATTAGAGTTTTAGTGTCTAGTTTCATGAGTTTTTTGTATATTTTGGAGATCAGACCTTTGTTTGATGAGGGGTTGGTGAAGATCTCCCAGTCAGAAGGCAGCCTTTTTGTCTTACTGACAGTGTCCTTTGATTACAGAAGCTTCTCAGTTTCAGTAGGTCCCATTTATTCATTGTTTCTCTTATTGTCTGTGCTACTGGGGTCCTACTTAGGAAGTGGCCTCCTGTGCCAATATCTTGTAGACAACTTACCACTTTCTCTTCTATCAGGTTCAAAGTGGACAGATTAATGCTGATGTCTTTAATCCATTTGGACTTGAGTTTTGTGCATGGTGATAGATATGGATCTACTTTCATTCTTCTACAGGTTGACATCCAGTTATGCCAGCACCATTTGTTAAAGATGCTTTCCTTCTTCCATTGTATACCTTTAGCTCCCTTGTCAAAAATTAGGTGTTCATTGGTTTGTGGGTTAGTATCTGGGTCTTCTATTCGATTCCATAGGTCGACTTCTCTGTTCTTATGCAAATACCAAGCTGTTTTCAATAATGTTGCTCTGTAATAGAGTTTGAAGTCAGGGATGGTAATGCCTCCAGAAGTTCCTTTATCGTATAAGATTTTTTTGGCTATCCTGGCTTTTTTGTTTTTCCATATAAACTTGATTATTGTTCTCTCAGGGTCTGTAAAGAAGTTTGATGGGATTTTGATGGGGATTGCATTGAATCTATAGATTGCTTTTGGTAGAATTGCCATTTTTTCTATGTTGATTCTCCCAATCCAAGAGCAGGGGAGGTCTTTCCATTTTCTGGTATCCTCCTCAATTTCTTTCTTCAAAGACTTAAAGTTCTTGTCAAATAGGTCTTTCACTTCCTTGGTTAGAGTTACCCCAAGATATTTTATGCTATTTGTGGCTATCATGAAAGGTGATGTTTCTCTGCTTTCCCTCTCTGCTTCTTTATCCTTTGTGTATAGGAGGGCAACCGATTTTTTGGAGTTGATCTTGTATCCTGCCATGTTACTAAAGGTGTTTATCAGCTGTAGGAGTTCTTTGGTAGAGTTTTTGGGGTCTCTTATGTATACTATCATATCGTCAGCAAATAACGAAAGTTTAACTTGATCCTTTCCAATTCGAATCCCCTTGATCTCCTTATGTTGTCTTATTGCTATTGCTAGAACTTCAAGCACTATATTGAAGAGGTATGGAGAGAGTGGACAGCCTTGTCGTGTTTCTGATTTCAGTGGAAAGGCTTTGAGTTTCTCTCCATTCAATTTGATGTTAGCTGTCGGCTTGCTGTTTATTGCTTTTATTATATTTAGGTATGATCCTTGTATCCCCAGTCTCTCCAACACCTTTATCATAAATGGGTGTTGCATTTTATCAAATGCTTTTTCAGCATCCAATGAAATGATCATATGGTTTTTTTCTTTCAGTTCATTTATATGATGGATTACATTGATATATTTGCGTATGTTGAATCAGCCCTGCATCTCTGGGATGAAGCCTACTTGATCATAATGGATAATTTTTCTAATGTGTTCTTGGATTCAGTTTGCCAGTATTTTATTGAGAATTTTCGCGTCAATGTTCATGAGTGAGATTGACCTGTAATTCTCTTTCTTGGTTGTGTCTTTGTGTGGTTTTGGTATTAGGGTAACTGTAGTTTCATAAAAGGAGTTTGGCAATGACTCTTCTGTTTCTATATTGTGGAATACATTAAGAAGTATAGGTATCAGCTCTTCCTGGAAGTTCTGGTAGAATTCTGCATTGAAACCATCTGGTCCTGGGCTTTTTTTGGTAGGGAGATTTTTGATAACAGCTTCTAATTCTTCGCAACTAACAGGTCTATTTAGATTGTTCACCTGGTCTTGGTTCAACTTTGGTATATGGTACTTATCTAAAAAAATGTCCATTTCTTTTACATTTTCCAACTTTGTGGCATATAAACTCTCGTAGTAAGATCTAATGATTCTCTGAATTTCCTCTGTGTCTGTGGTTATGTCCCCCCTTTCATTTCTGATCTTATTAATTTGCATGTTCTCTCTCTGCCGTTTGATTAATTTGGATAGGGGTTTGTCAATCTTGTTGATTTTCTCCAAGAACCAGCTTTTTGATTCATTGATTCTTTGGATTGTTTTCTGTGTTTCTATTTTGTTGATTTCAGCCCTCAGTTTGATTATTTCCAGTCTTCTACTCTTCCTGGGTGAATCAGCTTCTTTTTTTTCTAGAGCTTTCAAGTGTGCTGTTAAGTCTCCAATGTGTGCTTTCTCCATTTTCTTTAATTGGGCACTTAGTGCTATGAACTTTCCTCTTAGCACTGCTTTCATAGTGTCCCATAGGTTTGAGTATGTTGTGTCTTTGTTTTCATTAAATTCAAGGAAGAGTTTAATTTCTTTCTTTATTTCTTCCTTGACCCAGGGGTGATTTAGTAGTTGACTGTTCAACTTCCATGAGTTTGTTGGCTTCCTGGGGGAAGCATTGTTGTTGAATTCTAATTTTAATCCATGGTGATCTGATAAGACACAGGTGGTTACTAATTTTTTTTTGTATCTGTGGAATTTTGCTTTGTTACCGAGTATATGGTCAATTTTCGAGAAGGTTCCATGAGCTGCAGAGAAGAAGGTATATTCTTTCCTATTTGGGTGGAGTGTTCTATAGATGTCTGTTAAGTCCATTTGATTCAATACCTCCAACAAATCTCTTATTTCTCTGTTTGGTTTCTGTCTGATTGACCTGTCCATTGGTGAAAGAGGTGTGTTGAAGTCTCCTACTATTAGTGTGTGTGGTTTGCTGACTGCCTTGAGTTCTAGAAGAGTTTTCTTTATATATGTGGGTGCCTTTATATTAGTGGCATTGATATTCAGGATTGAGACTTCTTCCTAATGAATTGTTCCAGTTATGAATATGAAATGTCCATCTCCATCTCTTCTGCTTGATTTTAGTTTGAAGTCGATTTTGTTAGATATTAGAATGGCCACACCCGCTTGTTTCTTAGGTCCATTTGCTTGGAAAACCTTTTCCCAACCCTTTACTCTGAGTAGGTGTCTGTCTTTGTGGTTGAGGTGTGTTTCTTGTAAACAGCAGAATGTTGGATCCTGTTTTCGTATCCAGTCTCTAAGTCTGTGCCTCTTTATAGGTGAATTGAGTTCATTGATATTAAGTGATATTAATGACCAGTGGTTGTTGACTCCGGTCTTTTTTGGGGGGGTAGTAGAGTGTATGTGTTTTCCTTCTTTGAGTTGTGCTTGTGAAGGGTCGCTAGATGTTTGAGTTATTGTAGGCAGTGTTAGGAATGTTGGATTCCTTGGCTTGTGATTTTCCTTCTAATATTCTCTGTAAGGCTTTATTAGTAGCTATGTATTGTTTAAATTTGTTTTTATCCTGGAATATTTTGTTTTCTCTGTTGATAGTGAACAATAGCTTGGCTGGGTATAGTAGTCTGGTCTTGCATTCATGGTCTCTTCGTTTCTGCAGTACCTCTATCCAGGACCTTCTGGCTTTCATGGTTTCCATAGAGAAGTCTGGTGTAAGTCTGATAGGTTTACCTTTATAAGTTACTTGACCTTTTCCCTTTGCAGCTCTTAATATCCTTTCTTTAATCTGGATGCTTTGTGTTTTGATTATTATATGGCGAGGGGATTTTTTTTTCTGATCCAGTCTATTCGGTGTTCTGTATGCTTCTTGAACCTTCATAGGAATATCGTTCTTTAGGATGAGAAAGTTTTCTTCTATAATTTTGTTGAATATATTTTCTGGACCTTTGATCTGCAATTCTTCTCCTTCTTCTACTTCTATTATTCTTAGATTTGGTTTTTTTTATTATGTCCCATATTTCCTGAATGTTTTGTGATGAGAATTTGTTGGATTTGCTGTTTTCTTTGGTCAGAGCGTTTATTTTCTCTATGGTGTCTTCATAATCTGAGACTCGTTCTTCTATCTCTTGTATTCTATTGGTTATTTTTGTTCCTGAAGTCTCGTTTTGTTTACCTAGATTTTCCATATCCAGCCAGCCCTCGGTTTGTGTTTTCTTCACTGCCTCCATTTCAGTTTTCAGTTCTTGAATTGATTCCATTACCTGTTTGATTGTTTTTTCTTGGTTTCCCAGGGTATCATTTATGAATTTACTCATTTCTTCAAACTTTTTGTTATATTTCTCTTCCATTTCTTTACTCATTTCTTTCATCTTTTTGCTATATTTCTCTTCTATTTCTTTAAGTGAGTTATTCATACCCTGTTTAAGAGACTCTATTGCTTTCATAATGACACTGTTTTCCACTTCTTCCAGAATAGGGTGTTCAAGTCCTTCTGTCGTAAGATCGCTGGGGTCTGGTGTTTTCATGTTGTTTTTCAGATTGTTGGAGGAATTCTTCCCTTGGCGCCTGCCCATCTCTTCCTTCAGATGCTCTCCAATGGCTCTTCCCTCCGCTGGGTCTTCTGCTACCGGATTAGTGCCCCTTGCTATCCAGGAATCACTTTGCCTGCAGTCCTACCTTGCTGCAGGCAGGCTATTAAAACAAAGGAACTCCCTCCCGTTTGCACTCGCCGTCCGTTCTGGCCGCGGCGCCCACCCAGGCTGATCTGGAGGAATTTAAGCCCCGAAAAAGGGAGAGAGGAAGGGTAGGGGTTCCAGGCAGAAAGCCGGGATGGGGTAGGAGGAGAGAGGGTTTAGCTGGGGGAAGCCTCCCCTTTGGAGTAGCCAGGGAGATAAGGATGGCGGGAAGATTGTGTGTTTCCTTTCCCGACTTGTGTGGCGGTCAGGAACACACTTACCCTTCCATTGTATCTTCTGCTACAGGATCAGAGCCACTCGCTGGTCAGAAGTCTCCCTGCCTGCAGTCTTACTTTGGCAATGATTACTTTTAACTAAAATTATCATCCTTTTATAGTTCTTTCCTTTACAATTATTAAAAATTCACCATGTAATAATTACTACTCAAATACCATAGTTAACACGTCATGTGCAGAAGTGAGCCCATCATTCTATATTCTGTTTGGATGCTTACCTTCCTAGACGTGGAGGGAGGGGGGAGGACCTTGAACTTCCCACATGGCAGGAAACCCTGACTGCACTTAGGACTGGAGAGGGAGGAGGAGAGGGAGTGGGGGAAATGGGAGGGGATTGGGAGGAGGGGCGAAAGTGGAAATTTTTATAAATAAATAAATAAATAAATAAGTAAATAAAAAAAGAAATTAACTCAGAAATTGCTCACTGCTGAAACACTGATAGTATTCTCTGCCCAGACATTCTAAAGAAGTAACAAACAATTTTAATTCTACCTAAAGTTGTGGTCATACAGGGGGACCCTGGCCAATTCTGAATGATCACTATGATCATTTGGACTATAAATTAATTTTTATTTTATGCTCTACTCTCTTCATTCAATAAATGGTTCATGAAGCCCTGTACTAGGATAAGGGGAAGATGAATCAGCAGTGATGTCTCAGATGAAAGTGCGTTCAGGTGAATCAGAAGAGGATTGACAATAAGTGAAATGCTCACTTCTAAACTAATTTTTAAAATGAAAACAGTTATAAACTCTGAGACTAGTTAGATGTGGCTGTACATGCTGTAGCCCTAACCTAGGGAGGTAGAGATGTGAAGATCCAGGTTCCACTCCACGCTTGGTACAGAGAAAGTTCTGCCTACGCTGCAGAGTGAGGTCCTTTCTCAAACACTATGGAATTAACACGGTGACTTGATTGGCATCGTAAGAAAACTTTAACCCCAGGTGAACTCAGGGAGTGGACTATGGTTTTATTTTCCATGTGGCACTATTAAATGGAAATAAAGAAAATCTAAAACAAAATCACAAGCAAACATGACCACTGAGTCTCAGAAAAATCATTTTTCAAGTTAGTACTTCTGATGAGAATGAAATAATAATCATGAGAATAAAGTCTACCATACAGAGAACTTAGAGAGGCAGAGATGCCACAGTGGTTAAGAGCACTCACTTTCTTGCAGAGGACCTGAGTTAGGTTCCAAACCCACATGGTCTCATCTGTAACTCAAGTTCCAGAGGATCCAATGGCCTCTTCTGGCAACTGCAGGCACTGCAAGGCCAGAGAGCTAACAGCAGTGCCTGTGCTTAAACACTGCTCCCCATCCCTGCCCACGAGATGTCAACAGGGCAGCACATATAATGTCAATAAATTAGTCAATAAATTAAAAAGTAGCTTTGAATACAGAAATAACAATGTTGTCACCTAATTATCTATCACAAATAACAGATAAGAAATCTGTTTTTCTTGATAGTAAAGGCCACCATGTGAAGCTGCTCTGGGTTCTGAGGTCCCTTGAAATGTCTTGACAAGGAAGAAAAGAATAAAAACCTCAGTATAGAAAATTTGATGACTTGAAGCTTTTATTCTTTTTATGTTGTTGTTGTTCTGCAGAGTCCATCATGGAGTGAATTCTCAGTGGGTGGATTCTGCCCCCGTCTACTTTGTGAAGAACCTGCAAGCACCATCACTCTCCAAAGGAGATGGACCCTGCTTCTAGTCTCAATGATGTTATAGTTAGTTATACAATTATGTATCTGTCATGGCATCTCCCTACATCATATAAAGGTTTGTTGTTCCCACCAACTATAAACTTTTATCTCCTAATAAAAACGGTTGTCCTTTTCCATTCCAGGCTACATGGGAACAGTAAAGCAGATTCCCTGACCATGCTGGGAACACAAGCAATTTTTAACTATGCTTTAAATCTGTGGCATGACATGGAGTCATATCATCTTAAATTGGTGTTCCAGTATATTATGTCTGGTACTGAAATGTACTTTCTGAACCTCAAATAGTAGAGTGGTCATGGAGAAACAGACTCTTCTGGTCCTTCCTGTACATATCCCATGGCGAGGAGAGTGGGGATTAGGGTGGGGTTTCCGTCCTAGGAGAGATTCAAAGAATAGCTGTCCATTCTGAACAACTGATGTGTGTTGTTAAATCAGTATGTCTCATTAATGTCACCACATAAAAAACATCTCTTACTGCATCTTCGTAGATAAGAAAAAACACCCCAGAGACAAACAAGAGTCCAAACAACATGACTCACAGAACTCAATGCACTTGAGGCCGCACGCCGCACGCATGAAATCACACTTTATAACCAGAGACTGATGAAAGCCGCAGGGAGTTTTGTTCACAAAAACTTTGCAGGCAGCCAAGAGACAAAATCTGAGATCTTGAGTTATTTTGTCAGAACAAAATATTGTATTCTGAGGTAAATGCAAATGTTATCAGGGAAATGGATGTAGAAAGAAAGACCAAAACCCCTAGCCTGTTGGGCTCTAAGTTCAAATGTAAGGGGGAAAATCAGCTATAATGGAAATCATTCAGAATAATCCATCCCCCTTCCTAAGCACCCTGAAGATCACACATATGACTTTATTCATTGGGAACAAACCTAAGGAGTCCTAGGAAGCCAGGTTTTTCCTTCAGCAGCTGAAGGGGTGTTCTTCTTTTGTTTAATAGCAGATCAAATAGTTATCTTGAATTAAAGGAGCAGGATACTCCAAAATCACACATCTACATCCAGGTCATGTACCCTCCAAGGAGACTTCTGCACACTGCTCTGAGAGGCTGGAGATTCCAGAACTGGTGTCCCCGGGGCTACTCCATAAGGGAGCTGCTCTACAGGGCAGCTGAATTTACGCACCGTGAACGGTCAGTTACCTTTCTAGCTCATGCCCGGGAGTAAGGATGACTTTGTGAGTTTATCTGGGCTGGGATTGGCCTTACTGAACTAAAACAGCCAATTCCCACGTTTGCATATGAGCAGAGTGATCCTGGTTCCTCACAGGCTGTCTTAGTTAGGGTTTCTATTGCTGAAATGAAACACCATGACCAAACAGCAATTTGGCGAGGAAAGGGTTTTTTTTTTTGGCTTACACATCCATATTACTGTTTATCATAGGACAGGAACCCAAACAGGGCAGGAACCTGGAGGCAGCAGCTGATACAGAGGCCATGGAGATGTGCTGTTTATTGACTGTTCTAACTTGGAGGAAGCCCTTGGACCTCAATCAGGAACCTAGACTTCCCCTGGTCACCTCCAGTCAAGCTCGCAAAAGAGCAAGGCAGCTATTTCCAATCTTACCTTTGCCTTTACGTCCATGCTTGACTTTGATCTCTTTGTGGTGTTTGTTTCTGCTCATGGTGGACATTTTCCGGCTGCTCTGCGCTTGCTTTCAAAGGAAAAATTCTGTCAGATGGTCACCAGAAAGACTGAGATTGTACTCTGTCTGTCCCAGAAGGCCGAGCATTAGCCCCTCGAGGGACTGGAGTCACTCAAAGGAATAGATGGGTGGGAGGAATCAGGGGAGTAGAGAGAGGAGCAAAAAGACAATCAAGCTCTGGCCCCAAGGTCGGGCTTGCACTACCGTGGGAGTCTCCAGGCTCTTTTCTCTTCACCCTTGGGATGGACACAGGATCGTGCTAATACTGCACACCGCTGTTGAGTCCCACACAGGGATCGCACCAAGCCCTTGTCCATTGTCTCCCATCCTGCCTATGCCCTGGCTGGGATCTACTGCCGCTGCCTGTGTTCGTTAGTCCGGAGGGATGACAGATATCCCACGAGTTCCTTTAGAGACTTGAAATGCGTCTGTGGCTGTGCTCTGAGGGTCTGGTTCAGCCCAGTCAGAATTCTCTTCTCAAGAGATGGCTCCTCAAGGGTCCTCTGCTGTCATGACCACTGAGCATCTAAACTCTTACCTAACTATCCACTTCCGCTGCTGCCTCCTGGCGGTCATGAGGACAAGCGCACCAGAAGTTTTGCCCTCCACCCTGTGGCATCAGAACCGGGCATGTGCACAGCTTCTCTGGTAAGTGAAAAACTGCTACAGCTGTCCAAAAGGAGTTAGGAGAGGCAGGGTCCTGTAGGCTTAGAAGAAGGCACTCCAAGGCAGAATTTTTCTCTGTGCAGTCTCTGGTCCTAGGTCCTGGCTCCTCCTGAATTATGGATGCCTGTTGGGGTCAACAAGAGACTGAACTTGTCAACCAGTGTCAGGTGCCCTGGGCTGCATCCCCATGCTATGCTCTGCTTGGACTCCACAGGGGGCCCATAACAGGAGACCCTGTGAATCTGCAGAATGATCTCCTCATCCCCTTCCCCGTGGGCTGTGATCAGACTCTCTTCCAGTCCAGAATCGGGTGTCACCCTTTTCTCTGCCGAGACTAGACCCTAGGAGGAAAAGTGAACATTGCATTCAGAAGTGTCTGCCTGTTAAAAATTGAAGGAGGATAAAACTGTTCACCAGTTGAGGAAGGGAGGAAAAATTTATGAAGACCATCAAGCACTCTGTGCTAGACCGAACTCAGGTACTCGGGTGATAGGGAAAGCATGGTATATTAGGAGGAAGTCACAATAGGATGCTGCTAGCTTTCTCAATTCTTGTTTGAAATGGTAGGGACCTCTTGGATCCTCTCAAATAATTTCTCAAATGCTTTGATCTTGATTTATCAAAATAATAAGTCTAGGTTGTATATGATGCCAAAGTATTTATGTTGCAAGATCTGAAGGCTGTAAAGATTTTTCAACTTTGAGCATTCATGCCCATGTCAGTGATAAATATTAGTTCTTAGTGCTGACAAAAGACAGGATGAGGGCAAGGGAATTGGCAATAGGAACCTATCTCAAGGAATCTCACCATATATTGCTTACATAAGCAGTTATAGGCAGTGTGGTAATTCTCTAGAGGAAATTTGCTCATGCAAGTATGGGGATTGGGGAGGTGGAGGGAAGGAAAAATCGAAGTGCATGAGCCAGTTTGGTGAGGGATAAATTACAGAAGAATAGGATTTCAACAATTGATTGCTAGTTTGTAGCAATGAGCAATTAACATATGGTCTCTTAGGTACCCTGTAATAAGTTGGGAATCTTCTTTAGAAGAAAAAGATGCATTCCAGAGAAAAATATCTTAGTCTGGGTAACTACACATAAGGGCTCCACAGATGCACTCAAATGTTATGTAGGTATAAGGTGAAAAATACTTCAAAAAAGTTAAACATATGCAGATGTCATATCTATACAATGGATCATCGTTTTTTAAAATCACTTCTTGCTTCCATTTAATTTTTAGCAGTGATCTGCTATATAACGGAATTGAATAGTAGAGAAAGCTTCTTTTATTTTGGACAATGGGTTTCATTTAGAGCAGACTGGCTTTAACTTCTGTTTATTATTGTCTTTAATTTGAGACAATGTAGCCCAAGCTGCCCTAAATTTTGCTATGTAAATAATGATGACCTTGAACCCTGGATGCCTGTTTCTAACTCCTGAATGATGATATTATGTGTGGATGCACCCAAAACTGTTTTTCCACAGTGCTGGAGACAGACCCAGGGCTTATTGCATTCCAGCTAAGCACTCTCCTGCTGAACTCCAGCCCAAAAGAATTTGATTACATTTTTCTGCACAGGGGAATTAGGCTGTGAATCTGACATTAAGGACGAAGTGTGGACAGTCCCTGCAAATTTCTACACACAGAGCAACAGGAGGATAACAAAAAGAAGTCCCAGTGAGGCTCTTAAAATCAGAGGTCTCCGGGACCAGGCAAGACTTTGAGTAGAACGAGTGGGACACAAACCCAGTCACATAACCTTTGACCTACAGTCTGTCCTCCCTGTGTGATTTGCTGGGAAATTGGTGAACTACAGATTGAGGGAGTGTCCAACCAATTACCGATCTAGCTAAAACCCACGCCAGGAAAGTATGTTGAACCTGATAACTGCCTGAAGCACCGGGACCCACGGGCTATGTGACCCAGAGGCCTAGGACAGAACCAAACAAAAATGGAAGAAAAAATGTCAATGTAATGATGCCTAGCAATATTCAGCTATACCCAGTGATTGGTGCCTAGACCAATTGTCATCAGAGAGGCTTCATCCAGCAACTAATGGAAACAGATTCAGACCTGCAACCTAAAGTCAGGCAGTGCTTGATGAAGCCTGTAGAAGACAGGAAGAAAGGATTTGTAGGAGTCAAAGGGTCAAGAACGTCACAGGAAAACTCACAGAATCAACTAACCTGTGCTCATAGAGGCTCACAGGAAACCTGCCTGGGACTGACTTAAGCACTCTGCTTATGTGTTACAGTTACATAGCTTGGTTCACTCCTAACAGTGGGGAGTCAGGGACTGTCCTTGACTCTTACTGGGTTTTGGTACCCTATTCCTCATACTGGGTTTCCCTTGACTGACCTTAATATACGGCAAGGTGCTTAGTCTTACTGCTACTTGATCTGCCATAGTTGGTTGATATTCCTGAATCCAGAAGAGAGTGCTTGTTCCCTGATCATGAGTTATAGGTGGTTGAAAGATGCCAAGGGTGTGCAAGAAATATAATGTGTGTCCTCTTGAAGAAAAACACTTTTAACCACTGAGCCATCTCTCCAGAATTGTCCAAAAATGTTTGTGGTTACTTATTTTGGTGTTTGTTCATATGTGTGGGTGTGTAGGAAAGCATGTGCCAAAGCATGAAGGTGGAGTCAGAAGACAAAACCCAAGAGATTGTCCTCTCCTTCTACCATGTTGGAAGCAGGGATACACTCAGGTCATCAGGCTTGGTGGCAGGGGTCTTCACCTGATGTACTGTCTCTGGGCCCTGTTCAAGCTTTATTATCCCAGGCCATGCTTCTTTCCTCCCTCTCTCCTTTCTCTCCCCGTCTATCACCTCTTCATTTTGTCAGCTTTGAAACTGCTCAAGAGAATTTACTAAAAGTAGAAGAATATTGGAGAACAAAATACGTGGGGAAATTACAGCTCGATATAACATGATACAGACATCTGCTGTTACATTTATTATCATTATTATTATTATTATTTATTAAAAATTTCCACCTCTTCCCCACCTCCATTTTCCATCCCCCTCCACACC
Organism: Myodes glareolus; assembly: GCF_982192425.1. Classification (NCBI taxonomy): domain Eukaryota; kingdom Metazoa; phylum Chordata; class Mammalia; order Rodentia; family Cricetidae; genus Myodes; species Myodes glareolus. The sequence continues at coordinate 14,142,176 of NC_142047.1, read as the reverse complement.
TCCCCCTCCCCCCTTCCCCACCCCCTCCCCCTCCCTCTTTAGTCTTAAGAGCAGTCAGGGTTCCTTGCCCCGTGGGAAGTCCAAGGTCCTCCCCCATCCATACAGGTCTTTAACGGTGAACATCCAAACAAACCAAGCTCCCACATAGTCCATGCGGTAGAATTAAATCCCAATGCCACTGTCCTTGGCTTCTCAGTCAGCCTTCGTTGCCAGCCACCTTCAGAGTATCCATTTTAATCACATGCTCCGTCACTCCCAGTCCAGCTGGCCTTGGTGAGCTCCCATTAGATTATTTTTTAAATTGAGTCAACATATGGGTAATTTTATAATGAATTAAAATATGTGCACAATGTAAAAAGCCATGTAATACTGAGGTGTAGTCTATAAAAAGTTTGGTCGCTCATTGGCTTCCCTGTGAGGTTACCTCTATTACAGAATCCCTAAGACTTGTGAGGTTACAGCTCAGTTCCAAGCACACAGGCAACAAGTGAGTGAGATTTCATGTTGATGGGACCCTATGCTCCTTCTTCAATAGAAAAAGAAGCACGAACCTTCTAATATTCTCTCTTCTAAGAGTTTCTTCACCTTGAGGGGTTTACAAATGTCCTTCCTAGATAGTGAGAAGGGATGAATGATCCCAAACCTTCTATGCTCCAAGTGAGTTCAAACACTGATCACAGGTTAAAAAAGTCATCAAGGAAAACACTGAAAGTTTTTGTTATGTCATGCAACTTCATAGACGGAAAGCAAGAACTTTAATGCATCCAGGAAAGATGGAATTCAGGACGTTAAAGAGGATCCACAAAATCCAGTACATAACAGAGGAATGAGTGGAATTTCGTGTGTATCATTGTGATATTTCCAAGAGACTCCTTCATAATTGACTGCAAACTTATCAATTGTAATTGATTACATCCACACAAGACCTCACTTTCAATCGTCTCTATCTATATGAGAAGAAAATTGGCTTAGTTTCCTTTCTCCATTTATTTCTTAGTTACTCCTTTTGAAATGGGATCTCTCTGTGCACTCCAGTCAGGCTTGAACTTGCTACCTAGCATGGGTCAGCTTCTAACTCAGTAACCTCCAGCCTTTATAGTTGTAGTGTAATAGATGAACATACACTTCCTGTCTTGTGTGATTTTAGAAACAGGTCAAAGGCAATGATTTAGGATGAATGGAGATTTCTTTGAACATGATTCACGTGCTTTGATAGGAAGACAAACTGCAACTCAACTCAGAAACTTAGCTGCTGAACAAGAATCCAGCTAGACAGTGGGCCCCTTCTTTACAATCAAGTCATAGCAAATATTTAGCTCAGAAATTCCCTAGTCTGTTGTTCCTGTTTTGAAACTTGCACCCCACATATCAATTAAGAACTGACTGATGGGTATTGATCTCATGTTTCCTGACAGGATGACGATGGGTGCGATGGTTGGGAATACCTGTGGAGCTTGACTCCTTTTCTGTTTGAATCTAGAATCTTGAATAGTAGCAGGACAGGCAATATATGGACTTTCCACTCACCGAGGAGATTTGTGGCCAGTGGACTTCTTCTTCTGGATAATTGTTGGTTATTTACTCTCTTTTCAATTGATTTTAGTTTCATTTTCATACAAGTGTGAGGTCCAAGTAGTTTCAGTCAAGCCACTTCTGTATTTCCTATTTGTGGACAATCTTTTTCCCTTCTCTCTCTCAATGTGAGTGTGCCTGGGAAGTGTGTGTGTGTGTGTGTGTGTGTGTGTGTGTGTGTGTGTGTGTACATGTGAAAGTGTGTGCATGTGTAAGTGCAAGTTCATTCTCTTCAGTAGCTTTGGTTTTCCACCACGAGGGTGTAAATCTATATGTTGTGTATGTAAGGAACATTAAGTCACTAAGTCACATCCCAGTACTAAAGTTGAACACATTCTTGAGTTAATAATGCTAGAGACTCAACATAACATTGTCATGTGAAACATACACTACCACTGAAGTACAACCCTGACTTTCTAGATTTCTTTAGTGTATTTTGAAGTATTGCTTAATATCACTTTCCCAATATACAATTCTTCTAGTAACATTTATTAATTTATAAAAACAGGACTCTGGGTTACAGAATCCAGAAAGAATGACTTAAACTGCATTATTCCCCAAAGACTTCCCAAGTCTCAGTGTCACTTGAGAGTTTATACTGTATACTTTTTCTCTGGTTTGTACACGTGAGATGATTCTGAAAGAGAGCCTCCTGCCTCTGCCTTCTTAACGCTGGATTACAGTCACAACCATATATACTTTATGTTTTGAATAATGTTCTTCAATTTAATTCCTCCCAAGGTTTCCTAGGGGTTAGATGCATGACTTGTGATTTTATCAGTATTGGCACAGAAATAGGCTGTGTCTTTCTCACCATAGCCTATGAGTTTCAAGACTCCATTATTGTTATTACAATATTCATTGTTGGTAAGTTGCTATCCCATATATTTCACAGATGGAAATATCTTTGTAATTACTAGGAATATTGAGAAGAAAGACACTAACAATGTGTAAATCTCCTTTGCAGGTAAATTTCATCTACTAATGCTAGAAGAAATGGACTCCAAGGAATGAAAGAATATTCATATTTTGTTTTCTCCAATTAAATGAAGTAGAGAGGAGATGCTTTCCTAAGAAGCAATGAACATTTGATGAGGTAGCTTATGAGGAGAAACAAGCAAAGAACAATGACACATTTTAGTGGATCAACAGATCAAAAGATTATCCCCTTAGCTGTCCCTAATATTTGTGAGGGGTTGATAATCACTCAGGGGGCAGTTTATCCTGATTCACCTTTATTCAGCGTCTGCTCCCTAAGGGCTAGAAAGAGGGAGGAAGGTACCTCTGCACTGGCTTTTATATTCTGCCTAGATGAACAAACACTGCCTGAGCTATGCTTTTATAAACCAAACCAAAACTAGATCCATCTAGGAGATCTGAGTTTAAACCACTGTCCAGACTTGAAGCAAGGAGATGTGTCTAAATGGTTTTGAGGATTTAACCCTGCATCCTAGACTTTGCATTTCAGAAAAATGAAGCGTAGTCAATCTACTGTTCTTTCCAATAGTATCAACCCTTCTGAGGACAGAGCTGTCTTTCTTCCCTCTTGAGTTCTAATTGACTCTGTGTTAGGGTCCAGCTTTTAAACAGGCACAGTTCAAGAAGAACTTAAAGGATGAAAACAAGTGTTAAGATCCTTGAACTTCCCAAGTGACAATCACTATTATTTCCAGCACTTAAAATGCAGAAGAGGTGAATCTCTCTGAGTTCCAGGCCAGCCTGGTCTTCAATATGAGTTCCAGAGGAGCCAGGGCTGTTACAGAGAAAGCCAATCTCAGAAAAATGCCATGAAAGAAAAAAAAAACCTTGACCTGGAAAATGGTGGGCGGGGATGCTCACTGTAGAATGTGGTCATGAAGCATCAAGCAGCATCACAACCAGCTATAGAATGTCTGGCTCATGGTCAGGGCAACAGTGAGGTACACACAGTCTTGCCTTCAATTCGTTGACTGTGCAGCCAAGGTCTCATGTCTTGGTGTGACTGGCTACTAAGGTAATTGTGATTACCTGATTTCCTCAATTTCAGGGTTCACAGAGGCCTGTTACCCACTGGAGCCCCACTTTTCCCACAGTGGAAGAGGCAAACCTTGTTGACAGAGAGTTCTGTCCTGCCTGGTCCAGCGGCTGTTTAGCCCCAAAAAAACACACAGAGGTCTACATTAATTACAAACTGGTTGGCTTCTTAGCTCAGGCTTCTTATTAACTCTTATAATTTATATTAGCCCATAATACTTCTCTGTTTTAGCCACGTGGCTTGATACCTTTTTCAGCGAGGCAGTCACATCTTGCTTGCCCTGTGTCTGGGTGATGACTGTAGACTGAATCTTTCCTCTTCCCAGAACTCTCCTGTTCAAATTGCCCCACCTCTACTTCCTGCCTGGTCGCCTCACCTATACATCCTGCCTGGTCGCCCCACCTATACATCTTGCCTGGCTACTACTGGCCAATCAGCATTTTATTAAAACAAGTACAAGAAACAAATCTTGGGCTTCGGGCCGTGGCAGGGTCCCGGCGAGGAGGAGCTTGGGCGTTCCCCGACCCCATAGACGCACAGGTCGCCCTGCAGTGCTGACTACCCCCTCCCGCCTACCATCCTAGCTCCCATCCAGGTACGAATTCCTATATTTCTCCCTTCCTCCTGGGGCCATAAAATTTCACCAGCTCAGCTGCCTTGCAAGCCGGGCCTTGGCTGTAGGCGCAGCTCGGCTCCAGGCAGTTCCTGGGTCCTAAAGGCCTCCCTGAGGACAGGTGGTCCAGGTGCCAGCTCAGCGACATTCCTGACCAGCAGGGGCCCTGACTTCTAACAGAGGGCCTTCTGTGGGCAGGGGCCCTGACTTCTAGCAGAGGACCATCGGTGCTTCGGGCCGTGGCAGGGTCCCGGTGAGGAGGAGCTTGGGTGTTCCCCGACCCCATAGACGCCCAGGTCGCCCTGCAGTGCTGGCAACCCCCTCCCGCCTGCCATCCCAGCTCCCATCCAGGTACGAATTCCTATATTTCTCCCTTCCCCCTGGGGCCATAAAATTTCCCCAGCTCAGCTGCCTTGCGAGCTGGGCCTGGGCTGTAGGCGCAGCCCAGCTCGAGGCAGTTCCTGGGTCTTAAAGGCCTCCCTGAGGACAGGTGGACCAGGTGCCAGCTCAGCCACATTCCTGACCAGCAGGGGCCCTGACTTCTAGCAGAGGGCCATCGGAGGGGTGAGTTTGCTTCGGGCCTTGACAGGGTCCTGGTGAGGAAGAGCTTTGACGTTCCCCAACCCCACAGTCGCCCAGGTCGCCCTGCAGTGCTGGCTACCCCCTCCCCCCTGCCATTCCAGCTCCCATCCAGGTACGAATTCCTATATTTCTCCCTTCCCCCTGGGTCCATAAAATTTTCCCCAGCTCAGCTGCCTTGCAAGCTGAGCCTGCATTGTAAGCGCATCCAGGAAAGAGGGAGTGCCTGTGCTTCAATAGCCTGCCTGAGGAAAGGTGGGCATTCTGTCAGTGAAGTCCCTGCCCAAGAAGGGAACCTGACCCGGTAACAGAAGTTCCAATAGAGAACATTTGAAGTAAGAGATGGGCAGACGCCAAGGCAAGACCTCATCCAACAATCTGAAAAACAACATGAAAACACCAGATCCCAAGGACCCTACAACAGAAGGGCTTGAACACCTTAACCCAGAAGAAGTGGAAAAAAGTGCCATTATGAAAGCAATAGAGTCCCTTAAACAGGTTATGAATAACTCCCTTAAAGAATTGGATGAGAAATATAACAAAAAGTTTGAAGAAATGAGTATAGAAATTGATGAGAAATATAACAAAAAGTTTGAAGAAATAAGTAAATCCGTGAATGAGACCCTGAGAAACCAAGAAAAAACAATCAAACAAGTAAAGGAAACAGTGCAAGAATTGAAAACTGAAATGGAGGCAATGAAGAAAACACAAACGGAGAACCGGCTGGATATGGAAATCCTAGGTAAACGAACGGAGACTAGAGAATCAAGCATAACCAATAGAATACAAGAGATAGAAGAACGAATCTCGGAATCTGAAGATACCATAGAGAAAATAAATGCTCTGGTCAAAGAAAACGGCAAATCCAACAAATTGTTTTCACAAAACATTCAGGAAATCTGGGACACAATAAAAAAAACAAATCTAAGAATAATAGGGATTGAAGAAGGAGAAGAACTGCAGATCAAAGGCCCAGAAAATATATTCAACAAAATTATAGAAGAAAACTTTCCCAACCTAAAGAACGATATTCCTATGAAGGTTCAAGAAGCATACAGAACACCGAATAGACTGGATCAGAAAAAAACATCCCCTCGCCATATAATAATCAAAACACAAAACATAAATATTAAAGAAAAAATTTTAAGAGCTGCAAAGGAAAAAGGTCAAGTAACTTATAAAGGTAAACCTATCAGGCTTACACCGGATTTCTCTATGGAAACCATGAAAGCCAGAAGATCCTGGATAGAGGTACTGCAGAAACTAAGAGACCATGGATGCAAATCCAGACTACTATACCCAGCCAAGCTGTCATTCACTATCAACGGAGAAAACAAAATATTCCAGGATAAAAACAAATTTAAACAATACGTAGCTACTAATCCAGCCTTACAGAGAATATTAGAAGGAAAATCACTACCGAAGGAATCCAACATTCCCAACACGGCCTACAATAACTCAAACATCTAGCGACCATTCACAACCACAACTCAAAGAAGAAAAACACATACACTCTACTACCTAAAAAAAAAAAAAATGACCGGAGTCAACAACCACTGGTCATTAATATCACTTAATATCAATGGACTCAATTCACCTATAAAGAGGCACAGACTTAGAGATTGGATACGAAAACAGGATCCAACATTCTGCTGTTTACAAGAAACACACCTCAACCACAAAGACAGACACTTACTCAGAGTAAAGGGTTGGGAAAAGGTTTTCCAAGCAAATGGACCTTGCTTGGAAAGAAACAAGCGGGCGTGGCCATTCTAATATCTAACAAAATCGACTTCAAACTAAAATCAATCAGAAGAAATGGAGATGGACATTTCATACAAATAACTGGGACAATTCATCAGGAGGAAGTCTCAATCCTGAATATCTATGCTCCTAATATAAAGGCACCCACATATGTAAAAGAAACTCTTCTAGAACTCAAGGCGGTCATCAAACCACACACACTAATAGTAGGAGACTTCAACATTCCTCTCTCACCAATGGACAAGTCAATCAGACAGAAACCAAACAGAGAATTGAGAGATCTACTGGAGGTATTGAATCAAATGGACTTAACAGACATCTATAGAACACTCCACCCAAATAGGAAAGAATAAACCTTTTTCTCTGCAGCTCATGGAACCTTCTCGAAAATTGACCACATACTCGGTAACAAAGCAAACTTCCACAGATACAAAAAAATATTAGTATCTACCTGTGTCTTGTCAGATCACCATGGACTAAAATAGAATTCAACAACAATGCTCCCCCCAGGAAGCCAACAAACTCATGGAAACTGAACAGTCAACTACTAAATCACCCCTGGGTCAAGGAAGAAAGAAAGAAAGAAATTAAACTCTTCCTTAAATTTAATGAAAACAAAGACACAACATACTCAAACCTATTGGACACTATGAAAGCAGTGCTAAGAGGAAAGTTCATAGCATTAAGTGCCCAATTAAAGAAAGTGGAAAAAGCACACATTGGAGACTTAACAGCACACTTGAAAGATCTAGAAAAAAAAGAAGCTGATTCACCCAGGAGGTCTAGAAGACTGGAAATAATCAAACTGAGGGCTGAAATCAACAAAATAGAAACACAGAAAACAATCCAAAGAATCAATGAATCAAAAAGCTGGTTCTTGGAGAAAATCAACAAGATTGACAAACCCCTATCCAAGTTAATCAAACGGCAGAGAGAGAACATGCAAATTAATAAGATCAGAAATGAAAAGGGGGACATAACCACAGACACAGAGGTAATTCAGAGAATCATTAGATCTTACTACGAAAATTTATATGCCACAAAGTTGGAAAATGTAAAAGAAATGGACATTTTTTTAGATAAGTACCATATACCAAAGTTTAAGCAAGAACAGGTGAACAATCTAAATAGACCTGTTAGTCGCGAAGAACTAGAAGCTGTTATCAGAAATCTCCCTACCAAAAAAAGCCCAGGACCAGATGGTTTCAATGCAGAATTCTACCAGAACTTCCAGGAAGAGCTAATACCTATACTCCTTAACGTATTCCACAATATAGAAACAGAAGAGTCATTGCCTAACTCCTTTTATGAAGCTACAGTTACCCTAATACCAAAACCACACAAAGACACAACCAAGAAAGAGAATTACAGGCCAATCTCACTCATGAACATCGACGTGAAAATTCTCAATAAAATACTGGCAAACCGAATCCAAGAGCACATTAGAAAAATTATCCATTATGATCAAGTGGGCTTCATTCCAGAGATGCAGGGCTGGTTCAACATATGCAAATCTATCAATGTAATCCATCATATAAATAAACTGAAAGAAAACAACCATATGATCATCTCACTAGATGCTGAAAAAGCATTTGACAAAATTCAACACCCATTTATGATAAAGGTGTTGGAGAGACTGGGGATACAAGGATCATACCTAAATATAATAAAAGCAATATACAGCAAGCCGACAGCTAACATCAAACTGAATGGAGAGAAACTCAAAGCCTTTCCACTAAAATCAGGAACGCGACAAGGCTGTCCACTCTCTCCATACCTCTTCAATATAGTGCTTGAAGTTCTAGCAATAGCAATAAGACAACATAAGGAGATCAAGGGGATTCGTATTGGAAAGGATGAAGTTAAACTTTCGTTATTTGCTGACGATATGATAGTGTACATAAGTGACCCCAAAAACTCTGCCAAAGAACTCCTACAGCTGATAAACACCTTTAGTAACGTGGCAGGATACAAGATCAACTCCAAAAAATCAGTGGCCCTCCTATACACAAAGGATAAAGAAGCAGAGAGGGAAATCAGAGAAGCATCACCTTTCATGATAGCCACAAATAGCATAAAATATCTTGGGGTTACTCTAACCAAGGAAGTGAAAGACCTATTTGACAAAAACTTTAAGTCTTTGAAGAAAGAAATTGAGGAGGATACCAGAAAATGGAAAGACCTCCCCTGCTCTTGGATTGGAAGAATCAACATAGAAAAAATGGCAATTCTACCAAAAGCAATCTATAGATTCAATGCAATTCCCATCAAAATCCCATCAAACTTCTTCACAGACCTTGAGAGAACAATAATCAAGTTTATATGGCAAAACAAAAAACCCAGGATAGCCAAAACAATCTTATACAATAAAGGAACTTCTGGAGGCATTACTATCCCTGACTTCAAACTCTATTACAGAGCTACAGTATTGAAAACAGCTTGGTATTGGCATAAGAACAGAGAAGTCGACCTATGGAATCGAATAGAAGACCCAGATATTAACCCACAAACTTATGAACACCTAATTTTCGACAAGGGAGCTAAAGGTATACAATGGAAGAAGGAAAGCATCTTTAACAAATGGTGCTGGCATAACTGGATGTCAACCTGTAAAAAAATGAAAGTAGATCCATATCTATCACCATGCACAAAAATCAAGTCCAAATGGATTAAAGACATCAACATTAATCCGTCCACTTTGAACCTGATAGAAGAGAAGGTGGGAAGTAGTCTACAAGATATAGGCACAGGAGGCCTCTTCCTAAGTAGGACCCCAGCAGCACAGACAATAAGAGAAACAATGAATAAATGGGATCTACTGAAACTGAGAAGCTTCTGTAAAGCAAAGGACACTGTCAGTAGGACAAAAAGGCTGCCTTCTGACTGGGAGAAGATCTTCACCAACCCCTCATCAGACAAAGGTCTGATCTCCAAAATATACAAAGAACTCAAGAAACTAGGCACTAAATCTCTAATTAACCCAATTAAAAAATGGGGTACTGAACTTAACAGAGAATTCACAACAGATGAACTTCGAATGACCAGAAGACACTTAAGGTCATGCTCAACCTCCTTAGCGATCAGGGAAATGCAAATCAAAACCACTTTGAGATACCATCTTACACCTGTCAGAATAGCTAAACTCAAAAACACCAACGATAGCCTATGCTGGAGAGGATGTGGGGTGAGGGGAACACTCATCCATTGTTGGTGGGAATGCAAACTCGTGCAGCCACTGTGGAAATCAGTGTGGCGGTTTCTCAGGAAACTGGGAGTCAACCTCCCCCAGGACCCAGCAATTCCACCCTTGGGAATATACCCTAAAGATTCCCTAACATACTACAAAAGCATTTGTTCTACTATGTTCATAGCAGCACTATTTGTAATAGCCAGAACCTGGAAACAGCCTAGGTGCCCCTCAATAGAAGAATGGTTAAAAAAGGTGTGGAACATATACACATTAGAGTTTTACTCAGCGGTAAAAAACAATGACATCTTGAATTTTGCATGCAAATGGATGGAAATAGAAAACGCTTTACTGAGTGAGGTAAGCCAGACCCAAAAAGAGGAACACGGTATGTATTCACTCATAAGTGGATTCTAACCATAATTAAAGGTCTTTGAGCCTATTATGCGTGATCCTAGAGAAGCTAAATAAGAAGATGAACCTGATGAAGATTATTTAGCTATCCACCAGGAGGTAGGAAATAGACAAGAGTCCCAGGTAACCTCGGGTGCATGGGGGGGTAGGAGGGTTGATGGAAGGGGAGAGGGTTAGAGAGAAGGGAGTAGGGGAGGAAAGGGGAAAGCTCGGTGGCCTGGGATGGGGGGGGGAGCAAGGAAGGATGAATATGGGATCAGGGAAGAATATATTTCAACTAAGGGTGTCATTTTAGGGTTTACAGGAGACTTAATTATATATGGGATCCCAGGTCCAAGGAGAGATCCCCCAGATTGTTCTCTGGACAGAGGAGAGGGTGCCTGAATCGGCCGTGGCCCATAACCATACTGATGTATATTTTGCTTATCACCATAGATCCTTCATCTGGCGAAGGACGGCGATACAGTCGGAGACCCACATTGGAGCACCGGACTGAGCCCCCCGAGGTCCAAATGAGGAGCAGAAGGAGGAAGAACATGAAAAACGAAATCAGTACTGCGAGGGATGCTATCACCCACTGATACAAGAGAACGGATCTAATGAGAGTTTACCAAGGCCAGTTGGACTGGGACTGAACGAGGAGGTGATCTAACCAGATTCTCGGAATTTGGCCGGATTCTCTGACTGTGGCTGGCCAGAAGTCTTTCTGAAAAGCCATTGACTAGGATACTGGGACCTGTTTCCTCTGCATATACTGGATTTTGGGGATCCAGTCTGTTTGGACACTCACCTTCCTGGACCTGGAGGGAGGGGGAAGGAACTGGAACTTCCCACAGGGCAGGAAACCCTGACTGCCCTAAGGGACGAAGAGGGAGAAGGAGAGGGAGTGGGGGGAGTGGGAGGGTGTTGGGAAGAGGGGCGGAAATGGAAACTTTTATAATTTAATAAAATTTACAAAAAAAATAAAAAATAAAAAAAAAAGAAACAAATCTTTACAGGGTAAAACCATTGTCCCAGAGCACCTCCCCTTCTTTTTTCAAAACAAGAACTCTGTAATTGAGTCTTGCTTGTTTAACTTTTTTCCTGAACATTATCCATACAACTTGTAACCAACTATCTAAACAAAGAAATACATCAATAATCTGTTTTTTGGGGAATGTGGGTGTAATTTTCCAAGCTACTTCCTGATGATTGGGAGTGCTGATAATCTTCCTCCATTTTTCTGTAAGAAGGCTTGCAGCCTTTGCCATAGTGTTGGGTTTTTTGCTGTAATGAACCCTGTTCCAGATGATGCAATATGTCATCATAATCAGGTTTTGAACAACCAAGTTCTATTTTACTGTGTTCCATTTTCTACCTCTTTGGAGGCTCAGCTAGCTCCTCAGACTTTTCCTCATTTCCTCCCTCCTTCTGGCCTTTTATCTTTCTACATGTCCCAGGATGTTTGGGAGACACGGTACCAAGCTGCCTGTGAGGGCGGTAGGTTGAAGAAGTGCTTGGTTTCCCTTTGGTCAGGAACAGGCTGTCTGCCCTGCTACATCCTTCTACTTTGCATGTTGAGTTAGTCTGGCTCTTGGTGGATCCTCTTGGGATATTGCTCTATTGGTATCTGATAAACCACTTAGTTGACCAAGAGACATTTTATCATCTCTATACATGCTGGCACAAACTTGGAGACTTTAGTGTAAAGGGCTAAGGGGTCCTCTTTAGCATTGGAGGTTCACTTTTGGTGTTGGAGTCAAGACGAGAGTGAAGACAGATGGATGTGACAGGACCAAAGTGTCCTTTCACCTCAAAGAATTGATCAGTTAATTTGCCTCTGTGAGGAGTCAGTTTGCCAATTCCCTTGTAGAAATTCTGTGAATCTTAGGTTTGTGCTGTGGGACAATGGTTTTACCCTTTAAAGATTTGTTTCCAGCTAGGAGTATTTGTAAAGTGTCACAGACATTTCAGAATACTTCATAGCCTCAAATAAGATCTGTTTACTCTTTGAATGCTAAGGAAGTCCTTATGATGCTAAATATGTATTTATAATTCAGGTCAATGTAACAAAAGTTATATTCATTTGTGAAGAGGGAACCACTTTCATTGAGGAATTTCCTTCCCCAGATGAGCCTGTGATCAAGTCTGTGGGTCAATTCCTTTATTGATGTGAGAAATAACAGCCCACTGTGCAAGACTAACCCATGGCAGGTTGGTCCTGGGGTGCATAAGAGGGCTAAATGAAAAGTAAGTACTGCTGATTAGGTAGAAACAGTTTTTCCTGGAAATGAACTTCTGGAATGGTTGTCCAATATCCAATGTGTATGGTTAATCTAAAAACAAATATATACAAGCGACAGTAAATAGACACAGTTGGTTTTGTTTACCTACTTTTTCATATATATATATATTTATAAGTTTCTAGATATGTATATTGGCAGCAATAATAAAAGAAGTTATGAATATTTGGGTGGATTGGAATGGTTGCTGGGAAGGTGGCATCAAAAATGTTAATATATTTTATTGAAAATAAAATTACTGTTAAAAAAGAGAGAACACACTACCTGAGTGAGCCATGTGGAGCAAGAGACCATTCAGCATATCCTCACAGTCTTTGCTTCAGCTCCTGCTTTCGTCTCCTTGCCTTGGTTTCCCTGGATGATGGACTGTCCCTGGTCTTTCAAATAAAAGCTCTCCTTTCCATGTTGCCTTTGGTCAGCATCTCATCACAGCAAGAGAAACAAAGTAATACAACTTTCTTTTCTATGAATCCTGTCGCTGACACACAGCAGTAAACACTACATCATGCGCAAAACGTGAGTTATTGCAACATCCAGGGAAGGCAGAATAGGCCAATTTTCCATCCTCTATGTATATGCACAGCATATCAGAATCATCAAGGTGAAAGCCAAGCCATATTTCCTTTGGGACAATCACTTCTCATATGCTTCCTTGTTCCTAGAACCCTGAGCACTATGCCAATATGAACCATTGCAATTAAGTCATAACAAAACTACACTCTGGCTTACCTGTAGTGATGCAGACATCTAATACCAGCAATCTAGAGTGGAGGCAAGAGTGTCACTATGAGGGGTCAGTCTGAGATGTTTATGAACACTTTGTCTTAAAACTAAGATGCTGCTTCTTCCAAACCCCAAACCATCTTTCCCTCTGTTGTGGGGACTCCACAGGAAGTCCATTCACAAAGGAATGAGTTCCCTTGGAATTGATTACACAGCATCTATGTATTTCCTGCAGAAATTGACCCCGTCAATCTGTTACGGCTCTACGTTCATATACTTGGCTTACTGACTCAACTATAAAGTTTAAAACATTTTTGTTCATTTTCAAGGAAACAAATATAGTGACTGACAGTTGATGATGCATGTAAAACTAGTTCTCATTGGACATTAAATACATTATTCACTGTTTATGGAGGACTTAGATACTGTTGATGGTACACCAAACTACACTAAGTATAGTATTATCTAGTATATTAAGTATATCTAGTGTACTTAGATATTGTGAACAGTATGGTTGATATGCATTGAAATTTTAGTCAATTTCCTATAACCCCTCTCAGGAAGAAGACCTTCTTCACCATTACTTATGGATTCTTGAATAATGAACTGATTTAGTATTTGCCTGAATTTCAGCAGTAGATATTTGTTATGGTCTGAAAAATGATTGCTAATTGTTTTAAAATCTGTCAAAGTAAAATATGAACTTAAAAGCAATAATATATCAATACGAATGAATGAACTTTAACCAAATCTAGAAAATTTTTTTAATTACCTAGTTTTGTTGTTAGGTAGAGTCAGAAATATTGGGTCAAAATTTATTTGTACTGTTTCTTATTTTTTTAATTGATTTTTATTGAGCTCTACATTTTTCTCTAATCCCTTCCCTGTATCTCTTCTTTCCACTTCAACCCTCCCACAAGGTCCCCATGCTCCCAATTTACTCAGGTGATCTTGTCTTTTTCTACTTCCCATGTAGATTAGATCTATATAAGTCTCTCTTAGTGTCCATATTGTTGTCTACGTTCTCTGGGATTCTGGTTTGTAGGCTGGTTTTCTTTGTTTTATGTTTAAAACCAGCTATGAGTGAGTACATGTGATAATTGTCTTTCTGTGTCTTAGTTACCTTACTTAGAATAATGTTTTCTAGCTCCATCCATTGTCCTGCAAAATTCAAGATGTCGTTATTTTTTTCTGCTGTGTAGTACTCCATTGTGTAAATGTACCACATTTTCCTTATCCATTCTTCAGTCAAGGGGCATTTAGGCTGTTTCCAGGTTCTGGCTTTGAAAACAAAGCTTCTGTGAACATAGTTTAGCATATGTTCTTGTGGCATGATTGAGCATCCTTTGGATATATAGCCAAAAGTGGTATTACTGGGTCTTGAGGAAGCTTGTTTCCTAATTTTCTGAGAAATCGCCACACTGACATCCAAAGGGGTTGTACCAGCTTGCATTCTCACCAGCAATGCAGGAGTGTTCCCTTTTCCCCACAACCTCTCCAGGATAAGTTGTCATCAGTGTTTTTTTATCTTGGCCTTTCTTACAGGTGTAAGATGGAATCTCAGAGTTGTTGTGATTTGCATTTCTCTGATGACTAAGAATGTTGAACATTTCCTTAAGTGTCTTTCAGCCATTTTAGATTCCTCTGTTGAGAGTTCTCTGTTTAGGTCTGTACTCCATTTTTTTTAATTGGATTATGTATTCTTTTAGTCACAAATTTCTAGAGTTCTTTGTATATTTTGGAGATCAAACCTTTGTCTGATGTTGGGTTAGTTAAGATCTTTTTCCATTCTGTAGGTTGTCATTTTATTGACAGTGTCCTATGCTTTAAAGATACTTTTTAGTTTTAGGGCGTCCCATTTATTAATTATTTCTCTCAGTGTCTGTGGTGCTGGGGTTATATTTAGGAAGTGGTCTCCAGTGCCAATGCATTCAAGTGTATTTCCCACTTTCTCTTCTATAAGGTTCAGTGTGGCTGGCTTTATGTTGAGGTCTTTGATCCATTTGGACTTGAATTTTATGCATGGTGACAGATATGGGTCTATTTTCATCCTACTACATGTTGATATCCAGTTATGTCAGCACCACTTGTTAAATATTCTTTCTTTTTTCCATTTAATATTTTTTGCTTCTTTGTCAAAAATCAGGTGTTCAAAGATGTGCGGATTAATATCCGGATCTTCTATTCGGTTCCATTGGTCTTCCTGTCTGTTCTTATGCCAATACCAGGCTGTTTTCAGTACTGTAGCTCTGTAGTAAAGTTTGAAGTCAGGGATTTTGATGCCTCCAGAAGTTCTTTTATTATACAGGATTGTTTTGGCTATCCTGATTTTTTGCTTTTCCATAGGAAGTTGAGAACCATTCTTTTGAGATCTGTGAAAAATTTTACTGGGATTTTGATGGACATTGCCTTGAATCTGTAGATTGCTTTTGGTGAGATTGCCATTTTTATTATGTTAATTTTGCCTACCCAGGAGCATGGGAGATCTTTCCACTTTCTGGTATCTTCTTCAGTTTCTTTCTTCAAAGATTTAAAAGTTCTTGTCATACAAGTCTTCCACTTGCTTGGTTAGAGTTACCCTGAGATATTTTATGCTATTTGTGGCTATTGTGAAAGCTGTTGATTCTATGATTTCTTCCTCAGACCTTTTATCATCTATGTACAGGAGGGCTACTGATTTTTTTGAGTTAATCTTGTATCCTGCCATATTACTGAAAGTGTTTATGAGCTGTAGAAGTTCCTTGGTAGAATTTTTGGGATCGCTTATGTAAACTATCATATCATCAGCAAACAGAGTTTGACTTCTTTTTCAATTTATATCCCCTTGATCTCCCTTCGGTGTATTATTGCTCTAGCTAGAACCTCAAGAACTATATTGAATAGATATGGAGAGAGTGAACAACCTTGTCTTGTTCCTGATTTCAGTGGAATCACTGGATGTTTCTCTCCATTTAGTTTGATGTTGGCTGTTGGCTTGCTGTATAATGTCTTTATTATGTTTAGGTATGTTCCTTGTATCCCTGCTCTCTCCAAAACCTTTATCATGAAGGGATATTGTATTTTATCAAAAACTTTTTTAGAATCTCATGAGATGATCATGTGGTTTTTATTTTTTAGCTTGTTTATATAGTGGATTACCTTGACAGATTTTCATATGTTGAACCATTCCTGCATCTCTGGGATGAAGGTGACTTGTTCATGGTGGATGATGGTTCTGATGTGTTATTGGATTCAATTTGCCAGTATTTTATTTAGTATTTTTGCATCAATGTTCATAAGTGAGATTGGTCTGTAATTTTCTTTCTTAGTTATGTCTTTCTGTGGCTTGGGTATCAGGGTAATTGTAGTCTCATAAAAAGAGTTTGGCAATGTTCCTTCTGTTTCTATTGTGTGGAATAATTTGAGGAGTATTGGTATTAGTTCTTCTTTGAAAGTCTTCTGAGCTGAAACCATCTGGTCCTGTTTTTTTGTTTGTTTGTTTGTTTTTTTTGGTTGGGAGAATTTTGTTGACTGTTTCTATTTCTTCAGCAGTTATATGTCTGTTTAATTTGCTTATCTGGTCTTGATTTAATCTTGGTAAGTGGTATTTACCCAGTAAGATGTCCATTTCCTTTAAGTTTTTCAATTTTGTGGAGTACAGGTTTTCTAAATATGACCTGATGATTCTCTGTATTTCCTCCGTGTCTGTTGTTATGTCCCCCTTTTCATTTCTGATTTTGTTAATTTGGATATTCTCTCTCTGCCTTTTGGTTAGTTTGGATAAAGGTTTGTCTATTTTGTTGATTTTCTTGAAGAATCAACTCTGTCTCATTTATCTTTGTATTATTTTCTTTGTTTCTATTTTGTTGATTTTAGCTCTCATTTTGATGATTTCCTGCTGTCTAGTTCTCTTAGGTCAGTTTGGTTTTTTTTCTTCTAAAGTTTTCAAATGGTCTGTTAATTCACTAGTGTGGGATTTTCCCAGCTTCTTTATGTGGGCATTTAGTGCTATGAACTTACCTCTTAACACTGCTTTCATTGTGTCCCATAAATTTGGGTATGTTGTGTGGTCATTTTTGTTGAATTTTAGGAAGTCTTTAATTTCTCCCTTTATTTCTTCTTTTACCCATTGATGATTCAGGTGAGCATTGTTTAATTTCCATGTTTGTGAGTTTTCTAGAATTAGTATTGCTGTTGACTTCTTGTTTTATACCATGGTGATCTGATAAGGTACATTGGGTTATTCCAATTTTTTTTTGTATTTGTTGAGGTTTGTTTTGTTACCGAGTATGTGGTCAGTTTTTGAGAAGGTTCCATGAGGTGCTGAGAAAACCATGAGGTGCTGAGAAGAAGGTATATTCTTTTCTGTTTGGATGGAATATTCTATAGATGTTTGTTAAGTCCATTTGAGTTATAACATCTGTTAGTTCTTTTATTTCTCTGTTCATTTTTTGTCTGACTGCCCTGTCCAGTGGTGAGAGGGGAGTGTTGAAGTCTCTCACTATTAGTGTGTGGAGTTTAATGTATGATTTAAGCTTTAGAAGTGTTTCTTTGACATATGAGGGTGCCCTTGTATCTGGGGCATAGATATTCAGTATTGAAATTTCCTCTTGATGTAACTAATATGAAATGACCTTCTTTGTCTCTTTTGACTGATTTTAGCTTGAAGTATATTTTGCTAGATATTAGGATAGCTACAGCTGCTTATTTCTTAGGTCCATTTGATTGGTATATTTGTTCCCAACCCTTTACTCTGATACAATGTCTGTCTTTGAGTTTGAGATGTGTTTCTTGTATGCAGAAGAAGGTTGGATTCTGTTTTCGTATCCAATCTGTTAGCCTGTGCCTTTTTATTGGTGGGTTGAGTACATTTTCTAATGACCAGTGATTGCTATCTTTTGTTAATATAGTTTCCATTGTTGGTGATTTTAATTTGTACATTTTCCCCTTCATTTGGGATTTGCTGCTATAAGACCATCAATTGTCTGTGTTTTTGTTGGTGTAGCCAACTTCCTTGGGTTGGAGTTTTCCTTCTAGTATTTTGTGTAGGGCTGGATTTGTGGCTAGATTGGAGAAATCTAGATTTGTCATGGAATATTTTGTTTTGTCCTTCTATGGTGATTGACAGTTTTGCTGGGTATAGTAGTCCGGGCTGGCATCCATGGTCTCTTAATGTCTGTATAACGCTTGACCCGCTTGACCACGACCTTCTGGCTTTCATTGTCTCCAATGAGAAGTCAGGTATAATTCTGATAGGTCTACCTTTATATGTTACTTGACCTTTTTCCTTTGCAGCTCTCAATATTCTTTCTTTACTCTATATGTTTAGTGTTTTAATTATTATGTAACAAGAGAACTTTTTATTTGGATCCAGACTATTTGGTGTTCTGTAAGCTTCTTGAATCTTCATAGACATATCTTTCCTTAGGTTGAGGAAGCTTTCTTCTATGATTTTGTTAAATGTTTTCTGTGCTTTCGAGTTGAACTTCTCCTTCTATACCTATTATTTTTACGTTTGACCTTGTCATGGTGTCCCATATTTCCTGGATTATTTTGTGTTAAACTCTTGTTAGATTTAATGTTTTCTTTAACTGATGAGTCTATTTCCTCCATTGTATCTTCAGCGCTTGAGATTCTCTCTTCCATCTCTTGTATTCTGTTGTTCAAGCTTGTGTTTGTGGTTTCTGATTGTTTTCTCATGATTTCTGCTTTTATAATTCTCTCAGAATATGTTTTCTTTATTGCCTCTATTACGTTTTCAAGTCCTGAATAGTTTCCTTCATAGGTTTGATTTCTCTTTATTGGTTTTCTTTAAGTGATTTGTTGATGTCTTTCAATTTTTTGTTTCTTTGTTCCTCCATTTCTTTAAGTGAATTTCTCATTTCCTCTTTTAGAGTTTCAAACATCTCTTGAAGTTATTTTTTAGGTTATTTTCTTCTGCTTCATCCATATTTGGTTGTTCAGGTCTTGCTGTTGTAGGGGCTTTAGGTTTTACTGGTGTTGTGTTGTAGTATGTGATCTTACCTTTTCTACTCATCTTTTCCTCTAAGAGGTGTTGTTGGGGCTGTCTCAGATTCTGTTGAATAATCTTCTAGGTGCCAGTGAATTCAAATCTCAGATGGTTGTTCCTCGTGGTACAGTCAGTGTCACAGTTCTAGTTACCCCGTTGGTTACTCCTGTTCCCAGAGATAGCTCAGTGCTCCTGTGCTTTGCTCTGCTCCCTTGTAGTTTGTTGCCTCAGGCCTACTTTGGCCTAGGTTGCCAGCTTTGCCCTGTTTCTCTAAATCCTGGTCTGGAACCCCTCCTGCAGAAGTCCCTGGGTTGGAGTTGGACCTGGAAAGGTTTCTAGCTCTGGTCCTACTGCCTCGGAGGTTCAGGCTTGGGTAGGCCAGGAATTGCAGAGGACCAGCTTACTCCCTCAGAGGTCCCAGGTTCCTCCCTATTCTCTTTGATGTCCCAGACCAATGCCTGCACCCACAGAGGTCCTGGCTCAGGCCTACTCCATCTGAGGACCCAGACTCATGCCTGGTCCTGCTGAAATTTCTGGTTCCTGCCTATTCCTTCGAAGATCCGAGATTCACTCACATCCAGACTGGCAGAAGTCCTGGCTCGGGCCTAGTCCCTGAGAGGTCCTAGACTCACGCCCAGACCCACCTGAGTCCCAGCTTAGGTCTACTCCCTTGAAGGTCCCAGATTCACATCTGGATCCTCTGCAGTCTCTGGCTCTGGCTTATTCGCTCAGCGGTTACTCTCCTGTACCTGTTGTGGAGATCGCTGATGCTGAATCTGGTTGTTGGCTCAATCCTGATCTGCCCATGTCCCAGGACTGGGTTGTCTTCTGGGGCTGGATTTGCTCCTGGCTTCTGCTCCTGGTGGAGCTTGTTTGCTCTCTGTCCTAGGTAGCTGATCCTGTCCCACTCCAGTTCCAGTGGAGATCACTGACTCTGAGTCAGAGGGCTGGTTCAATCCTGGTCTGCCAGTGTCCTGGGACTGAGTTGGCTGTTTCTTATTATTTTATCAAGTTTATTTTAGCACACAAAGTATCGCTTCATTTAGTCATTCTAACAATGGACCTAGACTCATATATAAGTTTAATTTGTGTATACTCATTTATTGTGTGCCCCCTCTCTTTCTCTGTGAGTGTGTGTGTGTGCATGCACATGTGTGTGTAAGGGTACATATAATAGCCCACAAATGGAGGTCAGATGAAGACTCACAAGGGTGGATTCTCTACTTTTACCTAGGTCTGTGGAGATCAAAGTCATGGCATCAAGCTTGACAGCAGCAATAGACATGAGTGAGGGAATGGGGAGGGAACTGGGAAAAGCAAAAGTGTGGCCTTAGAGCCTGGCCTGAGGGAAGGTGTCTGATTGCAGGGGCTTTTGAAGCTGTGCCTGGGTAAGACTGGAGTGGCAGGCTGAACCCTGAGTGATGCTCTGTGCCTGGAAGCTGGTCAGCAGTGGGGTTCAAAGCTGAGGCATGACTCGGTTCAGGTTCTTATGATGAAACGTTTTTCATCAGCCTCCTTGCCCAACTTTAAGCTCAGTTCCCTGGCCTTTTCTTACCATGTTGGGAAACCACAGGCTGCCCAATTTCAGAAAACTTGGGTGACGCTGCCAGTGGTAAGTTAGTGTAAGGAGGAAAAGCATGCAAGAGAAATGTAAAATGTACCAACTAGCATTTACATTCTCTCTTACATAGTTACAATTGTTTATTGAAGATATCGTAATACGTTTTTATCCTTTGTTAATATTTTATTTTTTATTTCCAATAGATAACCTCTGTACAAAATATCTTCTTGGGTTAATCATGTGATTCATTGGTAAATATCAGGTACACTGTGAAAGCCTCATATTATTCAAACACATGTGTCACCTGGCTTTTCTTCAGTCTGTGTAATCAACACTTGAAGCTCATAGGCAATATGTACCCGCTGTCCTTAATTTCCAAACATGTTTGGGAAATGCTGAACACAGAAGTGCTAAGCAAGTTTCTTCACTACAGGCCATTCTCAGAGATTTTACTATGCTAGTGTTCACTGTGAGTGTGCAACGAGTGGATACAGAAAACAGTTGATCAAATATGATCCCCAGGTGGGGTGTATTGTATGCCAGTGTGTGCAAAGCTCTGGGATAAATCCTGGGCACTAAAAAGATTGATTGTCCAAGGAAGCACGTTTGCTTTGTCATGAAGGTCCCTTTTTTCTAGAGATGCTCATTTTTCTCAAGTTCCAGTGAGGGCTAGAAATACACAGTGAATTAGAAGCATCTTCATTTAGCTTATGAAAACAAGAAGGATTGTACAATACAGAGTATGGACGATATCACATGGGAGAGGAGCAAACAGTGCAATGCTTGGCTGACATCTCATCAGCTCATTAATACTCACATGCAAGTGTCCATTCTTGGATTATCACTGTACTAAGATCAAGGGTCTAGACCTGGATTTGAATACATGCAGGGCTAGCAGAATTGGGGTATTTGGTGGTTATGTCTCCATGTTTCCACTCTTGTTCTCAATTTGATATATTTGTAGGTTTGAATGTTTTCATACTTTTCTTGGTCCAGTAAGACTCTTAGTGGCCAAAGAACTAACATTTTATACGTCTATACATCATACAATTATAACATACTAGTTACAAACATTACTATTAACAGGAGAAAATGGATGTAAAGAGCAGTCTTGGTCCAAGCACTTTGGAAGTTGAGGCAAATTACATGAGGCTTTCCTGCCTAGAGTAATCTGTGGCACAGCTTAACCCTCTGGTTCTTCAGCTCCATCTTCAAGGCCACCCTTCCATTATCACTGCATTATCAGACTGTTGCCTTCCCTCATTATTCTACCATCCTCCTTGTAAGTCTCCAAGTCACAGAAGACTCACAGCACTTTTGAAGACTGAAGATTGACTATATGGGTCCCATCATATTCCTAAGGAATTATTAAAATATTCAAGTTATAGTGTGAACTGGGATCAAGATGTAGCTGGCTGAACTCTTGCCTATTGTGTTAAAGACCCTGGGTTCCATTGGTAGCACAGCAAACTGGACAAAATAAAGAAAAAGAAAAAATAAAGTTGTGGAAAATATGTAGCTTTCCAGGTTCAGTGGAACATTGCTTTAATACCAACACTTGTGAGGCATGGGTAGATCTTGGTGATTTTGGGGCCAACTAGGCTGCACAGTAAGGCCTTGCTTTTAAAAAATCATATATATGCAAATGCACACTTCTTCGAGATGAGTCAGTCATAAAGTAAGAAAGTTAATTCACCAATAATTCAGTGTGAAGCTTCTGATGCTATGAAACAGTAGCAGTATTATCACAGCTGCCCAGTGTTACTTAATGAAAACCATTTACGATGTCATCCATGATCTCATCTGACAGGTATGCTGCCTTGTTACAGGAAAGTGATGGAGATTTGCAATAGGAGGAAGCCCACGAGCATCCCATCAGGAGGATGATGGTGGAAGGATGATAGTACAGATGGGTACCACTCAAAGACTAGAGTTCTGTTCTTTGTCCTGGGAGCTTGCACTGCAGTATCAGTCCAGTTTGCTTTAGCCCATGCTCATTTGTATCAAGACTTTCTGAATAAAGGACTCAATGTTATGACTTAAGTTCTCCTCCAGCAGACTGGGGACAAGCAGCCTGCTGACCAGTTTTGGTCTACTGACGATGTCTGAGTAGTGCTGGTGAAAGACCCCCGAGGGATGTCTTCCTTACGAGAGAGGCCCCGAACCCACGAATCAGACGAAACCACACTTACAGATGCAAACAGCAAGAGGTTTATTCGAATACACAGGTACCTGGGGCAACAAGGTCTCTCGGAAGACTTGCGCGCCCCCAGGTTGGAGTGAGGGGTTCTTATAGGAGAGCAAAAGTGCGGGTACAGAAGCGAAAAGCGTGGTTACAGGGATTCATTCCATTGGTCAATTCAAATAAGGCTAAGAATGCGCGCTGAGTGGCAAATTCTTGACCTTTCACCTAAATACCAAGGAGGGGGTTGTCCAGGGGCTTCCTGTTTTTCCTGCTTTCCTAGCTGGAGACCTGATGGCCGATGGCCAGCTGTAATTACCCTGACTCACATCCTGTCACAGGACAAAAGGCCTCCCCCCTTGACTCTAATGCCTTACATTCCAACATCCAGGGTGGTATTCTTTTCTTTTTTCCTTTTCACTGGGAGCCATGATATATTATTGAGAAGAAAAAATAATACAGGGAACATTGATATTCCATAACCTGAAAACGATCCCATCTAATCAATAAATATGTCATAATTACTGTTCTATTATTGTGATGAAAGGCCATGACTAAGGAAACTTTTAAAGTATGTGCTTACGGTTTCAGAGGATTTGTTTCACTATGGATTGGGAAATGGTGGGTCACAGGCAGGCAGGTGAGCATTACACTGGAATAGTAAATTAAAGCTCACATGGCATCTGCATGTG
This sequence comes from Myodes glareolus, assembly GCF_982192425.1. Taxonomy (NCBI): domain Eukaryota; kingdom Metazoa; phylum Chordata; class Mammalia; order Rodentia; family Cricetidae; genus Myodes; species Myodes glareolus. Next base: position 14,118,604 of record NC_142047.1, on the reverse strand, counting down.
GCAGGATGTAGGGCCCCGTCTACCCTTGCTCCTTGGGGTGAATAATTGAGGATGGTTTCTGGCCAGCCGGCTAAGCATCCTGTTTGCTTCTGTGCTCCCTCTGCCCTAGCCTGGTGATTAGCTGTAGGGTATTGTTTCATCTTTGGTATGGTAATTTCCCACCTGCCCAGGAGGAAATCCTTGCAGGAACCAGATTCCCCCCTGCCTGGGAGATAATCCTTTTGCAGCAGCCAAAGTATATTAGTTTTGCAAAAAGCTGAATAAAGTGGCATTCGGCTGATCTCCTTTCGAATGACCCAGGTCTCTTGTGTGTTTCTTTCAATCTCCAGGCCTTGGTCCAACTCGTGATCAGTACAGAGGCGCGCAAACTGTACCGAAAGGGTAACACAGAATCGGGTGTTACAGCTGGGAGAGAGAGTAGGAGAGAGACTGGGCCTGGCATAAGTTTTTGGAATATCAAAGCCCACCTCCATTTGCACACTTCAATCAACAAGTCCACACAGTAAGAGAAAAGACACAAGGAAGTACTTTAGCTACAAAAACAGACCATCAGGGTGTCTAGCTATGAAAAATGACTACATTTCCCTTCCTCCCATAAATGAAGGTATGGCCTTGTAACTCATCAGTTCCACATGAGTTACTTCCATAGAATTTATATGTTCTGCGAACACTTGGATCTCAAAACCTTGTATCTGTTTTTCTCTTGCCAGAAGATGAACCTAATCAAGACTCGGTTTCAGACAGGTAGCCATGTCCACTCCTCTAGGCTCTGGTAGCACTGTTAATTGGAAAAAGCCTAAACCATTTACTGGAGCAAAGAGATCCTATTTGCCATGACTAAACACCTATGTTGCTGAACTTTCTTTGGACTGCAACTCTCTCCAAAAATGACATGGAGACTTTTTATTACTAATAAAAGCTTGGCCTTAGCCTAGGCTTGTTTCTAATTAGCTCTTAAGACTAAAATTAACCCATTTATATTAATCTACTTTCTGTCAGTTGGCTCTTTACCTCTCTTCCATACTGTGCATCTGACATCTTCTACCTCTTTCTGGCAAATCTCTGCCCCTCATATTCTTCTCTAGCATTCCTTTCCTTCCCCGAAAGCCACGCCTATCTTCTCCTATCTTAGCTATTTCCCATTTGTCTCTTTGTTAAACCAATTAGAAAGTACCTTAGGAGTGTGAGGTACAACCTAGACATCTTCACACAGTGTGATCAAATATCCCACAACACAGTTAGATGAGCAAGAACAAATTTCTGTTGAGGCATGTAATGGTACCTTTCTAATCTCAACACTGCAGAGGCTGAGGGAGGAAGAAAGCTGCAAGTCCAAGACCAGCATGGGCTACCACCATGTGAGTTCTAAGCCATCCCAAGCTACAATGAGAGTGTTCAAAACAGCAATGTAAATTACATTGAAAATGGTAGTAATAACATCAACATCTATATTTTAGGTCTCACTTTATTATTATTATTATTATTATTATTATTATTATTATTATTATTATTATTACTACTATCACTACTACTAATCTCATTTATGTTTTAGATTTTAGTTTTTGTTTTTGAGGAGGGTTTTCATTCATATTTTTGATACAGGGTCTCTCTATGTGGGTCCTTGATCTTAATATGTAGAATATCCTGGCCATAGAATTCTGTCTGCCTCTATCGCCTCAGTGATAATTTAAAGTTATGCACCAACATGTCCAGCTTTCTTTCTCCTCATTATAATAGTGTAGCCCGTGTGTAACTAATATATCGGTAAATTCCATATGTGTTCATAATTTGTGTAGTATTCTCAACTGGTAAGAACTTAAGCATCATATATTAACAGTCACTTCCAGCATTTGGCATGCTAGTGTTATTTAGTGCAGCAAAACTACAAACAGATCAAACTTAATATGAAAAGAATAAGTACCTTGCTCTATCTTAATGCACTGGAATACTATATACCAGAGAATAATTGATGTAGCAATGAAGCTATTATTACTGCTATTCATTAAGTATTAATAATACATTTTATATATTACATTGTATTTATTATATTTAATATAATATTGTACTTCTATTTTACCCTATTTTTATTATGTAAATATTATGTAGGATTATTAATCAGAAAACAAAGTCATGTGCAAACATGGCCACCCAGTATCAGAGAAAACACTTTCAGTGTTGTACCTTGGACTTGAATAAAAATTTATGACCCAGAATAAAGTCTAGCACATGAAGAGTCTATGAATATAGAGAAAAGAGTCAGTGGTTAAGAGTATTCATTATTCTCACAGAGGTCCTTGATTAGATTCCTAGAATCAACATTGCCCTACCTACAGCTCATATTCAAAAAGATCCAGTGCCGTCTTATGGCAGTCACTTCAAGCAAGGAACACACAGACAGGCAAAACAAACATCAGTACACATAAAAGAAAATAAAGATATCTATATTTTGTTTCTGAAAAGAGAGTGTTTATTGCACTTTTGATAAATTGTTCCTTCAGGTCCATTTTACAGAACCCACACTGGATGACCTGTGACTCCAGTTCCAGGTTATCTGACTCCCTCTTATGGCTTATGTTGGCACCATCATCCATGTGGTGCACATACACTCAATGCAAGCACACACATAGATAGATAGATAGATAGATAGATAGATAGATAGATAGATAGATAGATAGATAGATAGATGGATGGATGGATGGATGGATGGATGGATGGATGGATGGATGGATGGATGGATGGGTGGGTGGGTGGGTGGGTGGGTGGGTGGGTGGGTGGGTGGGTGGGTGGGTGGGTAGATAGATAGATAGATAGATAGATAGATAGATAGATAGATAATAAATATTTCTATAAAGAGTTTGGTATCTGACCTTTGTGTACATAGAATTTCTGTTTCTAACTCCTGGTGCAGGACAATTGTCTATATTTTGTCAATTATGTTTTAAGTAAATGCTGATTGGCCAGTAGCCAGGCAAGAAATAGAGGTGGGGCAATATGAACAGGAGAATTCTGGGAAGGAGGAAGCCCATCCCTCCCCAGTACTGTCTAAACACTGAAGAAGCAAGAAGTGACTACACCACTGAAAAAGGTATTGAGCCATGTGGCTAATGCAGATAAGAATAAAGGGCTAATATACATTATAAGAGTTAATAAGAAGCCTGAGCTAGTGGGCCAATTAGTTTATAGTTAATGTAGACCTATGTGTGATTTCTTTGGGACTTAATGACTGTGGGAATTGAGCAGGACAGAAACCACAGTCAACAAATGGCACCCATGTGGACAACGGCATCCACATAAAACCTGAGAGAGCTTGGGAAATTCTAGCTTGGGTAATTCTAGACAGAAAAGAATAGAGTCCTCCCACTGCTGCTGGCTCTTTGTCTCCTGGGTTCAGGAAAGACCAGCTAACCCTGATGCACTGCTGAGGAGCTCTTCCCAGAGAGATCCTTCATCTGGCAATGGATGGAGATAGAGACGGGGACCCACGTTGGAACACTGGACTTAACTCCCTAGGTCCAAGCGAGAAGCAGAAGGAAGAAGAACGTGAGCAGGGAGGGCAAGACCAGAGGGAACCTTCATCCGGCGATGGATGGCGATGGCAGACGGAGACCCACATTGGAGCACCGGACTGAGCCCCCCAAGGTCCAAAGAAGGAGCAGAAGGAGGAAGAACATGAAAAAGGAAATCAGAACCGCAAGGGGAGCGATCACCCACTGATACAAGGGAACTGATCTAATGAGAGTTCACCAAGGCCAGTTGACTGAGACTGAAGGAGCGCTTGTTCCAACCAGATTCTCTGGAGGAGGCTGGATTCCCTGAATGTGGCTGACCCGAAATCTTTCTAAAAAGCCATTGACAATGACTCTGGGACTTGTTTCCTCTGCATATTCTGGATTTTTGGGGATCCAGTCTGTTTGGATACTCACCTTCCTGGACCTGGAGGGAGCGGGGAGGAACTTGAACTACCCACAGGGCAGGAAACCCGGACTGCTCTTAGGGATGGAGAGGGAAGAGGAGAGGGAGTGGGGGGAGTGGGAGGGTGTTGGGAGGAGGGGCGAAAATGGAAACTTTTATATTTTAATAAACTTTAAAAAAAAAGAATAAAGAATAGAGTTAAGCCTGGCTTCTTGGTATCAGCAATTTCTCGAATCTGCTCTGCTTGCTAGAGGCAAGCGCTCTCATTTAAGAGCGGCTTCCTGACTCAGCTTTAGCTGCAAAATCCTGCAGCTCTTTAAGAGTTTCTGCCACAGAATACTTAAATGGTGCTGATAAAAGCTGACCACATGCTTTTTGGTTTTCAGCAATAGCAGGAGAAAAGCTGCACTGTTTCCCTGCACTGCTTCCCTTGCTGGCAAACTTTCAGAATAAGGGAGGCAACATCAGCGATGTCTAAGTGCAGAGAGCTGATGGAGTCTGTAACAAAAATCAAATCAAAACAAAACAAAAACATAGCAAAGAGTATAGGAGAATGAATACAACTGTATTTTTTTTCAACAAAGCACACAATTTTAATTAGCTATACAAATGGCCCAATCTAGATCCTGCTTGTGGTGCACGCCTTTATTTCCAGTACTCAGAAAGCAGAAAGAGGTGGATCTCTGTGAGCTGAAGACCAACCTGGTCTACAGAGTGAGTTCCAGGACAGCCAGGGCTATACAAGGAAATCCTGTCTCAAAAGAAAACAAAACAAATTTTGAAAAATCGATTTAAAAAAAAAAAGACCCACTCTGTAGTTTCTCATGAAATCTCAACACACATTGATAATTTCTGCTCATATTTCACCCAGAACACACACAAAGTAGCCTAGAAGAAAGGTAACATGGCAAGAGTTTATGGTGTGCTGGGGGCAATTAGGGTTGAGTTCAGAATTAGGGTTACAGATGTGGGTCAACAATAGGGGCTCAGATTGCAAAGTTGAGGTGCTGCCTGTACCCAGACATCCCTAGGAGCAGTGGAGTGGGAAATACCTCTCTCTGTCTGTGTCAAATAGTGCATGTGGGAGGAGGGAGGGGACCTAGGAGACTTTTGAGAAAGTCCTGGGTAAGGAGAAGACTCAGGCAAGGGGACCACAGGAGTGACTACACTTCATTAACAATGACATCACAATGCAGAACCTTGCAAGCAGGCAGCCAAAGGTTCAGAGACAGCCCAGCAGGCTCACTTGTCTTGAGACAGTAGAGAAAGCAGGATGCTGTCATGCTGTTTGGGGATTATTGGAGACTCAGTTCAAACATGTTTCAAACATGTTCGCACGAGCATGTTTGAAACACCTTCTGTGTGCAGGTGAACTAATAATCCAAGAGCAGACAGAACTTCCAGGCTCTGGACTTTGATTCTGCTCCAGGAATCAGCAGGCCCCCTAGAAGGCTTTTAGGTGGGGACCTGGGACTCTACAGGTGACATCCCTCCTGGTCTCCTCCAGGTATGGAAACTTCCGCCGTGACTGCGAAGAGGATGAGGAAGTGAGGAAGGAAGTGGGCTTGACAACAAGAGAGAGAGAGGTCCTGGCTCTGTAGAGCGGGCGAGTGGGCTCATTTGGGTTCTAAGGGTAAGGGGTGGCCGAGGCTTGGGTCTCACACTCCTGGTTTCTATACCATACCGAGGTCTAAGCATTGCCTGGGGGATAACAAGAACTGCATGGGCAGGGTCCTTAGAAGTGGGGATATGAGGAAAGTCCTGTGAAACTCTCCCCTCATCTCAGTCCTTGTCGGGAAGGCTTGGTCAGCTGTGCTCCATTAGAGTCAAGCAAGGGGTGTGTGGATCTCCCTGCTCCCATGGAACTCATAGCCCTGCCCATTGTACTCATATGTGTAAGGGCTGGATGTCTTCTACCTGCAGTCTCACATGAACGGAGTCTGTAAAGGGTGGCAAAGGAAAGTCCAGGCCAGAATCAGGCTTCCTGGTGAAAGATGGAGCCAGAGTGTGCCAATCCAAAACAGTAGGAGTGGTGGACTGGCTGTGACAAAATAGTACAGGAAATTCAAGATGGTGAAAGCATTTGTTGAAATTGGAGATTTACTTCTAGCCCTAGAAAGAGCTGGATTAGAGGGCAAGGTCTCAGATTTGAGGCTGTTTCCAACAACTATGGAAGACTGCAGGGCACCATGTCCCTGGGGAGAGCAGAGGCCCTGGACAGACATGCTTACCTCTTCCAGTGCACAAATCATGTCATGGATAGGCATGGCTCTGAGCCCTAGGGTCTAGAGACTGCTTTGGTTGGACGGGTCCTGGAGCAGATAGGACTAGCAGCCCTTCCCTCCTCCCCTCGGCTGCTGAGTGCCTCTGCACTCACCATTGCAGGTCTCAGGCAAAAGGACTTTGACTTTTCTCCCTCAAGGAATCTAAGCCCACACACTTATAAGTTCTTGTATAAAGTCACACACGTGCACCAGGTGACCACTCCTGGTCCCCCCGCCCGCAACTTTGTTTGACTAGGGGGCAAAGGTGGTGTGCGGGAACTTCTGCTTTTAAGGGGTTCTGCTGAGACTCTGCGGTCTTCCCGCAGCTGCTTCTTAATATGGGGACACAAAGATGGTCACCTTCCGGATGGTATGACATCTAGATCATCCCGAGTAGCTCATAGCATTTATGAGAGGACCTCAAGTCCTAGGGATGGAGGCTTGGTTTAATGCTATGCTCTTAGTTCTGGAATCTTGATTGTTTGCAGGCTCTGTTGGAGGTAACCCTGAGCTGGGCGTTGCGGTGCGTTGTGTCATCCTAGAACTTGGGAGGCTACAGCAGAAGGATCAGGAGCTCAAGGCCTTGTGATCAGTTCAAGGCCAGTTTAGGCTGCTTGAGACCCTTCATCCAAGTAAGTGTTTACCCACTGTGAAGCCACATCATCCCTGCAAACAAGTATCCCTGTTATGTATGATCAGGGCTTGCCTCCTAATTTCCCCATTCTCAACTATCCTGGTTTAGGAAAGTTATCCCCTGCTCTGCTCTGACATTAGAACTGGACAACCCCAGCCTGGGTGTAGGTTTCTTTCTGTTTGAGACAAGGGCTGGTTATATTGCCCAGGATGCCTCAAATTATCCTCTAAACATAATCTTCATCATCACATTCCTCTTGTCCTTGAAGGTACCAGGGAGGCACGTGGTCCACAGATATACATTCACACAAAAAACTCATAGACATAAAAAGCAAAAAATTAAATTAAAAAAGAAATTGGAGGACAAATGAATAAAGCTCGAAGAGTCAGGCATGGTGGCCCACATCTTTATTCCCAGCACTGGGGATGCCAAGGCAGACTGATGTCTGTGAGTTTGAGGTCAGTCTGGTCCACACAGTGCATTACAGGAGCTATGGTGAAAGATCCTATGTCAAACAAAACAAAACAAACAAACGAGTTAAAAGAACAAACATGTACCTTTATTTTTTATGAGCTGTAGTTTCCAGGAAGGCTGAGGAGATGGTTAGAGCAACATCTCTGTGTCCTCCTGCTTCAGCCTCTGAAATGCTGACTAGAGGTATGCCTCCAACCCCACCCCTGCTGTGGGTGTACAGCCAAGGGGATCAGATCCAGGACCTCTGGCATGCTAGGTCAGTCTCTGTGAACTGAGCAAATCCCTCAGCTCTATCATAGCTCTAAATTCTTTAATATACTCAATGATGTCAAATAACGATGTTTTGTGAGGAAGTTATTTTGATGCATGGGCATTGTTCATGACATACCCAAACTCCAGAATTTTAACTAATTTGCAAATAATTTGAATTTAAGTTTTGACACAGTAGTCTCCCATAAGTAGGTTATATTATTCTTATTGATTTAAAGCTGATTTTTTGTATTCACATTCTTAATAATTTTAAAATAGAAAATTCATGGTAAAGCAAATAGTCAAATAGTAGGTGTAATAGTTTAAGAGTTTCAATTCTTTTGGTTAAAGGATGAAACTAAAATATGGGAACTTTTTAATGCAACAAGAAAGTATAAACAAAATTATAAAGCATGCTAGGGTCCCACTCCTGGATGCCAGAGCAAAGGGCAGGTTATATGTGCATATGGTAAGCAATGCTAAAAGCATTCCAGGAGAAAGTACAAAAATGAGATCTCTATGACCTGACAGAATATAGAGACAAATACTGTTACTTCTGTTACTGGGAGCATTGCCCAGGAAGCAATGGGAAGGTGTTTATGTTTGTAGACAGGCTCCTCAGCAAATCTAGGGGTCCCATTCAATGTCTTGTCCTTGTAGTTTTTCCACCTTAGTATCTGGCCATTGCAAATGACTACTGCCCTATTGGCACAAGGAGATACCACAGCGCAGATAGCTCCTGTAGAAGGAAATGAGACGATGTAATGGAGCCCTGCCTTCCTCCTTTAGCTCCCTTGATCAGTCTTCTGATTCTGTTGATCATTCAGAAGATGAAAAGTTCTCTGCTAACCATCCATTTCTCTGCATCCCTACAGTTGGTGTTTCTGCACTAACCCTAGGACTCAGCTCAAAAGCAAGAGGATCTTGAGCCATACCTATCTGTGGCACTTTGAAGTACCAGTACATTTCTAACCCTTTAGGCTCAGAGTTGATGATAATTTTTCTAAGAGGGGAATATGGGGAGAATAGGAGACTATTCTGTATTAGGTACTTACTGATTTTAAACAAGCCATCTCCACGTACAGAGCTACATCTCCATGTATGATGGGATTGTTGAGAGGGATAGCTGAAATAGAGCAACTGATCCCCCATGACTTGTTTAAACCTGCTGAATTCCTTCATTTCAGGATTTGGTGACATGAAAAGGTGGGCTTTCAATCTGATCTCAGATATTATAGAAAAGCTGGCCTTTGACAATGTTAGCAGAGAATGTCAATAGACTCCACCCACAGTTCAAACAACTAAAGGCATTTGAGATTACATAGGAGCCTGCAGCAACATTGGTCTCCAAGCCTGCTTGCTCTGATACAGGACAGCCTTTGTGTTCTTGGGCCTCCTTGCTTTATGCCTATTGTCTGTCTTTGCTTCTGCCTTACCAAGCATGAACACCCTTGCTTTTGTTTCTACTTTTTAATTGTAAAGACACAGATGTCATCACTTTCTGGGTTCTTAGATGTTTCTTTTGAAAGCCCGTTGGGTACAGATAATATTTAAAAAGTATACAGGCACATGCCATTTTAGTTCTCTGAAAAGCTGACTCTCAGATGGGAGTAGCCCAACTACTTCAGACCCTAGCACGCTTGTCTCAGGTTTCTTTCCAAACGCCATGACTCAGGCTGTCCCTCTGACTCAGTGACAGGAACAGATGGAGAGATAGACAGACAGACAGACAGACAGACAGACAGAGAGGTGAGCATAAAAAGAGATAACGGGAAGAATTAATACATGGCTACCGTGTTAGGAGAAAATGAAGGAACTTTAAACAAAACACGAGCTGCTACTAATTATTTACTGGTAAAACACGGTGCTGATTTGGAGCGAGTAGATGTTATATACTGTGGTTGTTGAAATTTAATTTGCTCCCATAAGCTCAGAGGGAGAGGCATTATCAGGAGGTATGTCATTGTTGGAGTAGGTGTGGCCTTGTTGGAGGAAGTGCATCACAGTGTGGTAGGCTTTGAGGTCTCATATGTGCTCAAGCCTCATCCAGTGCATCAGTTCACTTCCTCTTCCCTGCCAATGAAGATGCAGGATTCTCAACTACAGCACCATGTCTACTTGCTCGCATCATGTCCCACCATGGTGATAATGGACTAAACCTCTAAAACTGTAAGCCACCCCATCAAATGTCTTCCTTTATAGGAGTTGCTCTGGTCATGGTTTCTCTTCACAGCAATAGAGACCCTAAGACATATACTGACATCTCTCTAGCAATGGATGTGATCAGTAGGGTGTTGACACCTTCTCCACACTGTGGGCAGATTCTGATGCAGTTCAGGTTCAGGTTCAGTGAGTTCATCTTCATATCTTCATCTGTTTTTGACTTTTCCTGGGAAGACACAAAACAAACATCCATTCACCCTGGGCAGTGCACCAACAACAGACCAAAGTCCAACGTGATGAATAAATGAGATTACATATTAGGATAACTTACAGAAGCCTGAGCAATGAGTGACTTGCATAAGCATGGACAACTCAAAGGCAGATGTGCCACTGGCAAGACCATACCAGTATAGGGGATAGCTTACAAAAGCTACAGCCCCAGATTTTTCTGAGTAACCCACAACCAGCTTATCAGATCAGTTTCCTCCAGACATCTCAACTGCTCAACCTCCTCTAATTAGTGTTTGATACTGCCTATATCACCTTGGGAGAAATGGACCTGGTGAATCTAATAAGTTTCAGGGACTTCTTGACACTTGTGAGTTTATTTTCTGAGTACTAAGGAGCCTCCCTCCAAGATGGAAATGTTTCAATTTAGAGGATATTGATAAAAAATACTCCAACCTTCCTACAGCTCTTACATTCTTTCAAGCCACCTCTTCCAGAACATTCCCTGAGGCTTAGATGGATGACATAGATGTCTGATTATTTTCCTCCATCTGAGATTGAGCATTGGATCAGAATGTCACAATAGTCACTTAGTCTCAGGAGTTCAGGTGGTTATGAGGCTTTGTGGTACACCACTGTAAAGAGGAAGTTTCCTCCCATGGCGGATTGGAGTTGACAGAAGCAGTGACCTATGGGCAAAGCACAAATACGCAGGAGACAGTTTGATAAGGTCACATCCACTCAACAAAACAATAGCAGCTGTCTGCCCACTGAGACCTGTGACTCCTTACCCATGGGCTTTACCCCTCCCTGGCTTACAGTAGCAGACACGAGTTCCTGCCTGCGGGGTAGCCCTAAAATCCAATCAGAAAGCTGTTGGTTGTATTCACAGTAGTCATGCCACCTGGGCACTAGCAGGCACCTTGCCCAGCACACAGCCGAGTAGCCAGCATGGAGCCTCCGGGCACTATCCAGATCCATCACACCTTTATCTTCCTGAGTCCTGCAACCAAACCATGTGCCATCTTCAGCAACTGGGTTTCACCACAAAGTTCTGGTGTACACGTTATGGCAGCGACAGCAGCCCTTGCTGTCTGGGGGACCTCTGGGACCTTCCTGATCATAGCTCTGACGGTGGACACTTTATCCAGCCACATTAAGTCTTAAAAGGTGTGCCTGCTAATTAAAGACTTTAACTTTTATCTTAATTGTGCTTCTGGGTCCTTTTCAATATCCGTTAGGACATGCGAATGTGTAGACAGAATCCCTGAAGGCTCACCATCATCCATTCCAAACAAATGCATTTGATCTCAGGCAACGTCAACAGTAATGGGAAGACCTCATTGCTTCCACCAGTTGTTCCATCATAAGAGCCACGGCAGGCACAGCAGCACAGACGTCAGCAACTACGTCTTTTAACTCATTAAGCCAGGGTGGTTCTCCAGGAGCTATTTGGCTGAACAGGTTGTTGAAGGACTTGAAGTTAGTCAAACAGTCTTTACATTTTCTAAGTGCTTGATGGTTTCTGTAAGTTCATCAGAGCCCCCAAGCAGTCTGCACTGTCGTTACCCCACTCTACTAGGAGTAGACAACTTTTCAGGTTCCTATTCCCTCAACCATACATGACTCCTCCATCCTTTGTGCGCTCAGGGAAAACAGTGCTATGCATGGTGTGCCCCAGCAATACAGCCACCTTCAGAATGTTCCCATGCCACATTAGGTATTAGCTGAATACCTTAATTTCCATACCCCATTGACAACTCCATTTGAAAGCAAACATTCAACTTACATAAACTGACACATTCTCTCATAAATTTCTCACATATGAAAAGCTGGATGTTTCACTCACAATGTTCACATATTAGTGGCTTACAGGCGTGTGACACATGTCCACAAGCTTAGCATTCAGCATGAATGATGAGGGTGTAGCCTACATATAACAGGCTTTCCAACACTATCCTGCTGTTGAAATTTCTCCCTATATAACTTTGGTTAGCCCCCTTGGGGCAATGCTTCTGCCTGCCCAAGGAATGCTGTAGGCAAGGTGTTCCGTGCCCTCCTTAGCAATGCACCTCAGTGCTTTAAGGGCAATATGCAAACAGTCTCCGTCTGGCCAGGGGATCCCTGGCTCCTGAGCACATCTGGTGACAGTGATGAGAAATACCATGTAAGCTTATCAGGGTTTTCCATCCCTGCTTTGACTCTGAGCTATCCATATTAAAACTGTCACAAATGCCCGTTAAGTCACTCTTAAGAAACATAGCCTTGAGGCCCCTTGGTTCTGCTGAATCTCAAGTTCAGCTATGGTTGTCTGGCTCGGGTCACTGATGGATACCAACATGTGGGCTTGAAACTGGGCTATGACTGGAATATGGAATTTATTGAGGAACATCACTGAGGTATGAGTTTTTTTTTTAATTTTACAAGGAGCCTACTCAAGTATGTCAGGGTAAACACGTGTCAATCCAAAAGCAAACGGGGAGAGCTCATTCACTTATTATTCACAATGATAAAAGCATCAGGGGTTAAAGCATCACACAAATAATATGCCTCTCCAGTGAGGAGAAATCACTATACATTCAAGAGATTTATTTAAGGAAAAGCTCTATAATATTGTTTGTTTAGCTAGGCTAATGCCTAAGGAGAGTTGGACATGAACAAAGGAATTTACTAGTGTGCAAATACTTCAGGATTATGTATTCCACAAACACTGTCATCCGTAAATCTGCTTTGGTTCCAAGCCATACTTCAATATAAAGAGAGACAAAGACTGCAAGTTTCAATACTTAGGTAGACAGGAGATTTACACAGCATGGATCTTATATATTTCCCAGAATTAAATTATTTTAAGCATGCCAGTGTTGTTCTTTAAGTCTCTCTCTCTCTCTCTCTCTCTCTCTCTCTCTCTCTCTCTTTCTTCCTTTTTTCTTTTTTTGATTTTTCAAGACACGGTTTCTCTGTAGCTTTGGAGCCTGTCCTGGATCTAACTCTTATAGACCAGGCTGGCCTCAAACTCACAGAGATCCACCTGCCCCTGCCTCCTAAGTGCTAGGATTAAAGGCATGCACCACCATGGCCTGGCTTAAGTTGTTACCAAGGGTCATCTTGTCTACCTGGAAGAATTATGCTTTTCTGATAAGAGAACAGGAGACTCAGTGGCACAGTTGTGACCCTATACTGTCTCCCAGAGCTGCCCTTCGGAAGTATATCTTTGGGAATGGTAATCAGGGTCTAATGGCTGAATTTAAGTCAGTGCTGTTTCTTTAGTCTTGGGAATAGAGTCTAATGGCTGCTCAGCCCTGCTAAACAAACATTTACACCCTAGCATCCTATAGTTCCCTTATTTCTAACAGGCCTAGTTGGCAAACTAATCTTCAGAGTATTTGGGGGGCAGTTTTCCCCTAGCTAAATTCTACCTGTATGACTTACTGTCTCCTAAGCACATCTATTAACATGTCATTTCTAGCATCAATTTTACTACTTTTCTTTCTTCCTCTTTGACTTTTTTCTCTTTCTTTCTTTTTTCTTTTTGTTTTGTTTTGTTTTTCAAGACAGAGTTTCTCTGTATAGCCCTGGCTGGCTATCCTAGAAATTACTCTGTAGACCAGGCTGAACTTGAAGAACTCAGAACTCAGAGATCTGCCTGCCTCCGTCTCCTGAGTGCTGGAACTAAAGGTGTACACCATCACTAGGCAAGTTTCTTTTTCATCAAAAGTACAGAAACAAGATTTCTGTGACCTTCATTGTATAGACAAATACTGTTATTGGTTTCCAGCACAGGGAACATTGTCTAGAAAGCACTAGGAAGATATTTATGCTATTTAAAACAGGCTAATCGGCAAGGAGTGGTGAGCCCCTTAAATGTCTGGTCTCCTTCTAATCTTTGGACGGAAGTATTCATCCATTACAAATGATCCTTGTACAAGGAGACAACATGGGACAGCGAACCTCTTCAGATAGAGAGAGAAAAAATGTACATGAGCCCCATCCTAATCCCTTGGCTCTTCCTACTTTCTGGTCTTCTGACTCTTTTAATGATTCAGAAACGAAAATCTGAATAGCTGTTCCTCTGCGTCCCTGTGCTCCTTCATCAACCCAAGGAATTGGCGAACTCAAAGGTAAGGGGTGTTTGGAGGCACACCTAACCTCCTCTCTTCTGGCCCTGGTGACTTCTAGTCCTTTTATACCGAGAGTTGATAATTTTCTTCAGGAGGAATACATGCAGAATAGGAGCCTAAACCCTATAAAATACTTAGGAATTCTAAACAAGCCACATCCTATTACAGACTTACATATTCAAGTATGATAGGATTGTTGAGAGGGATAGCTGAAACAGAGCAATGGATCTCCCATGACTGGGGCAAGCTGGCCAGGTATAGTAGTTTGAATGTAACTGGCACCCCAAATGTCATAGGGAGTGGCACTATTAGAAAGTGTGGCTTTGTTGGAGTGTGTATGTTTGTATGACCTTGTAGAAGGAAGTGTGTCACTGTGGGGACAGGCTTTGAGGTTTTCTATGCTCAGGACACCTCCTACTGTCTCAGTTCATTTCCTGTTGCCTTTGGATCAATATGCAGCCAGCACCACATCTGCCTGCAAGCGGCCATGCTCACTGCCATGATGATAATGGACTGAAACACAGAACTGTAAGCCACCCCCTCAATTAAAGTTTTAAATGTTTTCCTTTATAAGAGCTGCCATAATCATGGTGCTTCTTCAGAGCAATAGAACTAACTACGACAGCAGGACTTGTTTGAACGTGCTGAATCCCTTCATTTCAGGACTTGGCAGCATGAAGAGACTGTTTCTCAATCTGATCTTAGAAAGATGTTATTAGAAATGCTGGCCTTTGACAATGCTAGCAGAGAATGTCAACAGACTCTACCCACAGTTCCAACAGCCAAAGGCAATTGAGAAAATTACATAGGAACCTGTGATGACATTTGGTCTTCAAGCCTGCTTCCACTAAGATCAGATATTTGTGTTCTTGGGACTTTTTGCACTATGCCTATGGTTTGCCTTTGTGCTGTGGGATATTTTTACTCTGTGTGAAGATGTGTTGTTGTGATTGGTTTAATAAAAAGCTGAACAGTCAATAGCTAGGCAGAGGGGTTAGAACCACATGGCAATCAGTAGATCAATAGAATCAGGTTAATTTAAGTTAGAAGAGCTAGTTCTGAGCAAGTCAAGGCTGAGGCCAAGCATTCATAACCAAGTCTAAGTCTCGGTATCATTATTTTGGAGAAGGTGGACCAAATAAAGGGTGATGAGAAAGTTAACCACACCTTAGTTTATGCCTTACCAAGTCTGGATACATCTGCTTCTGTTCCTTCTTTCATTCATAAAGACACTGGTGGTACTACTTCCTAAGTTCTTTAGGTGTCTGGTGTTACCAGCTCATTGAATAGCTGCATCTGAGACAGGATCTGGCCTGCACACTCAAGACCCAAGCATAATTATCTCAAAGTGGACTTCCTAGTCCCTGTCCTGGGTCAGGCTGACCCCCTGATTCTGTGACAGGGAGAAAAACAAACAAACAAACAAATACCTAAGGAAGATACTGTGTGCTTAAAAACAGCTAATGATATATGTTCATAGTCAAGGAAAAAAAAATCCTGCCTAAAATTCTCTCATTAATAACTTCAGCTGTAGCCTAGCAGTGGTGGTGCATTCCTTTATTCCCAGCTCTCAGAAGGCAGAATCAGGTGAATCTCTGTGAGTTCAAGGCCAGTTTGGTCTACAGAGCAAGTTCTAGGACAGTCAGGGCTACACAGAGGAAAGAAATGAAAACAAACAAAATCCAGCTATGCCTGCTTAAAATAGCCACAGTTGTGTACACAAAAAGTTAATAGTTGTGTTGGTTTGAATAAGAATGGCCCCAAAAGGCTCCTATGTTTGAATATGTGGTCTCTACTCAATTGAACTATTTGGGAAGGATTAAGAGGTGGGACCTTGTTGGAGAAGCTATGTCACTGGGGATGGACTTTGAAGTTTCAAAAGCTCACATTATTCCCAGTTAGTGCTCTCTCTGTGCCTCTTACTTGCAGATAAGAATGTAAGCTCTCAGCTTCCGGCTTCAGCACCATGTCTGCCTGCTATCCAGAATAAAAGTGTCACACAATGTCAGTGAAGGCACTCCTGAGCAGTTCAGCTTTGAGCTCCCTGGTTCTGTTTCATCTTGAATTGCATGGGCACTGGTTGCTGGCAGGTCTCACCAGCAGAAACATGAATACTACAATAGATCTGACTACAATGTAAGTACCAAACAATGGGGCTTTAGATAGATACTGTACTTAAAAATAAATCACTAGCAATGGCGTGGGGGAGGCATCAAGACAGTGTTTTTCTGTGTAGCCCTGGTTGTCCTGAAACTCCCTTTGTAGACCAGGCTGGCCTTGAATTGAGAGATCACCTGCCTCTGTCTCCCAAGTGCTGGGACTAAAGGCAAACACAACCATCACTGGTTGACTGGGAAGGGGGGCAAGCTAAAATTGCCTAATGACATATTCTAAATTTGGTGCAATTTCTTGCATGATTGCTCTACAAATAATAGAATATCATGCATAAATATTCAACATAAACAAAAAATACACGTAGGAAACCTAAACTATTAAAAAATTTATGTAGTATATGTGTTTACCAATGTGTGTTAAATGCATGGATGCCCATGCTATGACGTACGTGTGAAGTAGTTTTCTCCTTACACATGGGTCCTGAGGGTTGAACTCAGGTGGTCGGTCAGCCTTAGTAGCAAATGCCTTAACCCCGTTGGTCATCACTGGTATGGAAATTTTAATATAAAAGAGACAAGCAACACAATCTTGGTAAGTAAACTTTAACTGAATAGATGTCCAGAAAAATAAACACTGTCACTTCAAATGCATTTTCTTTATGTTTTTCTTCATTTTGATTTATGTAGTATATGCACAGGTATGTGAGCGTGCATGTACTACAGTATGCATGTAGAGGCTAAAAGGCAGCTTACATGTGCTGCTTATCTTCTGACACAGAGGCCCAGGAGATTAATTTATGTTGTCAATCTTGACAGCTATACTGATATTTTGTTTGGGATAACAGATAAAGCTTGCCTGAATATCAGAATGTGGAGCTAAGCCACTCACTAGTCATAGATGCCAGGCAATGGTGTCACATACTTTTAATCCCAGCACTTGGGAGACAGAGGCAGACAGATCTCTGTGAGTTCAAGGCCACCTTGTGCTACGTGAGATTGAGTCTGTCTAAAAGAGAAACAGAGCTTATAATGGTATGTTATCTGTAGTTTCATAAACAAATCTTGCCTGAAGATCAGAGGCAAAGGTAAAGCCACCTAGGTAAGGTAATGGTGACACACCTTTAATCCCAGGATTTGGGAGAGGCAGAGAGATGTCTGTGAGTTCAAGGCTACCCTGGGCTACACAAGATCAATGCAGAAACAAACCCAGGTGGTGGTGATCTACACCTTTAATCCTAGTACTAGGGAGTCATGCCTTTAATCCCAGCACTAGAAGGAATATAAAATGGGAGGAGAGAAGGGCATAGCTGGTTAGTTTGCACCCAGTCTTGGTAGAAGTAAGACTTCTCCAGTGGGTTGGCTGCCTTGCTTTTCTGGTTTTCAGGCTGAGGCCTAATTTCTGTCTCTGGGTTTTTATTATTTGTGCCACATTTGGCACCCAACATTTGGGGTATGAATTTATGAAAAAGCCATTTGCCTGAGGCTTTTTAGCCACCACCAACAGACTGGGGCTGCACGTGGGGTTCCAGCACCACCTCTCCACTGTGGGTTGCAGGCGCTCCCGGAACTCCCTTTTTGGACTGCTGACAAACTAGACAGCTGCCTTGAAATCCAGTCAGGCTTCTACGGTTCTATGCAGCAATAATCAGCCTCACAACTTCATCAACATTGTCGGTAAATTGGGAATTCTTAAAGGGAGGAATTAGTTAAAACAGAGAGTTTTTCCCCCCACATTAAAAAGTGAGAAAAACTATTAGAGGAATTTGGGGCTCTGTATGATAATATGTTACACAGTTTAAAAATGGATCAGTTAAATGAGAGGATATCTAATTTGGATGGGATTTATGTAACATCAATTGTAAATATTGTCAGCATTACAGTTTTTTTGTCTTATCAGTAAAAAGTTGATTAATCTGAGTGCTAAGATGCAGGACTTGGAAAAATCTAATAAAACAAATCCCAGAGAGATTCAAACCCAGACCAAAGAAGTTAATGGAGAGCCATTTTCAGCATTGCGTTATAGTAGAGAGGAACGGTATAGGATTTTCAGACAACCAACCTTGATATATTCAGTAACCTTACAGAAATTGCCAATTGGCAGAGGCTCTGAAATAGCTTAACTGGACTCCTGTGCCACTGTTAGATTTAAAGAGATTGAAGGAAATAAACAGTCTCATATGACATGCATCCACCTTTTGTAAAGCACATGTGAAATTCATGGTCAGTTTGTAATGACTGGAAAGATTTGGTTAATGGAGTCTTAGAGACTGGAACACAATTACAATAGAGTACCTGGTTCAGAAAAGAGGCTAAGATTATTGAACAACGGACTAAAGCTAGAGAAAGGTAAATCTCCCAAGATAAAATTCTTGGAGGAGGAGATTATGCTACTATAGAAAAGCAGGCTGTATACGATGACTACACCCTGGATTTATGCCATGCAACAAATTTGAATGCTTGAGACAGAATTGAGAAATATCAAAGAAAATTGAGTCATTTACTAAAGTTTTGCAGGGCACAAAGGAAGCCTGTACAGATTTCTTACAAAGACTGACTACAGCAGCAAGTAGATGTTACCAGATTCAGAGCTATACAAATAATAATTGAATCTCTGGCTTTTGAGAATGCCAGTTCTCCATGCAAAAGGATAATTAAACAATTAAAAGCAAGGCCAAGACCTTTGGAGGAATGAATCTGAGATATAATTAATATAGAATCTCATAAACATGATGATGCATGGATAGGAGAAGTGATTTCCAGAAGTTTGATGAAAAATCAAAATGTCAGTTGTTATAATTGTGACAAACAAGGTCACATTAAAAGGGATTTTAGACAGGGTGTTCCTAGAAACAATTTTTTTCTTAGAATAATTCAATTAGAATGCTCCTCCCTTCTGGGAGACATGATTTGTTTGAGCGATCGAATACTCAGATTAACATTCCTCCAATCATAGAAACAAACCATAAATTAATGTATATTTCAGGGAAAAATATTAGAAGATTTTATAAAGAACAGTCACCAAACATTCAGGTTGTACAAGAACAGCGTACAACAGCTATTGATATTTCAAAGACACCAACCGCCCTACCTTTAAAATGTTTGACAGACAAACCTGTGTGGGTTAAGCAATGGCTTTAACAATAGAGAAACTGCAGGCTTTAGAACAGCTTGTACTGGAGCAACTAGATGCCCAGCATATTGAAGAATCAATCGGCCTTGGAATTCTCCTGTATTTGTTGTTAAAAAGAAGCCTAAAAAATGGAGAATGGTAACAGATTTAAAAGCTATTAATAGGTGATTCAGGCAATGGGCTCTTGACAGTCTGGCATTCCTTAGCCTTCTCTATTGCCTAAAGGATGGCCACTTTATAGTTATTGATTTAAAAGACTGTTTCTTCACTACATTTTTACAAGAAAAAGACAGAGAAAAATTTGTTTTCACAGTGTCTATATATAATTCTCAGCCTGCTTAAAGATATCAATGAATGATTCTCCAACAGGGAATGTTAAATAGCCTCACCCTGTGTCAATATTTTATCAATCTGCCACTGGAAATGATATGTAATCAATTTCATGAATCTATAGTTTACCATTACATGGATGATATTTTGATATATGATTCAAATATAGATACTTTAGAAAGAATGTTTGAAGAAGTAAAGAAGACTTTGTCTTGTTGTATTACAAATTGCTCCTGAAAAAATACAAAGAGGAAATTCTATTAATTATTTAGGCTATAAAATTGGGTTACAGAAAATTAGACCCAAAAGGTACAAATTAGGAGACTGGCTGCAGACTCTTGATGACTTCCAAAGATTGCTAGAAGACATTTCCCAGCTATGGCTCACTATTGGGGTAAAACCTGATGAACTAATTTATTTAAACAAAACCTTAGATGGTGACAAGGACCTAAAAGTCCCAGGGAATTATCAGCTGAGGCTGAAAGGAAACCGACTTTGATTGAAGAGAAATTACAGAAGACACATGTGGATTGTGTGGATCCAAATCTTAACTGCATTCTGGTCATATTACACCCCAAATATTCCCCTACAGGAATTTTTTGTTTTGTTTTATTTTTTTTGAGATAGGATCTGTAATGATTTAAGCCACATAAGGCTGATAATTTCAGGTTCTAGGGTCCATACATGTGCAGACAAGCCGTCAGGCAGAAGTGCCTAATGGACTCCAGGGATGTTAGAGGGCCCCGCATGACTGATGTGCTGCATGGATTACAT
The DNA here is from genome assembly GCF_982192425.1 of Myodes glareolus. Classification (NCBI taxonomy): domain Eukaryota; kingdom Metazoa; phylum Chordata; class Mammalia; order Rodentia; family Cricetidae; genus Myodes; species Myodes glareolus. Next base: position 14,098,214 of record NC_142047.1, on the reverse strand, counting down.
CATTCATGTATGACTCAGCTAAGTCCTTGCATGCATGCATGAGCCATCATCTGCATATGACATAGCCACATATGCATGTGCTGGGAAGCTTTTAAAAGCTGAACGCATCATCTTCTTCTCTCTCTCTGGACACTGACTTCCCCAGGCCTATATACACCCCCTCTAATAAACTCCTAAGAGGGTTTGTTGTGTATTCCATGTTTCCTTCTCACACACACCAGGTAATTTCAGGATCTCTCTGCGTAAAAGCTCTGGTTGCCCTGGAACTCACTTCATAGGACAGGCTGGGCTCGAACTCACAGAGATCCACCTGCCTCTGCCTTCCAAGGATTAAAGGCATGTGCCACCACCACCTGGCCCCTAGAGGAATTTTAATGGAGAGAGAAGATATTATCTTAGAATGTATCTTTTTACCACAAACTGAGAAAAAAAATTTAAAAATTATGTGGAAAAAGTCTCTGAGTTAATTCGAAAAGAAAAATTGAGACTTCATTAATTAGCAGGAATAGACCCAGCAGAAATTAGAGTACCATTTAATAATGATGAAATTAACTAATTATGGGAAGAAAGTGAACCCTGGCAAAGAGCTTGTAGCAAGCCTTCTTTTGGGGGTAGAGATTAACAAAAACTATTCCAAAAACAAGAGAATTTGATTTATAAAGAAAATGAATTGGATCCTTCCTCACATTGTACAGGACACACCAATAACTGGAGCCCCTATATTCTATACTAATGCAAGGAAATCAGGAAAGGCAGATTAAAAATCAGTAAATTTAAGTAAAGTGGAACTTTACTTAATGATTCTGTCCAAGTCAGAATTATACGCTATTCTCATGGTACTAAGGGATTTTCAAGAACCTCTCAACATAGTTACTGATTTGCAATATGCAGAAAGAATTGTTTTGCATACTGAAACTGCCAAATTTATACCAGAATATACAGACTTGACTTCATTATTTATTCAGATACAAGATATAATCAGGACTAGGCATCATCCCATTATATAACACACATCTGATCCCATGCAGGTCTGTTGGTCCTCTAGCACAATATAATGCAGAAATCGATTAATTATTGATTGGAAATGTGCTGAAGGCCTCAGAATTTCATAAAAAAAATCATGTCAATATCAAAGGTTTAAAAAAGGACTTTTCTATTACATGGAAACAAGCCAAGGAGACTGTAAGAAAATGTCCTACTTGTTCTTTATACAACTAAACACCACTACCTGTAGGAGGTAACCGAAAGGGTACTCAAAGGAATGAAATCTGGCAGATGGATGTTTTCGGTTTTGTAGAATTTGGAAAACTAAAATATGTACATCACACCACTGATACGTATTCAGGTTTTCAATGAGCAACTGCTTTGATTTCGGAAAAGGCTGATTTGGTAATCACACATTCACTAGAAGTTATGGCCATCATGGTCATACCTACACAAATAAAGACAGACAGTGCTTCAGCATATGACTTTAAGAAAATGAAACAATATTTTACTTATTAAAATATAAAGCATATTACAGGTATACCACACAATTATATAGGCCAAGCAATTATAGAAAGATCAAATCATACTCTAAAGGATATGTAAAATAAACAGAAGGGTATGATACAGACCACCAGAAATAGATTGCATCATTCTTTAATGATGTGGGAGTCCCCTCTGTGTGCTGTGATTACCATTAATGAATAAAGAAACTGCCATGGCCTGTTGATAGGGCATAACTGAGGTAGGTGGGGAAAACTGGACTGAATATTGGGAGGAAGACAGCTGAGTTTCTTGCCCAAATGGCTAACCAACTCCATAAGGAGCCTCTTCAGTGCCCATCATCCTTTTGAAGTAGCTTGGTGCTGCCAGGAGCAGATGTGTCTCACTGTCATGAGAAGTCTTAAGTTCTTAAACATTTTAAATGCCATATTCTGAAGGTTTCTGAAAGATTTGAAGAATACCTATCTAACTGAAATATATCTCTATACATCTAGAAAAATCTAACTACCATGACTACAAGCTTGACTATTATAGATAATTATCTATTACCTATATTTCTTAATTATATATTACATTTTTAAGAGTCAGACATGCCAAATCTTTTCCAGTAAGCCACTGCCACATGATGATATACAGATTACTAGAAATTAATTAAATTAATGTAAGAGTTAGCCGATAAGAAGCTAGAGTTAATGGGCCAAGCAGTGCTTTAACTAATGCAGTTTCTGTGTGGTTATTTTGGTTCTGGGTGGCCAGAATGAACAAGCAGGCTCCTTCTCCTACAAATTGGTGCCCATGTGGCCAACTAAATCTATGCAAAACCTGAGAGGGCTTAAAAAGAAATTCTAGACCAAAATAAATAAATAAATAAATAAAAAGAAAAAGTTACAGAGCTTAACATAGCTTCTTGCTGTTTGCTGGCAACATGCCATAGCTCCTTTAAGAGTGATTTTCCTGACTCAGCACCAGCAGCAGGGGAAAAAAAGTTGTGCCATTTTAAAATGCAGGCTTTCTGGGATGTGCTGCCAGTGAGACCTCTGGCTCTTTCAGGACGCCAAGTATTTGGATGGGGTTTGTGAGAAGAGTGCTGAGGCTTACCTGAAGACAACTTGGACTGGTTGTGTACCTGGAAGTGGGGTGGTGTGCATGGCTCAGAGGTGCAAGCAGCTCTGTCATGCTGTACTGGGTGGGGCAAACATGCAGTACCGTATTTGACCTAGTAATGCAACAGCCTAAGTTTTAAAAAGGGCTTAGCATTTTAAAAAGTGCTTCTGGTCAGAAAATAATTAAAGATAAGCAATAAAGACAAATCCAGATTTAAAAAAAAAAGACCTCTAAGTGGGTCACAGTGTTGGATAAATGTACATAGGCTTGGGAGAGAGAAGAAAAAGAGTATAGAGAGTTGGGAAAGTAAATTATTTAGAAAAAGTCTTTAAAGAGACAGAGTACAGATAGTCATAGATTAAAAGGTATAAAGAAAAATAAGTCACATAAAGATGGACTATACACAGAGTCTGGATTATATATACTATTGTGTTATCTTTAAATCTTTTGACTATAAATGAGCTAAGTACAGGGAGATATTTTATTACATGTACTGCTAAGCTAAACCAGCATGTATATCTTAAAGGTATCTTGATTTCAAAATATGTATCTAAGAATATGTTACTTTGGAAAAGAGGGTCTTCTTTTGTTTTCACAGAAGGTGAGAATCTGTAGACTGCTTCCAGACCAATATGATTTGGTAGACCAAGACCTCCTGAAGGTTGTCTTGAATATCCCTCAAAAATACATCCCTCATAAAATTGCTTTGCCCAATAAACAGCTGGAAGAAGTTTGGAAAGAATTGTTCTCATATTCACAAATATTGCTTGCAAATGTTTCTTTACATCTAAAGGGGGATATGATCTAGATATGAATAATTTGCATTAGTATGGATCTTGGTTTATTGGTACAAATTTAAGGTCAAATTTCTTATGTATTTCTGGCCTTGATTAAGGTACTGCATTTGTGTACTTCACTTAAAAATGTAATATATAATTAAGAAATATAGGTTAATAGATAATCATCTATAATAGTCAAGCTTGTAGTCATGGTAGTTAGATTTTCTAGATGTATAGAGATATATTTCAGTTAGATAGGTATTCTTCAAATCTTTCAGAAACCTTCAGAATATGGCGTTTAAAACGTTTAAGAACTTAAGACTTCTCATGACAGTGAGACACATCTGCTGCTCGCAGCACCAAACTACTTCAAAAGGATGATGGGCACTGAAGAAGCTCCTTATGGAGTTGGTTAGCCATGAATAAAGAAACTGCTCTTGCCTGAACTGCTTAAGTTGACATGCATGATCCACAGAGAAATGACTGCTGAACTTGCCTAAAGATGAGACAATCCTTTGAGGTTCCTGCTTCATGAGAGAGTCTGTGAGACATTCAGCAGGATACAGAAGAAAGTGACTGGCAAACTGCCAACATAGGCAGATCTGTCTCTGAAATTTCCTGCTTCATGGAAAAGTCTGCTGAATACTAAGGGCCTGTAGGCTGAAGATGGATGCCCCAATGGTATAAAAGATCTTTAGGTGACTGTCCAGGTAGTAAAATGTCTCTGTCAATTCTAGAGTTTTGGAAGTTGCTTACAATGTACTTTCTGTTTACTTATGTAATATTATATCCTTCTGGAGTCTTTGATGGAATTGAAGAATTTATAGTTATCATTATAGTTTTCCTTAGTTATGATAAAAGATAAATATTGTAACTTAATTCTTGTTTGATACCTACTTTGTTATATGTAATTTTATTATGTTAAAGTTCAAACCTTCCTTTTTTATTTCAACAGAAAAGGGGAGGTGATGTGGGAGTCCCCTCTGTGTGCTGTGATTACCATTAATGAATAAAGAAACTGCCTTGGCCTGTTGATAGGGCAGAACTTAGGTAGGCAGGGAAAACTGGACTGAATGCTGAGAGAAAGAAGGCAGAGTTGAGAGATGCCATGGAGCCACCAGAATAAGACATGCCGAATTTTTCCTGATAAGCCACTGACACATGGCGATATACAGATTAATAGAAATGATTTAAATTAATGTAAGAGTTAGCTAATAAGAATCTAGAGCTAATGGGCCAAGCAGTGCTTTAATTAACACAGTTTTTGTGTGATTATTTTGGTTCTAGGTGGCCAGGACGAACAAGCAGGCTCCTTCTCCTATACTTCATTAACTTTAAATTTTCTAATGCTAACAAGAAAAGAACAACAGCTGCAGATTAAACAGTAGATAGAAGAAAAAACTATAGAATTAAATCAGCCAATATACTTTAAAGATGTACTGACCGCAGAATGGAAACCAGGACATGTGTTATATTGGGGAAGTGGTTTTGCTTTTGTTTCCACAGAGGAAGAAAAGCTATGGATACCATCAAAATTCATAAAGATTCAAACTTAACAAGAGACTTCTTAATTAGAAGAGAGGATAGTTCATTAATCATGGCCCTTAAATCTGAACTAACCTATAAAACTAACAAATGCTTTTTATTTGATCAGATATAACTTGCCAAAAGAGACTCTCCCCAAAATTAGGGCTGGGGAGGGTTAAGTTTCTGTCTTTTCAGGAGAATAAAGGCATCCAGCCAAGGAATCTGAAGACAGCTGGACAGATGAGACATCTGAAGAAAAGGGACAAATCATCAAGAAAAAAAATGTTTCAAGAAAAAGAATAAATTGGCCTATTGGTATACCACACTTCCAGCAAGATAACATTTCATAAATCTTCCCAAATGTTTGTTTCTGCTGTGCTCTACAGAATATAATGTAAATGGTCTTTTTGTAGTCCCAGTCCAATTAAAGATTAAATCTGGCTTTGCAGTTGGAGTGTAGCTCTCTCCTTCTCCAAACCCAAGCATGCTTGTTAAATTGAAATTAAAAATATATCTCATGTCAGAAGAACTATGATATAGGACAGAAGAAAAACAAAAATTTAAGGACTATATTATTGCTATTAATCTCATAATCCTTTGGTTTTATTTTATTTTGACCCTTTGACAACTTTCTTAAGGTATAAGATATATACCTTATTACTAATATACCTTATAACTAACTAATTTTGGAAGAAGGTTTCATCTACCTTCCTGTACATGATTTTGGGTTGGAGTTTCTATAAGTTTTCTGCAGTAAACCATGAACAATGGGCTAACAGTGACCTTTGAAGTCTCCATAAGGAGGATAGGCCTCATAATGACAACTCTTTTAGGACTATAATAACACAACTAAGTTAAAAAAAATACCACCTATGGATCAGTTTTAGACTACATATTGCTCAAAATAATTTCGAGGTGACTATCTGAGATGATCAGCCTAACAGACTACTCTAGCCAGGACTCGAGGCAAGCCATGTAGTTTCCCATTACACCTAGACTGGATAAAAAGTGATACAGCTACTTCTGTCAGGACTTGACAATTAACCAAAATTTTCTTTTTAGGACCCCTTAAAGATACCATCACCCCCAGACAGCAGAAGGTAAATTTAAGAATAAGATGTCCACATTCCCAAGAGGTGGGGTGAATGGTTTTTGGTTGTTCAATGGAGTATGGATATTTGTCATTGTTTAGGAGGTTAGTTACAAGTTATTGGTAATGGTCATGAAAAATGCTAAACAAAGGAAATTAGATTCAAGGTTCTTGTTATGAAAAAAGGTATATGTGTGTGTGTGTGTGTGTGTGTGTGTGTGTGATAGAATAAAAGGATAGATTATTGAATCTACTCTGAAAACAAAAAAGGAAGGATATATAAAAGGTCTCCTTTTTAAAAGCAGCTACTAGTTTTAAATGTTTTACATTGGATTGGACTCAATTTTATTGTATACAAATTTTGTATTTGAGATTACTTTTGTTAGAACATACTGTACATACATTTCTACTCTTGTTCAAGGTATTGTAACTATATAACTCAAACTTGGTGTATCTATTGGAAAACTTGGTGTATTATTTAGAAAGGATCAGGAGGTTTGACCTTGTAGGAGGAGGTGTGTCACTCTGAGGATGGGTTTCGAGGTTTCAGTAGACTTGCATTATTCCCAGTGTGATTGTCTCTGCCTGCTTTCTACTTGCAGATCAAGATGTAAGCTCTCAGCTCTTCCAAGCCTTTGCTTGGCTATCATGGACCATAGCCTTCTGAAAGAATAAGCGCAAATTAAACACGTTCTTTTATGTTACCTTGGTCATGGTATCTTATCACAGCAATAGAAATTAAATAAAACACTCCAAATATTTATAAATTCTAGATAATCCAACTGTTTACAGAACAAGGAAAATGTTGCAAAAATGGTAAATCCAGATTGTCTTTATATAAAATAGGTTTGTGTCTTAATAACTATGGAGTATTCTGAAAGTAACATTATTAATGATGAATGATTTTGTGATTAGTAAACATTTGCTGTTTCTAACTTCTAGCACAAGTAATTAGGTGAAAAGAATGTTTTATATAATTGTTATATATAAATATTAAGTAATATATTATATAAACCATATATTTGTGTTATATATACTAAATGTATTTAATATTTCATATATAATAATGCATATATATGTTTTCTTATATATACTTATGCATAAATACAAAAAAAACAATGTAATGCAAATTTCTAGTCCTTGAAAGTTATTATTGTCAACTGTTTAGGATAACAAAGAAATAGAGGTTAGTAATTAGTCACCTTTATAATCGAACATTAGGTATGTTTTCAAAATCAAACAAAGATATATTTTAGACAGGTGATCTTCAAACACTTCAGAGATCTAAAAAATATGGCATTTAAGATGTTTTAATTACCTACATTGTTTATGACAATGAGACAGGCAGACAGAGCTCTGTGAGTTTAAAGCTACCCTGGGCTACACAAGATCAATGCAGAAACAAACCCAGGTGGTGGTGACATATACCTTTAATTCTAGTACTATGGAGTTGTGCCTTTAATCCTAGCACTAAAGGGAATATAAAATGGAAGGAGAGAGAGGTTTAGCTTGTTAGCTTGCAGTCACCCAGTCTTGGTGGAGGTAAGACTTCTCTAGTGGCTTGGTTGCCTTGTTTTTCAGGTTGAGCCCCAATTTTGTCTCTGGGTTTTTATTATTCATGCTACAAGAGCTCACACAAAGGTTATCCCAACACTTCGGATCATATGCCTTTAATCCCAGTACTAGGGAGGTGGAGACATGAGTGATATAGGGTGGGGCAGAGAGAGGAATATAAAGTGGAAGGAGACAGGAGCTCAGTGCATTCAGTCTGAGCATTCAGTTTGAGATTTTGTAGAGCCAGCATTCAGTCTGAGAATTCTTAGGGACAGGATTACCCCACTTTGATCTGAGGATTCAGTAGAGGTAAGAACTAGTGACTGGCTGCTCTGCTTCTCTGATCTTCCAGCTTTCATCCCTGATAGCTGACTCTGGGTTTTTATTATTAAGACCAATTAGAATTTGCATAACAGACAGCAAGCACTTTTACCTGAGCCAACTCGATAGCCATGATTCTTTGCTTTAATAAGTGATTTGATGCTTGATAATATATGAGTGACTGAATGCCTACTCTAAAATCCTTATATTTATAGAATAATATGAATTCTGATGCAGTGAGGTAACTATGAAGCATAGTTTTCTACATCATAAATATTTTATTATTTTTGTGGTTTTTATGTTGACAGATGAGTAACTGATTATACACATTTGTTAGAATCTAGACAGACACCAAACAGGTCATTCCCACTTGCAGCTGTATTTTTCTCCATCCTCATAGCTGATTCTACAAGCAGTGATATAGGAGGGTCTTCTGTCTATGTGCTACTTTCATTAGTTAATAAAGAAACTGCCTTGGCTTTTTGATAGGGCAGAATTTAGATAGGTGGAGTAGACTGAACAGAATGCTGGGAGAAAGAAAGCAGAGGCAGGCAGACGCCATGAAACTCTGACCCGAGATGGACGTAGGCTAGAATCTTCCCGGTAAGCCACGACTCTGTGGTAAACACAGATTAATAGAAATGGGTTAATCAAGATGTGAGAGTTAGCCAGTAAGAGGCTGGAGATAATTGGCCAGGCAGTGTTTAAATGAATACAGTTTCCGTGTAATTATTTCAGGTAAAACTAGCCAGGAGCCAGGCGGCAGGAAGCGGCCTGCTGCTTCTGTTTACTACAGAGTGGCGCCCACTGGTGCCTCAATGTGGTGAACTGGATCCATGTAAAATCTGAGAGAGCTAATTTTAAACACAGAAAAAAAAAACAGAGTTTAACGCAGCTTTTTGCTGTTTGTTGGTGGCATGCCGCAGAGAAATGTCCCTGACTCAGCAGCCGTAGCAGAAAAAAAGCTGCGGTTTTAAAACGCAGCTTCCTGGGCTGTGCCGCCAATGCGAACTCTGGCTATACAGCATTTCAATGGCTTTTATGGGACTGGGTGTTTGTGTTCCTACGCAGGATAGGGAAGAAAGTACTCTGAGACCATGCCTGTGCTCCCCACCTGGGCAGACTGTGGGATCAGGCTTAGGCAAGCCGGAGAGCATGGCGGATTCCGGCTGCCATACACAGAGATGTTTCCAGGCTGTGCAGTGGTCTGCCTGACTGATTGGGCTGTAACTGAGATAAAAAGCTCATTCTGAGAGTTAAAGAGCTAAGTGCGACTCCTACCTGGAGGTGGAAAAAAAAAAAGCCACACAGTTTTAAAACACCGGCTTTCTGGGCTATCCTCCTAGCATGACCTCTGGCTCCTGTGGGAGCCAGAGCATTTGAATGGGGTTTTGTGAGTAAAGTGCTAAGGCTTGCTTGATGGCAATGTGGACTGCTGTGTGCCTGGAAATGTGCTTGGCTCAGGGGCACCAAATGGCTCTGAGGCAGGAGCAGCTACTCCACGCTGAACTGTGCTGATCTTAGGCAGGGACTGTTGTAATTATCATAATAACAGTGCAGTTAAAGTTTAGACTGTACAGGAAATAGGCAGTACCATATTACCTCTACATGGCGCAACTTAAGTTTTTAAGAAGTGCTTAGCATTTTAAGAAGTGCTCCTGGACAATCAAAAAGTTACAGGCAATGCAATAGGACAGATTCAGACATAAAAGACCTCTAAATGGGTCATAGTTTTAGACATACATAGGCTTGGGAGAGAGAAGAAAAAGAATATAGAGAATAAAGTTAATGCCTTAAAGAGATAAAGCCTTTAAAGAGACAGTATAGATAGTTATAGATTAAAAGAAATAAAGAAAAATAAGCCATGTAAAAATGGAAAATTCACAGAGAGTTTGTATTCTGTATATTGTATTTTCTTTGAATTTTTTGACTGTAAAGGGGCTAAGTACAGAGAGACGTTTCATTGTATGGGCTGTTAGGCTAGACTACCATGTATATTATTATAAAAGTATTATGATGTTAGAATTTGGGTCTAAGGACATGATGCTTTGGAAAAGAGGTTCTTCTTTTGTTTTCACAGAGGATGAGACCCTGTGGACTGCTTCTATCACAATATGGTATTATAGACCACACCCTCCTGAGAAGTTGCTGTGAACACCCTCAAAAAAATTATCTCACTCAACTGCCGACTGAGATGAACCTGGCACACAAGATACACCATAAAAGACCTGATTAACAGCGCCCCCATACAGCAGGAACAAGTTTGGAGAGAAATTACTACGTCCATACTCCCAGATATTGTTTATAAATGTTCTTTTACATTTAAAGGGGGATATGATATAGATATGAATAATTTGCATTGGTATGGATTTTAAGGTCAATTTTGTTATATGTACATGTATTTCTGCTATTGATTAAGCTTTTATGATTGTGTAGTTCATTTAAAAATGTAATGTATAATTAGGAAATAAAGGTTGTTAATGGATAATCATCGATAATAGTCAAGCTTGTAGTCATGTCAGTTAGATTTTTTAGATATATAGAGATATATTTCAGTTAGATAGGCATTCTTCATATCTTTCAAAGATGAAAGAATATGGCATTTTAAATGTTTTAATGATTTAGGGCTTTTCGTGACAATGAGACATGTCTGCTCCTGGCAGCACCAATCTACTTCAAGAGGAAGATGGGTATTGAAGAGGCTCCTTATGGAGTTTGATAGCCATTCGGGCAAGAAACTGCTCTTGCCTGGGCTGTTGCATAAACTGGACACAAAGAACCCGCAGAGAGAGGACTGCTGAACTTGCCAAAAGGTGAGATGATCCTTTGGGGTTCCTGTCTCATAAAAGAATTTGCGAGATATTCTGCAGGACACAGAAAAACGTGACTGAACTGTCTTTGAATTTTCCTGCTTCATGGAAATGTCTGCTGGATACTATGGGCCTATAGGCTGAAGATGGATGCCCCAATAGTACAAAAGAACTTTGGGTGACTGTACAGGCAGCGAGATGTCTCTGTCATTTCTAGAGTTTGGAAGTTGCTTATTACTTGTTTGTTTAGGTAATATTATATCCTTCTGGAGTCTTTGATGGAGTTGAAGAAAGGATAGTTAGTTATAGTTTTCCTTAGTTATGATAAAAGATAAAGTAGATATAAATATTATAACTGTAATTCTTGCTTGATAACTGTTTTGTTATATATAATTTTATTATGTTAAACTTAAAGATTTTCTTTTTTGTTTAAACAGAAAAAGGGGAAATGATGTAGGAGGGTCATCTGTCTATGTGTTACTTTCATTGGTTAATAAAGAAACTGCCTTGGCTTTTTGATAGGGCAGAATTTAGATAGGTGGAGTAGACCAAACAGAATGATGGGAGAAAGAAAGCAGAGGCAGGCAGACGCCATGAAGCTCCAACCTGAGATGGACGTAGGCTAGAATCTTCCCAGTAAGCCACGACTTCGTGGTAAACACAGATGAATAGAAATGGGTTAATCAAGATATGAGAGTTAGCCAGTAAGAGGCTGGAGATAATTGGCCAGGCAGTGTTTAAATGAATATAGTTTCCGTGTAATTATTTCGGGTAAAACTAGCCAGGAGTCAGGCGGCGGGAAGTGGCCTGCTGCTCCTATTTACTGCAAAACAGGACGAAGGCGATCATCTCCAAGGTATTGGAAACTAACAGTAACACTAGTATGGTGCATAAATGTTAACCAACAGGGCCTCTCTTCCCCACCTCACACACGTTCTAAAGCTCACACAGCCATTTCCTGGAATGCAAGGCCCCTCCACCACCACCTGGGACTTGGAGGCCCCCTCATCAACCACTTTTTATAGAATTCTCACAGCCCTGTGTTCTAATGCTCTGACAAGTACATTGCAGTGAACTTGTGCACCAGCACCCAAAATGGGCAAGGTGAAAAGCAAGTAACCAAGTATAAACCGGGTAAATGATCTGCTGTACAATTATTCTCACGTCTGTATATAGTCTATGTACACTCACATAGTTTGAGGTCTGAATTCTTCTGGGTGTTTTCTGGTTTTTATTTAGAGAATCCCCCATCTGTATGAGCTTTTAATAACTGTGATAATGTTTCATATTAGAAAACCTTGTAATCATTAAATTCATAGGGTTACTAACCTCCTTGTATATCTTGAAGTCAAATCAACTGAGGCTCCATTAATTATACAACCATTCTTACAGTCCTTAAATTTAAATGGTACCTCACATGTATGCATTGAAAATGCAAAATAAGCCATTTGGGTAGAAATCCCTCCAATATTTGTACAGTTCCAGGATGTTGCACCAGTATGTGTTCCCTAGAGTTAAGACCTGGCTCGTGGAAGAGCATTTTCAAACATTCTTTACATTCATCAGTCTCACCAGCATGCAATCTCTGATTTCAAGTGAGGACCAACAGTACACAGCAGGCTTTATGCAATACCTAGGGTTTCTCATATAAGTCACTCAGGAAGAGAGATCAGAGATAGAGTAGAAACATTTAATGCATTCCTTATGTACCCAGAGCTTACCTACTTGAGTTCAGTGAGGTGCAAAGAGGGCAGATTTAAACTACAAACTTCCCCTTAAACTCTTACTGCTTCTCACTTGAATGCAATCTGATTTTGAGAGAGAAATGACTTCCATGGAGAAGCTTTTCTGCACTGTGTACATTAATAAGGATCCTTACCTGTATGAGTTGCCTGATGGCGGCTGAGTTTTGATTTGCTGTAGAAAGCTTTCCAGCATTCTTTACACTGATAGGGCTTCTCACCCGTGTGAGTTCGCTGATGTAAAGTGAGGTTTGATTTGTTGTAGAAGGCGTTCTTGCACACTTTACATTCATAGGGCTTCTCACCGGTATGGATTCTCTGGTGCGCAGTCAGGTTTGATTTCTGCCAGAAAGCTTTCTTGCACTCATCGCATTCGTAGGGCTTCTCCCCTGTGTGGGTTCTCTGATGTCGGGTGAGGTGGGACTTGTAGAAGAAGGCTTTCCTGCAGTCTTTACATCCATAAGGCTTCTCTCCTGTGTGAGTTCTCTGATGGAGAGTCAGAAGCCACTTGCGGCGGAAGGCTTTCTTACACTCTTTACACTCATAGGGCCTCTCCCCGGTATGAATTCTCTGGTGCTGAATGAGATGGCACTTGTGGTAGAAGGCTTTTTGGCATTCGTCACATTCAAAGGGCTTCTTGCCTGTATGAGTTTTCTGATGTCGAAAGAGATGTGACTTGTGGCAGAACCCTTTCTGGCATTCTTTGCACTCATAGGTCTTCTCTTTACTCTGAGTTCTCTGGTGCTCTGTGGGTGGTGACTTACCAGGGACAACTTCACAACAGTCCCCACAGTCAGAGTGTTTCCCACACGTGTGAGTCTTCTTGTGCTCTGGCCTTTGGCAGGATGTTTCCAGACAAGAATCTGGGTTTTTCCCTTGGTGTATTTTCCGTCGAACCTTTAGTTGTAGCTTAAGACAAAAGAACTTGTTTTATTCATTGCACACATTGTCCTAACATGGCTCCCTAATGCTTTGTGAGGTACGATTATTTTTAACATGAAACCTCATGATTAGTATATATATTTATTGAACTTGTCATTTGTGTACTTTTATTATTTGCCAATTTTTCATCTGATATGTTCCATCCTAAACAAACTGTCTTGAACAATAAGTGCTACTTAACCAAAGATTTGAAAAATTCCCTGAAAAAGCCAGAGGTCTCTTGAATATGAAGTTCCTTCATTTAATATTTTCTTTGTGTAGAAAGATATTCCTAGTCAAATATGGCAGGATGCTCTTTTCCCCTTGTTATGGAGACTAAGATATATAAAATATGGGAGGAGCTTCTCAGTTACCATCATTGGGCCTACATGGTATAGGGCTTAGTATAAAGAAATAGTGCATTTTGACAGGAGAAAGATTTCAAGGAAACCTCCCCAAACATTTCCACTCTTATTGTTCATATTACAAGTAGTCTGTGACCACAAAAAATTTTACTTACTTCAGCCCCTTCTTTGTTAGATATATTGCTACTGGTGGTTTTCTCTTCACACAAATCTCTCTCTTCATTTTCCTGGATGGTCTCAACTGGAACACGTGCTTTACGCACATCTAAAATAACATAAAAATGTCATTATTCATGAATAACCATATTATTTACTAACTGAAACACATAGTCCCTCAGTTTTCTCATGTAAATTTTATGGCAATATTGGATATGATAATTTATTCTTTCGTTTGTTTGTTTGTTTTGAGAAAGGGTCTTTTTATGTATCCCTGGCTGTCCTGAAACTCCCGGAACTCAGAGAGATCTGCCTGCTTCTGCCTTCCAAGTGCTGGGCTTAAAGATGTGCGCTACCACCATCCATCTGACAATTTAATTCTTAAATAAATTAGTATAACTCTGGCTGGAGAGATGGCTCAGTGGCTTAATTAAATGCTGGTCATGCATGCATGAGAACTGGAGTTCAGATTTCCGTAATTCAGGCAGACCAGATTAAACATTGGATTTATAGGATCAGAAAGCAGACACAAAAGAACCTTAGGGGGAGCTGGCAAGAGACTTTAATGAATGAAGAAGGAGGATTAAGGATGATTTGGGGTATCAGACTCGGGCCTCCACAGTCAGACATATCAAATCTTACACACTTCAGGCACTGTGAACATTTCTCTCAGTGCGTCTGCACTTCAGTTCCCATGGCTGCTCTTGAACAAAGGAAACACAAACAAACAACAAACCCTCTACACAGGAACCTTCAGTGTCCACAGCCTCTCTGACTGGTGATGATTTCTTTTCAGGTTCTTAGAGTGCAGGATGTCTGGTTTTAGAATTCCAAGAGATGTGGTTTAAATGTAACCAGTTTCTTCTCCAAGGCCAGGCTGCTGCTATAGAGAAAGCCACGATGCTTGATTCTGCAATTTCTAGGTCTATCTATAGTTGAGACTTTGGTTCTCCTACCCAAGAGGAGAACTTACCAACGTAGCTAGCCTCTCAAGTTTTTCAGGATTTTGTTGTTGTTATTGTTGTTATTGAATCTTATTTTTAAGTTATTCTCTCTCTCTCTTTCTCTCTCTCTCTCTCTCTCTCTCTCTCTCTCTGTGTGTGTGTGTGTGTGTGTGTGTGTGTGTGTGTGTGTGTGTGCGCGCGCGCACGCACGCATGGAGGAGCCAAAAGAGGCAAGAAGACATCTAACTGATGTGGGTGCTGTGAATATATCTCATGTTCTCTTAGAACAACAGTACATGCCCTTAACCACCAGGCCATTTTCCAGCCCCTGTTTATCCACTTTTCCCTGTCCTGCTACCTGTTTTTATGATCCCTCATGCTCTTCCTCTCCTGTGAATCCATTCTCTTCTCCTTTACTCGGACTCTTATCATTAACATTGGAGCATGGTTAATCTTTTAATTTTCCTTGTTATTCTTGAGCCTCTGTCTCTTTCTTTCCTCATTTTCTTATAACTATGTTCAGTAGTCTTTTAAACCTAAAATTTCCACCTTGGTTCCACAAGTCTTATCACAATCACTAGCAACTGTTTATAACTTACTGTTATTTTTTTAATCATTTGATTTATTTATCTTAGGAGTACATGGGCACACACATGCCATAGCATATGGTTTGGGGTCAGAGGACAGCTATGGCATTCAGTTCTTTCCTTCCACCTTGTGGGTTCTATGGAACAAACTCAGGTCACGGGGCTTGGTGGAGAGCAACTGAACCATTTTCCATACCATTTTTAATTTGATATCCACTTATATATTAGATATCAAATTTTGAAAATAATAAAGGTATGAAATGCACTCAGGCATAGTAATTTTCTGATTTGTATCTTAATTCCAATCATTATTACCAAGTCTTTAGTTTATATCCATATGTATGATTTGATAATGGTCACTTCAAAGTTAAAATAAATGATTGAGCACTTAGTAAGTTCACTTTGTGCCTTTCAAAACTGAAACCCAGTAATTTTTTTTAAATCTCTTCCTGGTAAACATCCTTGACAGCACTTATTTCATCACTGATGAGCTCATTGATATAGTCAGATCACAACAGACACTAACTGGGCTTCACGTCTCTTCTGAGTCAGAGACCTGTAAAGACGCACTTGTGACTACTGTTGGTGTCATCGCAATTACACAGACAACTGCTTATCAGGTGAACAAAATCCAAGTGTCTAATGAGTATGCAAACAAACAATAATAAAGATCTACTTTGTTAAGAGTTAAAGAAAATCTATTGTATAAACAAGGAGGAAGCACAACTGAGAATTTCTCAAAGTAACCAAATTTGCCTAAGAAGTGTGTGTGCGTGTGTGTGTGTGTGTGTGTGTGTGTGTGTGTGTGTGTGTGTGCGCGCACGTGCACGTATTTTCTGTCAGACAGTGGTGGTGAATGTCTTTATTCCCAGCACTCAAGGGGCAGAGGCAGGAAGATCTCCGTGAGTTCAAAATCAGCCTGGCCTACAGAGTGAGATCCAGGACAGGTAGTGTTGTTAAATAGTGAAACCCAGTCATGAAAAAGCAATCAACCAATCAATTAAAGAAAAACAAACAAAAAACCCATATACATACATACATACATATATATTGATTGAAAATATAAATACATAAATATAAATTTTCCCTTCAACAAAACCAGTGAAGTGGCTTGATAGGGAGAACTCTCTAAGAACTACAAAAGTCACGTGTCTGGTTCACATGCCCAGCTGTCCTCAGGAATGGTGCAAACAGCACACTAAGACTAACATCCAGCTGTCTCTCTCCTGGCTCATCTCCTTTATCCAATATTCACTCACAGACCTGGAAAGTTCCAGACTGAGGCTTCTGCTTTACTCCAAGGCCCAAATCCATGCTCCAACTTAATGATCAACTCAGGTTTGGCTGTGCAGTGCCCTGCAAACGGGAATCATACAGAAATGGTGTCAGAGTGCCGTCAAGTCCACTGAAGAAAGACAACAACCCCATTTTGATTTGTGTTATGATGGGTGCATTCAAATTTGCTAGTTTTACATTCAGGGTCTTTAGTCTTTGGAATATTATTCTCAAATAACACAATGCACAATAAGCTATGCAACATAATTTTTAAAATTTCAATAAGCAGGTGACAAGAAGAAACAAAAAGATGAAGCTGGAGAGACAGCTTTGTTGTGGAATATTATTTAAACTGTGCTATATTCATTTGTGCTGTGGAACATTTGTTTAATGATGCAAAGATGAGTTGCATTCATTTATGCTGCATTCATTCAACTCTGTGAAGCTGTGTTAGTTTGCCTGCCTAAAACACCGGATTGGTCTAATGAAGAGCTGTCTGGCGAATAGCTAGGCAGGAGAAAGGATACGTGTGACTGGTCTGTAGAGAGAATAAAAAGGAGGAGAAATTTAGGGTGAGGAAGACAGTTGAGAAAGAAACAAGAGAGGAGAAGAAGAGGAAGATTCCAGGGGGCCAGACGCCCAGCCACACAATCAGCCATGAAGTGAGAAGGAAAGAATGGAATATAGAAAGGAGAAAGGTAAAAGCCCAGAGAGAAAAGGTAAGTGAGATAATATAAGAAAAGCTAACTGCAAGTAAGTCTGGACATTCACAACTAGAATAAGTTTTTGTGTGATTATTTGGGAGCTGGGTGGCTGGTCTCTAAAAGAGTTTAAAAAAATACAACTTAAATGCTACTTAGGACATCCTAGACAGAGATAGTGGCTTTAAAAAGAACCAGCCATAAATTTTCCTAGAGTTATTAACTGTGACCTTGCACTTGGCCATTAGAAAAACTGCAAAATTGAATATAAACAGTGATCATGCAGAGCTGCAGAGCCCCCAGCGAACAATGGTTTCAAGTTCCCAACAAAACACAAAATCAACTGGAAGTTTCAGAATCTGATGCCAGGAATATAAATTAGTATTGATAATAAGAAATGCATGAAAGGCAGAGGCAGGTGGATGCCTGTGAGTTCAAGTCCAGCCCGGTGTACAAAGCGAGTGCCAGGACAACCAGAACTACACAGAGAAAACCTGCCTTGAACTCCCACCACCCCCCAAAAAAAAAGAAGAAACAAACACATTTTTATGTTTTCTTAAAATGTAAATACATGGGGGCTGGAGAGATGGCTCAGAGGTTAAGAGCATTGCCTGCTCTTCCAAAGGTCCTGAGTTCAATTCCCAGCAACCACATGGTGGCTCACAACCATCTGTAATGGGGTCTGGTGCCCTCTTCTGGCCTTCAGGCATACACACAGACAGAATATTGTATACATAATAAATAAATAAATAAATAAATAAATAAATAAATAAATAAATAAATAGTAAACACATGGACTGGAGAAGCAGCTCCTCATCAGGGCACGTGCCCAGTTAGTCAAGAAGTCCTGGTTTCAGTCTAAGCACCAAATAAACCAGTGCTGGTCTCACACACTTGATTCCTAGATCAGAAATTCGAACTCTGCTATATAAGTACAAATCCATTGTGACATACACGAGATCTGTGTCAAACAAACAAAATATAGAAATACTACATGGCAATAGTCTCCCACTGTTAAGTATGTGTGAATAAGCACATACACTTATAATAAAGTTTTTGCAGAGAAACTTGCACCATCCTCATTGCTGTAGCACTGTTCATATAACCCATGATACATGATCAAGTCGGTAATACTCAACAAAAGAACTGGTAAAGAGAAGGTGGCGTATACACACCTGCATGGGCACAGTGGCATGGATACAGCTGGACGGGATTTTTGTAAATGACAGAATAGCTTGAGATGAGCTGCAACTGTGCTGCTGAGCTGCAGGAGGCTTAGCCACAGTGGTGGCTATGAGGTAAGGAGAACCAGAGAGCAGATACCCAGGTCTCCCATGAAGGAGAGGGACTGGTAACACTCCCTCACAGGACTCACACAATCACGCAACAGATTCCAGTGAGGGAATGTGTCTGCTCGTCCTCGGGGTTCAGAGTTTTCGGTAGGAGCTGCTTGAGATAAAACTTTACTGTCTGCTGGATGAAACTCATTTATTCATCTTAATAGATAAAAATGCATGGAACTTTTAATCTGTCTCCCCAGCAATGGCAAAGGACATAAGTAAAATGCAACAGGCACAGAAACAAATCCTGGCATGTTCCCATCATGCTTACAAGCTAAAATTTATCTCAAAACTATAAAGTACTGGTTGCTAGAGTGTGGAAAAGATGCAGGAGAAAGCCACAGATGAAAAGATGTGTATAGCCACGGGGAGCATTTGGAAGGAACGAGGAACCTGGAATGCTCAGTAGCACATCAGTGAATGTATAACTCCCAAATTACCTGAGTATTTCATAATAGCTGTCAGAGAAGTTTTAAATGATCCTCATACAAAGGATATCTGAGCCGACAGACTCACCAGCTACCATCATCTGATCATTACACACCAGCGAGTGTATCACAAAGACACACTCTACATGAATATGCATGGGAGTGTGTCTCCTAACATGCCTATCAAGTTACTACCAACAGTGAGCCATATTCTCTCACATATCAACCAAGCAGAAAGCAGTTGCTAGTAGGTTTACAGGGGGGTTAGCCTCACCCACGAACACCAGGCTGCTGTAGATGTCCAGCATCACATCCCTGTAGAGGGTCCTCTGAGCAGCATCCAGGTTCTTCCACTCCTGCCGGGTGAAGTCCACAGCTACATCCTCAAATGACACAGATCCCTGTAATGACAGATTTCTCTTCAACCCCAGCACCATTAAGCCTTGGGAACAGAAAATGACACTTCTGTCTGCACTGTGACGTGCACTTAAACAACATCTTACAGAAGGTGAAGCTCGATTTGCATTCTGGCTTAGTTAACCCTCTACTCCTGTGGGAAAACAACAACAAACTGGGCAAAAACAACCTAGGGAGGAATGGTTTGTTTGATTTACAAGTGACAGTTCACCATTAAGGGAAGCCAAGACTGGAACTTGTGGAAGGAACTGAAGTACAGAGCTCTGATTATTAGCCTCCCTATACTTTGCTCAATTTGGTCTTTATGTGCAACCCAAGACCACCTGCCCAGGAGTGACCCCCACCCACAGTGGGTTGGACCTTTTTATGTCAATCATCAGTCAAGACCCCACAGTCTTGCCCACAGGAAAACCTGATGGAAACATTTTTCCAGACAAGTTTCTCTTTCCCAGATGACTATAGCTTATGTCATGTTGCCCACAAAAAACTGAAAACACAGTCTGTATTTGATGGAAAGAAAAATCAATACAAATATCTTCTCTCTTAGTATAGTGATTCAAGAAAATAGGATTGCAGGCTTTTCCATGTACTTAAAATGGAAAAAAATCCAAGAAATAATATGTGTATGTAATGTTTGTGTTATCAAGAGCAAGGGAGAGACACATATAAGCCAAGCCTTATAAAAACAGTATCAAATCTGTAAAAGCGAAAACTTCAATGACAATAAAAATGGCCAAGCTTTGTTGATTGCTATGGGAGGCCTGCCCCTTTCTGAGAAGACAGAGGAGGAGTGGGTGGGGAAGGGGAAGTAGAGGGGAGATGGGAGGACAGAAAGAGAGGAGAAAGGGAAGTTGTGGTCAATATGTAAGATAAATGAAAAAATTAATTTAAAAAAATGCAAGATCTTTACAGGTGCAATTCTCTTTACCTCTTGAGCAGGGCCAGCAAATCATCTGGCCCTGACCTTACTCTTTCACCCACTGCCCTCTGCTTGCAGAAGTAATCCTCACGGTTTGTTAAAATCTAATGCCATTTGACAAAAAGATATTACTTAGAACCCAGAATTGGACACTTCAAATATGTTCATGCAAAAATTGATACTTCTTTTTAGTACGACTGTTGGTTCTGCTCAAAGAGGTGAAGCAACATCAGATAACATCCAACATTTATTATACACCCTTCCTTTCTAGGATTCTCACAACAAATGAAAACTGATAATGGCCCTGTTTATACCAACAAACATTTCTGAGAATTTTGTAGTTTATGGAATATTAATCATGATCCTAGAATACCTTATAATCTACAGGGCTGTGCTATAGTAGAATGACACCATCAAATACTTAAGCATACAAAGCCACATTTAGCATATATACCCACCTAAATCCCTACATACAAAGCCACATTTAGCTTATACACCCACCTAAATCCCTACATACTATGCTGCATTTAACATATACATCTACCCAAATCCCTACATACAAAGCCATACTTAGCTTAGACACCCACCTAAATCCCTACACACAAAGCCACATTTAGCTAGGTTAAGTTTAAAATTTTTCACTTTAAAGGATAATGCTCTTCTGATGCCCCAATGCATTTTATCCTAATGGAAACACAGCCTAATGTATGTGTTAAATGGAAAGATCTAGAAACTAACCAATGGAAAGGGACTGATGTTTTTCTAACAGAATTATGCTTGTGTCTTTCCAGAAAATGAACCAAGTCCCAGATGGCTCCTGCTTTGGTGAATTCAACCAGGATCCTGGAGACCACCACACAAATGAAGCATGTGCAGACAGATGGCAAACCCATCAAGGGGAGAGGTCCCAAGAGGAAGCTGATGACTTGCGGGGACATCAAAACTCATTAAGCTGAGACATTATGGAAACAGCAATGATACAATACTACTACCCAAAGATGTTACTGTTATGTTTACGGATGGAATTACATGTTCATTCTCAGCTCGTCAACGCAGAATCCAAGTGCCTTTTGGGGGGGGGGGGGCGGATAAAATGCATACTTGTAATAGGAGACAGTATGATATTGTTTTGCCATACTAAGGATTATTTTTATCTTTTAGGATCAGTAGTTTGGATAAAAGATGATATAAAAATATTTAGTTCCATGATGGGGGGGGATATTTTGGTTGAACTAATCTAACGGGATCAATCCAAATGCAACAATACAGATTTAAGCATAAAATTAGCACTCTTCAGAAAGCTCTGGCAGTGGAAACTATAGTTGTATCAAGATGAAAAAGGGAATACTTTGGTGTATTGCTTACAAAGTTGGTGCCACATTCATGTCTGACTTGAGCCAAACTGCCATATAGGCTGTGGAGGCTTGGCCGTCCTGTACCTAATCTTTCAGGGCCTCAGTTGCCTTCAATTGTCTGCATAGGAACAGTATTAAAACAGGACAGCTGGGAATTTATGTTGGCATGTCAGCCTCTGTGGCAGTCACCTGGGACAGCATTAGCCTCCACACAGCTCTCCGTCCTCCTGGGTAAAGATCCAGGGCTCAGGCACTTGCTTTGTTGGCTCTGGCAAGGTAGCCTGTTCCATACAGTTTCTAGAGGGCGAGTCCTTCATGGCGGGGAGCATGGTGGCAGGCAGGCAGGCAGGCTTGCCTCTCTCAAGTGGCAGCTGGGAGCTTACATCTGCCCCAGAGTTGGAGGCAGAGAGAAACAGATGGGGCCTGATGTGGGCTTTTGGAAGGCCACACAGAATGACATGTCTTCTCCAAGGCCACGCCTCCTCCAAGATCACAGCTCTTGATCTTAGCTGAACAGTCCACCAAGTGGGAACCACGCAATCAAACATCATGAACCTATGTGAGTGGCTCTCATTCAAACCACCACACATGCCCAGTTTAATACACGTTGAATGTGTCCTACTTATGTATGACAATCCTGAAGACCCGCATTACATGATGGGCCTGTCTTCCTGGCACCTCTTGGGTCACTCTTCATCCCACAAGTCCTCCCCCTCAGCCCCTTTTGTTCCTCACCTACCTTCAGAGACAGGCTGATCCAAACAATCAGAGCCCTATGGAACTTCCCTGGGCCTACAGCAGGGCCACCTTCTCCAGGCCTGGGAGGGCCCAGCTACTGTCAGTGTGCACACGCTGCAGGAGCTACCCCTTCATCTCTGTCCCAGGTTTGGCTTTCCATTGTGCAGTGGACCGATCTCCCAGTCCCACACCACCTCTTCACTTCAGGACCCACAACAGAGGTGTGATGAGCTATGATGCACCCCTCACTGCTCAGAAGCAGTTTTATTCTTGCCTGGCTGTGGGGCCAGTACAATGGCAGGTAGCGATGATGGTGCCCCACTGTCCCGAGGAACATTCTGATTCTCCAGAAGGCCACTGGCCTCTCTGAGGTTCTACAGACAGCAGGCCATTGGGAACAGAAGGCTGAGTCCTGCACACAGCAGGCAAGTATCCACCGCTGACCTGCAGACACTGACACTCCCACAGACTTTTGTTTCTGACAATGCCTGAGCAGTCCAGGTTAGCCTTCACCTTGAAATAGGCCATGCTGGCCTCAAACTTCCGCTAATTCCTCCTGCTTCACCTTCCCAGATATCGAGAATGGAACCCTGCACAACCACTCTGGCTTGGAAGCAGGTTTGAAGCCCCACACATAGATCCCTCCTTGACTTTCACTTCAAGACTACACCGAGAAGGGACAGCTAGACAAAGGAGGAGGATCAGGGCTCTGCACAGAGCTCCTTCCGTGCTGCGTCCACTGTGGGTAACCACTTGGTCCACGCGCAGTCCCTGATCAAGTTTCCTCACTCACTTGGAGATAAACCATCCAAAGAGACAGACACACCCAGAGATGAGAGAGGGAACGGAGAGGACCCATGGGCTGATGGAGCATGTGTGTGAATCCCTGTGCTTGGCAGATGGAGGATTGCTTTTAGCTTGAGGCTAGCCTGGGCTACATAAAGAGTTCCAGACTCTCTCGGCTTGTCTACAGAGTGAGAGCCTGTTTGAAGAATACTGATGCGGAATGCTCCTCTGTATGCTATGAATGTGTTTTATTACCACTGGTTAAGAAAGAAGCTGATTTGGCCTATGGCAGAACAGAATATAGCTAAGCAGGAAATCCAAGTAGAGACAGAGAAAAAGATAAGGTGGAGTCTCGGAGACACCAGCAGCCACCGGGGAAGCAAGATGTTAGGTAACAAGACACGAGCCTCGTGGTAAAATGCAGAATAATAGAAATAGGTCAATTTAACTTGTAAGAACTAGTTAATAATAAGCCTGAGCTCATAGGCCAAAGAGTATGTAGTTAATATTAAGCTTCAGAGTGGTTATTCAGGAACTCGCAGGTGGGAGAGAAACCTCCAGTTACAAATGTACCAACGTGAGGCTCTTGAATTTCCACAGGATCTGAGAAAGCTTTTAAAAAGTTCTAAAAGCACACAAACAGAGCTGCATTGGCCTTCCCTGTCTCACAGTCCGATGGCAGGAGCAGCGCAGAGAATGTCTCCCAACCGTTGCTTGCAAGATGGAACCTGCCACCAGCCACTATGAGCTAAGGTGTGTCAGGTCTCTGCAGTCTCACACAGGCCTTGGTACAGAGAGGCTAACCAGCCACGTGCACTGCTGTGGAATTAGCTTTTACTCATACAGATAGTAAAGGTTTGTGGGTGACTGTGTGTTACCTGATATCAGCACTAGGGGTGGGGGTAAGTATGGTGTTCTTTTTCCACCTCTGCCACGTTGTTAAGTGAAGCAGGCAGAGGAACCAACAGCCAAAGCTGCACAATCTAAAACATTGATTAAAAACGACTGCAAATACTCATTAAAGACAGATTCAGAAAGAAAAAAAAAAAGCTCTAAATGGGCCATAGCGTGTTTTCAAAAGAAATGTATCTAGGTTTGGGGGAGAGGAAAAAAGAGTATCGTTATAAGAAGAAATAAATAGTTTTAAGAAATAAAACAAAGTCTCTAAAGAACAGTAAAAATAATATAAAAGAAAAAGTCACATAAAGATGAAAAATACACAGGGAGTCTGGATCCTGTATAGTTCTGTGTTGATTTTTAACTTTTTGATGACTGATGGACAACAACAGTTGCTGAGAGACATAGGACTGAAAGAGAGGCTGATACAATGTAACAACTTAAATATTTTTAAAAGCTTTAGCTTTAAAACAGAAGTCAAAAGTATATTTGTAAAATGGAACTTAAAAAGATGCATTGCTTTAGAGAAGAGGTTTTGCTTTTGTTTCCACAGAAGATGAGAAGCTGTGAGTCCCTTCCAGGCTATGATGGTTTGATCAAGTAAGAACCCTGAGAGGTCTCCAATGGGAATCATAGCCCAGGTGACTCAACATCCAGAACAGCTTCAAGGCAACTGTCTGAAATAATACAGCCTCACAGACTACTACAGCTAAGATTTAACCATAATCCTAAATTTTCTCAGGATCCCCATAAGATTACCAATGCCCCCAATAAGGAGGAACTAACATAGAAAACTACTACCAAATTCCCAAAATACTATTTATAAATTTTTGTTTTTACTTAAAGGAGATTTATTATAAATGATTAATGGTCATATTTAATCTCTTTCTTAAAAATGGGGCTATGATATAACAATAATTAGAAAGGTAGATTATTAAATCTACTTTAATCAAGAAAAACAACTGTTAATCTCAAAATACTTTACATTGGTACGGATTTTGGTTTATTTATACAAATTTAAAGTCAATTTTGCTATACTTTATGTCTATTTCTACTCTTGGTTAAGGTATTATATTTACACAGCTCATTTAAAATGTAATATATGGCTAAGAAATACAAATTAGTAGACACATGGGAGTCATGGGAAGGAGAGGAGGGGAGGAGGAGGAAAGGACAGGAGCAGAGAAAAAAGTATAGCTCAAAAAAAAAACAATTACAAAAGACAAAAGAAAGATGGGAGGAGCATGTGTTGGGGAATGAGAAGAGGGATTGGAAGTGTCTATGACCAAGATACATTGTATCTATGTATGAAATTGCCAAAGAATAAATAAACATACGTTAAGTAAAACAAAAAAAAGAAAAAAAAACAAATTACTAGTCATTTATAATAGTCAAACTTATAGTCATAATAATTAGGTTTTTCTAGATATACAGAGATATATTTCAGATGGATAGGTAATCTTCAAACACCTACAGAATATGGCATATAAAATGTTCTAAGAATTTAGACTTTTCTTGACAGTGAGACACATCTGTTCCTGACAGCATCAATTACTTCAAGAGGATGATGGGCGTCAAAGAAGTTCCCTATGGAGTTTTTTTTTTTTTTCACTGAGGCAAGGTAGCCATTTGGGCAAGAAAGTGTTCTCAACTGGACTGTTTGACAGCCTGCTGTATAACTGGACATGTGGGACCCACAGAAAAGTGACTGCTGAAACTGGCAAAACAAGACGGGATAGTTCTTCAGGGTTTCTGTTTCATGGGAGAGTCTGTCAGATATTCTGAAGGACACAAAAGAAAATGATTGACAAATTACCAATATAGAAAGGACAATTTCAAATGTCTTGCTTCACTGAGAAGTCTGCCAGACACTCTAGGCCTATAGGCTGAACATGGATGACCCAATGTTACAGAAGAACTTTGGGTGACTGTCCAGGAAGCCAGATATATCTATCACTTCTAGAATTTTGGAAATTACTTACAATGCACTTCAGTTTACTAAGGTATTATTATATCCTTCTGGGGTCTTTAAAGGAGTTCAAGACTAGTTAGTTACAATTCTCCTTAGTTATGACAAAAGATAAATTAGATATAAAATGTTAGGCTCACAGATGGATAGATAATAAAATATTTCCTTTAATTTTGCCAAAAACAAATAAGCTAAATATTGCACTGTAATTCTTGTATGATAATTGTTTTGTTATATGTAATTTTACTATGTTAAAGTTAAAATCTTCCTGTGAGTATGTTTTATGACCAATGGTTAAAAAAGAAGGTTATTTGGCCAATAGCCAGGCAGAATAGAGCCAGGCAGGAAACCCAAGCAAAGATACAAGGGAAAAGAAGGCAGAGTCTGAGAGATGCTGCCTGTAGACAGGCTGCTTGTTCATTTCCCAGTTTCCCAGATCTGAAATAATCACACTGAAACTATATTAATTAAAATACTGCTTGGCCTATTAGCTTAGAATTCTTATCAACTAACTCTTATATCTTAAATTAACCCATTCCTATTATTTTATATCTTACCACAAGGCTCATGGTTTACTGGTAAGGTTCCAGAGCATCCTTCTCCTTTGGCAGCTACATGGTATCTCTTCAATTCTGCCTCCTTTTCTTTTCTATCTCTGCTTGCAATTCCTGTCTTGCTCTATTCTATCCTGCCATAGGCCCAAGAAACTTCTTTATTCATTAACCAATAAAAGCAACACAGATACAGAAGGACTTCCCACACCAGCCACCAGAAAAGCAAGATATGAGATAACACAAGTCTCATGGTAAAATATAGAATAATAGAAATGGGTTAATTTAAATTGTAAGAGCTAGTTACTAATAAGCCTGCGCTAATAGACTGAACAGTTTATAAATAATATTAAGCCTCAGAGTGGTTATTTGGGAATTGGCAGGTAGAAAAGAAATAATACACTCAGAGTAACAATACAATTAAAAAGAGAAGGGAAAGGTTTGTAGAAATGCATTTGTAGACATACAGGTCCAGACAGAGAAGTCGAGTGGACCCTGGCCAGATTTTGAGTGCAGTCCCTATTTCTCTTAGAGAGCCTCTTTTATCTTTTCCCCTGCCTCCTGTGGCTGACACACCAGGACTCAAGACCTCAGCAGTGACCTTTTTCAGAGTGGAGGAATGTGCCTGTTCTAGACTCGACAACTCCAGTGCTTCTGAGTCATATTCCTACCAACAGTGTCTGCTCACCACCGCCATGACCTCCCAGGTGTGAGAAGGAGAACTGAAGAACCCCACTCTCATTCCCCAGAGGTTGGTCCTGGGGCTCTAATGGTAGCCAACAGATTTATCAGTGCTTTTTGTATTGGGAGCGGAGGGAGCAGTCAGGGTCATCATCTATGTACCTGTCTTCTACACATCTTTTGCTACTTCTTCGTGGATTCCTTAGGCATCCTCTTATATGCAGAGGACTCTTGGCAAAGTCTAGGGATCATGAAGGGCAGACCCGTTCATGGATTCTGTGCATCTCCAGCTGGCTGCATATCTGCCTCTAGTCATATGTACAGGAGGCCAGTGTGCAACTGGGGGAAGGGGAGGAGAAAGGTAGTTAGTACCTGGAGGCCTGAAAAATGCCAATTCCTGACCTGGGCTCTGTTGGTTGCTTCCATAAAAGAAGGACAGACTCCTGAGGGCCCAAGCCTTTGCTCTCAACTACTCTGGAGACCAATGCAGGAAGGTCCAAGTTCAAGCCACCCTGCGCTCTCTATAAGATCCTCTCTCAAAAACCAAACAAACAAAAAACCCAAAACAAACCAAAACAAACCAAAACCAAACCAAACCCCAACAACAATAACAACAAAGCAACACTGGGCAGGTGACTCTTGACAAAATGTGTGCCTAACAATCCCTAGGTTAAGCTTCAGTAAAACGAGCACACAAGCAAACACACACACACATACACACACACACAGAGAGAGAGAGAGAGAGAGAGAGAGAGAGAGAGAGAGAGAGAGAGAGAGAGAGAAGTTGACAAAATTGACAGAGGGGGTGATCTGCATCAAGCAGTAAAAACGTGGTTCCCGTGGTCCTCTGGATTCCAAACTTGTCCTAGTGACCCAGTTTTTCAAGGAAATGAATCTTGCAGAAAAGGTGGTGAGAGACCCAGGGAAAGATGAACTAGACAATCGAGCCAACGGGATACGTGACATACAGGACGAGATTCAAACAGTCAGAGAGGCGGTCACAGCAGCTCAGAGATGAGAGATCCTGGAGATTCAGAGGAACAGTCAGAAACACAAACCCAGGCAAGAGGCAGAGCTACAGCAGCAGGTGGCACCCGGCGGTAGGAGGGGTCTGGGAAAGGCTGGAACACTGGGGCAGTTCTAGGAGGCGGCGAGCGGAGTGACTGTCAGCGTTGCAGATGATAACAGTCCCTTAGGTTCCCAGAGTTGCAGAGGAAGGAATCCACAGCCCTATGCCACAAAGGTTGTTTAAGGACTAGGGGCCCTGACCTGAGTACCTAACTGAGACACAAGCAGGCCTGGTTTCGCGGCAAGGAACTCCCTCTGAGTCCCCCTGTGTGACGGCCCCAACTCCCGCGCGGCGTTTCACTGGCCGCTCATTCCACTGCGGTCCTGTCGGGAACAGTGGCGCTTTCCGACCAGTTACAGCTGCCTTCCAGGCAAGACCGCTGCACTCCAAGGCAGTGCTCGAAGAGAGGGTTGCAACAGGACCCAAGTCCGGGAGCAGAGAGCCAACGGGGCGTCCGGCTGTCCGGAGCCGGTCCAGCCCCGACCACACAGCGCAGACCAATGAACAGCTGCCCTCCAGCTCAGCACGCGCTTCACTCACCATCTCCAGCTTCCGGAGCATCCCGAGTCCTCACTCTGTCTCTCCCAGCACCACCCAGGCACCAGGCCACAGAGGTCAGCCAAAGCGTCCAGGAAGGACCTCCTGATAGGAGGCAGTACCTGGCGACAGGTCCCAAGATGGCTGGTCTTAGACAATAACGGGCCCATCAGAGTGGGTCTTTGCTCCTGATTGGACAAGCCTCACACTACTATCTCTGATTGGACAGAACCTCACGCCTAGAGCTAGAGTGACAGTGACTGGATCCAAGCGGTTACTGAGTGAACAATAACAGGTTGTCTTGGATTTTTTCTAACTGTTTCTTTTGTAGAATCTAGCCCCAGTGGAAGAGTTACATTTAACTTTATACATATTAGTTTATGATATATAAATGAGAGATGATAGATAGATGAGAGAGAGACAGCGAGAGAGAATCTTCTCCAACAATGGTCTGAACAATTTAAGAGTATTTCTGTAAAATTCCACTCTTTCGAGGAGACACCTTGAACCTTGATGGAAGCAATTTCCTAAAGCACCAAGTTATAATAAACCGTGAGAATGATAAGGTTTTTAAATTAAATTTTAGAGTAGTATACAAAATGATGTGTTTCACATAACACTCCCATGCACTTGTTTCTTTATTTTTTGCCCTCACTCAGTCTCTCTTCTTATGCTCTCTGCCTGTGCCTCCTACATCTCTCTGGTTGGTTGCATTTCTTCCTGTTGGCAAGCCCTTGGCATTCATATCCCAACAAGTGTTCATAGGGACAGGCAACATGGCAAGGCAGTTAGGGGTGCTGTGAGATATCCAGCTGAGACTACTCAGACAGTGGTTCAAGCCAATAGGAAGTCTTTATTGGATGGTGACTACACCGTGTATCTGAGAGCCCAGTGCAGCCTCGAACCTTTCTTGGGCTGGGCTTTTAGACACAAAAGGCATACCCTGGGTTGACACAGCAGTTAGCAAGAACAATTAGCCAGAAACAGAACTACAAAAGCAAAAGGTGAAGGTTAGTGCATCTAGGGGCTTTCCCAGAAAGGTTTGATGGACTGGGTCTTTGCTATCATTTTGGCAGGAGCTGCTGCCTATGTGCTGGCTTTCAAGACCTGAATGGTTCTTCCATCACAGCATCAGCTGAGCCAAGGTTTGGAAGCCTGTTACAGGGCACTAGCCTCTAAGCCTGCTAAGCTTGATTTTAATTTTATTTAAATATGTTTTAATGAGCTATAACATTCCTACCAAAATGCACCAAAACATTTTTTTTATTTCTCACAGTAAGAGAAATTCAGAACATGTAACATGCACCTCACCTCATGAATGTTTCAACCCTTTTAGCATTTGGAGGCTAATATTACTTCCTATATGAAGATAAATCTTTCGGGCAACCTGGTCCAGGTATGTCGTCCACTGTAAACTCCCTCTGGGTCTGTCCATTTAAAAGCAAAGGTGGGTTGACTCACCTCTGCTGATAAGAGGCTGAAGAAGACATCTTTCTGATCTAAGACAGTGTACACTTGTTTCTCTGGAAGACTCAGACTCATGAGAATCAGAGATCCCAGGTTTCTTCATAAGCAGGAGAGGTATATTCCAGTGTAACTAACAGGCCTGTTTCAGTGTTAGAACACATATCTGACCAGCAAAAATCAAAGAAAAATGTTCAAGCTTCTGTCTTTGTTCGGCTACACTGCTGCAAGACAAAATATACTGAGTGGACATCTGTATGAACGTCACTTTCTTTCACGGAAAGATGTTTCACACACAGTTATCTTCATATAGAAAGTAGCTATTAGCCTGCAAAAGCTCTAGTTAGGGACTGACACCCTCAGCAGCTTGCTCTTCCCCTGATCCACCAAGCTGTAGAACAGAGTTGCTCTCTTTTCCGCAGAGGAGAACCCAGAGTCTGTGCATCTGTGTGTGCACAGTTCCTCTTCTCTTCCAGGACTCCGAGTGTGAGCTTTGGTGTGTAATATTGCGTTGTGGCATTGACTATGCAAGGGGAAATCAGAGAGGTCAGGAGGTCTCAGAGCTGCTTTCCCCAGAAGCACCTAAATGTGTTTTCTTCCTGGCTATCGGATCGTCCTGCAGTATTCCAGAGACAAGTGAAAACCAAGGGAGGATTAACTGGGTCACAGGTTGTCTGAAGTTAGGCATTAAATTTGTGTCAATAAACCAAAATCCATACCAATATAAAGTATTTCAAGATTAATGGTTATTTTGTTATTAAAGTACATTTAATAATCTCCCCTTGTTTTCATCACTTTCATATCATAACTCCTTTTTTCTTTAGAAATAGCTTAACTATGCTCATTAACTATAACCAGTCTCATTTAAATGAAAACAAGCATATTTATAAGCAATATTTTGGAAATTATGGGCATAGTTTTCTATACTATTTCCTGCTGATTAGGGGCACTGGTAATCTTATGGGGAGCCTAAGAAAATTTAGAATTATGGTTAAGTCTAAATACCTGACTGGGGTATTTTGTGTGGTTGGTCCATCTCAGCCAGTAGCCTTAAAGCTGTTTTGGATGCTGGATCACCTGGACCATGGTTCACATTAGAGACCTTTCAGGGGGTCTCTGAATGTTGCTAATATGGTTGCTCAATCAAACCATATTAACCCGAAAGCAATCATAACTTCTCATCTTCTGTGGAGATAAAAGCAGCACCTGGTGGACCAGGTCCTCCGGTCCCAGGGGAGGTTGCTCCTCTCCCTCTGCCTTTCTCTCTGCCAGACACGATTGATTTTTGACTCAGGATAAGTTGCCTGTTTTTCATCCACAGCCTAAAGAGGTACTAGTTACTTCTTTCAGGTTCAGGACCCCCGGGGTCCCCTGCTGAGCTGCCTCTGCACCAGGACAAGCCTGTTTGGTTCTGGAGCAGAGACACCCTCTGTCTGGGGAACCTTTGGCTCCTTCCCATGGCTGCCCCACCCCCACTGCTTGACCCCAGGCCATCACATGGAAAGCCTTGCCATGGTCTGCAGTCTCTGGCACAGGCTTGGAAATGGACAGCACTAAGTCTAAACTCAGTCTTCAGTCACCTCTGGGCTGTTTGTTGTGAAATTTGGGGTTGTCTCATACCATACACCCATTGTTCTGTGGCCTGGCCTCAGTAATTTCATAGTGTATTGACAAATGGCCTGAGCTCCCTTTTGTTCCAGGTTTTTGAGTTCTTCTCTCCTGCTCCTCACTCTGTGGCCAGGGTTACAGCTCCTCCAGCTGCCCTTTTATCTGATGATTTGGATCCTGAGCTCTAGCCCCAACACTGCTGGCTGAGTCAGTGGCGCTCCCACCCACCCCAAACCATACCTACGCCTATCCCTTCTTCGCAGTCACACACTCCACCTAGTGGCCAGCCTTCTTCCGTTTACCCACGGTTCCTCCTCCTTCCCTTCCTCCCTTCTCCTTACCCGTCTCTCTTCCTTTTCCTTCCCTTCTCTCTCTTGTCTCTTCCCTGTTCTCTCTGTCTGTCTGCCTACTCTTCTCTCATGAACTTGTTTTGTGCAGGGTGAAAGATATGGATGCATTTGCACTCTTCTACATGCAGACTCTGTTATGCCAGCACCATTTATTGAAGATACCCTTTCCCTATTGTATATTTTTGTTTCTTTATTAAAAAATCAGGTTGTCATAGATGTGTAGATTTACATCTGGGTCTTTGATTTGATTCCACTGATACATCTGTCTGGTTTTATGACAACACCATGGGGTTTTTATTACTATAGCTCTGTAGTACAGCTTGAAATTAGGGATAGTGATGTTTCCTAATGGTCTTTCATTGTAGAGGATTGTTTTAGCTATCCTAGGTTTTTGTTTTTCCATATGAATTTGAGTATTGTCTTCCCTTCTATCCTTCCTTTCTTTCTTGCTTCCTTCCTTCCTTTATTTATTTTTTTATTTTTCTATTTAAAAATTTTATTTTTCATTTTATATACCAACCCCAGTTCCCCCATTCCTCCACTTTTTCCATCCCCTGCCTCTCCCGCTTCACATTCCCCATTTACTCCTTATAGAGGCTAAGGCCTTCCTTGGGGAGTCAACAAAGTCTGGCATACTAATAGAGGCAGGACCAAGGTCTCCCTCCCATATCAAGGCTGAGCAGTGTATTCCACTAGAGGGGAATGGGTTCCAAAAATATCATTTTATGTCCCTGGAATAGGTCATGGTGCCACTGCTAGTCCCCTCTCCACTGAAGCAGATCAAATCACATAGCCATCACCCACATTCAGAGGATCTAGTTTGGGCCCACGCAGGTTCCCTAGCTGTCAGTCTATAGTCTCTGAGTTCCCACTAGTTCCTCAAAGCACAGCTGTGTCTGTACCTTTCCCCATAATGTTCTTGACTCCTCCTCCGTTCATGTGATTCCCTCCCTCTCTTCAACTGAACTTCAAGAGGTCAGCCCAGTGTTTGGTTGTGGGTCACTGCATTGCTTCCATTGGTTACTGGATGCAGGTGCTATGGTGGCCATTAGGGTTGTCACTAATCTGATTAAAGGGGAAAGGCCATTCAACCTCTTAACTATCGTAAGAAGTCTTAGCTGGGATCATCCTTGTGGATTCCTGAGAATTTCTCTATCACCGGGTTTCTCCCTAACTCCATAATGGCTCCCTCTGTCAAGCTATCTCTTTCGCTGCTCTCACACACCAACCATACTCCCCACTTGAAGTTTTTGATCCCTCATGATCCCATACTACATTTCCTCATTTGAATCCCCTTCCCAGTTTACTCAGGAGATCTTAACTATTTTCTCTTGCTGGGGTCCTCCATGTATGTCTCTCTTAGGGTCCCCCTTTCTACCTAGCTTCTCTGAGGCTATGGATTGTGGCCTGGCTATCCTTTGCTTTACATCTGATATCCACTTATGAGTAAATATCGTGTTTATCTTTCTGGGTCTGTGTTACCTCACTCTAGATGATTTTTTTTTCTAGTTCCATCCACTTGCCTGCAAGTTTCAAGATGTCATTTTTTTTACTGCTGAGTGTAAATATACCCCATTTTCTTTATCCATTCTTTGGCTAATGGGCATCTAGGTTGTTTCCAGGTTCTGGCTATTATTACAAATGCTCCCATGGACATAGTTGAGCAAATGTCCTTGTGGTATGATTGAACATTCTTTGGGTATATCCACAAGAGTGCTATTTCTGGGTCATGAGAGAAAAGTTTCTACACCCCCAAAAAAACCTCTCCACTGACACAATAATCCAAATTGGACCAAATCAAACTCAATTAGAAAAAGCACAGGTTTAATGAATAAAAAGCTCCCAGATTATTTTTGAGCACCCCAGAGAGGAGACAGGAAAGGAAGAACAGAAAACCACATGTCTGTTTGCTAGAAGGTGGTTTAAATACCCTGTGGGTGTGGTCTTGAGCATCTCTGAAAGAGGGGTCATTATTTGACAAGCTTTTTTGAGATGCAGCAGGGTGTGGAGAGAGATGGAGAAGAGGACTTGGAGCGGAGCTCCTACTTGAGCACTGAGGTAGATTGAGTTCAAATTTTCTAAGAAACCATCATACTGATATCCAAAGTGGCTGTTTAAGTTTGCACTCCCACCAGCAATGGAGGAGTGTTCCTCTTACTCCACATCCTCTCCATTATAAGCTGTCATTAATGTTTTAGATCTTCGCCCTTCTGACAGGTGTCATTTTGAGTGACATTTTTTTGATGACTAAGGTTGTTGAACATTTCCTTAAGTATCTTTCAACCATGTGAGTTTCTTTTGTTGAGAATTATCTGTTTAGATCTGTACCCCACTTTTAAATTGGATTATTTGTTGTTTTGATGTATAGAGTCTTGTATTCTTTATATATTTTGGAGATCAATCCTCTCTCTGATGTGGGGTTGCTGACGATCTTCTCCCATTCTGTAGGCTGCTGTTTTGTCTGGTTTACGATAGTCTTTGCCTTATAGAAGCTTCTCAGTTTCAGGAGATCCCATTTATTGATTGTTGCTCTCAGAGACTGTGTTACTGGT
The DNA here is from genome assembly GCF_982192425.1 of Myodes glareolus. Classification (NCBI taxonomy): domain Eukaryota; kingdom Metazoa; phylum Chordata; class Mammalia; order Rodentia; family Cricetidae; genus Myodes; species Myodes glareolus. The sequence goes on along the minus strand of NC_142047.1, from coordinate 14,063,189 downwards.
GTTATATTTAGGAAGTGGTCTCTTGTGCCTATGTGTTGAAGGCTACTATCCACTTTCTCTTCTGTGAGGTTCCTTGTGGCTGGATTTATGGTGAGGTCTTTGATCCATTTGGACTTGAGTTTTGTACTTGGGTATAGATATGGATATATTTTCATTCTTCTACATGAAGACATCAAGTTATGCCAACATCTTTTGTTGAATATGCTTTCTTTTTTTCATTTTCAATTTTTGGTTTCTTTGTCAAAAATCAGGTGTTCGTATGTATGTGAATTAGTATTAGGATCTTCTGTTTGATTCTAGTGATCCACATGGCTATTTTTATGCCAATAACAAGCTGTTTTTATTAATGTAGCTCTGTAGTAGAGCTTGATGTCAGGGATGGTGATGCCTCCAGAAGTTCTTTTATTATACAGAATTGTTTTGGCTATCCTGGGTTTTTTGTTTTTTCATATGAAGTTAGGCACTGTCCTTTCGAGGTCTGTGAAGAATTTTGCTGGGATTTTGATGGGCATTGCATTGAATATGTAGATTGTTTTTGCTAAAAGTGTCATTTTTATTATATTGACTCTACCTATCCAAGAGCATGAGAGATCGTTCCATTTTCTGATATCTTCTTCAATTTCTTTCTTCAAAAACTTAAAATTCTCTGAATATACTGGATTTCTGGGATCCAGTCTGTTTGGATGCTCACCTTCCTGGACCTGGAGGGAGGGGGGAGGAGCTTGAACTACCCACAGGGCGGGAGACCCTGACTGCTCTTGGGGATGGAGAGGGAGGAGGGGAGAGAGTGGGGGGAGTGGGAGGGGGTTGGGAGGAGGGGCGGAAATGGAGACTTTTGTATTTTAATAAACTTTGAGAAAAAAAAGAAAAGAGCCAGAGGTTCAAAGCTGGCTTTGATGCTGGTCTGCAGACATCTAGTTTAGAACCATACCATAAGCAAGGGTGCAACTGAAGGAAAACAAATAGAAACAAATCATATGTTTGAAAGAAATAAATAGATGAACGAATTCTGCTCATAGTGATGGTTTAGGATAGGGAGAAATATACACACATGTGTATATGACTTTATAAGAGATATAATTGTTAGAGAGTAGTGATAATTTGATATAAATAATTAAAATTAGATTATCATTAAGATAACCCCATTAAGAATATACTATATATACTTTTAGTTACTGTTCTCTGCTTATTCTATGTAGTTTCATGATTGTATAAGATTTAAACTATAATGGAATAAAAGTCAACTTTCATACACTATTTTAATTTAATGGAAGGTTCATTCTAAGGTGGCAAGCATAGTTCACAATATCTGATGGTAAGCTTAATTATCATATTTGTGTTAAGATGCATTGAGGCAGTAAGCGTTAATTAACTTAACAGGTCTTCTATCATAGGGCATTTAGGTTGTTTCTAGTTTTATAATTATTTATAAATTTTCAGCAATGTCTTCCGGGACTATAGTTTTAAGTAAACTCTATTAGTACTTTTTAAATATTCTCAAAAAATAAGATTAATATATTAAAATCAATACTACAAGTTACATCATGACTGGCATTATTATCCTTCTATCGTAAATATTTTATATGCATGTATTGATACCCTTGTTAATTTCATAATGAAAAATAGTGCCTTATTTTTACTCTACTTGTACAGTGTTTATGTGAACATTCCTTATTTGCATTCCCACACCATCCCATTTATTTCTTTTGATATTTATTATATATAATACTGTTTCATAGGAACTATCATTCAATTATGTAATATATTTTGATCATATCTCCAAGAGTTTTCCTCCCACCCTACTCCCATTAGCCCTCTTTGTTTCTTTAGACAATTTGTTTTCTTCTTTAAAGGTGTCTATGCATATATAATTTTCTGTATCTATATAAAATCTAGGACCTACGAATAAAAAAAAGACATAACCATCTTTCTTATATTAGCAATTCCTTTGATACAATAACTTTCTGTTTCATCCATTTCCAAATGAGACTATTTCTTTGTTCTTTATGGCTGAATAAAATCCCATTGTGTATACATAAAAAAAAACTTAAAATTCTTGTCATACATGTCTTTCACTTGTTTGTTTAGCGTTACCTTAAGATATTTTATGTTATTTGTGGCTATTGTAAAGTGTGTTGTTTCTCTGATTTCTTTCTCAGCCCATTTATCATTCATATATATATATATATATGGGCTACTAAGTTTTGAGTTAATTTTATATCCTCTCATATTACTGAAGGTGATTATCAACTGTAGAAGTTCCCTGGTACTATTTTTGTGGTCACTTGCATATGCTATCATATTATCTGTAGATAGTGAAAGTTTAACTTCTTCCCTTCCAATTTATATCCCCCTTGATCTCCTTTTGTCATTGCTTTAGCTAGAACTTTGAGTGCTACATTGAATAGATATGGAGAGAGTGGACAAACTTGTCTTGTTCCTGATTTCAGTGGGATCACTTTGAGTTTCTCTACATTTAGTTTGATGTTGGTTCTTGGCTTGCTGCATATTGCTTTTATTTTATTTAGGTATGTCTCTTTTATCTTTAATCTCTCTAAGACTTTTATCATGAAGGGTGCTACATTTCGTTAAAGGTTTTTTCCACATCTAATGAGATGATCATGTGGTTTTTATACTTTCAGTTTGTTTATATGGTGGATTCCATTGAGAAATTTTCTTTTGTTGAAGTATCCCTACTTGATCATTCATGGTGAATGATTTTCTGATGTGCTCTTGGATCCCGTTTTCCAGTATTTTATTAAATTTGCATCCATCTTCATGAGGAAGATTGGTCCATAATTCTCTTTTTTAATTGCATCTTTGTGTGGTTAGAGTAACTGTAGCCTCGTAAAACGAGTTCAGTAATGTTCCTTCTGTTTCTATTGTGTGAAACAACTTGAGAAGTATTGGTATGTAAGAGGAGGAGCTGCTTGTTTGTTCTTGCTGCCCGGCTAGCTTATCCCCAGAATAACCACACAGAAACTGTATTAATTAAATCACTATTTGGCCCATTAACTCTAGCTTCTTATTGGCTAACTCATATTAATTTAACGCATTTCTATTAATCTGTGTATCGCCACATGACAGTGGCTTACTGGGTAAAATTCCCAGTGTCTGTTTCTGGCGGCTCCATGGCATCTTTCTCTGACTCTTTCCTTCTCTCAGCATTCAGTTCTGTCTTCCTTGCCTACCTAAATTCTACCCTATCAACAGGCTAAGGCAGTTTCTCTGTTACTAACCAATGAAAGCAACACATGGACAGAAGACCTCCCATACCATTTCCCCTTTTCTGTTTAAACAAAAGGAAGGGTTTATCTTTAACATAGTAAAATTACATATAACAAAACAGGTATCAAGCAAGAATTACAGTTACAATATTTAAATCTACTTTATCTTTTATCCTGACTAAGGAAAACTATAACTGTAACTATAAATTCTTCAACTCCATCAAAGACTCCAGAAGGATATAATATTACCTAAGTAAATAGGAAGTGCATTGTAAGCAACTTCCAAAACTCTAGAATTGACAGAGACATCTTGCTGCCTGGACAGTCACCCAAAGTTATTTTGCACCCTTGGGGCATCCATCTTCAGCCTACAGGCCCATAGTATCCAGATGACTTTTTCAGGAAGCAGGAAATTTCAAAGACTGTTCATTCACTTTCTTCTGTATGCTGAAGAATGTCCCACAGACTCTTTCATGAAGCGGGAACCCCACAGGGTCATCTCACCTTTAGGCAAGTTCAGCAGTTATTTCTCTGTGGGTCCTGCATGTCTAGTTCAGCAGTCCAAGCAAGACCAGTTTCTTGCCCAAATGGCTAAGCAACTCCATAAGAAGCCTCTTTGATGCCCATCTTCCCCTTGAAGTAACTGGTGCTGCCAGGAGCAGATGTGTCTCATTGTCATAAAAAGACTTAAGTTTTTAAAGCGTTTAAATGCCATATTCTGAAAGTTTTTGAAAGATTTGAAGAATACCTAACCAACTGAAATATAGCTCTATACATCTAGAAAATCTAACATGACTACAAGCTTGCCTATTATAGATGATTATCTATTAACCTATATTTCTTAATTATACATTACATTTTTAAATGAACTACATAATCACAATACCTTAATCAAGAGAAGAAATATGCATATAACAAGATTGACCTTAAATTTGTATCAATAAACCAAGATTCAAACCAATGCAAATCTCTATAGCATATCCTCCTTTAAATGTAAGCAAATAATTATAGACAATATTTGGGAATATGGGCATAGTTATTTCTCTCCAAACTGCTTTCTGTTGTTTATTGGGTAAAGCATTTCCTTTGTGGGGATGTTCACAGCAACCTTTCAGGAGGTCTTGATCCTTCATTCCACATTGGTCTAGAAACAATCCATAGGTTCTCATCTTCTGTGAAAACAACAACAACAAAAACCTCTTTTCCAAAGCAACATATCCTTAGACACAAATTTTGGAGTCAAGATACTCTTAGAACATATATGCTGGTTTAGCTTAGTAGCTCATATAATGAAATGTCTCTCTGTACTTAGCTACTTCACAGTCAAAAAATTCAAAGAAGACACAATAATATACATAATCAAGACTCTCTGTGTATTCTCCATCTTTATGTGGCCTATTTTTCTTTACTCCTTTTAATATATGACTGTCTGTACTCTGTCTTTTTAAAGACTTTTTAAAATGATTTACTTTTTTTTAACTCTCCATACTCTTTTACTTCTCTCTCCCAAGCCTACGTACATTTATCCAACACTGTGACCTATTTAGAGATCTTTTATGTCTGAATATGCCCTTATTGCATTATCTGTAATTCTTTACTGTCTTGAAGAGCATTTAAAATGGTAAGCATCTTGGTTCCAGCTGCTCTGGATGCTGACTCCGCCTCTCTCTCCACTTTTAAAATGGTGGACGCACCACCACTGTTAGCTCTGGGGCTGCCAGGCAGGAGCTGTGTTCAGCACTCCAACCCTGAGAATGAACATGCAGCACACAAACCTCTTTTATCTGAGTAACAGCCAAATCTACCTTGCAGAGCACTGAACAGCCTCGAAACTTCTCTGTGTATGGTAGCAGAAATCTGCCATGCTCTCCTGCTTGTGCAGGCCCAGTAGACCTGATCCCACTGCCTGCCCAGGCGGGAAGTGCTGAGCCTTGGGCATGGTCTCAGCTAAGTTAGCCAATAAGAAGCTAGAGCTAATGGGCCAAGCAGTGATTTAATTAATACAATTTCTGTGTGGTTATTTCAGGGCTAAGCTAGCAGGGTGGCCAGGATGATCAAGTGGGCCCTCCTCCTACATTGGTGTTAGCTCTTCTTTGAAATTATGATAGAATTCTGCACTGAAGCCATCTGGCCCTAGGCATTTTTTGGGGGTTGGGAGACTTTTAATGACTGCTTCTATTTTCTTAGGGATTATAGGTCTATTTAAAGTGTTTATCTCATCTTGATTTAACTTTGGTAAGTAGTATTATCAAAAAACTATCCATTATATTTGTTTTGGATTTTCCAAATTTGTGGAGTACAAGCTTTTAAAGTATGACCCAATGATTATGTAGATTTCCTTTGTGTCTCTAATCTCCCCCTCTTTGTCTCTGATTTTTATTAATTTTGATATTCTCTCTCAGTCTTTCAGTTAGTTTAGGTAAGGTTTTGTATATCATGTTGATCTTATCGAAGAACCAATTCTTTGTTTCATTGATTTTTTTTGTATTGTTCTCTTTCTATTTTATTGATTTCAGACCTCAGTTTGACTATTTCCTGCCATCTACTCCCCCTGGGTAAGCCTGCTTCCTTTTGTTCTAGAGGGTTCAAGTGTGCTGTTATGTTGTTAGTAGGAGATCTCTCCAGTTTCTTTACGTAAGCACTTAGTGTTATGAGTTTTCCTCATAGCATTGTTTTCACAGTGCCCATTAGTTTGGGTGCATTATACATTCATTTTCATTGAATTCCAGGAAGTCTTTATTTCTGCCTTCACCCAGTTATCATTCGGTAGGGAGCTTTCAGTTTTCATGAGTTTGTAGGCTTTCTGTTGCTTTTGTTGTTGTTGAAATAAAGCTTTAATTTGTGGTGACCTGATAAGATGAAGGGGGTTATTTCAGTTTTCTTGTATCTGTTGAACTTGTTTTTGTGACTAAGTATGTGATCAGTTTTGGATTAAGTTTTGCAAGTTGCTGAAAAGATGGTATATTTTTTGTGTTTGGATGAAATGTCCTGTAGATATCTGTTAGGTCCATTTGTTCCTAACATCTGCTAGCTTCAGTATTTCTGTTTAGTTTTTTGTCTACATGAGCAGTGAAAGATGTGTGTTGCATGTTTACTACAAGACACCTGATGCAGAATGGGAGAGTGCTGCCTAAAACACATTGAAATCTTTAAATATTTGATTCTTAATTAAATTTTGGTTGTGGTTTTAGAAGCTGTTCAAGTATTACCAAACATTTTTATGACCCCTACATTCTTATGTGACCCTAAAATGGAGTTTTGATTCACATGTAAAGAAATGTTTTTTTGTATTTAGTTATTCTATGTGCTTTGAGTACACATATGTACATCACCACATTTATGCCTGGTGATTGGGGGAAGGTCAGAATAGGATGTTGGATCACCTAGACCTGATGCTACAGGTGGTTGTGAATCACCGTGTGAGTGTTGGGAACAAAACGTGAGTCCTTTGATAGCCGAAGAAGTGCCCTAACTGCTGAGCCATCTCTTCATCCCCAATGATCCATATATCAAGAGTAGTACTACCTAGTAGTACCATTCATGCTAGGAATGAATATGACAGCCATGTAACTGGGGGCATGCACCTTATCATAATACTGTGAACTTATAAATATTTGTATTCAATAATAACCTGAATATTTGTATTTTAATCAAGGTTTTTGCTTCTACAAATTTAATATTATTTTTATATGGCTGGGCTTATACATGTTTTCATCTTGCTCTTAATAACACAAATCTTATGTGCATATTTTTCCTTGGATTTTTGTTTTTCATTTTAAGTTCATGGAACGTTCTTCAATTCTATGTTATTGAGTCACTGCATTAACAAAGAAGATATTCGTGTTGACTTTTCCTTCCCCCACAAAACAAACTATGTATTTTATGCACACACACACACCTTGACATAAGCTGTAGTCATCAGGGAAAGAGACACTTGATTGGGAAAAATGCCTGTATCAGGTTGCCCTGGGGCTTAATGGTGCTGGGGTTGAAGAGAAATCTGTCATTACAGGGATCTGTGTCATTTGAGGATGTAGCTGTGGACTTCACCCGGCAGGAGTGGAAGAACCTGGATGCTGCTCAGAGGACCCTCTACAGGGATGTGATGCTGGACATCTACAGCAGCCTGGTGTTCGTGGGTGAGGCTAACCCCCCGGTAAACCTACTAGCAACTGCTTTCTACTTGGTTGATAAGTGAGAGAATATGGCTCACTGTTGGTAGTAACTTGATAGGCATGTTAGGAGACACACTCCCATGCATATTCATGTAGGACAGTATGTCTTTGCGATACACTCGCTGGTGTGTAATGATCAGATGATGGTAGCTGGTGAGTCTGTCGGCTCAGATATCCTTTGTATGAGGATCATTTAAAACTTCTCTGACAGCTATTATGAAATACTCAGGTAATTTGGGAGTTATACATTCACTGATGTGCTACTGAACATTCCAGGTTTCTCATTCCTTCCAAAGGCACCCCAGTACACATCTTTTTTTGTGTGACTTTCTCCTGCATCTTTTCCACACTCGAGAAACCAGTACTTTATAGCATTGAGGTAAACTATAGCTTTATGCATGGTGGGAATATGCCGAGTTTTGTTTCTGTGCTTGTCACATTTTATGTGACACATATTATGTCTTCTGCCATTGCTGGAGAGACAGAATAAAATCTTCATGCATTTCTATATATCTTGCTTTAGCTGCTCCACTGCAGAAGCTGTGTAGGCATAGGCAGCTGATCCATGAGCTGCTTGCTTGACTCGGGGTAGGTCTGTGGGTGTGGAAAATGTGCAGGACTGAGTGAGGGGTCAGAGGAACTTTGCACACAGAGACCATGCTTGAGTCACATTTCTGGAGTCAAACCAGCTATGTGGAGATACTGGGCCAGAATGCCATGAGAAGGTGCACCATTGCAGCAGTTGGTACCCCCAAAATAGCAGCAGTCTTATAGTAGTGCTGTCTGCGTCATGAGATCAACTCAGCTAGGTAGAGTTGTTGCTGTGGGGCCCCATCTTCTTCCTGGAAACTTCAAAGATTACTGCAGGAAAAGGATCTGTAAGAAAATCTATTGTTCATCATGAAAAACTTAAACATCATTCATATGAACATACATTCAATGAAGAATATGATATAGACAAAAAAAAAGCATGGAGAAAGTAAAATTTTTCCGAAAGTCTTCTTCTTTCCTAAAGACTTTTCAAAAGTCCCATACCAGATGATTCCCAATATGAAACAGAAACTCTGAATGTTCCTTTTAACAACATGCTTGGATTTAGAGTAGTACAGAGACATTGTCCAACTCCAAAATCTGCTGAATATATTAATATATGTGTGTGTGTAAATATAAGTGTAACCCATACCTGGATTCATAAACAATATCCTGTTTATTAGATGCTCCTTAGTAGATAGTTATTTTTTCTTCTGTCAGCATTCAAATATCCAGGGTCTCTTGAATTTTTGATGATGTGTATTTTCCCGCAAAGATAAGAGGAGAACTCTGCCCCAACCCTATATAGCTTTCCTTACCACCTGTATGGTTGTCACCATTGTGAATGAGCTGTCATTTCTCTGTTTCAATAGGTTTCTCCTTTTCAAAGTGAATTTTTATTAATTTTGATGGTGTCCATAATTTTTCTTCTCCTGTGGAAATAAAAGTGAAACCCCTTCCCCAACATAGTACATCTCCTGGTTCCCATTGTGAGGTCAACACATCCTTGAAATATACTGATTGATTCAATTGAGAAGTTTTCTCTGTCCTACTGGATTTTTTGACTCATCCTCCATATTCAACCCATCATTCAGACCATTATTGCTTTTTACATCAGACATTGGATTTTTTAAATTTTTTTTGGTGAGACACATTCTCCACTGTAACTGGGAATGACTGGACCACATTCATCATGGGGGCCTGCAAGAGTCCCCCTACAGCATTTCCTGATGATATCGGATTGCCTTGTCTATCTTTTGTTGACCTACATTCATTTGTCCAATGTCAGCCTTTGCCATACCTCCTACATACACTTGAAGGTTGAGTCTTCCTATTTCTGCCATTCCCAGAGGAGGTATTATTCCTAGGAATCCATTGTATATAATACCTTCTCAGATATCCCATTCTACAATTAAAACATTTGGTATTGTTTTCTTTGGTATTTGATTTCTTCTCTTACCATTGGAAATTGCTTCTCCTACCCACGCTTCAGTACTATGATCAAGTGTCTTGACTATCATTGTATGCAAGACCCATTCATCCATGGGTGCTGATCTGATCTTTAAAGGCCCAAGGATCTGTTTGCACTCAATGTTGGTATTCTCATAAGCCAAAGATTCAATTATTATATGTCTAGCTTCTGGGTCAGTTACCCCTGTCCATAAAGCCCTAGTTAATCTTTGCAAAAAGACACTAAAAGGTTCTCTCTGACCCTGTTTAACACTAAGATATGATTCAACTCTATTTCCTGGTTCCTGAGATCTTTCCCAGGCTTTTATATCTGCTGTGCTATATAGGGACAGTGTGTGGTCTTCATAAAGAGGTTGATCCTTAGGATCAGAGTAAGGTCCTTTGCCTAGAATTTGATCTAGGGAAATCTCAAGACCATTTGCTTTTTCTTGTTGCTCTAAAATTCGTGCCTCCTCTTTAAAAAAATTACCTCCAAAGTAATTGCTGATTACTTTCTAAAACTGCTGAGATTAACTGAACACAATCTTGAGGTGTCGCTTTGTTACTGAAAGCCCAAGTTGTGACCGACTCCCTAACAAAGGGCGAACGTAGTCCGTAAGCTACAATTGCTTGTCTAATTTCCTTTAGAACAGTCAAACGTGTGGGCTCCCATGTATATTCTTTGACAACCTTAGAGTACTTGGGGCCAGATACTTTTTCTATTGTTATTACTGGAAAGGCAGGCAGAACTCTGTAGAAGCTATCCTGGAGATTTTTACATACTGATGATGTTAAATTTTGCCTTTGTACCTTTTGTTCCTGGTCATCAAATTCAATAATTTCCTCAATTTTTTCAAATCTGTTTAGCATTTCCTTTTGTAATGTCTGGATTTCCTGTTCAGTTTTCTGCTGTAATGCCCTCATTGAGGATTCCAAGGTATGAAGTCTGTCCAGTAGAGATAATGTCTCATCCTTGGACATAATCTTTATAACATACATATTACCTTCCTGGAGAGACATTCTATCAGTCAATCTGTCATACCCCTTTGACAGAGTCCGATTAATACATTCAATGGTGTAAATTCTCTCAAATAATGCTTCAGCACCCACTCTCACTGATTGGGTTTTATTTGCCAAGTCATCTCTTTCCTTCTCCACAGTGCTTAATCTTCCGTTAAATGAAGTTGTATCCTTCTTCATATTTCTAAACTCTTTCTTGAGAAATGTGGTTTTAGTCTGTAAAGACTGCACCATTTCTAAAAATGCCTCATTCTTAGCCCTATCGTCAAAACATTTTTTTTTAAGAAAAAAATATTGAGGACAAAACTAATCCTTAGAATTAAGATTAATGATGTAGAAGGGACATCATATAAGTCATGTAAAACCTCACACATGCTGTAAGTAAAGAGGCTATTGAAACCTTGGACGGTTAGGTTGTCTAACATATTGCCCTTTTAAATTAGCAACTTATGTTCTATATTTAGGACATTAAATCTTACCTGTGGTTTAATTAGTTGGATTAGGTGCAATAACCATAACCTTCCAGTAGGAGTCACAGGTCACCTACAAAACTAACCCTGCTGGGCCCGGCGAGGCTGTTGGAGTCATGTGACTGGTAAGAATATGATTTTAGTGCGAAATGCTAAAAGATATGCTTAGATCAAAAATAGTAATTAATTGAAATCACAAACTGTGTGTGCCATGGTGGGCCCTGATTGGTCAACAGCCCCAGGAGCACAGGGATCACAAGATAACAGCAGACACCCAGGAAAGCCTGTATCCCATCTGCATTTCAGCACAGTGTGTGGTGATGGGAGGACTGAAAGCCACTCTGAGGTAATGAGATAATATACAGAACTGCGGCCAATCTGCAGCAAGAAAAGTCACTGCTTCACAAGAATTCTATATCCACATGAACTGCTGGCTCCACGTACAGGCCGGCTGAGGGTGACCTAGCTGGGTGCACTCTGAACTGGTGGTGGTAGTAGAGCCGGAGGATTCATTGGGTGCCAGATGAAGGCTTAAGTCACAAAACAGTCCCACACCAGTTTGGAAGTATGAGTAATAAAAGGGTTATTTATTTAAGGGGAAAACTTACAGATCACTGTCCTGGACAACAGTCCTCTGAGTGTACAGGAACAGAGTCTAGTAGCCGGAAATGGGAGCCGGAAGCAAGAGAGCGAGGGCATGGCTACCGCAGCTTTTTAAATCAAAAGAAACCATGCCCAAGTGGGCTGGTATCTTAAAGGCTTTTGGCTGAAGGAGCAGAAGGAGCTCCCATAGCACATCTCTATTCACAGGTAAATAAATGATCCCAAAAATTTTAGCAGGGATCTGTTATAACTGATGTATGCCTTCGGTGAAGTGCCTGGATACAAGACTAACTCAAAAGAAAGCAGTAGCCCTCCTACATACAAATAACAAATAAACTGAGAAAAATAGGGGAAATAACATTTCTCATAATAGGTAAAACTATCTTGAGGTAACTCTACTGAAGCAAGTGAAAGACCTTTCTCATTTTTCAAACACTGTTGATCAGATGTAGAACTCTTGGCTTCTCTAACACCATATATGCTTCAACATTGTCATACTTCCCACTATGGCAATAAAGGACTCAACTTCTGAACCTGTAAGCTATTACCAAATAAATATTTTCTTTTATTAGAGTTGCTTGTTAGTCAGAAGACAAGCTTCCTGCAGGTAGGCACACCCTCCCACACCAATTTGACCCTGTAAGCTACAAGGCCTATTCTGCCCCCAAATCTACCCATTCCCTGCATGGAACCTTGTGGAAACTCTGAAGCACAGGCTCCATCTGCACACAGTGGACCAAAAGGTGAGTGATCAGCCAGTCAGTTGGGCACCCCATTCTCTAGGACCTCAGTACCAGGGAAAAGTACATGGTTCCTCCCCCATCTTCCTCAGCTTACTAGCCAGCCAGCAAGCAAGCTATCTGCAAGTAGGCTGCTGCAACACCCTCCCCATCAATAAAACCTTATAAGATACAAGGTCCACTGTGCCCACAAATCCACCCATCACCTGAAACCTCAGAGGAACTCTGAAGTACAGGCTACAATTATACACAGTGGACCAAAGGTAAGTGATCAGCCAGTCATCTGGGCACCACACTTTCTAGGCCCTCAGTAAAAGGGTAAAACCCCAGGCCCTCCCCACCTGCCTCAGCTTCACTAGCAAGACAGCAGGCAAGCTACCTGCAGGTAGAATGCTCCAACACCCTCCCCACTGATAGGACCTTGTAAGCTACAAGACAGACTCTGCACCTAAGCCCACCCATTCCCTTTGACCTCAGAGGAACTCTGAATCAGCTGCAACTGCAAAGAGTGAACCAAGAGAGCAGGTTAAGAGAGACCTTGGTGACTCCATTAAACACAGACAGCACCTTCACAGAGTAGACTAAGAGCAGCTCTCTAAGAAACTGCAAGGATTGGACCAAGAGACAAAGACCCTTCCAGCTCCAATTAGCGGAAGAGATGGGTAGGCACCAATGCAAAAATTTATTCAACTATCTAAAAAGCAACATGGTCATGTCAGAACCTTGTGGTCATGCACCTGGAAGACCTGACCATTCTCACCCAGAAGAATCAGAACAAAACTATCTTAAATATAACTTTATGAAGATGACAGAGACCCTTAAAGAGGAAATGAAAAATTCCTTAAAGAAATGGAAGAAGAGACAAACAAAAAAAAATGGAAGAAATCAATAAAGCTCATAAAGAAACTCAAGAAAATCAAGAAAAACAATCAAACAGGTGAAGGAAACAGATGAAGTTTTGAAAACTAAAATATAGTCAATAAAGAAAACACAAACCAAGGGAATTCTGGAAATGTAAAATCTGGGTAAACGAACAAGAACTATTAATGCAAGCATAACCAATGGAATACAAGATATTGAAGAGAAAATCTCAAATGTTGAAGATACTATAGAGGAAATATATTCATCAGTCAAAGAAAATGATAAAGTCAACAAAATCTTAACACAAAATTTCCAGGAAATCTGAGATACCATGAAAAGACCAAACTTAGGAATAATAGGGATATAAGGAGAAGAACTTCAGCTCAAAGGCACAGAAAAGATATTCAAAAAAATCAGAGAAGAATACTTACCCAACCTAAAGAAGAATATCACTGTGAAGATAAAAGAAGCTTACAGAACACCAAGTAGATTTGACCAAAAAAATTCCCCTTGCCACATAACAATTAAAACACCTGATGTGGAATTCCCTTCTTTATGTTGTTAATGTTTTAATGACATTGGTTAATAAAGAAGCTGCTTTTGACCAATGGCTTAACAGAATATAGCCAGGCTAGAAAAGATATATAGAGAGAGTATACAGAGTCAGGTAGATGCCATGTAGCTGCCACAGGAGACAGATGCACCAGAATCTTTCTGGTAAACTACAAACTTTATGGTAAAATAAAAAATAATAGAAATGGGTCAATTTAAGAGCTAGCAAGAAATATGCTTAAGTTTTGGATCAAGCAGTGTTTTAATTAACAAGTTTCTGTGTAATTAATTTGGATCAGGGCATCTGGGAAATGAAAAAGCACTCTCTGACTATAAATTGGTGCACCAGTGTGGGGCTGACTATATCCATGTAAAACCTGAGAAATTCTGGAAAGGAATTCTAGACACAAAAGGATCAAGTTAAGCATGACTTCTTGGTAGCCAGCAATTCTTTTTTTTCCAGATGGACTCTGTATGCTGGTGGTGAGCTGTAACATTAGGTTGGGTGCCATTCTGTAACATGAGGGGGCCTGTTTGTTGGGGTTTATGTCCTGCCCAGCTCCCCACAGCCGGCAAGCTCCAAAGAAAATCACACAGAGATCTCCATAAGTTATAAAACTAATTGATCCATTAGCTCAGGCTACTTATTAGCTCTTGTAGCTTATATTAACCCATTATTCTTATCTATGCTAGCCACATGGCTCGGTACTTTTCTCAGAGGGACAGCTCACATCTTGCTTCTTCACTGATCTGGGCAGAACTGCAGAGGGAACTTCCTGCTTCCCAGAATACTCCTGTTCTCATAACCCTGCCTCTACTTCCTGCCTGGCCAATCAGCATTTATTTAAAACATGATTGACAGAATACAGACAATTCTCCCGTACCACTGTCAATCTATGACTGTTCATACTCAGTCTCTTTAAAGACTTTATTATTTTAAAAACATTTACTTCTTTTTATAACTCTATATTCTTTTTCTTCTCTCTCCCAAGCCTATGTACATTTTTTAAACATGCTGTTTCACATTTAGATGTCTTTTATATCTGAATCTGTCCTTAATGTGTATCTGTAATCTTTTTCTGACCATGGCTAAGTGATTCTTAAAAACCTAAGTGGTATTATTTCTGGGGGTAATATGGCCCTGCCTGCTTGCTCTGCCAAGTCAAGCATGGAGAAGCTGACTGAGAGCCATGTACATTATTCCAATTTTAGGCACATAGTGGGTCTATGTTGCCATTAAGCAAGTTATAGCACTCTGCTTACAGACCCCATTTAAATGCTTGGTCTCCTGAAAGAACCAGAGTTTGTGCTGGCAGCAAGCCCCAGGAAGTCACCATTTCAAAACCATTCTGCGATCACTGAATCAGGAAATCCTCTCTTAAAGGAACTACAGCATGCTGCCAGCAAACAGAGCCCATCTGAAAAAAATGCAACTAAACTTTATTTTTAGTGTCTAGAATTTCTTTTTAAGCTTTGTCAGGTTTTACATGGAAATAGTTGAACACTTTGGAGCACCAATTTGTAGTAGGGGGCCACTTGTTCATTTCTTGATCTTCCAGACTCCCAAAATAACCACACAGAAACTATATTAATTAAATCACTGCTTAACCTATTAGCTCTAACTTCTTACTGGTTAGCTATTACATATTAATTTAACCCATTTCTATTAATCTGTGTAAGGCCACATGGCTATGGCTTACCATTGTTCCATCTGGCATCTGTCTCTGGCAGTGCTACATGGCTTCTCCTTGACTCGGCCTCCTTTCTCCCAGCATTCAGTTTAGTTTTCCCTGCCTAGTTCTGTTCTACCATATCACAGGTCCCAAACAATTTCTTTATCAACCAATGGTATTTACAGCATACAGAGGGGAATCCCACATCAGTGATGATGATAGATTGAACCTATGAAACTGTAAGTAGGTGGCCCCAAATAAGTGTTTTCTTTATAAGAGCTGCCATGGTCATGGTGTCTCTTCTCAGCAATAGAAACACTAAGAAAGAGAGTGGTTGAGTGGTTTTTTTTTTAGCTAGGAACTCTTATAAAGTAATAAAGTTTAGTTGGAACTAGTTTATGGCAGGAAGCATCATGGCATTCAGGCAGATGTGATGCTGGAGAAGAAGCCAAGAGATCTACATTTGGACTACCAGGTACTAGAAAAAGAGAGTAAGCCACTGGACCTGGGTTGAGCTTCTGAAACCTAAAAGCCCACCCCTAGTTACATACTTCCTCCAATAAGGTAACACCTATCCAAACAAGACACATCTCCTATTAGTGTGATTCCCTAATGATCAAACTAAGCATTTAAATATCTGCACCTATGGTGGTCATTCTTATTTAAACCACAACAACCACTACCATTGATAAAATATGAAGAAATTCAACTGATGAATAAATAATATTAAAGTGTAAATATATATTATATTATATTATATTATATTATATTATATTATATTATATTATATTGATGATTTTGATCTGTGTAATACAACTAATAAATTGTGAGTTTGTGTTATAACAAATATTATAATAAGCACAATTATACAAGTATTTGTAAGTCAGTTTCTGCTCAGTGGACTGTAAATATTAAACAGAGCCAACTGTGGAAAGGAGGAATTACAAACAAAAATGAATCATGTGCTGTGCTATGTGTAATAAGTAGCTCTCTCTCCAAAATAGCTAATCAAATCTGCCTCCAAATCTATCACAAATTATTTGTAGTATCCATTAATGTCTATGCTGTAAGTGTTCTGTTAATCATTGTTTTAGGGTGTCAAATAATAAAACTAAGAAGAAAATGTGACAAAAAGCACACAGATGGACTAGTTTAAAGTGGCTTCTAAAAATGCTCAAAGACCAAGCAGGGAACTCAAAGTGGCTACTATGTACAGGAGGCTGCAGAACCATGTCATTTCCTCTCCTGAGATCTGCCATTAGCTTCTCCAATGCAAGTACTCAATAAAATAATTTTTAAAATGAACATACATTCCTTTTTTCTACAAAGTGATCATACAGAATAGTTTCTTCCTTTAGTTTTCTTCACATAAATATAAATTCTTTATAAAGTATGGTTGTTCTGTCACCCCTTTTTTGTATCAATCTACTTATTTATTACTATTCAATCTCTAGTCTTCTGTTTTGCATAATATAATACCTTATGAGACTATAATAGTATAAATCTTCCATTGTAATTTGAATGCTTCTAATTTTATAGTGGATTTTGCTTTTGTATTGGGAACCTAGTAGGCACTTTCTGGAAGAGAGATTGTCTAACAGTTCTAATACGCCTGAACAAAGTAAATGCATTCATAGTAAAAAAACAAATGACTAGAAGGAGCTCAAATTCTGAATTGTTTTATTTGCTGTTGATACATTTTATATCTAATGGAGTTGTATGCATATGTAGTTTGGAAATTTATCTAGTATGCCTGTACTATGAGTGCTGGGCTGTAGGCATGAGCCCATCACAGTACATGCACCATGAGAGGTGAGATATACATTTCAGCCTCCAATAGTATCTACAACATGAGAGCTGGAAAAAAGTAATCAACTTCTCACAGTGTTTACACTCTGAGTGCTAGATTACTTGTTGTAGGTCACCCAGAACACTCCAAAGCAGTTCTGGGAAATAGGTGTCAGCCTCCCACAGTACAATCACAATGAGTCCTGGGATACAGCCATGGGTCCATCACAGTACACACACCATGGATGCTGAGTTGCTGACATGTCTTTCCCACACAAGTGCTTCTGAGAAACAGTTGTCAGCCTTCTACATTACATGAACAATCAATTATGTATGACAGCCATGAGCCCACCAGAGTATATGCACCATGAGAGGTGAGATACCTATGTCAGTCTCCCACAGTACATGTACCATGAGTGCTGGGTTACAGCCATGTTCCCACAGCAGTACACATACCATGAAGGCTGGGTAAAAGGGAATCCCATCCAAAAGTACATACAGTGTCAGTTCTGGGTTATAGCTGTAAGCCTACCATAGTATATGCACAATGAATTCCAGGTTATTGGCATGAGCCACCCACAATGCATTCAACTGGAGTTTGAAGTTAATTATGACATTGTACACTCACAGTAAAAACTTGGCTGCAACTGTAGGCCCACTAGAGCCTCATACAGTAGATCACCATGAGTGCCACAATACAGCTGCCAAGCTCCCATTGTAAATACACAATTAATGCTGATTGTTAGCCATAAAACCATCACAGTACATGCTGGGATGTATGTCTGACCCTGTCACAGTATGTGCTGGAATGTATGTATGACCTGTCACAGTACATGCTGGGATGTATGTATGACCTGTACATGCACCATGAGTGGTTGGAAACATGTTGGCCCTCCACAGTACATGCACATTGAGTGTCGGGTTACAACCATGAGCCCATCATAGTGCTTTGCACCATGAAGGCTTGGATATAGACATGAGACTCTTGCTGTACACACACACATGATTGGTACTCAGTTACTAGTTTGAGCTCACACATTACATTCACAATAAGTGCTTTGTTATGCTCATGAACCTCTCAGTAATGTGTTGGGATCATGGTTGTAGCTAGTACTCATGGTTCATATTCTGCTGTAGGCTCTTATTTGAAACCAAGAATTCATTGTTCATGTAGTGCTGTGGGCTCAGTGGTTGAAAACAGAACTGAATGTGAATGTATTGTGGAAAGCTTAAATGGTGCATGTGCTGTGGGAGGATCATGCCTAAACTCCAGCAATAATGTGAATGTCCTGTGTGAGACTGATAATTTATATATGAATGGAGTCTCACAACATAACTAACCTATCACTCATGGGGCATGTATTGTCGGAAGTTCATGTCTATATCCCACCACTTATTGTGGAAGCAATGCCCAGAATTCAAACCAGTAGCCCAGCAGTAATGTTGCATGCACTGCAGGAGGCTGACATAGGAACAGCACTCATAGTGTATATATATAGTGTGAGACAATGAAGGCATAACTCACAAAAGAATCCCACACCAGTTTGGAATTATAATCAATAAAGGGTTATTTATTTAAGGGGAAACTTACAGATCACCATCCTAGACAACAGCCCTCTGAACAACCAGGAATGAAGTCTAGCCAGAAGCCAGAAGCAAGAGAGAGAGAGAGAGAGAGAGAGAGAGAGAGAGAGAGAGAGAGAGAGCACATGGTTACTGCTGCTTTTTAAAGCAAAAGAGACCACACCCAAGTGGGCTGGTATCTTAAAGGCTATTGACTGAAGGAGCAGAAGGAGCTCCCACAGCACCTCCCTTTTTGTTTAAGTAAAAGGGTTTCAAACCCAATACAAAGCAATATACATTAGGAACAGATACCAAGTATAAGATTAGAAATACAATCAGCATAAACAATATTAAACAAGGAACATATGCAAAATCTTCTAACAAAATTCTATCCTAAGTAGTCTAAGTCTTGTATTGGAAATAGCTTGGATAAATCATAAGAGGACAATAACTAAGACTATCTAATCTTCCACCCTATAGAAAGCCTAAGAATGGAGATACTATTACTTGAGCAGGCAGGAAGTAGAATCAAGTAGCTTCCAAAGTGAGCAATAATGATAGAGACAATTAGCTAACTGAGCAATCCCACCAAAGTCTAATTTTGCAATGTTGAAGCAACCAACTTTGGCTACAGCCTAGTGTAATCAACAGACCATTTTCAGAGGCAGGAAAATTTTCAAAACTGTCTTATCCTGTCTTGGCAAGATTTGACAGTCCTGCTTATCTATTTCTGAATGTTATATAACTTGTCAACAGTTGCAGCATTGCCAGTTTCTTGCCAAAAAGCCAGTTTTGCTGAGAAGAAAATAAGCTCCAAGAGGAGTGTCTTTGGTGCTCAACATTTTCTCGGGAATAGATTGGTGCTGTCAGAACCAGTCGTGTCTCATGTCAACAGAACCCTAAGTTATTTAAATGCCATGTTTTACAGATCTTTGAAGTGGTTGAAGATTCTCTATCTAGACAGAATATATCTAAAGAACCTAATTGATCTGACTGTATGTACAACAAACATGAACAACTATTGACCTATAATAATTAATACCTGTATAACTTAAAGACTAAAACTTGGTATTAGAATATTAAATAATCAGTAAATAAATGTGCAACAAATGAGGACAATGACCTCAAAATGCAAACATCTATAAGCATTTTGATCAGAGGTAGGAGTAATATATAATTTAATATGAAAATATATCCTAAAAGTTGTATCAATATACAAAATGTCCTAAACCGAGGTAGAAACATGCATATATACAATCTGACAAAATAACTTTACATAGGTGTACAAATGTAAACAAAAGTAACAGATATAATTTGAACTTGTATCAAAATACAAAATCTATACCAATGTAAATTATCCACAAATAATAGCTCACAAGTATTCACTTTATTACCCACTATTACTATCTTCCCCCCTTTTTTTTAACAAACATAGTTTTCACCCCAACCCTCTATCTGATACAAGTAATAATCAACAACCCCTAAACACTGTTCCAACCCTATGAATAAATTTTTTTGGGGATGAGGGCATTGTCTTCTAGAATTTCTTCCTGCTGTCATGGGGGCAATGTTATCTTAATGGGATCCTACAAAATTAAAGTGATGGTTAAGTTTCAAAATTACTGTCTAGTATAGTTGCAAACAATTTCTGAGCAGTCTATAGATGGTTTTTTATTTTCAAAGTCCTTATTTGGAGTTCTGGCCAGAATGTCATGAGAAGGTGTACCATTTCAGAAACTGACACCCCCAAAATAGAAGCAGTGTTATAGTAGCACTGTCTGCATCTTGATATCATCTCAACTAGGTAAAGTTGTTGCTGTGGGGCCTCATCTTCTTCCTGGAAACTTCAAAGATTACTGCAGGAAAAGGATCTGTAGGAAAATCTATGTTCATCATGGAAAAACTAAAACATCATTCATATAAAGATACATTCAATGAAGAATATGATATAGACAAAAAAGGCATGGAGAAAGTAAAATTTTTCTTAAAGTCTTTTGTCCCACACCATATGGCTCCTGATATGAGACAGAAACTCTTAATGTTCCTTTTAACAACAAACTTTAGAGAAGTACAGAGACATTGTCCAACTCCAAAACCCACTAAATATAAATGTATTAATATTACATTTATATTTATGTGTGTGTGTGTGTGTGTGTGTGAGAGAGAGAGAGAGAGAGAGAGAGAGAGAGAGAGAGAGAGAGAGAGAGGGAGAGAGTATAAATGTAAGTTTAACCCATACCTGAATTAATAAACCGTATTCTGTTTTCTAGATGCTCCTTAGAGGATAGTTTTTTTTCTGTCAGCATTCAAACATCAAGGTCTCTTGAATTTTTGATGATGTGTATTTTCCTACAAAGATAAGAGCAGAACCCTGCCCTAGCACTTATGAGCTTTACTTACCATCTGTATGATTGTCACCATTGTGGGTGTGGTATTATTTCTCTGTTTCAATAGGTTTCTCCTTTTCAAAGCTAATCTTTATTAATTTTGATGGTATCCATAATTTTTCTTCTCCCATGGAAAAAAGAGCGAACCCCCTTCCCCAACATAGTACATCTCCCAGTTTCCATTGTGAGGTCAGCAGATCCTTGAAATAAATCAGTTGATTTAATTCAGAAGTCTTTTCCATTATCCAATGCTTCTCTGCTGCTGATATTCTTTTCTCATTAGTGTTAAGAAAATTCAAGGTTAACAAAGCATTATGAAATCTATTTCTGGGGGTATTTTCTGTCCCTTTCTGTTTGTTCAGTATATCCTTTATAGTACGATTTGAACTTTCTATAACTGCCTGGCCTGTAGGATTATTTGGTATACCTGTAATATGCTTTATAATATAATAAACAAAAAAGTGTTTCATTTTCTTAGATACATATGCTGGAACACTGTCTGTCTTTATTTGTGCAGGTATACCCATGATGGCCATAACTTCCAATAAATGTGTGATTACTGAATCAGCCTTTTCTGAACTCAGGGCAGTTGCCCATAGAAAACCTGAATATGTGTCTATGGTATGGTGTACATATTTTAATTTACCAAATTCCATAAAGTGGAATACATCCATCGTCATATTTCATTCCCTTGAGTACCCTTTGGGTTACTCCCTGCAGACAATGGTGTTTGATTATAGAAAGAGTAAGTAGGGCATCTCTTTATAATCTTCTTAGCTGTTGCCATGTAATAGAAAACTCTTTCTTTAAACATCTGCTATTGATGTGATTTTTTATGAAATTCTGAGACCTGCAACATGCTTCCAATCAATAATTGATCAATTTCTGCATTACCTTGTGCTAGAGGACCTGGCAGACCCGTATGGGATTGAATGTGTGTTTTGTAGATAGGACAAAGCTTATTCCTGATTATGTCTTGCACCTAGATGAACAATGAAGTCAATTCTGTATCATCTGATATAAATTCAGCAGTTTTAATATACAAGATACTCTGTCTGCATATTGTGAATCAATAACTATATTAATAAGAGTCTTTAAAATCCCTTAGCACCATGAGAATGGCATATAATTCTGCCTTCTGGACAAAATTATAAGGGTTTTGTTCCACCTTACTTAATTCTTCTGATTTGTCAACTCCTTTCCCTGATTTTTTTGCATCAGTATAATGTATGGGCTCCAGTTATTGGAGCATCACATACAATTCAGAGAAGAATCTAAGAAGTTCTTTTTATAAGGTTAAGCCTATCTCTTTTGGAATAATTGCTATTTATTTCTCCCCAAAATAGCATAAGCTCTTTGCCATGGCTCATCATCTTCCCATAACTTTTTTATTTCATCAGTAGTGAAAGGCACTATAGTTTCTGCTGGATTTATACCTGCTTGTTGATGAAGTCTCAGTTTACCTTTTATAATTAATTCAGAGACTTTTTCCACACAAGTTTTTAATTTTTTACTTGGTTTATGTGGTAAAAAGATTCATTCTAAAATAATATCTTCCCTTTGCATTAAAATTCCCATAGGAGAAATTCTGAAAGGCAATATGTCTAGGATATAGCTAAGATTTGGTTTCACCTTATCCACATGTACCTCCTGAAATTTCTCCTCAACCATTGTCAGTTCCTTTTCTGTTTCAACTGTTAATTCTCTAGGATTATTCAAATCTTTATCACCATCTAAGGTTTTGTTTAAATGAATTATTAGATCAGGTGTTATCACAACAGCCAGTTGTAGACTGGAAATGTCTCCTAACAATCTTTGAAAGTCATTAAGGGTCCGTAACCGGTCTCTCCTAATTTATGCTGTTTGTGTCCTAATTTTCTGTAAACCTATTCTGTAACCTAGATAATTAACAGAATCTCCTCTTTGAATCTTTTCAGGAGCAATTCATTATCTCCATTTATGCAAGACTTTCTTTACTTCTTCAAACATCCTTTCTAAAGCATCTATATTTTATTCAGATAACAAAATGTCATCCATGTAATGGTAGATTACTGACTTAGGAAATTGTTTAGGAATTATTTCCAGTGGCTTGCTTACAAAGTATTGGCACAGGGTGGGGCTATTGAGCATTCCCTGTGGGAGGACAGTCCACTGGTATTTCCTAGTAGGCTGAGAATTATTATAAGCAGGCACTGTGAAGGCAAACTTTTCTCTATCCTTTTCTTGTAAAGGTATAATGAAGAAACTTTTTTTTTTAATCAATAACTATGAGA
The DNA here is from genome assembly GCF_982192425.1 of Myodes glareolus. Taxonomy (NCBI): domain Eukaryota; kingdom Metazoa; phylum Chordata; class Mammalia; order Rodentia; family Cricetidae; genus Myodes; species Myodes glareolus. Next base: position 14,039,877 of record NC_142047.1, on the reverse strand, counting down.
GGCCATCCCTTTGGTAACAGAGAAGACAGAGGAATTCCAGATTATAGAGGGCCCATAAGTTGAGTAACCTTGTAGATAGACCTTAGATCTATCACCAATCTCCATTTTCCAGATTTCTTTTTGACAACAAATGCAGGAGAATTCCAAGTGCTGGTAAATTCTTATATATGTCAAGCATCTAGTTGCTCTTGCACTACCTGTTCTAAAGCCTGCAACTCTTCCTTAGCTAGAGGCCACTGCTTAACATATATTTGTTTCTCAGTTAACCATTTTAAAGGTAGGGTTGTTGATACCTCTGAAGGTTTAGTAATTGCTTTGAGTTCTTGTACATCCCGAATGGCTGGTGTCTGTTGTCTATAATATCTTCTAATATTTTACTCAGAAACATAAGTTTTTAGGGCTGCAGGTATGTTAATCTGGGTATTCCATTGCTGTAATAGGTCATGACCCCACAAATTCACTACAATATTGACTATATATGGCCTTCCTATTTGCCCTGCAGGCCCTATGCATTCAACCCTTCTCATGCTTTGTTTTACCTGAGATAGGGTTCCAATTCCCAGGAACTGAACATCTACCTCTTGAAGAAGCCAATTCAGATCTCAAGATTCTAGAATAATGATTCTTACATCTGTACCCGTGTCCAATAAGCCTTCAATAAAAGTGCCATTTATACAAACTCTTAGCTTTGATCTTTGATCGCTTATCGAAGTCTGCCAAAATAAATGTTTTCTCTGTCCTACTGGATTTTTTGACTCATCCTCCACATTAAACCATTATTCAGACCAGTATTTCTTTTACAGCAGGCATTGGATTTTTGAAATTTTTTGATGAGACATGTTCTTCACTGTAACTTAGAACTACTGGGCCACTTTTGACTTGGGGGCCTGTGAGAGGCCCCTCAAGTAGTTTCCCAATGATACCGGGTTGCCTTGTCTGTTGTTGACCTTCATTCATTGGCCCAATGTCGGCCTTTGCCATACCTCCTACATACACCTGAATGCTGAGTCCTCCTATTTCTGCCATTCCCAGAGGAGGTATTATTCGTGGGAATCCTACAATCCTATCTCATATGTCCCATTCTACCACAATTAAAACATTTGGTATTTTGATGTTTTCTCTTTCCATTGGAAATTGCTTCTCCTACCCACGCTTCAGTACCATAATCAAGTGTCTTGACATTCATTGTATGCAAGACCCATTCATCCATGGGTGTTGATCTGATCTTTAAAGGCCCTAGGATCCATTGGCACTCTGTGTTGGCATTCTCATAAGCCAAAGGTTCAATTATTATATGTAAGCTTCTGGGTCAGTTACCCCTGTCCATAAAGCCCTAGTTAGTCTTTGCAAAAAGTCACTAAAAGGTTCTCCCTGACCCTGTTTAACTCTAAGATATGATTCAACTTTCTTTCCTAGTTCCTGAATCCTGTCTCAAGCCTTTAAAGCTGCTGTGCTGCATAGGGACAAGCTGTGGTCATCATAAAGAGCTTGATCCTTAGGATCATAGCAAGGCCCTTGCCTAGAATTTGATCTAGAGAAATCTCAAGACCATTTGCCTTTTCTTGTTCTGAAATTCTTGCCTCCTCTTTAAAAATGCACCTTCAAAGTAATTGCTGTCCACTTTAATGGACTGCTGAGATAAATGAGCCTAATCTTGAGACATTGTTTTGTTATTGAAAGCCTGTTTTTTGACCATCTCCCTAACAAAGAATGAATGTAGTCCGTAAGCTACAATTACTTGTTTAATTTCCTTTAGATCATCCATATATGTGGGCTCCCATGTATATTCTTTGACAACCTTAGGGCACTTGGACCAGATTCTTCTTCTGTTGTTATTACTGGAAAAGCAGGCAGAACTCTGGGGAAGCTATCCCAGAGATTTTTATGTACCAACGAGGTTAAATTTTACCTTTGTATCTTTTGTTCCAGGTCATCAAATTCAATAATTTCCTCATTTTTTCAAATCTATTTACCATTGCCTTTTGTAATGTCTGGATTTCCTGTTCAGTTTTCTGCTGTAATGCTCTCATTGAGGATTCCAAGGTATGAAGTCTGTCCAGTAGAGATAATATCTCATCCTTGGACATAATCTTTATAACATACATATTGCCTTGCTGTAGAGACATTCTATCAGTCAATCTGTCATACCCCTTTGACAGAGTTTGATTAATACATTCAACAGTGTGAATTCTCTCAAATTTTGGCACCCACTCTCACTGATTGGGTTTTATTTGCCAAATCATCTGTTTCCTTCTCCAGAGTGCCTAATCTTCCATTAAATGAAGTTGTATCCTTCTTCATATTTCCAAACTCTTTCTTGAGAAATGTGATTTCAGTCTGTAAAGACTGCATCATTTCTAAAAATGCCTCATTCTTAGCCCTATTGTCAAACCATTTTTTTAAGAAAAATATATTGAAGACAAAACTAATCCCTAGAATTAAGATTAATAATGTAGAAGGGACATCATATAAGCCATGTAAAACCTCCCTCGTGCTGTAAGTAATGAGGCTATTGAAACCTTGGATGGTTAGGTTGTCTAACATATTGCCCTTTTAAATTAGCGACTTATGATCTATATTTAGTATATTAAATCTCATCTGTGGTTTAATTTGCTGGATTAGGTGCAATAACCATTACCTGCCAGTAAGTGTCACGGGTCACCTACAAAACTAACTCAGCAGGGTGTAATGGTGCATGTGAACTCATGTGGTTGGTCTGAAATCTGATTTTAGAGTGAAATGCTGAAAGATAAATCACAGACTATGTGCTCTACGGATGTCTCTAGAATAATAGAATAGGCAAATTCAAACAAATCATTAGAAAGCCATGGAACAGCTAGCTCAAACCTGGGAGGCCTGTGTCTCACCCAGATTTCTGAAGTGTGCTGTAGTGAGGGGCTGCGGGCAGGCCTGCTTTTTGCCTCACCCGGCTCCCACACGGCTAGCTTAGTCTCAGAAATAACAACAAACAAATTGTATTCATTTAAGCACTGCCTGGTCCATTATCTCTAGAGAGTTAGTTACTGACTAACTCTCATATCTTGATATTAACCCATTTCTAATAATCTGGATAGCACCACGAGGTGGTGGCTTACCAGAAAAGATTCAGCATGTCTGACCTGGTGGCTGGCTCCATGGCTTCTGCCTCATAGGCCTCTTCCCAGCATTCTGTTCTGTCTACTCCGCCTACCTAATTTTCTATCCTATCAAAGGGCCAAGGCAGTCTCTTTATTGACCAATGAAAATAACACAATAGACAGATAACCCTCCTCCATCAGTGTGCCCTGGCGGGAGGCAAACAGTAGGGTACATGGGAACTTGAAGCCAATCTGAGGCATGTAAAGAGAAAATATAATGATTTGCGGCAAGAAGAGCCACTGTGTAAGATTCTATATTGAACTGCTATCTCCACACACCAGCCGTGGTTGAGGGAGGGCTCATGCCAATCTGATCTGGTAGCAGGCAGTCAAGCTGGGGGGTTCCAAAGCCAAATGTTAGGTGCTAGATGAAGGCATAACTCACAAAAGAATCCCATACCAGTTTGGAATTGTGATTAATAAAAGGGTTATTTATTTATGGGGCAACCATACAGATCACCCTCTTAGACAATAGCCTTCTGCATGACCAGGAATGACGTCATGAAGCCAGAAGCAAGAGACACAGAGCAGGGCTACCTCTGCTTTTTTAAAGCAAAAGAGACCATGCCCAAGGGGGCTGGTATCTTAAAGGCTATTGGCTGAAGGAGCAGAAGGAGCACCCACAGCAGAGACTGACACTTGTATACCAGCAAGCATGGTGTGTGTACTGTAAAATGCCTATAACAGTCTGAAAGAACCATCTTCCAGGCTGCTGACAGTGCTCAAAGAAAAAGTTCACAGTGTATCACAAACTGAAACTTTTTATCTGAGTGGGGTAGGAAGTATACACTCAGACCTATTCTGATGGATTCCTTCTTTTCTCACTCATGGTGCTTTCCTGATGCTCCTTTGTTATCCTCCCTGCTCTCTCCATCTCTCATCCTAACTCTGTCTTTACTCATGATGTTTCCCTTCTAATTCTTTCATACATGATGTTATCCTTTTTGTCCATTGTAACTCCTCTCAAGGTGTTTTTCTCTGATGCTCCAAAGTTTCTTAGTTCATTACAGCTTAGATACGAACAACATTTTTTTTCAAGCAATATAGAATTTGATGTGGCAAAAAATATCATCTGATGTCAGGATAAGGACTGGAGCAGTCTATGTATTCTTTATATTAAGGCATGGCCATGTCATTTGATCATTAAAATGAGTCCTTGTCTTGCTGCATGCCGTGTTGTGGTCCTGGATCTTCTGTGGTTAGGATTCTCCTGGGTCAAATTAAATGAGAGTGTGGCTCATAAGCCCTTGAACTTAAGCTTGCCCCAGACTAACCTTGGTAATTATGGAGCTGCCACACTGCCAATAATGTTTTTCCCTCTTTTTTAAAAATGATTTTTATTGAGCTCTACATTTTTCTCTGTTTCCCTCCCTGCATCTTCCCTCCCCTCTTCAGCCCTCCCCCAAGGTCCCCATGCTCCCTTTTACCTTCACTTATGTTACTCATCAGACTATCTCCTCTTGAGTTAAAGTGCATCCCTTCACCCTAGGATGATACTATAGCCTATGTCACACTTGAAATTATGTTATTGTTCTTAATCCATGGCAGTTCAGAAAATATGCATGCTTAGGGTATTCCTGGGTGCACCCTACACATCCTGATTCCAAGGTATTCTATATTCAATTGTGACCCAGGATACCTGTAGACTGACGTGGTCTTGACTCTCCTGATTTGAGAATGTTAACATGTAGGATGAAAGGTACATGTAGCCCCCAAATCGTGACGATAAGGTATTGGTAAGGTATTCATTGGCTCACCAAACTTTGTTGGCACAGTTGGTTCACCTTTGTTAGAGGATTTGGTGCTGACAAACTCGTAATGGGCTTCATCTTGCCTTGCATCTCTCAAAGTAAATATAGCACATAATCACACAAGACAAAGGGGTGTGCCTCACATATTCTTCAGGCCAAAGGCTGCCCATATTGTGATAATGTCACTTGTGGTCCAGACACCATGAAGGCCTTGGTTTGGTTCTAGATTCTTTGAATTGAAATTGTGACTTGGAGAGATAAGTAGAGGGTGAGCCCCAAATATATTTGAAGGCTGGCCCCATCTTCTTGGTGGTCAAGAAGCAACAGAGTCTTTCATAGTTATCACTTAGCAGCCAGGTTAGGAAGCCTTGTGTATGATTTCATGGTGTATATTGAACAGAGTCTATCATGGAGAAAATGATTGAAGATAAGTTAAGGTGCAACCAAACAATTCTTTGTATTTAGGTATATCATTTTATTTGATTACTGATATGAGTACTTTGTTCCATTAGGACTATGATATGGATGGTTCTGTCTCTTATGTAGAGAGGGTTTTCATGGGAATTATGAAGAGAGATTGTGGTTCACAGACTTGAAATTAAGCTGATGGTTCATTCCAGTCATCCCAGAGCTTAGTGGGGGGGCACAAAGCTCCAGAGCTCAAGGTCTCTCCTTGGCTCCATGGGGAATTTGAGGCCAGCCTGGGTATCAGTAGACTTTGTCTCAAAATAATAAAAGGAAGAAACAATGGAGGACTATGCAGGAAGAAATTCTGAATCCTCTACTCAGAAACAAAGACTCTGGAGCATCAGACCCTCTATTCCTTTCTAGTAACTATGAGCAGCTTTACTTGGAGGACCAATGCGCTAGGGCCTGGGAGTCAGAAGAAAAGCTGGTTCTTTAATGGACTGAGTGTTTCTGTGCCCCTTCTGTCTTACATTGGTTCCAAGCTTTGAATTCCAGATTAATGTTTTTAGTTTAGAGAGCCTGTAAAAGCCAGAAAGCATAAGGTGGATCCTTAGAGGAGAAGAGGAGACCAGGCACGGAGGGAAGTGGGGAGGCAGAAGAAATACACTGTGGAAGGGGTAAGGAAATCTTTCAAATGGAAAGGTTTAATCCTGTTCAGGAGAAGTGTGGTGGTGGGGAAAGGGTTAACCAAAACTAAGTATGGAGGAAAAGACTCTTTTTGTAAAATTATTGCATTTTAAGTCATTTAAAACCATTTGAGGGGCTGGTTAAATAGTTTAGCATGTAAAGGTGCTTGATGCCAACCATATAATGTTGAGTTTGATATTGAGAAACCACATGGTGGAAGGCAGGAAAATAATCTACTAAAAGATCTTATGACCTCCCCACATAGACTGTGACTTGCCACCAAACCTAACGAATGGAGCTGCAACCTTGGAAGCCTAAGTAAAACAACTGAATTAAGGAGCCCTGCATGCATGTATAACTCTCCTTCCAGAAGACTAAGTTGAATAAATAAAGGTCTCAGTGCTGTGAGATTAGATCCCACTGTGTTATAAAGTAAGGGGAACTCCAGTCAAACAGGCTGCTACCAATGTAGGACTATTCTGAACACATCATACACTTGGCATATAGGACATTTAGAAGTCAAGTTGTATCCTGGATGGAGAGTGGAGGACCTTGGACTTTCCACAGGTCAGGGTACCCTGCTCTCTCTTAGGACAGGAAGGGGAGGTGGAAGGGTGAATCGGGGAGCAGGAGGGAAATGGGAGGAAGGGAGGAAATGGAAATTTTGAATGGTATTATTTATAAAGCAATAAGAAAGAAAGAAAGAAAGAAAGAAAGAAAGAAAGAAAGAAAAAAGAAAGGAAGGAAGGAAGGAAGGAAGGAAGGAAGGAAGGAAGAAAGAAAGAAAGGAAGAAAGAAAGAACCCTGGTATTTCCAGTAGCGCCATCCAAGCATGAGCCTAACTAAGCCATGATTTATGTCAAAAGGAGTCTTCAATATATTGCCATAACTTATTGACCAACTTAGTCAAGTAAATCTCTGTACATGACAAAAAATTCTCTACCTTCATATGTCATTTTTATGAATAGCCCCCTTCTTATTGTATTATTAAAACTGCATGATTTGAAAAAAAGAAGTCATGTTTCATTCACACTGGCTAGCTTTTGCAGTACTAGAAGCTTCTATGGAAGCTACTTAATGAGGAAAATTGGCAATGATTTTACCCATTTGTAGACCCTGCATGATACAACTTGCCTGGCAAGATATTTTCTGTGTGATAGTGTGTTGACTATTATAGGAACAATGAACTTTGTGGTTTGATTTCAGGTCTACCACATAGTAGGGAACTCTTGACTGATTCTGTAAACCTGGTTCAGAGCCCAGTGCCTGAGGCCGGGGTGATGCAATATGGAAAGTTCTCTGTTTCTAGAGACTGAAACCTTTGTTGGATATCACAGCCAGAATTCATAACATACATCGATGTCACTAAGATATAAGGCTGCTGCCCTACTGTGTACTCACTAAGACATAAGGCTGCTGCCCTACTGTGTACTCACTAAGACATAAGGCTGCTCCCCTACTGTGTACTCAAGCTGATTGTTTAGCCCACTTTTAAGAGAACATTACCTTAATCTCTTATAAGATTCCACGAATGATTTCTATAAAGTATCCCACTCCTTCCCCCACGTGATTCTTACAGTAAAATTCAATTTAAAAAAAGCAACAAAAGGGGTAGATATAGGCATTCACACACAGGGACAGACATAGGGACAGATAGATATAGGGGACAGACGTAGACAGACAGACTTCTTCAGAAAGGCCCAGGTTCAGATTCATGCAACAGTTAGAGAAGGGAAGTCAGGGAACTTGTACAAAATTCAGTCCTGGAAATGACTCCCAGTGGAAGTGCTTTTATTTCTTTTAATGCCACTCTTTAATCATGCCACTGAAAGGTCATGTCATCAGTTTGTACAATACCAAGAAACAGTTTAAAATATTTTCACAACACATTTTAAAAGAAACTATTATAAACTTATATGCAGAATTCAATGTATTCTGTGTCAACTTTCAGAGAAATATTTAACATTAAAATTTTTATATTTTGTAAAATATTCCTGAAATATTCAGTTGATGCCAGTAGCTCCTCATAGGTGCATCAGAAGCAACTAAACAGAAAAGCAAGAATTATCAGTAGTATTAAAAAACATCATTGTTGGCATCATTAGGATGAGCAGTAACAGAGGCATCACCAGTAGAATCTTATGTAGTGTCATGTCACAATGAATATATTTGTCTTTGAGAAGGGGTGAGAATGTGGAATCTTAGTTCTTATTACATTGGTTTTATTCTCATATGTTGCTTCTTTTGTCATTATAAAATGATAACCATATAAGTCACAGTGTATGAACACAGAAAAATAGAAATTAATACTTAACAGTTATACTTCTCTGCTTAACCATTTAGAAAACATAAATTTTATACTAGGAGTGAAAATTATTCCCTCTTTCCAGCACAGGAGACAACTGTGAACCTACCAACTTTACTTGATCAGTTTGGTTGGACTAAACTGATTTTGTTACTTTTATGTGATGTATTTTCAATATGATTGGAAAAGATGAGCATTTTTTCTAGTTTCAGATAATGCCTATACACAGCACAAAATTTATTTAACATACCTATTAATGCCAAAGAGAATTGTATTTCTAGTACAAAAATCTTCATCTATTTTAAACCATTGCTACTGTCTAACTTACCTTCTTAAGCTCATGGTAATTTTAACTGCACGGCACTTGCCAAATTAGGTAAAATAGCCATATCATCACCAATGTCAAGAATTTCAGAAACCATATTGAAGATTTTTAGTAGTAATATTGGCATGGTTGCTGCCCAAAGTGGAAGAGACTTGGAGTGAGCATTCATTGTACTACAGGTGTAGTCGGCTGGGTTTGCAGCAGGAACACGTACACTAGCCTTCTGAGGAGGGTCCAAAGCGTGACCTGGAACACAAACAAGAGCAGATTCCTGATCAGTGGTGAATCTGCCACACTTATGTTCTCTTCTAAGCAAGTTTCAAAAACAGGGTGAGCATTGTTCAAAGGGTTCATGGTGTCACGACTGTGGTTATCGGGAGCAGACTCAGGGTCAGCTTGTGCTCTCCCCCTTGCATGTCCACTGTAAGTACCTAAAGAACGTGGGTAATCCAGAGTGGTGTTGTGAATTGTAATTTTCTCAGATGCCTGAAGAGTGTCACTTCTGTCACTTGCACGTGAGGATGATGTCAAGTCAGTGTGGGAAGGAGACAGGGGCACAATGCCATGCTTGTCAGGTGCATGAAGGTGTCTGCCTTCTTTTCTTCAACCTTTAAGAAAGTTTTGAGATGTTAGTTTTAATTAAAAATTGTCCTGATTTTTATTCATTTTAGAACTTATCTGTTAATGTTAGGGTCTTGAGTTATAGTCCCCAAATGTTAGTTCGTTCAGGGTAATTTTATCACCCTAACCACTGATATCCTGTAACTTCTGCTTCCTTTATGTTCGAGTCAAAGCCCTGAGTTTGAGAATCTTAAAAGGGGACCTGCTCAGCTCTATGCTTTCTTTTCTAATGCTCTTTGCTACCTGACATTGTCATCCTCTCTATAATGGGAAGATGTGAAAAGAAAAGGATACAATGTGTCCTCTCCTGTCTTTATGACTGGGAGTTTATATTCCAGCCAGATTAGTTGAATGTGACAATCAGGGGCTTTGGGAACACAAAGAACCTCTCTCTTCTGCACCACACTAATGCTTTCCCATGGCTTTCACGATTGCCCCTTAGGTTCCTGAGGTAACAGAACAGTGAGGGTGACTTTTGAAGTGTGTGAATAAAGTGTATGACTACCCACAGCAGATGGGAATTGTGGAGCTGAAATAAGGATTCTGGGAGATGCCTTCCAAATTCTTACTCCCTAGCCATGACTGTTCTTATACATGGCTGACGGATATAATGGTCTGTTCCAGCATCTCTGTGGTGACTTAAATGAGAACAGACTCATGGGCTCATGTATTTGAATGCTTGGTCTCCAGGTAGTAGAACTACTTGGGGGAGGGTTAAGAGGTGTGGTTTTGTTGGAGGAGTTTTGTGGCCTTGAAGTTTCAGAAGCTCTCGGTTTCTTGTATGAGTTAAATGTAGCTCTAAACTGGGTACCATGACTGCCTGCCTGAACCATGTTGGTGATGAAATTGTATGTATTCCATTGGAACCACAGGCCCCACTCCGAACAAACCCTTCTTTCTAGAAGTTGCCTTGGACATTGTGTTTTATTACAGAATAGAAAATAATATAACCATCATCCAATCAAAGTCTGAGTGACATGGATGAAGCTCGAAGGCTTCATTTGATGTGCTGAAGGGGTGTTTAATAGTGGATTATGCCAAAAGAGTTGAGACCATTCCATAATGTTTGCTTAGATAGGATACATAGAACACCAACTGATTTAATGAGATACATTTAGGAAGAGTCAGTTTTGAAAATGCATTTGATGCTGTTTGTCAGGAGGGGAGCGTCATCAAGTTTTATTCCAATTACAAATAAAGGCTCTAGGTCATTTTCATTCATGACATCTCAGGGAGATTCTTTCTGTACCAGGTTTGAGGAGACTTTGTGCTACCTATGTGAAAAACTCAAACGTTCCAAAGCTTACCCAACATCATCAAACAATGTAACACAGAGATGATTAAACAAAATAGCTTAAGAAACATTTTTGTCAAAGGAAAGCAGATGAGGAAGTAGACATTCTACATGTGTGTCCAAACTGCTCAAGTGCATCATGTGAAAATGTTCAGTTCATTGGTTTCCTTGAGAATGACAAACTTGAACACATCAGAGCATGAGATATCTGTGAGCCTTAGACACATTTTCACATGTAGTATGTTTCACTAATTGCTTCATTTACTAAGTATGCTTAAGCCAGTTATAAAAAGGAAATGAAAGGGACACATGGGACAAGTATAGTTTTCCAGGACACATGCCACATGGAAAATAGAAACACTGAAGATGAGTGAGAAGACCCTGAAGATATCTTTTGAATGGTTAGTTACACAACAGGAGCATCAATTAATATAAAGACACCATTTATTTATCAGGATACATAATTTCGTATCATTCTAAAAATTACTGGTGTGGGACAATTGTCTACATTCTGCCAATTATGTTTTAAATAAATGGTGACTGGCCAGTAGCCAGGCAGGAAGTATAGGCAGGACAACCAGACAGGAAGTAAAGGCCGGATAATGAGGACAGGAGAATTCTTGGAAGAGAGAAGCTCCCTTGCAGTCCTGTCGAGACACAAAAGAAGCCAGATGTGACTACGCCGCTGAACAAGGTACTGAGCCATGTGTCTAACACAGATGAGAATAATGGGCTAATGTAAGTTATAAGAGTTAATAAGAAGCCTGAGCTAATGGGCCAATCAGATTATGATTAATGAAGACCTCTGTGTCATTTCTTTGGGACTTAATGACTGCGGGAACCGGGCAGGACAGAAACCTCAGACAACACATTATTATTGGGGTGTGTGTGCTAATGTGTTCGCATTTCTATGTTTGTTTGTGCTATGCTAGATGCTAGTGTGTGTGTGTGTATGTGTGTGTGTCAGAGGATAACCTTCAGGAGGTGGCTCTCTACTTCCACTGGGTGAGACAAGGTCTCTCAATGTTTCTGCTGCTCTGTGTATTCCAGTCTGGCTGGTTTGTAGGTTTCGGGGCTGTTCTACTCTCAGCATCCAATCTGGATTTAGGGGTGCTGGGATTACGTATGTGAGACACTTGTTGCTTGTTGTGTTCTCTGGGATAGAACTCAGGTCATTAGGTAAGTGCAAGGTAGGTGCTCTGTCCTGCTGGCCTGTGTGTGTGTGTGTTTGTGTGTGTGTGTGTGTGTGTGTGTGTGTGTGCGTCTGTGTCTGTGTCTGTGTGTCTGTCTCTGTGTGGGTCTGCGTGCCTGTGTGTCTGTGTGTCTGTCTCTGTGTGGGTCTGTGTGCCTGTGTGTCTGTGTGTCTGTCTCTGTGTGTATCTGTGTGTGTGTGTTCTATCTTAAAAAATGAAAAGATGTGTGTGTGCAGGAGAGAAGAGAGAGACAGAGATAGAGATAGAGATAGAGATAGAGATAGAGATAGAGATAGAGATAGAGAGATTGGTTATCAGCAGTTCAGAAGGAAAATGGAGAAAACTCATTGCAATGTGAGCTTTTTTTTTCTCCTAAGCTAACCATCATCTTTGTGCCTTTGGGGCCTGTGTACAGCGTTTCTAGCTGTGCCTTTTCATGAAGACTTCTACTTAGCATTCTGTTAGCCAGGGGAACTGACATTATCTTGTTGACTGAGTTTTCTGTCCTGCCCCATTCCCGCAATTGTTAAGTCCCAAAAAAATCACACAGATATCTACATTAGTTATAAACTTTTTTGGCCCAGTATCTCAAGTTTCTTATTAACTCTTACAACTTATATTAGCCCATTATTCTTATTTGCCTTAGCTACATTACTTGGCAGGGCAGTCACATCTTGCTTCTTCTGTGGCTGGGACAGTACTACAGAATAAGTGTCCTCTTCCCAGAATTCTCCTGTTCTCCTTGCCCTGCCTCTAGTTCCTGCCTGGCTAGTGGTCAATCAGTGTTTATTTAAAATATAATTGACAGAATACAGACCATTGTCCCACACCATTATCTAGCTCAGGTTGGTGATTTTATACTCATTACACTGCAATTACCAGATAATGGATTCTAAGAAACTCAAGTGCTAATATACTTTTATGCAAATCTAACATGATAAAAATGATCTCTAGTTTTATTTCAGTTACATTTCTGAAGGATAGAAACCACTGCCTTTGCTTTATTTGCCTCAAGAATTTGCTAATATCTCATTTCTGTTAGTGATATTGTGGTTTATATTCTAATCCTTTGCATATCCCAGATGTTGGTTCCTTCATGCCAAGAGGAACACCCATGGTCCCAACATTCATCACATTACCACTTACTTTCTGTATCAGCCTAAAAATTCTACTTTAGTCTAGAAATTATATCTGTATTAATTTATATCATTTTAATTTATATGCTAATGAATTTTCACTGAAATCTTGGAAGATGCCTGGCAAGTGAATGTCTGCTTATTAAAATCTCTTGAGATTTATCTCCCTACTAACCATCCCTTGATCAATAGCTAATATTAATTTATAAACCAAATTAGATTATGCTTAAAAGAACATTTGAGTTTGGTTCTGAATATAATTGTAGTTACCAATGGCTTCATTAGGTATAATAATTATATTGGATATACCCCTGTCTCTCCTAATGTTGAACTTAGATGCTTAAGGTAATTAGCTAACTATTAACCATTTGTAATTGAGATTGGCAATTGGTGTATGTAGAGTGTGAAAGTACGAACTGATGATTCTCTGAATTTCCTCAGTGTCTGATGGTATGTTCCTCTTCTCATTTTTGATTTTGTTAATTTGGATATTCTCTCTCTTTCTTTTTGGTACTTTGGATAAGGGTTTGTTAATCTTGTTGATATTCTCAAAAACCTCCTTGTCTCATTGACTCTTTTTATTGTTTTCTTTGTTTCTATTTTATTGATTTCAGTCCTCAATTTGATTATTTTCTGCCATTTACTCCTCCTGGGTGAGTTTGCATTTTTTGTTCCAGAGCTTTCAAGTGTGCTGTTCAGACGCTAGTGTGAGATTTCTCCAGGTTCTTTATGTAGGCACTTAGTGCTATGAACTTTCCTGTTAGCACTGCTTTCAAAGTATCCCAAAAGATTGGGTATTTTGTGCCTTCATTTTCATTGAATTCTAGGAAGTCTTTATTTCTGATGAGAATTTTTTAGTTTCCATGGGTTTGTGGGGTTTCTGCAACCAGTGTTGCTCAAGTCTAACTTTAACCCATAGGTGATCTGATAAGGCACGGAATTATTTCAATTTTTTATCTGTTGAGATTTGCTTTATACTGAATATGTGGTTGATTTTAGAGAATCCCACAGAAACAGCAGACCCAAGGTCCTAAGAGCTCACTGGATCTTGACTCACAACTGGGAAACCTGTGTAGGACCAAACTAGGCCCTCTGAATGTGGATGACAGTTGAATGGCTTGGGCAGCTTTGCGGGGCCTCTGACAGTGGGACCAGGATTTATTTATCCCTAGTGTGTGAACTGGCTGTTTGGAGTTCATTCCCTAAGGAGGGATACTTTGCTCAGCCTGCATACAGGGAAGACAGACTTGGTCCTACCTCAAGGGAGATGACAGACTTTGTTGACTCACCATGGGAGTCCTCATCCTCTCTGAGGAATGGGTGAGAAGAGGGAGACGGATAAGGTAGGGAGAGCAGGAGGAAAGGAGGGAGAGGGAACTGGGATTAGTATGTAAAATAAAAAAGTTGGTCTTAAAAAAATAAAAGAAAAAAGAAGTAAAATAAATAAATAAAAACACAAAAGAAGGCTAATACTTTTTATAGTTGCTGTGATAAAATATCTAGCAGAGATTATTTAAGGAAGGAAAGAAGGCTCATGGCTACAGAGAACTCCTGCTTGCCTTCCCTGCTGTAATGGACAGACTTTCCCTGCAGCACTTACAGTAGGGAAAGCAATTGGGGAGGCTTTGTCTGTGGCCGTGGTCTATTGCTTCTCACATGCTGATAGACAGGGAAGCAGACAACTCAGAACTGGTTCCAGAAGTAGTGATGACCAGTAAGACCCATCACAGACAACCTTTTGCTAGCTAGACCATATCCCAAAGGTTAAATAATCTTCCAAATGGTAAGAAAATATTCAAAACATGATCTTCCTTCTCTCTCTGTCTCCCTCTTTCTCTTGCTTGGTGGTGGTGGTGATATGTATGTATATGTGTGTGTTAATGCCAAAAAATTTCTATCAAAGTGTAAATCAGGGTCCAGTGTGATGGCTAAATGGATAAAGGCACTCGCCAGCATCAGTGACAACTTGGATTTGATCCCTGAGACTGAAATGGTGAGAGGAGAGAACGGATTCTGCTATGGCACACGTGTTCCATGCTTCCCTCCCTCTATCAAATGAATAGAGACCAGGGTGTCCTTGAACTGACAGAGAACAGCCAGCCTCTTGTTCAGGAGTGCAGGGATTAGAGGTGTGCACCAACATGCCAAGCCTCCTATTTCTATTTTTCCTGCCTCTGTGTTCTCTGGATTTCAATGTGTCAAACTGGTAGACTGATGTGGCCTGGGGGCTAAGAAGTTAGCATACTTCCTGAGAGTTCATTTCCAATGATGATATACTATAATTATTCGTGTATATTCATTCTGGGTCAGGAAAGATGGCTCAGTAGTTTATAACACTTGTAGCTCTTGCAGAGATTTGGGCTTGATTACCCACACATTGGTAATCTAAGGCCTTCTGAAAATATACATATTAAATTTACAATTCATTACATTACAAATATTAAAGTTATGAAACAGCAGGGAAAATAATTTTATAGTTAGGGTCTCCACAACATGAGGAACTGTATTAAATGATCACAGCATAAGGAAGTTTGGAACTACTGCCTTAGAAAGTGACTAGCTAGCATGGTTGTTCACAGGAGTGAGGGTTTGAAGGAGGTAAAGGATGTTTGAGGCTCACTTCCTCTTCTCTGACACTATTTGCAACTATACAGACATAGAAAAACAAAGGCATCACTCCCCTCACAAGCAAATATGTTACTTTTCAAAGTAGTAGGAATTACCGTGAAGCATGATTTTTTCCAGAGTATTCAGGCTTTGCCTCTCCCAGAGAACTTAGGATCATCTCCGATTTCCTAAGGACTGCTTGGTCCTTCTTCTTTACTGCAGAGATCTTGTTAGAATATAAAAATTGTTTCCTTATGTTATGCAATGAAAAGACAGAGGATTAATTTTCCTGGTTTTATTGTGAAATGAACTCTTTTGTTTTGGGGTGCACATTTTCAAAACTGCTTCATTCCTTACCAGGCACAGTAGATTGGAACATGAAAAGTAGGAACTATTACTTAAAAGTGAAATATCTTCTAATGTACTTATCTATTTACAAATTACTATGATATCATCAAGAAGTAAAAAAAAAATATTTTTGCTAGCTAGATTGAGAAAATCATGAACTGAGAAATTTGGCCTTTCCCTATGACTAAGACTAAACTGAACTCCTCATATTTTAAAATTCCAAAATCTTATATGAAATGATTATTAATTTTATAGGCCCCCTTTCATCAGTGTTTCTTGTCTATGGCAAAATGCATATTATTTTCCATTTATAAATAAACTCTCAATTACTAGTGTCCTCCATTTCATAGTATCTGTGAAACTGCTTTATAGAAACCCATTTGTCTACTGAATCATATTCAAAACTCATTAATATTCAAATTCTGATTCACATAACCCTTACTCTAAGGCTCCAGGTTAAAAACAGGATTCCTAACCTCCAGCAGCTCACAGTGATGAGGTTACTTTACTATGAATAGGTTAATATCTAATTACAACCCTAAAATACTGTAAATGTGTGAACGTAACACAAAGAATCAGAGTGTATGTTATTGACAAATACAGAACAAATATCCAGAAATTAAAGGGTTACTATATGGAAATTGAATCTTAACATCCATAACTGTTGCTTATTTGGGAAAAAATACTTACTGTGTAACTGGAGGAAGAGTTTTCAATATCCTCCTAGTGGAATCAAATAAAAAACACGCTGTAATCTCTTCACAATGAAAACTTATTTGAACAGATTACAAATAGCTAAATTTCCACAATTACTTGCTAGCGTAGATGAAGAAGCAAAGAGGCAGACAGAGGTGATGCTCTTATATGTGATTCTGAAATAGTAATATCCAAAAGAAGAGAAAACCTTCCTGCAATTATGCTGAAGGAAAGGCACCTGGGTGATGCCTGGACCACTGAAATAACTGGACCCTTAAAAATGTATTCAGGTGTATTACCACAGTCATTTTTAAAATAAGTCTAAGGTTTATTTATTTCTGCAAGCCAGCCTTGGTCAAGCATCAGGCCCCTTCTATGATGTGAGAACCACACTCAATCTCCCACTCCCTGTGTTTCCAGCTCATTCTCTTATTTGACCACGGCTATCTGCAAGGACTTACTGCTCACAGGAACTTATGAAAAGGAGGGTTCACAAATACTAAATACCTTTCTCTGACCAAATTTCCATATAAAACTGTGATAGGTAGACTACTGCCGCACTGTAACAAAATTCATAAGAAAATGAATCTCACAAAGGAGAATGTTACCTTAATAGCGGAGGTACTGCCCTTGTCCTCTGTTATAGATGCAGGAACATCAGGGTGTTAGGAGAGCTGTTAGAATGAAAACATGCAGTGATGGGTGAGTTTGGTCCTTAGAGAAACTCTGTTGAAAGATTTGTTACCTGTACACTAAATAGTAAAATGCTGGAAATTTTACCTGGTATGCCACTGCCACGTGGTGATATATAGATTAATAGAAATGCGTTTAACCAAGATGTCAGAGTTAGTCAATAAGAAGCTAGAGCTAATGGGCCATCAGTGATTTAATTAATACAATTTCTGTGTGGTTCTTTCTGGGCTAAGCTAGCCAGGCAGCCGGGATGAACAAGCACCCTCCTTGCAACAGAAATAATGTAAAGAACAGTCACCCACATTACAACAATACTCTTTTCACCTCATCTCTTATGGGAAGAGGGTCTTTCAGATCCTCTACACTCCATCTACTCCTATTCACTTGATGCTGTGCTCTCCATAGACAAGGTAGGTGAGAAAGACACTGTGGTGACAGCTGCTGAAAGCCCCAACTCCGTAGTGTTCCTCCCACTCTTAGAATCTTATACAGACTCAATGGAGCAGTCAGCGCTGTCCACTGCAGAATGATGCTCTTTTCTCAGCCTTCCTCCTACTGTGGAAAATTGTTCTGGAAAGTATGTCTATTCGCATGTAAACCATGTATCACCACATCCTACACTAACTAATAAAACCAAAGGAAAAAGTTGCTGGCAGTATAGCCAGTAGGGTGAATGCCAATCTAGAATGCTTATAATGGCAGTGATCAATCCCCAGCAGTGCCTACAGGACTCAGAATCAATTCATTTTTTTAAATAATTGAGCAAGCATATTATTATTTCTTATGTGAAGAATTTTGTCAAGATATATGCAGATTAAATGGCATAATTAAAGGTAATCATAAAACCATAGGTGAATTGCCTAATATGACTAAATTGAGAAATTATAGAAAGGAGAAAATCCACAAAAACTTAGTTACAATTAGTCCTCAAAAAACTTAAAGTAATTGAGTACTGTATTCTTGGGTTTATTTTAACATTATCACCTTATTGTTATTGACATATATAATAATGTATAACATAAATACAATATGTTTATTATAAAAATTCCATTTTCTAACAGCAAACTTGCTGTTACGTGACTATAGAGGACACATACTGTGGAGTAATTAAGAGTTTTTTTATTTGTACAAAGATAACATGTGCATCAGAAGCTAATGTTAAATAAACAAACATGTTTCAGATGATACAACTTGAGACTGGAAATTTCTCAGAAACTATTTCTTAAATAATTCTGAATATAAAGGTCATTAGGAAGCAAACCAAAAAAAGAATTACATTTCTATATTATTTTTTGCTTCTTTTTTTGAAAGAACCAAGCTGTTATTATAATTTGGGATGTAGCAGCAAAGTACTGACCATTTATTGTTACCTCCACTATCTGAAAAGACTTCTTGAGTATGGATTTCAGTAGTACTGTTGGTCTTACTCCACTGTGACATATTTTAAAAAGTAATATTTTAATATTCATGTAAAAACATTTATCAAATGCTTTTTATTATTTGTTGTTTGATTTCCTAACATAAATTAGAGATTTAACTTGTCTTTCAATCAGTTGATTAGTTTTGGTGACCCTTTCCTTAAAACTTTTTTTCATGTGAAAGAGAGAATTTAGTCCACAAAAATTAGTCCATTCAAAGCATAGAAAGACACACACACACACACACACACACACACACACACACACACACATAGAAAGACACTGGTTACTCCACAGCACTTGAGACTGTTTAGAATTCCAAGTAGAAAGTAATGTGGTTTTTGCAAGGTGTGTCTTTGAACATTTGTAGCTACTGTAAATTATAAAACTGCACTTTGAACATTAGCTGTGATGATTTTTGATTCTTTTAACTTAGAGCGAATAAGTAATTTACTAATGTGTATCCAATGTTTTATTGATACATGGTCCCACAAAAGATAACACAATTGTCCTTTATTATGGAAGTAATCAATCAAGATAAGCACAGACCTGGTTTGACATACAACCTTTAATTTTCTGCCAAATCAGTGTCTGAGATAGCATAGCATATTGACAGGAAGGGGCCTTAAACTCTATGTTCATGTCTACCTGATGGGGAAGACAAAGCCCCCTTGTCAAAGAATAGTCATGCTATGGTTTAGCTCTCTAAATTCAGATAATCTATTGAGATTCAGAGACTTCATTGCTGTAGAAAGAAGCTCACATGAATGGACAAGCAATGGATGGAGCACTGTGGTAGGAGGAAGGCATGGGTTCTTCCACCATCTATGAAAGGATGCTACACTGGACAAAAGAACCTCTGCATGTAGAGATGGTGTCAAAGGAGGAAAGTAATTTTGGCTTCTTGTAATACTGTATGATAACTGAGATTGACCCCAAATTCTGTCATCTCTCAGAAGGTAAATGGGATGAAGTTCTAGTTCACAAGCTGAATTCAGAAAGGTTTTGAAAAGGCAAGGAGTGTCAGATGGACGTAGTATGTGTGGTTAACAGCATCAGGCTCATTTTTCAGAACAGAATTGTTCCTGGGGAAATGATGGTTGAGTATAAACTTCATAGTATGTCCATGATCTACAAGCAATTTTTCAGTCTAAAAATACATTGATAATACTGTGGGGACTCTAACAAAAATCAAAAATTGATTGTTTAAAATGGTATCTATCTGAGAATACAACCAATAATTAGCTTGTTATCTTTGAATTTCCTTAGTATTAATTATATTAAACCTTACCTGCAATAAGGAATTGGATCAGTACTGTAATGTACTTCTAAAAAAAAAAATCAAAAGCCATTTTATTACAACGCTAGAGAAATATAACATAAAATGTGTAGACACATAGTATCATTTTTGAGGCCAATCTATAGTAATAGTAATACTCTTTTGTCAGCAGTTTCTTCATGTAGACTTTACCCATTTTCTGTATATTTTTAAATCAAAGAAGACTTAAATTTATCAAGGATAATACCTAAACTAAACCCCCACCCATACACAGATGTGATGACCCTAAATGACCTCCCTCAGACAGATGGAGAGCAGCATCCTTGCCAGTAGAAGCATCAATTGACTGTGTCACAAAATAGCTTCTGCGGTTCTTGTTTGACTTTGGGCTAATGACATTAGAAAGAGTTTCTAGTTTCTTTGTGGTGGTCACACCTTTAATCCCAGCACTCGAGAACAGATACAAATGGCTCTATGGGAGCTCAAGGCCAGCGTGGTGTACAGAAAGAGTTAAAGGGTGGGACTAAATCTACACAGCAAAATCCTGTCTCCAAAAACCAAAATAAGCATAAACAAACAAAAAAAGGAATTGAAACTTTCATTCATTTTATTTGTCTTTTTTAAAGTCAGGGAAACTTAGTATGCCTTCCTAGCATTCCCCAGGACTCAGGAAGGCCATTTGAGCCACCAACTAGTTGGCTGGGATTGCGGCTCAGTGGTGAAGCCTCTGCTTACCATGCAGGAGCCATCAGTCGGTTCTCACCACCACAAATGCCAAGAACAGCAAACCTCATAATAAAGTGACACAAAGCTGTCTCCATTACAGTGATATCGACTCTCTTCATCTTACCTCTTGAGGGAAGAAGGTTTTGGATTCACTACCTAGTGAGGTTGCCACTGGAAAGTTAGGTATAAAAGACACTGTGGTGACAGTTGCTAAATTTAAACACTCTGTGGTGTTGCTGCCACTGCCACAGTCTCTCCAGACTCAATGGAGAAGCAGCTAATTTTTTGAAATACAGAATGATGTCGTTTTTAAAACTCTTTTTGTTCCAATTTTTCTTGTTGAATCCTGCTTTGTAGCATGGAAATCATGTACCCCCTTAATCTGTTCTATTAACAAAAACTAAAGGGAAAAGTACTAAAGGTAGAGATAATGGGTAGGGTGCTTGCCTAGAATGTTCCCAAAGCTTTCTGTTCAACCTGTAGCACTTCAGAAAACCAAAAACAAGAAAGAGAGGAAGGAAGGAAGGAAAGAAGGAAAGAAGGAAGGAAGGAAGGAAGGAAGGAAGGAAGGAAGGAAGGAAGGAAGGAAGGAAGGAGAGAAGGAAGGAAGGAAGGAAGGAAGGAAGGAAGGAAGGAAGGAAGGAAGGAAGGAAGGAAGGAAGGGAGGAAGATAAAGAAAAGAAAAGCCTGTCAAGATTGATAAGACTTCCTAAAATCAATACATTCACTACGGAACAAAACTTTCAGCCTAAAATGAAAGATTTCTAAAGAAAATTGTTATACAGTATGACAAAACTCTCCAAATGAGAAATTTTACAGACATTTAAGAGGTCAGATGGTTTTATTACATCATAAGGTAAGAAATTGATTAATGAATGTGATTGATTATTGAAGTTGTGACATAATTACATTTTAGTGACACTGAGCTGTGTAACCATATGCAGTTAAAAATATAAGGTATTTGTCATAAAAACTCAAGAAGAATCTGTATTTCTAACAATGTTGCAATGTTACTACGGAAGACACTTGTGTTGTAAAGATGTTTTCTTTTTTATTCAAAGGCAGTACAGATATCAATATTAAAATGAAAGAAGCAATGTTTTGTCAATATATTTTCACAGTTGAAAGTGCTTGGAAATAATTTCTTAATTAATTCAGACTTTCCAGAATATTTGAAAACAACAGAACTGCTTTTATACTTGATTTTCTTACCTCCATTTTGGCAATCTAAAATCTTTTCTCTTCCTTATTTCTTCAGGGAGGGTAGGAGCAGATGAAGCAATTCTTACCTTTGTTGAAGCTGACACGCTTTTTCTTTGTCTGTTCTGACTTTTTGCAGCTGTTCGGTCACTGTGGCATATGTTCAAAATGATAATCATTTAATTATTCACATAAAAACACAGCATGTTTTCTAACTTCTTTATTCTTGAGTCCCTAGTATATCTCACATTAGATATTTGCAAATACTTTTTTTTGAAACAGGATCTCATTACGCAGTCCAGCTCACTTTAAACCCACTATATGTATCATGTTGGTCTTGAAATCAAAGAGCTCTCTCAGTCTCCTGCCTCCCAAGTCCTGGGATTAAAGGCATGGGAAAGAGGCCCAGCCAAATAACTCTAAATTCAAACATCATCATTTTCATCTTTCCTCATTGAGAAGAAAAAATAATTTACTTCATAATCAAACTACAAAGACACACACACACACACACACACACACACACACACACAAATGATCGTAGTGCTTTGTCCAGATGATTTGCTTTGAATGCTCCAGTAACCGTGTATTTATATGCTCCTGGAGTCAGTGCTCCTGTTCCGTCCATCTGCCCACGTCCCTATGGCCCCACAGTCCTATCTCTGTCATGTACTTTGGAGGTCTTTCTTTGAGTGCTATGCTCTCAGTGGTCAGTATATGAAGAACTTTTTTTTTGCCTCTAAGCATCCCTTTGCCTGCATTTCAGAAGCCGTGACATTTGCGGGACTTTCAAATTGTTTTAATAGTTTATACATGTGTGAATGTTGGATCCACAGCCTGGGTGTTTCTCTGTTCAGTAAGCCTTTCTGTGTGATCCTGAGTCTTTATAACGCACAACCAGGTTCAAAACTCAAGGAAAGCAATGTGCCTTTGTCAGTTTTATTCTTCCCAGGTCACAGCTAAGACTGCTGGATTTCAGGGCCTATAGCAGTACACTCCAGACCAGCAGCTTTATTTTCCTAGTTTCTGCGTTGGCTGTCATCACTGTCTTGGAACTTGTCATAGGGACTTTTACCTGTGGTGTGAACCTTGTCCAAAACACCACCACAGCTGAAGTGATCTCCAGCAAATTATAGGAAAACCTTCAACCTTGACCACTGTTTTCAATGTCTTTTTAGCAGATAAAAATCCCTAGTCTTATTAGATCAAGGATCTAAACTTATTTTTTAATCTTCATATTTGATATGCGTTCCTGTTCACATGTGTGTATGCATTTGTGTCTGTTGGTCCCAGTGCATGTTTTTAGGTCAGAGGACATCCTTGACGGTCAGTCCTTGCCTCCTAACTTAGTTTTGAGGTGGAGTTTCTTGTCATTAACAGCTGTAAAGGCCAGGCTGACTAAAGTCTAACATTCTAGACAGTTCCCTGTCTCCATCTCCCATGTCCCTCTAGGTGCCCTGAGATTAAAGATGCACACTAGCACACGAGGCCCTTTCTGTGTTCTGAGGAGTTAAACTCTGAATTCTTGGGCTTGTGTAATAAGTACTTTATTCCTGAGACATGTTCCTAGTTGTGATTTCCTAAGACTGTGCTATACCGTGTCAAAGTCACAAGCGTATTTTCTCTGTATGCTTCAAAAGTGTCAGTTTTACAAATTTCTGTTTATCTTGTATTAAAGGAGGAATAAATAACATTAACTTGTTCTCATTAGAGAGAAACACAGGCCCTCTAACTAGATTACAAGTCTAATTGAATGTGCTCTTCACACAAAGCCTTAGTTCCATAATTAACAGCAATATGTTCACAAAACCTCTTTCATTTAGGCTCAAGATTTTTTTCTTAAAAAAATGTGTGTTTTAGGGACAGATAGATGGCTTAGCAGGTATACATATTTGTCACACAAGCCCAGAATTTGAAAACCTGGAACTCAGGAAAAAGTCAGACACTGTGTAATGTGTCTACAATCCCAGCACTTTTATAGTACATGGGAGGTAGAGATAGTAAAATCCTAAAGAGGTTTCCCAGCCTGCTCACCTGGAGTAAGTGGCCAAGTGCCAAATAAAATAGAAAACTTTCCTCAAATAAGAGGGAAGGCAAAGCCATCACACAGGGTTGTGCTGTGTCTTGGATGGGAATATCATGGGGTGCATTTCCCCTGACACAAAAGCAAGTATGTGAAGGTGAGGGATGCTAGACCATGTTTAGAATATATGGTATGTACGAAGTGTATTTTCAATAAAAAATACACACACAGGCTTTGCTTTTTAATTCATCTGACTTTAAATTTACATGAATGGAGAAAAAGAAAGGAATCATTTGCTTTTGAAAGCTGAACTCATTTTGAATACCAAGTGTCCTATGTAGAGCTGCTCTTGTTGTGAAGAAACTCCATGACCCAAATCAGCTTTGGGAAAAAGGATTCATTTGGCTTATGTGTCCACATCATAGTCCATCATTAGTGGACGTCAGGGCAGGAACCCAAAGAGGAAAGGAACCTGGGGGCCAACTGATACAGTGGCCACTGAAGGGAGCTGCTTCCTGGCTAGTTCATTCTATTTTGTTATACAGCTCGGGACCAGAAGCCCTGGAAGGCACCACCCACTATGTACTGGGTCCCCATGTATCAATCACTAACTAAGAAAATGCCTTACAACTAGATCTTATGAAGGAGGCATTTTCTCAATGGAGTCTTAGTTCTTTGTACTCATTGTGGACAACTGTCCCTAACCAGATTAGCTGTTTCAGGATTTTGGGTGCACAGATTCACATCTGAACAACACAGTGTCAAGACATTTCAGACAGAACAAGAAAAAAAAATATAATCTGTTAATATCATTTCATTGTCATGATGGACACCCTAATGTATGTGATTGTTCAGAAATCACTTAAAGCAGAGTGAGTGATCAAAGAGACAACATGTTTTTTTTAAAAAACTGCTTATGTTGAACATAGTACATTGAAAAAATATATAAGAAGCAGAACAAAAATACTAAAAGTATTATAAATTTCACTATTGAAAATAAAGCTGACACTTTGCAACGTAAACAATATTAATGTGAAGTTGACTTAAGTTGTAGAAAATTGTCAATCAATCAGATTAGGAATGAGAAACTGTTGTTTTTAAATGGGAAGCTGAGCCCTGGTGAAACTGTTCTTTTGTTTATGTTGGAACAGTCTCTTTCCTAGCTCACACTCCCTGTGTGCTAGGCTTTCTCAATATGAGCTTCTGAGTTGAAGCCATATTCCTCCTACCATTTTAGTATTCATTACTTAAGCAATGTCATCCTCAAGAACAGCACTAAGATTATAAAAAAAGACAGTACCTATTTGGTTAAAGCACTGAATGTTCATCTGCACCATTATGTATGAAAAACTCTGCCATCTCATGTTGGTTTTCATACAAGGCAAGTTTATATGGTGTCAACCCATACTGTAAAGAAAAATATTTCATTTTACAAATTGACATGCTTCTCAACTGAAAATTTATCACAAATTTTGTAAACAAAAAGAGTCACAAAAGGATAGATTTTCCTTCAGCCCTTGCTGCAGATTCACACGCACAGGGGTTCCATTCCCTTTGACACACCTTCCGCTGTCCAACAATGCTCACTCATCTTCAGAACTTTCCACAAATGCTTGCTGGTTCCAAGCTTTTTAGCTCCATGGAGATGTGCCTCCATTGCCCCAACCTTAAAACATGGAGTTAGATTTGGTGTGCCTTTGTTGAATGAGTGAATTCAAGTGGCATCTCTGGAGTAGTTTCTCAATCTTTTTTTTCAAAGCTATTTTTCCCTAAACTAAAAATTATCTCCCAAACCAAACATCATTTCCTATTGTAGTGGTCCAAAAAATGCTGAATATAGACCCTAGACTCAAACGGTATGTAACACAAAGAGTGCTTATTCTCCAGAAATAGCCAGCATGCAACAGTCCATCACCCATATAAAATGTTAATGAAGACCAGGAACAAAGACACACAGGCCCTTTTAAAGGGAATTCGGGGAATTCTTAGTATCTTTGTTATAACTGGGCAATCAGGGAGTAGTTACATGGGGAGCATGTTGATTAGATGGGGCTAGTAACATTTTCATCCATTGTGGGATTTTTCTGTCACACATGGTCGGTACCAGACAGATCCTGCAGCTCTGGGTCTCTCAGCTTTATAAGAACAGGTTTGGAACTGTTTAGACAATTGGCTAAACTTGACTGGGTAACTTCCTGGATTCAGGGTTAGGTCACAATTACAGTAAAGTGGCTCCTTGTCTAAGAGAGAGTCACATTCACCTATAAAAAGGCACAGGTTAAGAGAATGGATACAAAAACAGGATCCAACATTCTGCTGTTTACAAGAAACACACCTCAAACTCAAAGGCAGACACTACCTCAGAGTAAAGGGTCGGGAAAAGGCTTTCCAATCAAATGGTTCAAAGAAACAAGCGTATGTGGTTATACTAATATCTAACAAAATTGATTTTAAACTAAAATCAATCAGAAGAGATGGAGAATTACAGTTTATTATCATAACAGGAACAGTTTATCAGGAAGAAGTCTCAATCCTGAATATCTATGCCCCTAATATAAAAGCATCCACATACGTAAAAGATACATTACTAGAACTCAAAGATTACATCAAACCCCTCACTCTAATAGTAGGCTATTTCAACACTCCTCTCTCACCGATGGACAGGTCAACCAGGCAGAAACTTAACAGAGAAATAAGAGAACTAACAGATGTCATGAACCAAATGGACCTAACAGACATCTATAGAACATTCCACCCAAACAGAAAAAAAATATACCTTCTTCTCAGCATCTCATGGAACCTTTTAAAAAATTGATCACATAATTGGTAACAAAGCAAACATTCATAGATACAAAGAAATTGTAGTAACCACCTGTGTACTATTGGATCACCATGGAATAGAGTTAGAATTCAACAACAGTTCTACCCCCAGAAAGCCTACAAACCCATGGACCCTGAACAGTCAACTACTGAACCACCCGTGGGTCAAGGAAGAAATAAAGAAATTAAAGTCTTCCTTGAATTTAATGAAAATAAAGACACAACATACTCAAACCTATGGGACACAATGAAAGCAGTGCTAAGAGGAAAGTTCATAGCACTAAGTACATACATAAAGGAAGCGGAGAAAGCACACATTGGAGCCTTAACAGCACACCCAAAAGCTCTGGAAAAAAAAGAAGCAGACTGACCCAGGAGGAGTAGAAGACTGGAAATAATCAAACTGAGGGCTGAAATTAACAAAATAGAAACACAGAAAACAATCCAAAGAATCAATGAAACAAAAAGCTGGTTCTTGGAGAAAATCAACAAGACTGGCAAAGCCCTATCCAAATTAATCAAATGGCAGAGAGAGAACATGCAAATTAATAAGATCAGAAATGAAAAGGGGGACATAACCACAGAAACACAGGAAATTCAGAGAATCATTAGATCTTACTACAAAAGTCTGTATGCCACAAAATTGGAAAATATAAAAAAATGGACTTTTTTTAGATAAGTACCATATACCAAAGTTAAATCAAGACCAGGTGAACAATTTAAATAGACCTGCAAGTTGCGAAGAATTAGAAGTTGTTATCAAAAACCTCCCTACCAAAGAAAGCTCAGGACCAGATGGTTTCAATGCAGAATTCTACCAGAACTTCCAGGAAGAGCTATTACCTATACTCCTTAATGTATTCCACAATATAGAAACAGAAGAATCATTGCCAAACTCCTTTTATGAAGCTACAGTTACTCTGATACCAAAACCACACAAAGACACAACCAAGAAAGAGAATTAAAGGCCAATCTCACTCATGAACATCGACGCGAAAATTCTCAATAAAATACCAACAAACTGAATCCAAGAACACATTAGAAAAATTATCCATTATGATCAAGTAGGCTTCATCCCAGAGATGCAGGGTTGGATCAACATATGCAAATCTATCAATGTAATCCATCATATAAATAAACTGAAAGAAAAAACCATATGATCATTTCATTGGGTGCTGAAAAAGCATTTAACAAAATTCAACACCCCTTTATGATAAAGGTCTTGGAGAGATTAGGGATACAAGGATCATACCTTAATATAATAAAAGCTATATACAGCAGGCCAACAGCTAACATCAAATTGAATGGAGAGAAACTCAAAGTCATTCCACTAAAATCAGGAACAAGACAAAGCTGTCCACTCTCACCATATCTCTTCAATATAGTGGTTGAAATTCGGGCAATAGCAATAAGACAACATGAGATCAACGGGATTAAAATTGGAAAGGAAGAAGTTAAACTTTCGTTATTTGAAGATGACATGATAGTGTACATAAGCAACCCCAAAAACTCTACCAAAGAACTCATACTAAAGAACACCTTTAGTAATGTGGCAGAATATAAGATCAACTCCAAAAAAATCAGTTGCCCTCCTTAACACAAAGGATAAAGAAGTAGAGAGGGAAATCAGAGAAACATCACCTTTCACGATAGCCACAAATAGCATAAAATATCTTGGGGTAACTCTAATCAATGAAGTGAAAGATCTATTTGACAAGAACTTTAGTCTTTGAAGAAAGAAATTGAAGAAGATACCAGAAAAAGGAAGGATCTCCATTGCTCTTGGATTGGGAGGATCAACATAGTAAAAATGGCAATTCTACCAAGAGCAATCTATAGATTCAATGCAATCCCCATCAAAATCCCATCAAACTTCTTAACAGACCTTGAGAGAACAATAATTAACTTTATATGGAAAAGAAACCCAGAAGAGCCAAAACAATCCTATACAATAAAAGTACTTCTGGAGGCATTACCATTTCTGACTTCAAACTCTATTATAGAGCCACAGTAATGAAAACAGCTTGATATTGGCATAAAAACAGAGATGTTGACCAATGGAATCAAATCGAAGACCCGATATTAACCCACAAACCTATGAACACCTGGTTTTCAACAAAGGAGGTAAAATTATACAATGGAAGAAAGAAAGCATCTTTAACAAATGGTGCTGGCATAACTGGATGTCAACCTGTATAAAAATGAAAATAGATCCATATCTATCACAATGCACAAAACTCAAGTGCAAGACCTCAATATAAAACTGACCATGCTGAACCTGATAGAAGAGGAAGTGGGAAGTAGTCTGCAACACATGGTCACAGGAGGCCACTTCCTAGGTAGAACCCCAGTAGCACAGACAATAGGAGCAACAATGAATAAATGGGACCTCCTGAAACTGAGAAGCTTCTGTAACGCAAAGGACACTGTCACTAAGACAAAAAGGCTACCTTCTGACTGGGAGAAGATCTTCACCAACCCCTCATCAGACAAAGGTCTAATCTCCGAAATATACAAAGAACTCAAGAAACTAGACACTAAAACTCTAATTAATCCAATTAAAAAATGGGGTACTGAACTGAACAGAGAATTCTCAAGAGAAGAAGTTCAAATGGCCAAAAGGCACTTAAGGTCATGCTCAACCTCCTTAGCGATCAGGGAAATGCAAATCAAAACAACATTGGGATACCATCTTACACCTGTCAGAATGGCTAAAATCAAAAACACCAATGATCGCCTATGCTGGAGAGGTTGTGGAGTAAGGGGAACACTCATCCGTTGTTGGTGGGAATGCAAACTTGTGCAACCACTTTGGAAATCAGTATGGCGGTTTCTCAGGAAACTGGGAGTCAACCTACCTCAGGATCCAGCAATTCCACTCTTGGGAATATACCCAAGAGATGCCCAATCATACTACAAAAGCATTTATTCAACTATGTTCATAGCAGCACTATTTGTAATAGCCAGAATCTGGAAACAACCTAGATGCCCCTCAATAGAAGTATGGATAAAGAAGGTGTGGCACATATATACTTTAGAGTTCTACTCAGCAGTAAAAACAATGATATCTTGAACTTTGCATGCAAATGGATAGAAATAGAAAACATTTTACTGAGTGGGATAACCCAGACCCCAAAAGAGGAATATGGTACATACTCACTAATAAGTGGATTCTAGCCATAAACAAAGGACATTGAGCCTATAATTCATGATCCTAGAGAAGCTAAATAAGAAGGTGAACCCAAAGAAATTTATATATTTATCCTCTGGGATATTGGAAGTTGACAAAATTTCCGGGCAAAAGTTGGGAGCAGGGAGTGGAGGTAGACTGGGGGAAAAGGGAGATGGGAAGAGAGAAGGGAGGGGGAGTATTGGGGAGAGCTTGGGGGAATGGGATAATTGAGATGTAGGAATGGTGGATATGGGAGCAGGGGAAGAAGTTATCCTAACCAAGAGAGACATTTTAGGGTTGGCTAGAGTCTTGGCTCTAGAGAGTTTCCCAGGTGTCCAAGGAGATTTCCCCAACTAGTTCTGTCAGCAGCAGAGGAGAGGGTGCCTGAACTAGCCTTATTCTATAGCCACACTGATGAATATCTTGCATATCACCATAGAACCTTCATCTGGCGATGGATGGAGATAGAGACAGAGACCCACATTGGAGCACTGGACTGAGCTCCCAAGGTCCGAATGAGGAGCAGGAGGAGGGAGAATATGAGCAAGGAAGTCAGGACCTTGAAGGGTGCATCCACCCACTGAGACAATGGGACTGATCTAATGAGAGCTCACCAAGGCCTGCTGGACTGGGACTGATAGAGCATGTGATCAAACTGGACTCTCTTACTGTGGCTGACAATGAGGGCTGACTGAGAAGCCAAGGACAATGGCACTGAGTTTTGATTCTACTGCATGGACTGGTCTTGTGGGATCCTAGTCTGTTTGTATGCTCACCTTCCTAGACCTGGAGGGAGGGGGGAGGACCTTGGACTTCCCACAGGGCAGGAAACCCTGACTGCTCTTATGACTGGAGAGGGAAGGGTAGAGGGAATGGGGAGAGTGGGAGGGTATTAGGAGGAGAGAGTGGAAATTTTTATAAATAAATAAAAGAATAAGATCTCCTCATTAATTTGGGAGTGTGGGCACCTTGGTGGAGGGTTGAAGGGGGAGGGGAGAGGCAGGGAGGGGACCAGAGAAAAATATAGAGTTCAATAAAAATCAAAAAAAAGTTAAGGTGTAGGAACCACAGGGTGGTTCATCAGGTTAGGGCACCCACTGGCAGACCCAATGGCCTGTGTTCAATCCCCAGAACCCACGACATGGCAGAACACAACTGTCAAATATAGTTCTCTTTTGACCTTCACACACTTACTTTTTAGGTATGGGGCATATGTGTAAACACATTTAATTTTTTAATGAGATGAAAAGAAATTGATGAAGACAATTCCAACCTCTAACCTTCATGTATGTACCAAAGCACACACACAGTTATAGTTCATGTTGAAAATTTCCTTATGAGATACCTCAGCAAACATGAAACACTTAGACGTAAGATTTCTTGGTGATTCGTTTTTACCTTCAAGTTGTCATTTTATGTGAAAATTTATCTCATGTTACAATTTTCTGTGTTGCATATAACATAGCATAAAAATATATGCATTAAGGGCTGGAGAGATGGCTTGGCATTTACGAGATCTAGTTTTTCCTGTAGGGGATCTGGGTTTGGTTCCCAGCACCCACATAGCACATCACAACTGTCCATAACTCCAGTTCCAGGAGATCCAATGCCCTCTTCTGATGTGTGTGTGGTACAATGAAAATACATGCAGGCAAAACACTCAAATCTAAAAAAAATTTAAGTGTACACATAAAAATATGTATGTGGTTTTATTAGCTAAATCCCTTTAAAGTGCCCAATAAAGTTCTCTAAATGAGACAGTGTAAAACGATTTGTAAACTAATTGAAGTTCTTGTTTTGCTTCTCTTAAAGAAGCCCTCAGAGCTACCCTTCCAAGATGTGCAGGTTTTAGATGCCTAGCAGCCTAAAGCAGGCACAAAAACCAGTGGTTTCCATGAAAGAAGAGTCTTAAGCATGACACCTGCCCTCCCTCAGGCAGCTCTGGAAGGTGTGTTTCTCTCTGGTAGCCCCTGACTGTCCCAAATAGTTTCTGCTTCTCCTGCCCCTCCTGCTCCTCCTGCCCCTCTTGCCCCTCGCCCCTCCCCAGGCCCCATTACCTGCCACTCCTGTCATATTGGTTCATATGTATAGACTGAAGTTGATGAGTCTCTCAACTGAAGCCACATCGCCCACACTGGCCGCCCTGTGGAGCTGTCATACACCATTAATTAGAGGGGAAATTCCTGCCTTTTACAACCCAAGCACCCATGACTCAGACATGCGGGCCACAGGCAAGTGTACTGCTGAGGGGCTCTAATGATATGGGCATTGTAATCAAGGTCCTCCTGCACGTTGAGCCTCAAGACTCCACAGGCCCTCCCGGCCCTCCCTGCCTTTAGCCACCCACACCCTCCACCCTCCCAAACCCAACAGTAAAAATCAAAACACTGGTTAAGTCTTCCCACTGATCCAAAAGAACGTCCTGCCAGGGCAGGTCCTTGGTTCAGTGTGAGCTGAACTCTGTTTCATCCTTAGCAACCCAGTTCCACGGGCATAAGTGATGTGCTGTGAGCACACAGTGGTCCTCAGTGACTGTGCACCCTGCATGCCCAGGTCAGACTCCAGCAACAAAAGCCTACAGTGCTCAGCACACGAAGACAAAAGATTGTATGTTTTCTCTTTTAAGGATGTTACCTTTTATGGTTCTGATATGGGAACTACAATCTGAATAACCATAGAGGTTTGGTACCTACTAAGGGACCAGGAGGGAGGAGAGTATCTCTCAAGGAAAGGAAATAGTCTATAGTGTTATGAAGCTACAAAGGAAAACTAGAGTTGGGTGGTTTAATGAAAGGGGGATGGGACAGAAAGGTCAAGAGGGAAAACAGAGAGGGACAACCAATACTAGAGGTCCTTTGAAAAACTATATGGGAACGAACCACCTTTGGAGCTTCCTATACATATGTGAAAGAAATCCACAGGGAGACAAAAAACAACAGGAGAGAAGGCTTCAAGTAGACATTTTGTGCCACAAAATTAAACCTCCAGTGCCAGGAACAGGTTACAGCCTGTTGAGTTATTAACAAAAGGGACCCATGGAAACCACCAAATAGCACAGGCTATTGCCAAGGCTCTTCATTGCTCACACAACCTGATGTTAAGGTCTTGTTTCTGGAGGTAACACTTCTGTCATTAAACATGGAGAAGTTGAGCTGGTGTCCAACTAGATTATTCACCTACTTACCAGAGTTCAGGGTACTAGAAGGTAGGAGATAAAGGCCAAGGGAGAAAGGGAAGGGAATAAGGAAGAGAGGAAAAGGTGGGCAAAAGAGAGGGAGAAGAGGTATTTGTCCCTGGGGGGCAAATGACTGCCTCTGGATAAAGAGAAAACAGACGTGACCCATAGGCAAGTGACAGTTTCT
Source organism: Myodes glareolus (assembly GCF_982192425.1). Classification (NCBI taxonomy): domain Eukaryota; kingdom Metazoa; phylum Chordata; class Mammalia; order Rodentia; family Cricetidae; genus Myodes; species Myodes glareolus. The sequence goes on along the minus strand of NC_142047.1, from coordinate 14,006,676 downwards.
AAAAGACATTTGTCTCATCAAAAATTTCTATTGCTGTAAAGAAACACCATGACCATGACAACTCACAGTTTCAGGGGTTCAGTCCATTATCATCATGGCAAGGAGCATGGCAGCGTGTAGGCAGACGTGGTGCTGGAGAAGCAGCTGAAGGTTCTTCTTCTTGCAGGTTACAGGGAGTCAACTGGGACACTGGGCAGTATCCTGGGCATGGGAAACATCAAAGCCTGCCCCCACTGTAAGCATTAAAGCTTGGATGGAAAGGTTTCCTGGCAGTTAGGAGCCAAGGAATACCACAAAGTAATATCACACAACAAACCTCACACAAGACAATTTTTGGAACAGGAAAACCCAGAAGACTGACGGCCAAAGCTTGCAATTGAGAAACAGCAGCAATCTGAACAGGATACAGGGCTCATATAGAGTTTCTTGGGGAGAGGGTAGAGCTCTCCAGGTTGGAGATTGGTGGGATTTCATGTTCAGAGACTGGGCTTCTTACTCTGAAGGGTGGGGCTAGGTCCAGCAGTTAAGGCAGTTAGAGTGTCCTGTGAGTGGAACCTGGCAGTTGGAGGTCATGTGACTTGAGGGGCTTACATTCCCCCCCTTTTTGTTGTTTATTATTAATAAACAATTATGTCGTGGGAAAGAGGAGCAATGTTATTGTTAAGACAACTTAGTGTTGAATCATGGCGGCAAAGCCTTTTTGGGCAAACTTGATCTTTACCATCAAAGTATATTTGGGAGTCGCTGGCCTCTGGCTCTGTAGCTAGGAGCGAATAATCCTGTAATAGCAACTGATTAAAAGTCTGATGAGTAAATTTTTCTATCTGTTGTTGAAGAAATCTAGATAAGAAGTTTATAAGGCAAGATGCAACCAGTAGGATTAAGGAAGGTAGGAGAAACGGGTTAAAAAGGGTAGTACCCAATTCCATATTGGACTGTCAATGAGCCACTGAGTAGAGGCATCAAGCTGTTTCTTATGTTTTTGAAGGTCCAGCTGGAGTTGTCAGATCTTGTCTTTTACTACACCTTACTGCTTGACATAGAAGCAATATTCCTCCCTGAGGAAGAGAAAAATACCACCTCTCTCTTCCGTTTGTAGTAACAGAGTGAGGCTTTAATAAACCCCAAGTCAAAGGAGGAAGAGTGAAAGAGTCATAAAATGAACTCTGCTGGAGGCAAGAAAGAAGCCCAGGAAGAGACAGAGAATCTATGAGACTTCCAGGTGCAGCGGAGAGACAGGAGGAACAAGGTCACAGAGGCCCAGAGGCATAAAGGAAGCTGCAGGACTTAGTAGGTAGCTCTTGGGGGGGGGGGCAGGAACATTGCGACAGATAGGCCCAGGAGGGTATTAAGAGAGATAGATCAGGTAGTTCCAAGGGAAAGGGGGCAAGAAAAGGTCACAGAAGATTCATTCTTAAAAGGTTTTCACTAGCATCAGGTTTTTTTGTTTTTTTTGTTTTTTTTTTTTTTTGGTTTTGGGTCTTTTTCATCTCCTCAGTGGTACACCTTGAAAGCCAGAGTGAAGACTTCTACGTGTGGAGTCCTTTCTCTAGATGTTTAAGTTTGGACCTAATGTTTGGGAAAATCTGGGAGAAGTAGGTCATAAGTTGTTTTGTGTGGAGTCTGAGGATCCAGGTTTGGAATATTGCAAGAGCGCTTTTGTAAGGCAGTCTAGGAATTGCGCTGGATTTTCATGTTTGTCCTGGAGGACCTCTTGGGTTTTTTTCATAATTTACTATTTGAAGTGTGGCCCTTTGAAGACCTGCGAGAAAGCAAGTTACAAATTGCTCCCTAGCAAGGATGGGCTGTCAGGGAACCACCTCAGCACTGACTGGAAGGGCAGCCTGTAACTGAGAAGGGAGAAAGGGAAACCAGAGAGGCTGGAGAAAAAGAGAAGAAATTGTGGGTTGAGGTGCATGAGGAGGAGGCTGTGAGTGTAGTTGAAAATAGAGGAAAAATCATCTGGTTTGGAGCTCACCGCTAGGAGTTTCAGCTCTGGCTATAGACAGAGGACGCTTGGGGAGAGAGCTGAGAGATGCACCAGTCTGTGAAGATTCAGTGTAGGTTGTGTGCCTGATACAACTGACCCTTTCCTTTGCTTCCTCCCCTTCTTGCTGTGTCTGGCTACTGGGCCCACTTTGCAACAAACTTACAGATCTGTCCTTGGTAAATTGAAAGACCCGACATTCACACGGTGTGTGGTGCAAAGACTAGACAAAAACAAACAGCACTTGGAGCTGAGAAATGAGAAATGGGGAATTTCTTTCCGTTTGCACGGATCACTCACAATATTTGTAAAGGTCCCACAATATTAGGATCTAAGGTGTCATTAGGTGGCCCTTTGGATTGATTATCTAAGGGATACTGAAGCTAAATTTGATTAAAAGAGTAAATAAATTTAGGGCCTTTCAGGTCAGGTGCCAGGTGTAGAGGTTACAGATTTTCTAAGAAGCATCCAAGGGGAAAAGAGAGGGTATGGAAGACACAGTCTTACGGATGAGAGAGAAGGAAAATGTTACTGCAGACTGTAGTTGCGGGTATAGTACTCAGGAATGACCAAGCCTTTCAGTGGGTTGTCCCCACACTTGACGAGGGGTCAGGCGCTTAGCCTTGCTAAGCCAGTGGGGATACTCGGTGCCTGGTACCAGGGCTTTTGTAGAGACTGGAAGGTGAGGACAAAAACTGAGCTCCAGGAGGAGGGGTCTCGTCCACAGCAAAGGGTTGGGAACAGGATCCCAACCAGAGGACATAGATGAGCTGTGGGATTATGGGCAACTCTGAAGGGACAGCTTTCCCAGCTGGCGTGTTAGAGTTTTGTTCCAGGCGGGGAGGCCTCCCCAGCAAAGCGTTAAAAGTTCTGCTCCAGTGAAAGTTACTGCTCTGCTCTGGAAAAAGCCACTGATTGCCCTGCTCCACTCTCCTCCGAAGGGAAGATGGGAGAAGAGGCAGGAAGGGGGCAATAGCCTGACATGTCCTAAGGAAACTGCAGGATCGCAGCTCCAAGGGTGGGGGGGATTGTCAGGTGAAGATGGTCAGCAGGGAACCCCTGCCTCCAGAGTATCAGAGCGGTCCGGAATACTCAACAGTCACTTCCTCTGACAGGGAAACATTTATACCACTGTTTGGGAAATCCTCATGCTCAGAGCTCACCACCGAGGGCACAGGCGTCTTCCCTGTGTGGTCAGCATGTATCCTGCTTCGGATGAGTGGCTCCTACTCCCCTTGGTGACTCTCAGGTGCCCTCGGCACTGTAGAGCTTCTCTATAGGGACAGTTTGAACTGGACTCAGCGCCCATTTTCCATTGTCAGGGGGGCTTGAAATGATATGTTTTAAAAACATAGTGGGCAGCGAGCCTGAAAGTCAGAAGTCAAGCACTTTTATAGCTATGTTTCTTTAAGTCAGTAAAACAAATCAGCTCCAGTTAGAATCTCATTTTGGTGAATTCTCCAAATAACTAATGTGCAAGTCAACTGTATTTATGTGTCTTTCATGTGAATGGACACACAAAACAAAGGTGAATGGTATGAATGTCCCTACTAGAGCCTTCCAGGGCCTAACTTTGGAATTATTCTTAACTAGTAGTATTGTTCATTCAGGACTCACTGAACTTTTACACCCTCAGCTACAATTTAAGGTGTGTGTCCATGTGTATTTTCCTACAGGTGTGTGTGTGTGTGTGTGTGTGTGTGTGTGTGTGTGTGTGTGCTATTTCACTTTGGCCAAGCCTCCATAGCCCTTCCCTACCACTATTACTTTATCACTGCTGGCTCCCCAGTTGTGGTCCTATTGTTGGTGAGTCATAGACTAAGCCCCGTTCAGGACCTAGAGTTTCTGTGATCACAGGAGTCAATTGCTGACTAAGGCCTGAGTCGGGCACAGGACAGAAACAGTTGTTACCTGGGCAGAGTAATCTCATCCACTCCCTTCATCCCTTCCCGTACATAGGAAACGATGGGGTGGTACCGCTGAAGACACCAGAAGAAATCCTGGCTGAGAAGAATTTCATCACTGTCCCCTGCTGCCACATCCACGGCTGTCACGCCGGTGTAGCAGAAATGCTGACTGGACGGGCTGTTGCCGTAGGATCGGGGCCTGAGCTCCACAGAGCTGTGCCCCAGGCTGTCCCTTGGCAATCAGCTGTGGTCATGATGCCACCTGAGTTGCCACCTGCACTGACTCGACCTCGCTGCCCTTGGCGCCGATATGGCTGTCTTTTCCTTGTCTTTCTGTTCTTTGTGATTCTTACATCTTGCCAACAGATCAGACTATTCCAGGAAGTTGCTGATACAAACAAGACTGCTGAGGACATTTTGAGCTCTGCCCCACCATTCTTTAAAGCCTTTAAGGAAGTAGTCAGTTCTGGGAATTGGGGGTCATCGTTAGGACAATTCTTTGATGATGTGGAGCAAAAGGAGTTGCTCTTATCAGGAGAAACCTTAGAAGCCTTCTGTAGGAAAACAGTTGCAGCAGTCCCCACTAGGCACCTGCCTGGGGGATATGTGCAGTTGCAAACAGGAGGCAGATGGTGGTCGCCCCCACGCTGACCCCAGAGTCTGGTAATTACCTTGATCCACTCCCATACACAGGAGGCCTATGAAGCCTTTCTTGTGGGCAGAAAAGACCTAGGCTGATAACAACATCTGAGCCTGAGAATCAGGAAGGGAGGAGAGTTGAGGTCAATGGTATGAGATGAGTTTCAGAGAAGTTTGAGATCATGTCTTTGAGCAATAACCACAACTGACATTTAGAATAGACAATGGATACATAAATTTGCTGATTCTTGTTAAATGAAAATGCTGTTTCTTTTGTTTCTATTTTATGATCTGATGATGTATGCCTTTGTCAAGTTCTTTGATTGTAAAAGAATATAAACCTTGCGCTGATTGAAGTAAAGTTGCAGCAGCATATTCAACCACATTGAATGTGTCTGTCTGTCATTTCCTCGCCAATTCCTGAATTCTCCTGAGCCTTCGCCCTTGTTCTCCCTCGGTCTGTGGTCTCCACGAGAGGCGGTCCGTGGCACCCTGCATCATTGGTATTAACAAACAAGAGTTTGGCTCCTTCCCGTGGTGAGAACATACTGGCCTCTTAGACATACACACCACCAGAGCCTCACTCTCTGCTCCCATAGGTCCATTCTACTCCCAGCCTCCTCTGAGCTCAGGGCAGCTCCATCCATGGTCACAACTAGATAATTCTGTGGAATTACTCTCCAGAACAGCCCAGGTGTTCTCTGAATATCACAGGCCTGGAAGCCCACTCCCACAGCCCTGTCTTTCCTTAAAGAACCCTGACCTTCCTGGGCTGAGAGAACTAGAGACCTAAATATAGGATGGAGCAACCAGAGACATCTAGAAAGGAGAAGGAAGCACAGCTTAGGAAAGACAGGCTGGAGCAAAGCAGCTTCGACTTTGATCTCAGGGGTCCCAGAGACACCCACGTGTGTTCTCAGGAGGCTCACCGAAGAAAAGATTAATTCTGGTTGAGTTGACATTGGGTTCAGAAAGGTAAAGAGAATCTTTTCCTTTATCGAAGATAGAATCCCACATGGAGTGAGACAGTGAGTGGTTTTACTCAGAAGGGTGGCTGCAGAGGGAGAAGGGAAAGCACGGCCTGAGTTCAGGTCCCCACAGCAGGAGCTCCAGAGTTCTGAGGCTCTGGTGAGCTCTGAGAGAAACAGCGAGTAGGCTGAGGTGCGATGAGGGAAGAGTTTGCTTCATGAGGTCACTGAATTTCATGTTCACCTGCTAGAGGAACATATTTTGCATCATGACCGGAGCAAATCTGGAAGTTGAAGATAGCTCTTGACAAATTAGGCCTTATTCCACCACAGGGTCTGGAAAAGAGATTAACAGTCATCTCCCCCAGATGTTCTATTTCCAATAGACATTTAGGTGTTCCAAGAAAACCTTCTCTTAAGTCCTTGATGAAATAATTCGGGTGGGGAATTTGTAATTTGTGGAGAAGTTAGGGGACTAATAATTGCAAGTTCTCTAATGCAGCTTTCTAAGAGAGGACTCAGGGGTCAGTCTGCCCATCACCAGATTAAGCTGAATTCTATTGAATGTCCCAGGCTTTCCCAGACAGCCATGGGCTGGGGACTGGCACCATGCTAAGGTGTGTGTTTGATTGCTGTAAGCTGGCCCAGTGTTAGATGAAGTCTCTGTTCCCTGGGTCTTGGACTGAGCTTGGATTTATAGATTGTTCTGCAGTTCTCTTGACAAAAGAATTCCAGAGACCATCAAAACAGCATGGCCACAATGGTTGAGTTTGGTTTCCTTGGTCACTTGAGACTGGGGGAGGGCATGGGATCTGTGTCCTCTGGGCCTGAACTCTCACTTCTACACCATCCTGTCTGAATGTTGCTTCACTGCCTGGAGACTACTGTGTGTGTGAAATACATTATGGATAGTCTGTATCCAGGGATGAGCTCCAATCCAAAGCAGGATAAGGAAGACTCTTTAATACATATATAATGCATAATACATTTTACTACAAACAATATAAATTATATAAAATATATACTATATATACAATATACATGCATTCTCAATATGTGTACTATGTATTCATATATAGTATCCATTACATTCAATAATTATATGTTATTAATATATACAAATATCCTCTTTACTCCCTAAGTTTCTAGATCTAAGCACATTAATTTTATTGACTATGGTTTTCAAACATTCAGTTTCACACCTGATAGACCCAGTAAAGAAGTTTCCTTCTGCACTGTTTTGGTGGCCTGGCTATTTGTTTCTTGTTATGTCAGCATAATTCACAAATATTTAATGATTTTAACATAATTTTTATTGGTTCTCTGGGAATTTCATATTATGTGCCATAATCACACTCATTTCCCAGCCCCTCCAGAGCTGCTCTTCACCCTTAGAGTGACCCTTCAAAGGAAACTTAAGAAGAAATAATAAAAATAAAATAGCAATAAGAAATAAAAATAAGAATATCAGCTTTAAAACAACTAAAAATATCCACTTCATGCCTTCATCTTTCCCACCTCTCCATTGCCTCTTCATTCATCTTAGCATCACTAGAAGCTGCTGTGTGTCATGCAGTAGACACGTTTGTCCAAACAGCTTTACTTGCGAATGTTCATTGTGTAATGTGTTGTTGGTCAGGTTCAAGGCCTCTGGTCTGATACACCATCAATACTGGATCCTCACTAAAACTCCTCTTGAACAGCCTGTATATCAAGTCAAGTCATGAAGACTTATGGGGGTCACTATCCCAGGGCCTGTGAGTGGCGAGGTCAGCTCTCTGGTGGAGGAGGGGACAACTCTCCTCAGACCCTGGCTATGTGGGACCATGGATCCAGACATTCCCCTGGCCACAGCTCAGACTTGGAGGTCCACAAGGCTCTGGGTGGCAGCACAGGCCACCCAATCTGTATGGCCCTGGTGGCAGTATGACCCTGAGGCACCAACATGGCCTCAGCTGCAAGCCCAGACCCGGGGAATCTGCACAGCCTTTATGGTAACAGGACCCGTGGATATCAACACATATCCTAGCTACAGTGGGGCCACAAACCCAAACATGGCCCTCTGCAGCAGATCGGACATGAACAAAACCATTGCCCTGGGTAGCAACACAGACCACTCAGATTGGCACAGCCCCTGTGGTGGCATGGACCTTGTCCACCACGTGGCCACATCTGGAGGCCCAGACCCCTGACGTCTTCACGGCCCTGAGGGTAACAGAAGCCACAGACATCAACACAGACTGCAGCTACAGCAGGGCCATGGACCTGTACCAGTCCTGGACGACACCATGGCCGCCAGTGACAGTCAGGCCGCTGATGAACTGAATCTCCATCAGCCATACAAAGGTGTAGTTATTGATTGTTACACCAAGTTGCTTTCCAGGCAAAGTGAACCAAGTTCCCTATGCTAATTCATATGTCTCTCTAAAGGAAAGCACCACACGCCCCTGCTTCTTTAGTCCTTACTGTGTACCGTTTGCAGTACACAATAATCCAAGAGCTTCAGGTGTGACCAAAGCCATCTTGGGACCAAAGTCATGCAAAGGTTGTAACGCCCCCTCAGAAAAGCAATTCTACAAACCACAGGGAACAGTCACTGTTTTCCACAATGACTCTTCAAAGTGCTTCTAGAAACCAGCTATTCACTCCGGTGTTTCTCCTAGATACAGTGACTCTGCTAGATTCCTACCTCACTTGTTCCTCCCTGTCTTCTCCCTCCACAGCACATGAACTGCTCTGTCTCTCTCTCTCCCATCCCCCACCACATGTTTGCTCACTGTGCTGGCTCCTGTGGTTTCTTCTGCTCACCAGGGTAGCTGGCCCCAGGCAGGCTTTTAGGTGTCCATCACCCGCCCAGTCCTAATGATTCATGGCAGGCCATGCTAAATACTTTTTAACAGTTGATGGGTTTTCTGTGGCTGGGGGCAAATAGACCAGAAGATGGCTGCTTCCCTCCATTCTTGTGAGAGCTTGAGGGATCACGGGAATTGGTTGAGAAATGAAGGTGAATGTTTCCCCTAAAGCACAAGCTAATATAGTGGTTGAATATGTGCTTAGATGTTGGGCTTGGTCCTAGTTTTCTGCTTTTTATATTTTACAACCATCTTGGAAAAAAACTCACATTTATGTCAAAAATCCCAGTGACAGCAGGACGAGTTGCTGGGAAAAGATTTCTTTGGAAAGCCAGGAACAAAAGAAGACAGCGGCTGTCATCAGCAAAGGCCTGAGCTTAGGGCAGCGGTTCTCAACCTGTGGATCGCAGCCCCCTTGGGGGTCACATGTCAGATATTTTGCATGTTATATTCATAACATTATAATTCATAACAGTAGAAAATATATTATGAAGTAACAATAAAATAATTTTATGGTTGGGAGTCACCAAACATGAGGAACTATATCGAAGGGTCACAGAATTAGGAAGACTGAGAACCAATGATAGGAATTGGAAGCATCTGTAGGTAGCTATTCTGATGCAGACTTATGTAGGTAGCTGTGGCTTATGTAGACTTATGCAGGCAGCTATCCTCATGTAGACTTATGTAGGCAGATATCCTTATGGAGACTTATGTAGGTAGTTTTCCTTATGTAGACTTATGTAGGTAGTTTTCCTTAGTAGACCTTATGTAGGTAGTTTTCCTTATAAAGGCTTATGTAGGATGTTTTCCTTAAGCAGACTTATGTAGGTAGCTATGGCTTATGTAGACTTATGTAGGTAGTTTTCCTTATGAAGGCTTATGTAGGATGTTTTCCTTAAGCAGATTTATATTGGTAACTATGGCTTATGTAGACTTATGCACGTTATTTTCCTTATGCAGACTTATGTAGGTAGCTATGGCTAATGTAGACTTATCAGGGCAGCTATCTTTATGCAGACTTATGTAGGTAGTTTTCCTTATGCAGACTTATGTAGGTACCTAGTGCTTATGTAGACTTATGAAGTAGTTATGAGAAGGCGCTGCAGGTAGGGGGCACTGTGGTGATTATAATTGTGGGTACTTTTCTCTTTGACACATGGGTAACTGATCTGCAGGTCCCTGGGTATTTTGTGCTTTGTGAGGGTAGAGGAAAGTTATTTAACAACCAATCTTAGTACTCCTTTCTTTTTTTTATTGCATTTCCCAGGTTTATTCTGAAGTTAATTATTAAGATTCAAAAAGTATCATTTCACCAGAGAACAGGGAGAAATCATGAAAATTTGCTTTTCTTCAGATTATGAAGCATTAGACCAAGTGTGTCTATGGTCCTTTCCTATAAGGTCAGACTTCTGAGAGGAGAAAATACCTTTTGTCCATCCTCTTGTCCTCCACAAAGCTCAGCCCTGGGCTCTTCTTTTATTACTATGTTTTAAAGACACGATCCGGCTATTCAGCTCTGTCTGTTCTGGAACTCTCTATGTACAACCTGCTATCCTTGATCTCACAGATATCCATCTGCCTCTGCCTCCTGGGTTTATGAATCAAAGATCTGAGCCACCATGCAGGGCCAGCATCAGGTTCTTAACAGATACATGTTTCCAGACACCTTTGAGGTTGACACTGAAGGTCTCAAACTTTTCTGGCAGCCACCGCTCTTTCACATTGATTTCTGTTTAAATTCTCTTCTGTGTACAATTCCATCCAGCATGTCCCTTTATCAGCCCTCTAAGATAAGGACTGTTCTCTTCATTGCTGTCAAAGGTGAGAAGATACTGAGGCAGACAAGGCTGAGGCAATTCATTAAAGACCTCGTGCTTAGCAAATGGGAAAACCCATTAGAAATCCAGGTCCTATCTTTCCCCTCTGGTGTGTCCTCCTGTTCTCTTGTCCAGCAGGACACCCATCCTCACCATCCATTGCGGACACTCTTCATGGCAAAGTCCTGGGTAAATATGTCTCCTTAGAAGGATTAGCACAGCCTGTGTCCATCTTTCTGGGAGTCTCCTTTGCCGAGCTTCCTCTTGGATCCCCGAGGTTTGATCCACCACAGCTTGCAGAGTCCTGGAACTTCATGAAGACTGCCAGTTTCTAGCCTCCTATGTAAGCCACTGGGGTGAGCTTGGGTCTCTTTTGGAGGAAACCTGTCTCAGAGTGACATAGGAGGGGGTCAGCTCAGTACTCTAAAACTCCTTGTTCTGGAATCAAGAACATTGTGGAGGATTTCAGCTTCCTGAGTCTCCACTATTTTACAGAGAGTCTTTTTCTCTGTGTGCCTGCAGTGTGTGTATGTTTCCTCTCCCCTTACAAAAGTCTTTCAACTGCTAAGGAAAACAACAACAACAACAACAAAACAAAACAAGGAACTGTGGAATCTTGAAACATTCAGGACTGCCCAGTTTTCTAGAACCCTTTTTCCGCTGTTTTACCTAACTACTTAACTCCTGCTGATTTGCATTTGGGTGATTTATGCAATGAATACTCAGTACAGTGAAGTTAGGAAACACAAGATGCAAAGCAGAGGAAAGCAAACCCACAGGACTTGCTACTCAGAGACAATGTTACTACCATCTGACATGTTTACAGTCTCTTGTCCACCACAGGGCTCTACAGTTCCAGCAAATGCCTATCTCGCTCATGAGAATGCTGGAAGCCAACCTCTGCTACTGGATAGCACTGTGTTACTATCAGTGTTCTTAATTTTAGCATCACCACTGCATTACACTTACCCAGTCTTTAACTTCTGGGGTCAAAGTGGTATAACTGACATACACATATGACCGTGAAGAAGTGTTGGGACTAAATTATTCCACATATTCATGAGTTCTTTAGAATAAGTTCCAAGAAATAGCATTATTTAAACAAATACTATGAACCTATTCATAAATTTTCTCCAAAAAGTCTCCTAAACAAACTCTGCCTAAACCCTAGTCTTACTGAAATAATTTTACCCTGCTCTTGGGGAAATAAATACTATGTAATAATCACAGCAATGATAAATGTAATCTCAGCCAGGTGCTGGTGGCACATGGCCTTATTTCCAGTACTCAGGAGGCAATGGCAAGTGGATCTCTGTGAGTTCAAGGTCAGCCTAGTCTACAAAGTGAGTTCCAGAACAGCCAGGACAACACAGAAAAATGCTCTCTCAAAACGCCATCATCATCATCATCATCACAGTAATCTTAATCTTTATTTTCTATTGAAATTAACTGTTTCCTTTTTTTGAAATTTGAGTTTCTGCTTTTATGACTATTAAACCCTTACCCTTAATAATGTCGGAAAAGTTCTCAGAATGAAACACAGAATCGTTTTTGTTGATTCACTTCTGCCCCCGACATCTGCCTCATCCTGACATCTGAGGACCTCAGTTGTTGGTCTAAAGCCAGTAGCAGTAGATGCTGGGCTCCTGGGTCCATTGTGATCCGGGACGTGGCTGGTAATGCACTGGGGATATAAGCACTGCACAGCGGGGTCCCCAAGTGGTGAGATGTCTAATTGGTTCTCTGGCTTCCCTGTGTCTTGTTTTCTCATCTCTAAAATGAAGATGAAGGTGGATCCCACCTCTGGAGCTGACCTAAGGCTTTGATGAGTGAGCACATAATGTAAAACAGTCACCAGTAATATTACTAACCCTAATCCTGAGTGGCATGGGAAGACTTTATGAAGGTAAGAGTGATTGTTTCAGTAACTGATGGTAGAACCTTAGCGGGTCAGGGCTGCAAGGATCTTAGACATAGCAGTCTCTTTGTGGAGACCTGGAAGGTTAGAACCCAGATCAAGAAATTGCCCAAGGTGGTCCAGCATATCAGTGGATGAAGCTGACCAGGAAAGCAAGTCTCCTGAGGTCCCTGATAGTTTGGTGGTTTGTATACAGCTCTGCCACTTGAAGGAATTTCTGTGACTGATGGTAGTCACCCCAGGACTAGAGCATATTCACCTGGTAGGAAACTCAGCCAACTTTGCAGCCCACTGAATAGAGCCCAGCAGAGAGTAGGGAGTGTCATCTCTAAGGGCAAGCCAACATATGAGCACCTAGGTCCTTAGCCAGGGCAGAGCTAAGATTCTGTGAAGGGAGACAGTAAATTATCCTTCTGCTGTAGGGCAAGAAGAGTGCATCCCTGGAGTTCCCATGGGATCATGGGGTATCTCCATTCTGGGGTGTCCCCATCAGGTGACAGTAACCCACCTACAGAATTACATCTTTCTGTGCAAGATTGGTGCCAGCGAATGTTTCCAGGTTGCATCTGGTGGAAACTCAGATGTTCACTCTCCCCTCTCAGGTGCTCCCAAGACTCAGTGACAGGGCGGATAGTCAATAATCTCCTAACCAATAGAAAGGAGAGCGTTCCTCTCCAGTTTTCTGAAGACTGTCTCTACCTAAATATTTACACTCCTGCGGACTTGACAAGAAGTCATAGGCTGCCGGTAAGTGGTGGGGCTTCTCTAACCTTCTGAGTTTCCACATCTGGCTCCTCTGTGCAAACAGAAGGACTTTAGGACAGCTAGGGGCAGGGACACCAAAGGCAAGAACTGATCCAGAGGCCCAGAGCTTCTGTCTATCACAGAAGACAACTTCCTTATTTTTTCCCAGGGACATCAGACAACAGTGCTTGCCTCCTGGGTCCACTGGATCTGGGGATGTGGCTTGTGATGTATTCTTCATTGCTTGAGTCTCCAAAACAGTGAAGCACTGAGTAGCTTCTCTACCCTCTGTGTCTTTATTTCCTCATCTAGGGAACTGGTGCTTGGGGAAGATGGCCTTACAGTTAGAATTCTATCTTCCCTGGTTTTCTCACACAGAAGGAGGAAAACTGGTATATAGTAGTAGAGTACAGCTGGGCATCCGGCCACAGTTCCTTTGCCCTGGGAGCCGTGGGTCAGTGAGAAGAGGAACTACTTCTCCACCTCTGTGGCAGTGGTCCACAGCTGGGGCAGCAGGTGGCATCCTGCTCTGTACAGGTGTTGAGAAGTCTTACAGAGCTCTTAGCCCTATGGTGACAAATATGCTACAGTTCTTGGCAGTTATAGAAGTCAAGGGTCTCTTGCCCCTGAGAGTAGCTTCCAGGAGACACTCCTTGCTCTGGGCATGGATTAGCACTGCAATTTCAATTTTTAACTAGATATTAGGATTCCCCAGCATTAGGCTACAATAAGCATTACAGCTGTCAGGCCTGGATATCAGGATTCCCAGCCTCTGATACCAGTCAACTCCAATCAGAAACAAGGGTGGCTGAGATGCTGGGTCCTTAAGAACAGGCAGCTCTCTGGGCTCTGCTGACAACCAAGACCTGCAGTTTTCTTCTTTAGCTTTTGTAGCCCTGTTCCTCTCTGAGTCTCAGCTCTCCACTCTCTCTCCTCTTAGCTTCTGCCGTTCCTCTTGTGTCTGTCCTTGCTACTCTCTTGGACATTTCAGCTCTCTCTCACCGCTATAGCCACTATTGTGACTGCCATTTCTAGGGTGGTAGCAACCACTGCATTTGCTACTACTGATGCTTCTGTTGTCATTGCTAAGGTCATGACCTCTCCTGCTGCTGACTCTGTTACTGCTGTGTTGTTGGCTTCTGATGCTGATGTCAACTCTGCCATTCTGCCGACACAGCTGTGCTGTCCCCAACTGCTATTGTCCCTGCCTCTGCCACTGTAGCAGCTGTGGGATGTTCCACTGTCCACTGTAGCAGCTGTGGGATGTTCCTCTGCCGCTGTAGCAGCTGTGGGATGTTCCTCTGCCACTGTAGCAGCTGTGGGATGTTCCTCTGTCCACTGTAGCAGCTGTGGGATGTTCCTCTGCCACTGTAGCAGCTGTGGGATGTTCCTCTGCCACTGTAGCAGCTTTGGGATGTTCCTCTGCCACTGTAGCAGCTGTGGGATGTTCCTCTGCCACTGTAGCAGCTGTGGGATGTTCCTCTGCCGCTGTAGCAGCTGTGGGATGTTCCTCTGCCACTGTAGCAGCTGTGGGATGTTCCTCTGTCCACTGTAGCAGCTGTGGGATGTTCCTCTGCCACTGTAGCAGCTGTGGGATGTTCCTCTGCCACTGTAGCAGCTGTGGGATGTTCCTCTGCCACTGTAGCAGCTGTGGGATGTTCCTCTGTCCACTGTAGCAGCTGTGGGATGTTCCTCTGCCGCTGTAGCAGCTGTGGGATGTTTCTCTGTCCACTGTAGCAGCTGTGGAATGTTCCTCTGCCGCTGTAGCAGCTGTGGGATGTTTCTCTGCCGCTGTAGCAGCTGTGGGATGTTCCTCTGCCGCTGTAGCAGCTGTGGGATGTTCCTCTGCCGCTGTAGCAGCTGTGGGATGTTCCTCTGCCGCTGTAGCAGCTGTGGGATGTTCCTCTGCCGCTGTAGCAGCTGTGGGATGTTCCTCTGCCACTGTAGCAGCTGTGGGATGTTCCTCTGCCACTGTAGCAGCTGTGGGATGTTCCTCTGTCCACTGTAGCAGCTGTGGGATGTTCCTCTGCCGCTGTAGCAGCTGTGGGATGTTCCTCTGCCGCTGTAGCAGCTGTGGGATGTTTTTCTGCCACTGTAGCAGCTGTGGGATGTTCCTCTGTCACTGTAGCAGCTGTATGATGTTCCTCTGGCTTTGATGCTGTTGTTTCCACTGTCATTGATTCTGCTCCTGTCTTCAGATCACAGCCTCAGCCTGCTGCGCTAATGGTGGATATCAAGATAGACAGCAGGAACCACAGTGTAGCTCAGTGGTAAAGTAGGTGTCTTGATGCTCAAGGCCTTGAGTTTGATCCCCTGCATCAGAAGAAAATCAAAAAGACTAGTCAAGTAAAGTTCACTCAAGAGAAGCCTTTGGTTCACATATGTAATACCAGCACAGAAAAGGCTGAGATAAAAGGATCTGGGCAAGTTTGATGTCAGCCTAGGCTATATAGCAAGTACCAGGTCATCCGTGGTTACACTGTCCTTTAAAAAATTCATACACTTATCTCAAAGGGGGGAGGAAGAGAAGAAGGAAGAGGAAATTAAGAAGAGGACAGGGAAGGGGAGGAAATCAGGAGGAAGGGAAGAGGAGAAAAGAGAGAGACCTTTAACTGGGTCTAAGGTAGAGGCACAGGGTGGGACTGTCACTCATTCATCCTATTGTGGCGCTCAGTGTCACCATATACACAGTCAGACATAGAGTCTGAGAAAGCTAAACACGAGCCATTCACATAAACACTGACATGAAGAGGATGGAGTGTTGTGTGAGCATTACATCACTGGCCTTGGATGTTTCCATGGTGATGATTTCAGTTTAAGGAGCCCTGTAAAGACAGGGCCCATGAGTATTGAAGGATAGGTGAGAAATGAGCAAGATGACTCACCCCAGCTGAGGGAACTGGTGAAGAAAGGCTGCCTACTACAGCCTGGTGTAGGAGCTTCTTCTGTCTATGTGTTGCTCTCATTGATTGAATAAAGAAACTGCCTTGCCCTTTTGTTAGGGCAGGACTTAGGTAGGTGGAATAGACAGAACTGAATGCTGGGATGAAGGGCAGAGAGAGCTGCCATAGAGCTGCTAGGTCAGGCCATTTCTCCTTCAACAATTGGCACTCCAACATGGTAAACTGACTCCACATAAAACCTTAGAGGGCTTTAAAAGGAATTTTAAAGCCTTTAATCTGAATGCTTTGTGTTTTGATTATTATATGGCGAGGGGATTTTTTTCTGATCCAGTCTATTCGGTGTTCTGTATGCTTCTTGAACCTTCATGGGAATACCGTTCTTTAGGTTGGGAAAGTTTTCTTCTATAATTTTGTTGAATATATTTTCTGGACCTTTGATCTGCAATTCTTCTCCTTCTTCTACTCCTATTATTCTTAGATTTGGTTTTTTTTATTAAGTCCCATATTTCCTGAATGTTTTGTGATGAGAATTTGTTGGATTTGCTCTTTTCTTTGGTCAGAGCGTTTATTTTCTCTATGGTGTCTTCATAATCTGAGATTCGTTCTTCTATCTCTTTTATTCTATTGGTTATGCTTGTTCCTGAAGTCTCTGTTTACCTAGATTTTCCATATCCAGCAGGCCCTCAGTTTGTATTTTCTTCATTGCCTCCATTTCAGTTTTCAATTCTTGAACTGATTCCTTTACCTGTTTGATTATTTTTTCTCGGTTTCCCAGGGTTTCATTTACGAATTTACTTATTTCTTCAAACTTTTTGTTATATTTCTCTTCTATTTCTTTAAGTGAGTTATTCATACCCTGTTTAAGAGACTCTATTGCTTTCATAATGACACTGTTTTCCACTTCTTCCGGAATAGGGTGTTCAAGTCCTTCTGTCGTAAGATCGCTGGAATCTGATGTTTTCATGTTGTTTTTCAGATTGTTGGAGGAATTCTTGCCTTGGCGCCTGCCCATCTCTTCCTTCAGATGCTCTCCAATGGCTCTTCCCTCCGCTGGGTCTTCTGCTACCGGATTAGTGCCCCTTGCTATCCAGGAATCACTTTGCCTGCAGTCCTACCTTGCTGCAGGCAGGCTATTAAAACAAAGGAACTCCCTCCCGTTTGCACTCACCGCCCTGTCCTGGCAGCACCCACACAGGCTGAGTTGAAGGATTTTAAGCCCCGAAAAAGGGGGATTGGAAGGGTAGGGATTCCAGGCAGAAAGCCAGGATGGGGTAGGAGGAGAGAGGGTTTAGCTGGAGGAAGCCGCCCCTTTGGAGTAGCCAGGGAGATAAGGATGGCAGGAAGATTGTGTGTTCCCTTACCGGACTTGTGTGGCGGTCAGGAACACACTTACCCCTCCATTGTATCTTCTGTAGCTGTAATTCTTGCTTCACAACTGTTTTGTTATTTGTAATTTTAGTATGTTAAAGTAAAAGCCTTCCTTTTTGTTTAAACAGAAAAGGGGAAATTGTGTAGGAGGTTCTTCTGTCTATGTGTTGCCTTCATTCGTTGAATAAAGAAACTGCCTTGGCCTTTTGACAGGGCAGCACTTAGGTAGGCAGAGTGGACAGAACTGAGTGCTGGGAAGAAGGGCAGAAAGAGAGCCGCCATTCACCTGCCAGGTCAGACATACTGAATCTTTTTCAATAAGCCACGACCTCGTGGTAACATGCAGATTATTAAAAATGGATTAAATCAATATGTGAGAGTTAGTTAATAAGAGGCTAGAGATAATGGGCCAGGCAGTGTTTAAATGAATACAGTTTTTGTGGGGTTTTTTTTGGTGTAAGCTAGCTGGGCAGCCAGGACCAAAGGCAGGCCCTCTATTTTTTTTTACTTTCTTTTTTTTATTAAATTATAAAAGTTTCCATTTACGCCCCTCCTCCCAACACCCTCCCACTCCCCCCACTCCCTCTCCTCCTCCCTCTCCATCCCCTAGAGCAGTCAGGGTTTCCTGCCCTGTGGGGAGTTCAAGTTCCTCCCCCCTCCCTCCAGGTCCAGGGAAGGTAAGAGTCCAAACAGACTGGAGCGCCAAAATCCAGTATATGCAGAGGAAGCAAGTCCCAGTGTCATTGTCAATGGCTTTTCAAAAAGGCTCCGGGCCAGCCACATTCAGAGAATCTGGTTGGATCACGTCCTCGTTCAGTCCCAGTCCAACAGGCCTTGGTGAACTCTCATTATATCAGTCCCGTTGTATCAGTGGGTGCTCGCATCCCTCGCAGTCCTGATTACTTTTTTTATTTTCTTCATCCTTCTGTTCCTCATTTGGACTGTGGAGTGCTCAGTTCGGTGTTCCAATATGGGTCTCCATCTGTATCGCCATCCAACGTCGGATGAAGGTTTCCTGTGCCCTTGCCTTCTTTGCTCACGATCTCTTTCCTTCTGCCTCTCATTTGGACCTAGGGAGCTAGGTCCAGTGTTCCAACGTGGTTCTCCGCCTCCATCTCCATCCATCGCCAGATGAGGGTTCTATGGTGACATGCAAAATATTCATCAGTATGGTTGTGGGCCAAGGCCGGTTCAGGCACCCTCTCCTCTGTCCAGAGAACCATCTGGGGATCTCTCCTTGGACCGGGGATCCCCTTTATAATCAAGTCTCTTGTAAACCCTAAAATGATTCCCTTAGTTGAGGTATATACTTGCCTGATCCCATATCCATCCTTCCTCCCTCCCCCCCATCCCAGTCCCCCGATCTTTCCCCAACCCTCCCCTACTTCCTTCTCTCTAACCCTCTCCCTTTCCAACAACCCTCCCACCCTCCCCATGCACCCAAGGTTACCTGGGACTCTTGTCTATTTCCTACCTCCTGGCGGATAGCTAAATAATCTTCATCAGGTTCATCTTCTTATTTAGCTTCTCTAGGATCACGAATAATAGGCTCAAATACCTTTAATTATGGTTAGAATCCACTTATGAGTGAATACATACCGTGTTCCTCTTTTTGCAGGCCCTCTATTTTTCAACAACAGCCTTGCTAGGTACTTCTGTGGCTTGGGGGATGCTCCATGCGGCCTATATATAGGCAATCAAACTAGACAACTTTTGTGACCTTCCAGAGGAGGCTTCTGATAACCAGTGTTGTTGTGTCCTTTTTCAGGTGATGTTGTGATTCATGGATGTGGATTAGTGTTGGGTGGGGCATCAACATATGATGGACTGGCCCTGTCTACCCATGAAAATGTGGTAGTGGTGGTCCTTTGATACCATCTGGGTATCTGGGGATTCTTCAGATGGAGTTTTGGACTTTTTTCTACACATTAGCCCCCATATTAGTCTGTTTTCTGATTATATATCAGAACACCAGATTATGATATTTATAAGAAAAATATTTATTGAGTTTAGGATTTAAGAGGCTAACAAGCAGGATAGGAGTCTTTCTTCTGTTTGAGGTCTGGTGAGGGCCCTTATTGAGATCAACATGGCAAAGGGACAGAAATAAAATCTGCAACAAGCAGAAGAGATTGCTTGATGAGACACAAAGCTGGAGGGAGGAGTTGGGAAGTCTTGCTGTTTTTATAACTAGTTCACTAGGGAACTAACCCTAGCCCAGTGAGTTCAATACCTCTAAGGGCAGTGGACCCAGCATCTTAATGACATTTCACAGGACCTCACATTTTATAGGATCTGCTACTCCATAATCCTTTCTTTCATATGAGCACATCCAAAATGTAACATCTTCCAGGTCAAAGATGCCAGGACCCAGCTCCAGTAATGGCTTGCATTTTAGAGGACTCTGCTAGGCTCCTTCACAAAGCATCCTGGTCCTTCAGTAATGGGCCTCACCTGTCAGCTAATTCTCCACTCACTACACTTGCTTCTGAGCAGATTTGTGTGTTGTTGTCTATGCTGTCCCAAACTTAGGTAATAGCATGTTTTGGTGAGTGGTCACCGTGCTCTCAGAGGTAGATTGAGTCATGCCAAACTTCTTCTAATCCAGGCAGAAAGAACAGAACAAAACCTTACTCCTTTTCCTGCAACTGTTGAGCAGGTACTGGTCATTCCACCTCCTGTATGCTCAACATAAAAGCTGTGGGAACATTTGGAACTCCTCTTTTTTTGTCACTCAACCTGTCAGTCCATTTGACTCCACCTTCCAAACAAAATCTGTCCTCTTCTCATCTGCTCCCTGCTCCACTCTAACCAGAGTCTTACAGTTTGGACTGGTTTGTTGTTATAATCACTGTTCTACTTTGCTTTTAATAAACCCGTTAATTTTAAGACATGTATTTTCTGCAGAGCAGCCAGAGCGCTGTGAGAGACACAGGCTGAATCACATCTTGTTTCTCTGCAGACAGCTCCCACTCACTTTTAACAATAAAGAACTTACCAAGGCTGGCAGCACCTGCTCTGCCTGTGTCTGCTACTAGCTACCCTCACACTCCTGTTCCCAGAGGTCTTTACACCTGCTGCTTCTTTTAACAGGAATAATATTTTATGATATTCATAAACCTCCATGCTCATTTTGCTTAGGTCTCTAGTAATGCCCCCTTCTTCCAAGAGGGGCATCTCTTGGTCCTGCAATAGGAAAATATCACCTGTGGTCCCCATCCCTGCATCTTTTGTAAGCTGGTTTAGTCTTCAAATTACTTTCATTACTTGATAATAAAATTTCTTCACACCTCTTTCCTATGCGAACTAAATACACCCAGAAGTTGAAGGGTTTGTCTGTCGTGTTTCCTCACGAACTCTTAGGCTACACAGTTTCTGGAAGATGAGCGTAGAGTCCCAGACAGAGCATTTCTGGAGAGATGTGAGGTGGTGAAGACATGTGTCAGGAATTCAGGACTCAGTTTGTTTCACTAAGAGCCCCAGCCTCTCCCTCGCTCTGAGAGTTCAACCAGGATGTATCAACTTCACCCTGTTTCCTTGCAGCACAGGCAATAAACACAGCCTGGAGAATTGGGGTCACTTGGACCAGGTGGCTGCACTGCACTGGGTCCAGGACAACACTGTCAACTTTGGAGGAGACCCAGGCTCTGTGACAATCTTTGGAGAGTCAGCAGGAGGTGAAAGTGTCTCTGTTCTTGTGAGTGTCCCAGCACCAGGCCTTATCCAGGCGTGATAACAGCTGCTAAGGTTCCTTGGAGACCAGTCAATATAGCCATGGGAACTTAACTTTCAGTATCTGGATTCAGGTTGGCTCTTCTATTGTTCAGCATTAGACAGTGGAACACTAAAGCCAAACCCTCCTTGGCCCCTGGGAGGCACTTGTATGCCCCACCATAAAAAGTTCCTGCTATGTATTATCTCTTTTCTCACTTAACTGAATTCTCTTTCTCTTTCACACTAGGGTAGAATCTACTGTTGGCAAGGAGCTTTGGAAGTAAACAGCAGGGGTAAAGGGAAGGGTGTGCATGCAGCAGAGCAGGTTGACTGTTTGGCTCCAGGCTAGACCTACGCAGAGGGAACTGCAGCACTGGGAGCTGTCAGGGGTCTTCTGAGATGGTCTCATGGCTCTGCAAACCCAATAAGGAGGCCAGCAATATCTGGGACTGAGGGTCCAGTTGGGAAACGAGATGGCTGTGAGAAAGGACAGACACACAATGCAACAGAGAGAGGAGGGACAGAGAATGTAGTTCACAGACCCCTCTGATGGCCTGGGGAGTCTTCTTGGTGTGGAGATGAGGAGCAGAAGGCACCAAGGGAATCTATGGAAACTTCTAGGTGTCACGAGTGGTCTTCCAGCTCCCTGAAATTGGTCAGAGTTTCACCTCATCACCATATTTTCAAATTTGTTGGTACAGTAGCTAAATGTTTAGAGGGATTTTTTTTCCCTTAGAGATAAGGAAAAGTGCAGATAAATCCAAGGAGGACATTGGGACCTGTATTTCTGTAGTACTCCAAGGAGGACCCTGGGACCCATATTTCTGTAGTACTCCAAGGAGGACATTGGGACCTGTATTTCTCTAGTATGCCCACATTTTTTTTATTGATCTCTGCACGCATCTATCAGCTGACTTCTGTCTACCAACTATCCAGCATCTCTCCTTCCACCCAGGGTGTGTGTTCTTATTTCTCTTCTGCTTATTATGTGTAATAATAACACTTTTCATCTTTCTAGTTTAGTTTAATTCTACTATGATTTTCCATACATGACAATTATAGATTTATAACTTCTTTCTTCTATTGTCGCCCTACGGCAAGCCTAAAATTGCTTTGGGCTTATACATTCTCTTCTTGAATACTTCTGCACATGGGTCATTTTGTGTAGCATGAGGGGGTCTGCTTGTTTGTGGGATTTTTTGTATGTCCTGCCTGGCCCCCCAGCTGTTTAGTCCCAGAGAAAAATCACACTGAGATCTCTATAAGTTATAATGCTGATTGGCCCATTAGGTCAGGCTTCTTACTGGCTAACTCTCACATCATGATTAACCCATTTTTTCTGATCTATTTTAGCCATGTGGCTCAGTACCTTTTTCAGTGGGGCAGCTCACATCCTGCTGCTTCGGTGATCTGGGCAGGAGTGGGAGGAATCAACTTCCTCCTCCCCAGAATTCTCCTGCTCTCCTTGCATCATTTCCACTTCCTGTCTGGTTTTCTCACCTGCACCTCCTGCCTGGACAATCAGCATTTATTTAAAACATGATTGACAGAATACAGACAATTTTCCCACACCACTTCCCCCTCTTTTTTAAAAAAAACAAACAAAGGAAAATATCCATAGTCCATTTTTTGGGAATGTGGGCGTAGTATTCCAGGCTACTTCCTACTGGTTGGGGGCGCTGATAATCTTATGGGGAACCTAAAGAAAATTTAGAGTTATGATCAAGTCCTGACTGAAGTATCCTGTGAGTCTTGATCATCTCAGGCAGCAGTCTTGAACCTGTTCTGGATGAAGAACTCAGACATCTGGGCCATCTGTTCCTACCAGAGATTGCTCAGGTGGTCTCCCTTGGTCAAAGATGATTTTTCTTAACTCTGAATAAATCCAGAGCCTCTCATTTTCTGTGGAAACAAAAGCAAAATCTCTTCTCCAAAGTAGCATACCTTTTGACTTCAGTTTTGAAGCCAAGGTATTTTCAAAATACCTATCTTGGATTAATTCTGCAGCATTTATAAGCAAATATCTTTTAGCAGCTGTTGCTCCTTCCTCAGCATTTAAACAATTTAAAGAGAGCATAATAGCATACAGTATCAAGATTCTCTATGTATTTTCCATCTTTACGTGGCTTTATTTTAACCTCTATTTCTTTTATTTTTACTCTTAACTTTTGGCTTTTTGAGACAGATTCTCTGCATATCTTTGTCCTGGAATTCCCTCTGTAAACCAGGCTATCTTCGAACTCCCAGAGATCCGTCTGTCTCTGCCTCCCAGGCTACTCGTTCTTTCTTTTTTTCTTTCTTTTTTTTTTTTTACTCTGAGAACTTTATCCTTTAGCCTGTATATATTTTTAACACAATGTAAACCATTTAGAGGTT
This sequence comes from Myodes glareolus, assembly GCF_982192425.1. Taxonomy (NCBI): domain Eukaryota; kingdom Metazoa; phylum Chordata; class Mammalia; order Rodentia; family Cricetidae; genus Myodes; species Myodes glareolus. Next base: position 13,983,480 of record NC_142047.1, on the reverse strand, counting down.
TTTTTACCCTTTGAATCTCTCTTTACTGTATATCTCTCTTTTTCTGACCACATGGGTCTTTAATTTGCTAAGGAATATGGAGAAAACAACATTCAAAAGCTCCTGTGGCTTTTCAAGGTCCTTGCCAGGAAGCAAGCTGCAACATTGTATCCATCCGAACAGCCTGCTTGAAAGTCAAGAGTTTTCCCTGGCAGGATAGCCTAGAAAGCCGGCATTTTAAAACAGCATAGCATTTTTCCTACCATGGCTAAAAACCAAAATGCTTCACTCTAGTCTTTCTCAAGCTCTCTCAGGCTTTCTGTGGATGCAGTTATCCATTCTGTAACATGAGGGGAGACGGCTTGCTTGTGTTTTTCTGTCCCACCCAGTTGTTTAGTCCCAAAGTAAAATCAACCAAGAGATCTCTATAAGTTATAATGCTGATTGGCCCATTAGGTCAGGCTTCTTACTGGCTAACTCTCACATCATGATTAACCCATTTTTCTGATCTATTTTAGCCATGTGGCTCAGTACCTTTTTCAGTGGGGCAGCTCACATCCTGCTGCTTCGGTGATCTGGGCAGGAGTGGGAGGAATCAACTTCCTCCTCCCCAGAATTCTCCTGCTCTCCTTTCATCATTTCCACTTCCTGTCTGGTTTTCTCACCTGCACCTCCTGCCTGGCCAATCAGCATTTATTTAAAACATGATTGACAGAATACAGACAATTCTCCCGCACCAATTTTGGATATGTTAGTACATAGGGTTTCTTTTTGAATATCTTCACATGGAGTCATTTTGGATACTTTAGCACACAGGATCATTTTTGATACTTCTGTAATTAGGCTCGTTTTGGATACTTCTGCAGGTAGACCTATTTTGTTCACTAACTGAAATGTTTTGCCTCTAAGAAAAGAGCCCAAGGTCTCTTTCATGCTAGCTTCTTGATGAAATAAATAAATATTACAAATAACCTTCTCATTTATACAAAAAGTCATTGCAATTCATTTTCTTCCATTAATTTCTTGATTCCAATGTTTTTCATATGCTACTTTTTTTCATGCCTACATCTAACAACTTCAGTTTCCTCCATATATTAGTTAAAACCTGATAACAAAATGAAATGTGTCTATGAACAAATTTAATTAACTTTACTATATTTGTATGCATATTGATTTTGTAATATTTCTGGGCTCCTTACAATAATAACTTTAAATACTTATCATTGGTTTCTGCTATTATTTCATTGAGATCTCATTAGATCATGGGGATAATTTCAATTTCTTTGTACTTTTAAAGGTTTTATTTGTGTGCTATGGTATGATTGGCTTGAAGAAATTTCCATTTGTAGCTAAGATTGGTTTTGGAGAAGGTTCCAATTGCAGCAAAAAGGCATTTGTTGCTATATTCTGTCTAAATTTGCTAAGTCCATATTGATCCATCCTGAATTTTAGCTCCGAAATTTCTTTGCTTAGGTTTAGTTTGGAAGATATTTCTAAATATGAGAGTTGGGAGTTGAAACCCTCCAGTATTATTGTGTTATGTCCTAGATGGCTTTTTATGCCTTTTAGCAATTGTTCCATGAACTTATGAGGCCCCATGATGACAATTAAGGTAGTCATCACTACTGGTGAAAGAAGGCCAGTTCAGGCACCTTCTTCACTATTGCTTAGAGTTTTAGCTGCGGTCATCCTGGTGGGTTCCTTGGGATTTCTTGGGTGCCAGTTTTCACGGTAGCCCCATGATGGCTCCCACAATGAAGATATTTCTTTCCATGCTATCTTAATTGTCATCATAGAACCTTCATCCAGCATATGATGGAAACAGATGCAGAGATCCATAGCTCAGTACTGGGCTGAGATTCCAGAGACCAGTTCAAGAGAGGGAGGAGTGATAATATGAGCAAAGTGGTAAAGACCATGATGTGGACACCCATAGGAACAGCTGACAGGAGTGAGTGGGAGCTCACTGACTCTGGACGGACAGTGTGGGAACCTGCATAGGAACAAATTGGACCCTCTGAATGTGGGTGACAATCTTTATGGCCATTGGTAGTGGAACCAGGATTTATTCCTATTACCTGAACTGGCTTTTTGGTGTTCATTATTTTTGGAGGGATACCTTGCTCAACCTAAATGTAGATGGGAAGGCTTTTGTCCCGCCTCAAAGTAATGTGTCAGACTTTGTTGACCCCATGAGAAGCCTTACCCTCTCTGAGGAGTAAATGGCAGGTAGAAAGGTGGGAGGATGGAGGGAACAGGAGGAGGGGAGGGAGTGGGTGTAAGATAGGTATGTACAATGAGAAAAGATAGTTTTAAAAATAATTTAATGGATTTAACATAAAAGAGATTATGAGGCTCCAAATGTTTGCTTCATAATTGCAGTATGTACTAGCTGAATTGCTCCGTTTATTAATATGTAGTGTTCTGCTATCTCTTCTAATTAGTTTTAGTTGAAGCATACTCTATCAGCTCTAAGGATAGTTATGCCTTCTTGCTTACAGTTTCCATTTGCTTAGTAGTCTCTTTTCTCTGCTTTGACACCCAGTGTGTGAACACCTGTCTGTTGGAATGGATTTGTCTTTCAGTTTTGCCTTCTTCTGAATATTTGAATGTTTTCTGTAAATCTTTCTAGAGGGATGTCCAAATGAAGTTCAGCTACAGGGCCAGATAAAATTTGGTGCGCTGACTGCCATGTGGGGCCACTAAAGTCATGCCACGTTGGTTAGGAGTCAACAGAACCAAGCTTGAGGCTTCATGTTTGTCATCAGGTGATCATATGAAGTTCAAACCCTGGTCCTACAGAAGTCTATGAGTCACTATGAGTATAAAGTCTCCTCTCCTTTCTTCTATGAGGTGCTGTCTCCCTTGGCCAAGAATCTCTTCCACAGGGCTACTTCTAAAAGTGAAGTGGCCCTCACTGCAGGCCTATTCAAAAAGAATGCCAGGTCATTGGCTGAGGTAAATTCCATGCTGGGCAGTTTCTGTGCCTGTTTGTCTTCTCTCCTCATGGATCTTTCTTGCCATGGGAAGCGGTTGACAAGGTCAATGGATAGAGTTTGTTAGGGGCTCACATCTAGACCAAGCTTTACAAGTTCTGGAGTGATCTTGTGTGAATCGTGTTCCTTAGACACACTGCACTCTTGTGTAAGTTTTGGTGTGAATAAAGAGTCACCTTCCTGAGCACATCACATGCATAACTTCTCCTCATAAGACAGATACAATCCACACGTGGGTGGTAAAGCCACCTGGTCAGAGCATAGGGGAAGCAGCTCTGCACCAGACAGTTAGAATTCTCAGGTTTTTTCTTCACCACATTGCACGTGGCTTCTTTTAACCCACCCACATTCACAATGGTGTGCTCACTTACCAGATGATTTGTTTGTGTTTTTGAAGACAGGGTCTCACTATGTAACCCTGACTGTCCTGCAGCTCACTCCGGAGACCTGATTGGCATAAAACTCACAGAGATCTGCTTGCCTCTGCCTCCCATGTTCTGGGATTAAAGTGTGTGCCACCATGCCCTGCTCCATTTTAAAAATTATAAAGTTAACACAGGCTCCAGTATTTAAATGGTCTGCATCAAATTCCAATCAGACACAGATGCAAAACTCTGAGGGACCTAGAACCCACACCTGCTGGTATTGCATGCTTTGGGCAAACATGTACTATCATTAAAAAGTAGGTATTGGCAGAATTCTGGGCTATATTGACAGAGGTATAAATATTATTTTTGCTTTGCTGTGACTTATGAAGTACTGAAGAAAATTTCTCTTACGGCTGGTTGTAAAAACACATCAGCTGCCATGGTTCACTGCCTTCACCGGAAGACAGAGAAGAGCTCTGGGAAGCTGTACTGAAATCGGCAGGGGCACCTGTCCTAGGGGCACCCAGCCTTTTCCCTAGGTGTCATCTCTTCTGTAGTTTTAAAGAAGCTATCTGGGACATTTTCTTGACTCTTGGAAACAGTATTAGCCTTCTAATATTATTGAGATTGGTTTTATCTCTCTTTTTTATAATAAAAAATATCAAATGTCATAAAACACACAATAAAAGTATAATGAAAGTTGTATAACAATGCCGTAGTTCCTTCCAAATTTAATATGTGATAGTCTTATTTCCAAATGTATTTGAAGAATTTAAAATTCTACATTCCCACATTACCATTCTGAATACTGAGGATGGAGACAGTGTGTACAAAGATTTTTATGAAAGATTTCATAACTCATGTTGTCTTATTACAGGCTATCTAAATTATAACAGTTACAACCTACTTTTCTGTTTTCAGAGACAATTTCTGTGAAGAGTCAAAGATAATTAACTACCTATCCATTTATTGCCTTCCGTCTATTCATCCCTCCATCCAATTCATTGAAACCGTTCTCTTGATCTAATATAGAGCCACCAGAACTTGTCAATAACTTTCAATTTGATCATAATCTATGAGACACTCAGTCAGCATCTGTAACTTTTCACCCAATCATCTAAGTAGTTGTTGGTGAATCTTTACAACTCACAATAGTTCGTATATTGGCCAGCTCCATCCATCCATCCATGATAATTTTGGAAACATGGTATCTGGGAGGAGATGCAGGAATAAACTAAACATTCTCTCTGTTCACCAGGACAATCTAAAGACAAAAACAATCACATAACTCATGGGTTATACGTGTTGGGAGTACAGAAAGGAGACATATTAATGAGCGTCAGCATACTCAACAAATGTATTGAGGTATTTGAGGACCGACTGAGCTTTGAGTAGTTTATTATCACATGGAACCTCCCAGGACATATATTTAAAACTAGAGGATATAGGGATGTGGGAACTACTCCCTTTGTAAGGATAAATACAGATGATGTCTTAGGATTCAGCACATTGTACATTGTACACTAGAGTAACTCCTGGATCCCCATAGACTACCTCTAGCATTCTGTTCTTGTACATCCATGGATTGAGTCCAATTTGACTTTGGGTTTTGGATTATGGTTCATCAGGCTCAAAAGATAATGAAGTTCAAACATTTCAGAGTTAAGAACAGCTGCTTTCTTTTTCTCTTTGGATTTTTGAGATGGCCTCACTATGTGCCTGTCTGACCCCTCAATTCTCCTGTTTCACCATCTTCAGTGGTGGGATTATAGGTTTTCTCCTTTATGTCTGTTTCACAAATGTTTTTGTATGTATACCCAGAATGGAAAAATATTTCTTCCATCCATAGGAATGCCCATCACATACAAGATTATTTTCTATCTTTAGGAAACTCCAGAAAACCTAAGATCATATGACATATTTCTAAGAGTTTCGAAGATGATTCTATGGGAAGAGAGAGAACCTGATTGCCTGAGAAAGAGCCTAAGACCCTTGGATGATAGAGCTCTAACTCATAACGGAGTTGCTTTCCGTACATGGGTCAGATCCATTAGCTAAGTGTCACGTTGTAATTGCTTTGAAGATGATGAACATACAGCACAGGAAAGTACAGAGTAGAATGACTTTCAGTGAGCAGAGGCATCAGAGTTTCCCAACCAAGACTGACTCTTTCACTTTATGAATGTGTTGTGATAGAATCTTCAGGTAACTAAGACCAGAGACACTCAGGAGCAAGGGACTCAGGATGCAGCTGAATCCAGGTGCTGAGAACGTATTTGGTGTCTGCCAGTCTCTATCCCTCTATTTGCCCTCTATCTGGCTGACTTCTCTATGTAGCAGGTTTGTTCCCTGGGAGGTTGAATACAGCAACACTCCAGATGTAAATGGCATCTGTTAGGAAGCCAGCTTTCTCCAAACTTTATCAATATATAGGTGTAAACTCTGTCTTGGAGGTATCTTTGAACTGCTATTTATATTTAGGGGCATGGTAACTCCATGTCACATGTAGTTACCTAAACTCATGACATCCGGATAAGGAAGAAGACGTGAGGGCTGGGACGTGTTTTCTTCGGCCACTCCAGATCGTCTCAGCCCTCCCTCCCTCCCTTCCAGTTACCATATGCACCACTTGCAATCATGCTGTTTTCACTGGTCCTGCCGAGGAACTTGGGGTGTTGTGGCGAGAGAGAACAAGTAGGGGGGAAGATGAAGGGAAGGTCAGGCTTTTCCAGAGCACCAGTGACCCTGACTCTGCTTCCCCCCCACACACATTCATACTCACACTCAGACACCTACACACTTGCACCCAGACACACACACACTCAGACATTCACAGTCACACTCAGATACACACTCACACTCAGACACAATCACACTCAAACACACACTCATACTCAGACACACACACTCATACTCAGACACACACACACACACACACACACAGTGCCCATGCACAGAGGACACTGTAGGAATCAGAAAGGAAAGGTTGATTAAGCACCAAACACAGCTCAGAGACTTGGCTTTGTACAGGGAAGGCTTCTTAACACATTCTCTGTTTTGTCTTCACAGAATGTTTTTAAGATGGGTTTGCACAGAGACTCCAGACAGGTAAGGACCATTGCTTTCTGGGTTAGACTCTTTTGAGTCTTTTTTTTTTCTTTTTTTTTTTTTGAAAGTAATTTTATTAAATTATAAAAGTTTCCATTTACGCCCCTCTTCCCAACACCCTCCCACTCCCCCCCCCTCTCCTCCTCCCTCTTTGCCCCTAAGGGCAGTCAGGGTTTCCAGCCCTGTGGGAAGTTCAAGTTCGTCCCCCCTCCCTCCAGGTCCAGGAAGGTGAGTATCCAAACCGACTGGATCCCAAAAATCCAGTATATGCAGAGGAAACTAGTCCCAGTGTCATTGTCTATGGCTTCTCAGAAAGACTCTGGGCCAGCCACATTCAGAGAATCCGGCCACATTCAGAGAATCTGGTTGGATCACGTGCTCGTTCAGTCGCAGTCCAACTGCCCTTGGTAAACTCTCATTAGATCCGACCCCTTGTATCAGTGAGTGATAGCATCCCTCGCAGTCCTTCGTCATTTTCTTCGTCCTTCTGCTCCTCATTTGGATCTTGGGGGGCTCAGGCCGGTGCTCCAATGTGGATCTCCGTCTGTATCGCCATCCATGTCCAGATGAAGGATCTATGGTGATAAGCAAAATATTCATCAGTATGGTTATGGGCCAGGGCCGGTTCAGGCACCCTCTCCTCTGTCCAGAGAACAATCTGGGGATCTCTCCTTGGACCTGGGATCCCATATATAATCAAGTTTCCTATAAACCCTAAAATGACTCCCTTAGTTGAAATATATTCTTCCCTGATCCCTTATTCATCCTTCCTCCCTTCCCCCCATCCCGGACAACCGAGCTTTCTCCATTCCTCCCCTACTCCCTTCTCTCTAACCCTCTCCCCTTCCAACAACCCTCCCACCCGCCCCCATGCACCCAAGGTTACCTGGGACTCTTGACTATTTCCTACCTCCTGGCGGATAGCTAAATAATCTTCATCAGGATCGTCTTCTTATTTAGCTTCTCTAGGATCACGAAAAATAGGCTCAAAGACCTTTAAATTATGGTTAGAATCCACTTATGAGTGAATACATACCGTGTTCCTCTTTTTGGGTCTGGCTTACCTCACACAGTAAAGCGTTTTCTATGTCCATCCATTTGCATGCAAAATTCAAGATGTCATTATTTTTTACCGCTGAGTAAAACTCTAATGTGTATATGTTCCACACCTTTTTTAACCATTCTTCTATTGAGGGGCACCTCGGCTGTTTCCAGGTTCTGGCTATTACAAAGCAAAGGACACTGTCAGTAAGACAAAAAGGCTGCCTTCTGACTGGGAGAAGATCTTCACCAACCCCTCATCAGACAAAGGTCTGATCTCCAAAATATACAAAGAATTCAAGAAACTAGGCACTAAATCTCTAAATAACCCAATTAAAAAATGGGGTACTGAACTGAACAGAGAATTCACAACAGATGAACTTCGAATGGCCAGAAGACACTTAAGGTCATGCTCAACCTCCTTAGTGATCAGGGAAATGCAAATCAAAACAACTTTGAGATACCATCTTACACCTGTCAGAATAGCTAAAGTCAAAAACACTAAGGATAGCCTATGCTGGAGAGGATGTGGGGTGAGGGGAACACTCATCCATTGTTGGTGGGAATGCAAACTTGTGCAGACACTGTGGAAATCAGTGTGGCAGTTTCTCAGGAAACTGGGAGTCAACCTCCCTCAGGACCCAGCAATTCCACTCTTGGGAATTTACTCTAGAGATTCCCTAGCATACAACAAAAGCATTTGTTCAACTATGTTCATAGCAGCACTATTTGTAATAGCCAGAACCTCTTTTGAGTCTTAACAGCGCTTTTACTTCAAATAACTCTGAGTAATCCTTCTGTTTGTGGAACTCCGGTTATTCCTGTGTTGGCATTGTAGAGACCCAAAGGTGGAAATATTGTCAGTTAGCACAGACAGAGGGATCAGAGGCAGGGATTGAATTTACTCACAACTCCCTGTAGAGTGCTCCTGGTCAGCAACTCAGCGCCCTGGGCTTATTCCTCCCTTCTCATCCATATTCATCACTCTCAGAATGAGCCTGCAGGGAGAGGCTCCACTAGAACTCTCCTCTCCTGGGAGGCAGAGATGCCCAGCTGGAGGTTCCCTGGGAGGAGCAGAGTCGAAGCTGTACAGAAAGGAGCCTAGACTGCTGTTCTCCTCTGACCTAGGAAAGTCCAACATCCCCCTCCATCTCCTCCCTCCCACCTCTCCAATGCCCAGCTATGCCAGCCACAGTCCTGTCCTCTCTGTTTAAACCCTGGGAGATCCCAGAACTTCCTTACAGGGTATTATGGGAGACAAACGAGGTTCTTTCAGTCATCCAGAAATGATTTTCTGAAGATTCGCTTTGTGTCAGCGGCTGACTCAGCAGCTGGGACATAACAGTGAAGTATGTACAATCTCCTGTTTTTTTGGAGGCTTTTGTCCTAGTAGGTGAAGTGCATAGCAGAATAAAAAATAATGTGTATGTATATAAATGTGTGTATGTGTGTGTTTTATCAATTATAGTTAAATTTAAAATTGGGAGGGGTGGCAAGAGTTGGCCAGTAATTTTCTGTAAATAGCACAATCAGAGATGTCTTTTATGTATCTGTGGCTGAAGTTCATGAGTGAAGCTCTGGAGGGAGCAAGGAAGTAAGCTCTCAGGAAACCTGGAGGAAGAATGCCACAGGCAGAGGGAAGAACAGCTGCAAGACTCGAAGAAGGAGGCTTGGGGATTTCAGGTTGGGGTAAGGAGGAAGAAAGAGGTCTGAAGCTGGGCTGGTCAGAGATGAGGGAAGGGAAACCCCACAGACATGATTTGGCTTGTGACCCCACATGAAGCCGTGCGCATGCCCAGAGGTCTCTGGCAGAGCAATGACCTGATGGAGTCGCAAAAGTCCCCTCAGCTGCAGCGTGGAAATACTGCAGTGTGTAGGAAAGAGCCAGGGCAGATGCTGGGCACACTGGGAGGACATGCATAGCAGTTGTACAGGCAGAGGGTCTCGGTGGGTTACACCAGCCTAGAGCAGTGGGGTGGTATTGGGGGTCTGGACCGTTTTGAAGGGGTATTTGGCATGACTTGACAGTGGATATGGTGTTTACGTAGTTCATGCTTCTCTCTTTCAGCAGTATTTTCTCTTAGTTCTCTATAGTTAATTTTTAACTATAACATAGTTTATTGATATCACAACCAGCTAGAGTCTAGTTGTTTTCAAAATTCACTAATTTAGACTATTAATACAGAGATGCAGGTCACTGTCAGTCATAGATATTATCAATTATGAAATTAGTCATTTGCTAAAGTGAACATGGAAGTCCTAGGTCCGCAGGTGTGAAGTTAGTGTGGTCATCCACAATACCTGCACAGAACAATGAGAGGTTTGACAAGCTAACTGTGAGTCACATAGTCCTAGCATCCCATTTGGAATAAAGTTTTATCATCTTGTCTCACCATTCATAATGACACATGTCCAGTTTTGTGGCTGTTTTTGCCCAATTTTTAGTGTTTGCTGCTTTGCTTAGGACGCTTTAGAGCATAGTGATGCTAATATGTCCCGGGCCCCTGCAGAAGACAGGCTGTGAGGATCCTTATGAAGAAAACACTCCTGCCAGGCTTGATGTACAGTGCTTCTCAATCTTGCATCAATGTTGATGAGACAACATGACAAAACACCCAAAACAGGGAGAAAATTGCCTAGATCTTAGGGAAACCATGCTAAAGAATGGTCAAGTGATACCTTTAGTGTGTGACAAAGCCAGGAAGAGATGAAAAATTAGGTAAATTAGTGGATTCAAGAGACAACATATTTATAAATCATAGTAGACTTCATAATTGTGACTCTGAAGCCAAAGAAATTTATTCTTGTGAGACTGGTGCTTGGGGAAATGCTAAGTCCTATCAATCTGGTATTTTATTATAATATTTCTACATACACTAATTCTTCATAATAATTTTTGTTATATGAGGCATCTTTAAACCTGGGACCCACATGTAATACAAGGGTGATGGTAATGTTGTGAACAGAGGTTCCTAGGATCTTAGCTCTGAAATCCCCCAGCAGTATTGGCTGGGGATTCACTAATGTCGCATTTACAGGCCTAACTGTCAGGAATAGTGAGACTCATTCTGGATGATACAATCTACTTAAGATAGAAATACATATTCTACAATGATATATGTTTAATTACAGCTAAGGGACCCTCTGATCCTTCCTTGCCTCCCTCGACTTCTCACTGAGAGATACCCCAAATTAGGCCTTAGTGGCCCATATTCCCTTAATTTCCGTCTTAGGACCCCAAGTTACTTTGTTCCACACCCAAGCCATGGGGTTTATGTTATAGACGCTCCCTTAGAAAGTCATAGAGGGATATGGGTTACTCCTGGCATTATGTGCTCTCTTCCCCTTTTTAATTGATGGAGTGGTGCTGCCAAAGATGCCAGAAGAGATCCTGGCTGAGAAGAACTTCAACACTGTGCCCTACATCATGGGAATCAACAAGCAGGAGTTTGGCTGAATTCTGTCAACTGTGAGCATAAACAGACTTCTTAGTTAAGACACACCCATCACTTGCCCATCATTCTTCCAACATGAGTTCTTTCTTCCCCAACCTCTGCTTGTGTCTAGGGTAACTGTCTCATTTATTATCCATGGATCCTTACATTGAGACATTTTCTTCCCGAGCTAAGGGAAGAAAATAAGTGGATGGTCCACTCCTGGAAAGCCTAACTCAATAACCCCTTTGTTATTCCATTAAATTTTGGTGCTTGATGTGTCTAGGCTGAAGGAGACTACAGAGATAAGGTTCAGGCAATCAAACAAACATGGGGTCTCTCAATGGGAAATGGCTGCAAGTGCAAGAGAGTCAGACTGGGGAACCACAGCTCCCACCATGGACTTGAACACGACCCCCATAAATCTCCACACATGCTCTCATTACACATCATTGAGAGATTCAAGATCACTTCCCCAAGTTAAAATACACTTTTAAAGGGGAAGAAGGGTTTTCCTTTCCTTTTCAAAGATAAAAATAAAATTGAGACATTAGGTTAAAGAGTAGGAGAGTTTACCTTGGCGAAGAGGGTGGTGAAAGGGAGAAGTTCAAACATGACTTGAACTCAAGACCCAGATAGAAACATCTCTAACCCTGTGAGGTTTCAAGGCTACGGAGCTTGGAGAGAAACTGCAGAGTTCCGGTAGAGTCTTTACAGCCAGACATTGGATTCCTTATTCAAAACTCAACTGCGGGAGAAACACATTTCACGGTAGATAGAAGTTCAAGATGAAGTAAAGTCACAACTGTAGTTAGAACGTTGGAGACTGGAAGATAAAAACAAGAATTGCCACCTCCTGTGTTTATATTACAAAAAGGTCACACAGAGATTAATGATACTTATTCTCACATACTTGGGTGTGAAGTTTCCATGGGCAGAGAAGTGAGGATAATCTCTGGGTTTCTGTAGCAAGTTCCCTGAGGCAGATGTCAAGGGCTGTCTATCTACAACCACGTTTTAACTGAAGAACAATTTCTCCTGAATGCAGCAGGCTTTTCCAGCAGTGGTTATCTGGAGACTGGAGCCACCTTGTCATGGGGCTTTCAGTTGCTAGAAGCTATGCTGGAATTAGACCAAGTAACTGAATAGGCCTGATAAAGGCTGAAAATTCCACAGCTCTCACGGCAGAAGGGTTTTGTAGATATCAGGGAATAAAATGGATAATTTTTGATTTTCCTGCTATGTCTGTGAGGTATTGTTTCCTACATGCTTTGAGGATTATTTGACCCTTGGCCTGATCAATACACACATTTAGAGTATCTTATCTTTTTCATGCCTGGATTTCTATACAAGCCTATCTGTTTAATTGGTGTTTTAAAACTTATAAACAACCATGCCCATCGAAGCCCAGCACAATACCTTAATTCTTCTCTGCCCTAATTACTTGGTGTCTTAGTTAGGGTTTCTGTGCCACAACAAAACACCATGACTAAAACGCAAGTTGTGGAGGAAGGGGTTTATTCAGCTCACACTTCCATATTGCTATCCATCTTGGAAGACAATCAGGAGAAGAACCTGGAGGCAGGAGCTGATACAGAGGTGCCGCTTGCTGGCTTGCTTTTCCTGACTTGTTCAGTGTGCTTTCTTTTAGAACCCAGGACCACCAGTCCAAGGATGGCATGGCCCACCATGGTCGCTAATTAAGAAAATGCCTTACAGCTGGATTTCACGGAGGCATTTCCTCAACTTGTGAAGTTGACACAAAACCAGCCAGTACACTTGGCCTATTTGGTTCCTTCTGCTAACTGCTGGGGATTCACCGGTGTTTCACCATGTTTTTAAACAGATGATGAACTATCCGGCCTTTAAAGTGAAACTGGACCAGAAGACAGCTACATCCCTTTTGAAGAAGTCTTCTTTTATTCTTGGGGAATTATGTCAGCTTGTTAATTATATCACATCTTTGAAACAAAGAAAAACTGTGAATTTGTCCCAGAGCACAAACCTACTGAATGTCATGAGATGACTGGGGTCTTCCTTCTGTCCCCATTTTTCTGATCTTCCCACATCACCACCCAGGAGGGATTTGTTCAGGGCTCAAGAGGTTCATAGTCAATGAACTGAAGAAGTCACATAAATCACATAATGGTCCTTTTCCTCATCCATTCTAGAACCTTCCTGAAAGACATCAACATTAATCCGACCACTTTGAACCTGATAGAAGAGAAAGTGGGAAGTAGTCTGCAACACATGGTCACAGGAGACCACTTCCTAAGTAGAACCCCAGGAGCGCAGACAATAAGAGAGACAATGAATAAGTGGGACCTACTGAAACTGAGAAGCTTCTGTAAAGCAAAGGACACTGTCAGTAAGACAAAAAGGCTACCTTCGCACTGGGAGAAGATCTTCACCAACCCCTCATCAGACAAAGGTCTGATCTCCAAAATATACAAAGAACTCAAGAAACTAGACACTAAAACTCTAATTAACCCAATTAAAAATTGGGGTACTGAACTGAACAGAGAATTCACAACAGATGGACTTCGAATGGCCAGAAGACACTTAAGGTCATGCTCAACCTCCTTAGCGATCAGGGAAATGCAAATCAAAACAACTTTGAGATATCATCTTACACCTGTCAGAATAGCCAAACTCAAAAACACCAATGATAGCCTATGCTGGAGAGGATGTGAAATGAGGGGAACACTCATCCTTTGTTGGTGGGAATGCAAACTTGTGCAGCCACTGTGGAAATCAGTGTGGCGGTTTCTCAGGAAACTGGGAGTCAACCTCCCTCAGGGCCCAGCAGTTCCATTCTTGGGAATATACCCAAGAGATTCCCTAACATACTACAAAAGCATTTGTTCAACTATGTTCATAGCAGCACTATTTATAATAGCCAGAACCTGGAAACAACCTAGGTGCCCCTCAATAGAAGAATGGTTTAAAAAGGTGTGGAACATATACACATTAGAGTTTTACTCAGCGATAAAAAACAATGACAACTTGAATTTTGCATGCAAATGGATGGAAATAGAAAACGCTTTACTGAGTGAAGTAAGCCAGACCCAAAAAGAGGAATATGGTATGTATTCACTCATAAGTGGATTCTAACCATAATTAAAAGTCTTTGAGCCTATTATTCGTGATCCTAGAGAAGCTAAATAAGAAGGTGAACCTGATGAAAATCATGTAGCTATCCTCCTGGAGATTGGAAATAGACAAGAGTCCCAGGTAACCTCGGGAGCTTGGGGGGGGGAGGGTTGTTGGAAGGGGAGAGGGTTAGAGAGAAGGGAGTAGGGGAGGAATGGGGAAAGCTCGGTGGACTGGGATGGGGGGAGGGAGGAAGGATGGATATGGGATCAGGGAAGAATATATTTCAACTAAGGGAGTCATTTTAGGGTTTACAGGAGACTTGGTTATAAATGGGATCCCAGGTCCAAGGAGAGATCCCCAGATTGTTCTCTGGACAGAGGAGAGGGTGCCTGAACTGGCCTTGGCCCATAACCATACTGATGAATATTTTGCTTATCACCATAGAACCTTCATCTGGCGATGGATGGAGATAGAGACAGAGACCCAGATTGGAACACTGGACTTAACTCCCTAGGTCCAAACGAGAAGCAGAAGGAAAGAGAACGTGAGCAAAGAAGGCAAGACCAGAGGGAACCTTCATCCGACGATGGATGGCGATACAGACGGAGACCCATATTGGAGCACCGGACTGAGCCCCCCAAGGTCCAGATGAGGAGCAGAAGGAGGAAGAACATGAAAAAGGAAATCAGGACTGCGAGGGATGCGATCACTCACTGATACAAGGGGACGGATCTAATGAGAGTTTACCAAGGCCAGTTGGACTGGGACTGAACGAGGACGCGATCCAACCAGATACTCTGAATGTGACCGAATTCTCTGAATGTGGCTGGCCCGGAGTCTTTCTGAAAAGCCATTGACAATGACACTGGGACTTGTTTCCTCTGCATATACTGGATTTTGGGGATCCAGTCTCTCTGGACACTCACCTTCCTGGACCTGGAGGGAGGGGGGAGGAACTTGAACTTCCCACAGGGCAGGAAACCCTGACTGCTCTTAGGGATGGAGAGGGAGGAGGAGAGGGAGTGGGGGGAGTGGTAGGGTGTTGGGAGGAGGGGCGGAAAAGGAAGCTTTTATAATTTAATAAAATTACTTTCTCATAAAAAAAAATTCCAGTTGCCATTGAGAAGTATTTAAGAGACACAGATGACCAAGTTGGAAGTAAAAACCACCTTCTGGAGCTGATTGGAGATGTGGTGTTTGGTGTCCCATCTGTGTTTTGTCCCATGTGCATAGAAGTGAGTCCCAGAGGCTGGACAGACGATGGCCCTTAATTTAACACTTTCCTCTCTGACTGACTTACCTCTTGGCATATACAAATCTGAAAACTGTGGGCACCAAGCCGCTTGCTTAGCCTTATCTTGGCACTGTCCTCTTTGATTTGTGCCAATGACATTATCTTGGGAAAGAATTGAAATGCAAGGGAGTAAAAGGGTGTTGGTTCCAGAAAACCTGAGTTAGGAGAAGAGAAGACAATGCTGGAAGGAAGTGGAAGCCAATGAATGACAACTACGCATCTATTCACCAGAGGTGGAGCTGGGAAGGGCTGGGAAACAAGCAGAACTTGTATCTCAAGGCAATCTCACCTGAGTAGTAGGGACTCAGGGTATTTATCCATCATTGACCACTTGCCATGAGGCTAATCCTGGTCCAAATGGCTGCTGTTTCTGTTGAGTGTTAGGCTCCTGTGCAGATAGTGTGTAGCAGCCAGACAAAGAGCCCTCAGGTAAAGAGCAACAGAGGTGGAGGCAGACAGGAGTCAGGCTGCAAACAGGAACAAGTGACACGCCACCTGTCACAGGCCTCCTTATCTGAAGTTATGCTGGCACATGTGGTTATAGATCAACTACTAGGTGAAGTTTTAGAAGGGGGTTTGGGGTCAGAGCTAGTTTTACAGTATTAGCAGTGGAACCATGGAAGAATAGGAATGAGGTAAAATACCAGGAAGGCTGTTTGCCACCAAGGAGGCCAACAAGGGAGGAGACCTGGGTAGGATAAGAGTGTAGACACTCTCAGTGTTCTTTGCTGATTTCTGTCCACCTCAGTGTGCCAGTATGTGCAGGCTGAGGTCGGTCACAGAACTTTCCGGTGTGACTCAGTGCTGAGCATGGCTATGAGGCTAAGGGAGATGAGTTCACCCTAGGGATGATGATCTGCACAGTAGCAATTGTGGAGCCCGTCTTCTCTCCCAGCTTTCACCCATGAAATTCAAGCAAGTGAATAATTCTCTCTTCCGGATTACTCTCCCTAACTTTCTTGGAGTTTTTTTTTTAAGTTTTTATTTATGTGCAAGTGTGTTTCTGTGTGTGTGCATTCGTGTATGTGTCTGTGTGTATATGTCATGTTTCTGCTGGTTCCTGCAAAGGCAGGAAGACTGTCATGGGAACCAAACCAGGGTCCTTTAGAAGACAAGCAAGTACCCTTCATCACCGAGACATCTGTACAGTCTTCCAAGAGAGATCTTAAATTCATATTTGCAACCATGATGTAAATTAGCTATAGTAGCCACCTGTTGATAATTCAGTTCCCCTAGTTTCAGGTTAGAAGACAGGGGGTGAACACAGTGCTATATTGAGGAGACAGATACAGAAAGAGGGAGGTTATGTAAGAGTATTGGTGATCTATATACACACCAATACATATTATAGCAAATGTGATGATAATAATAAATATGTAATAATATAAATAAAAACACAAAGTGATATTGCAGTTTATGTGTTCAATGAAAAACAATTACTGCAACTTTGCTAAGATTACTGTAATCTTGCTTGAAAACCTGACATTTCCTCTCAGCATTTTAAAATGCTCTTTATTAACAGTACTTATTATGTTGCACAATGTCACTCAAAATGAAAAATGAAGGGACCATGAGATGATGGCTCAGCAGATAAGACACTTGCTGCCAGGCTTGATGGCCTGAGTTCAATCCTTGGGCTTCATATTGCTGTCCTCTGACCACACATGTGCACTGTGGCCTGCCCATCCAACACAAAAACTGGATTGACCTGTCACATGTCAATTCCATTTTTAACCTGCTTTAAACACTGTCCTACCTAGTGTTTTGTAGCACAAATTGTATGAGTGAGTTTCCTTTTCTCCTCACTCTTGCCAACACTACTTGTTTTTATAAGGTTCTTATAAAATACATTCGGACTTGGAAAGACACTATCTCATTGTGATTTTTATTTGCGGTGATCATTGATGCTATACTTATGGAAGATATGGTGTATCTGCTATTGAATTGTTCTTATTTTAGTTTGGAGGCAATGCTCTCCTGGACTTCTCCCACTTTCTTGATTTCTAAAGAAATTTGGGGAAAATGACAGCTGACACTAGTTCTTCTCTGTGGCGTCATCTGTGAAGTTATCAGAATGTGCACTGTTGATTCATAAATAGGAGGCTTATCTTATCACTGGGAAGTCATCAGAATGTGGACTGTTTTTTCATAGATAGGAGGTTTACATCAACACTGGGAGGTCATCAGAATGTGGACTGTTTAATCATAGATAGGAGGCTTACATCTTCACTAACTGAGTCTATTTGTTGTGTGTGTGTGTGTGTGCGTGTGTGTGCGTGTGTGTGTGTGTGTGCACGCACATATGCACAGGTGCTGTATAAGTCAGAAGCGTGTACTGGATCTCTTGAAGCTGTGGTTACTGGTGGTTGTGAGCTTCCCGATGCTATGAACAAACTCTGGTCCTCAGAAAGAGCATCGTTCTTTCACCTAACCACTGGTCTAATTCTCCAGACCTACGTCATTCTCCGTAGACTACACTGGTTGGAAAACATCTTTTTGTCTCTTAGGTAATCCAGGTTGTGTGTATTAAACAGTCTGAATACTCTGACTTTCCCCTGACCTCTGTGGTGGCGTTTACAACACCAGGGCTTTCATGTCTTTCATGCATATAAGTCTTCTCTTTTTTGTAGTTTCATTAAAGTTTTGTTAGTTTTGGTTTTATTTAAAAAGAAAAAGAAACTCTTTATTTCTCTTATTTTATAGTTTCAGAAATCACTTTTTTAAAATACTCTTATGTAATTAGTTTTATGTTTGTGGGTGTTTTGCCATCATGCATGTCTGTGCACCATGTGTGTGCCTTGTGCCCACAGAAGCTGGAGGAGGTACTGGATCCCCTGGAGCTGTGTATGCTTATTGGGAGCCTCCTCGTCGGAGATGAGAATTGGATGCTAAGGATTGAAGGCAGGTCCTCTAGAAGAGCAGTGATCTGAACTGCTGGGCTGAATGCAGAGAGATCTGGTGCTTAATAAAAGGAATCTCATACTAGCTCAGAACTAAAAAATATACAGGTATTTATTAATAAATAAAACTTACAAATCAGGATTCTCTGTGTGAACGATGGATAAAGAGGAGATCCAAACAAACCGAACCAGCAAAATCGGGGTCCAGGGGGAAAGGCAGAGAGGAGGAGGGCCGGACGCACTTCCACACCCAAGTAAATAGTCTATGAGGCCATGCCCCAGTAGGCGGGTAGTTGTTAACTAAACACCTTCCCGCAGCACCTCCCCTTTTGTTTAAGTAAAAGAGTTCTAAACCTACTACAAAATTATATACAGTAAGAACAAATATTCTATTTTAACTAGCTTAAGTCTTATATAATAAATAACTTGACCAGGTCATGAGAGAAATGTAACTACATTTATCTAGTCTTCAACCCCATCAAAGATCCAAGAAGGGAAATAATGTTACGTGAGTGATTAGGAAGTGCAGTCAGACAACTTCCAAAACATGCAACAAATCACAGAGACAACTGGCTACCTGGGCAATCACCCAAAGTCACGTTTGCAACGTTGAAGCAACCAACTTTGGCTAAGGCCTATAATAACTGACAGATTATTTTTAAAGGCAAGAAAATTTTCAAAACCATCTTACCCTGTCTTGGCAAGATTTGACAGTTCTGATTATCCATTTCCGGATACTATGTATTTTGACAGTGATTGAGGTATGGGCAGTTCCTTGCCCAGAGGCCAGTTTTGTCAAGAAAACAAGCTCCAAGTGGAGTGTCTTTGGTGCTCAACAATCTCTCAGGAATAGATCAGTGTTGCCAGGAGCGATTGTGTCACACTACCACAGAACTCTAAGTTAAATTAAATGCCATTTTCTACAGCTCTTTGAAGAGGTTGAAGATTATCTATTTATACAGAATATAATCTCTATGTATCTAAAGAACCTGATTAGTCTAACTATAAATATGACAAACATAGATGACTGACTATTGAACTATAATTCTCAATACCTATCTAACTTAAAAACTAAGACAATAAACAAGTGTGCAATAAATTAAGACAATGACCTCCAAATGTAAACAATGTATAAGTATCTTGATCAGAGGTATAAATGTACACTGCAATATGGTAAATATATGTATATGTCAATACATAAAAATGTTTTAAACAGAGGTTGAAGCATGCATTCATACAATATTCAAAATAATTTAACTTTGTATCCATATACAAGAATCTATACCAATGTAATTGTCTATAAACAACTCAAAAATACCAATATATTATTCCATCATCCAATTTTCCCTCTTTTTTAATTTTATTTTTCAAAAAGATCCCTGAACTTAAAAAATTTCTCCTCCAACCCTCAATCATATACCAATTATAATCAACCCCTAAATGATGTCCCTAATCCTGAGGACAAACTTTGCTGGGAGAGGGAACGTCATCCTCTAGAATTACTTCCAACTTCATGGGGACAACGTTCTTTCTAGGGGATCCTTTGAAAGTAAAATGATGGTTAAATTTCAAGATTAATGTCTGGTAAGATTGCAAATAGTCTCTGAGTATTTGGTGGAGGTCTGGTCAGAATGTTGTAAAAGATGTGCACCATTTCAACTAACCAAGTTGGAACTGTCTTGTGCAACTGGTACCCAAAACAGGTCTTGTAGTAGCACTAACAGTATCATGACGTCATATCAACCAGGTGGAGTTGTTATGGGGCCCCATCTTCTTCCTGGAAACTTCAAAGATTACTGCAGGAAAATTCATTGTTCATTGTGGAAAACTTATACATTAATTATATAGACATTTACAGACATGTATTTTCAATGAAAGGGATGATAGATATGAAGGAAAGCAAAGATGTTTTCTAAATTCTTTTTATCTTCTGTCCCATATCATGGCTCCTGATATGAGACAGAAACTCTGGGTTTTTCTCTTAAGAACAGGCTTGGAATTAAAGAGGGACTGAGCCAGAGTTTGACTCCAAAACCAGCTCTATATACTTATGAATATAAATATACAAAGGTATATTTTTTTGAACTTTTTTTTATTTACGGAACATATTTTATTTTCTTGTTGATCCTTATTGGGTAGTAATGTTTTCCATCTGTCAGTATTCAAGCATTCAGGGTCCCTTGAATTTTTTGAAGATGAGTGTTTCCTGCATAGATAAGGACAGAACCCTGCCCCCATCCTATGTCTTTCTTACTACCTGTATGAGTATCATCATTGTGGATGAGCTGTCATGTCTGCTTTCCAAGAGGTTTCTCCTCTTCAAACCAAACCTTTTTTAATTTTGATGGTATCCACAATTTTTCTTCTCCTGTGGAAACAAGAGCAAAACCCCTTCCCCAATGCAGCACATCTCCTGGCTTCCATTGTGAGGTCAGCACATTCTTGAAATAAACCGGTTGATTTAGTTCAGCAGATTTTTCCATTCTCCAATGTCTTTCTGAGGTTCTTTCTCATTAGCGTCACAAGGCTAATAAGACATTATATAATCTATTTTGGGGGCATTTTCCATCCCTTTCTGTTTGTTTAACATATCCTTCATAATTCAATTTGATCTTTCTGTAACTGCTTGACCTGTAGGATTGTGTGGTATACCTGTAACATGCTTAATATTATAATAAGCAAAAAACATTTTATTTTCCTAGAGATAAAAGCTGGACCATTATCTGTCTTTATTTGTGCAGGTATACCCACAATGGCCATAAACTCTAATAAATGTGTGATTACTGAATCAGCTTTTTCTGAGCTTAAAGCAGTTGGCCACTGAAAACTTGAATAAGTATCAATGGTGTGATGTACATATTTTAATTTTCCAAATTCTGAAAAGTGGAACACATCCATCTGCCAGATTTCATTCCTTTGAGTATCCTTCAGGTTACTCCCTGCAGGTAGCAGTGTTTGGTTATATAAAGAGCAAGTAGGGCATCTCTTTATAATCTCCTTAGCTTGTTGCCATGTAATAGAAAACTCTTTTTTTATGAAATTCTGAGGCATGCAACATGCTTCCAATCAATAATTGATCAATTTCTTCATTACCTTGTGCTAGAGGACCTGGCAGACCCGTATGGGATCAGATATGTGTTATGTACATTGGAAAAAGCCTATTCCTGATTATGTCTTGCACCTGGATAAACAATGAAGTCAATTCTGTATCATCTGGTATAAAGTCAGCGGTTTCAAAATGCAAAATAACTCTTTCTGCATATTGTGAATCAGTAACTATATTAAGAGGTTCTTTAAAATCCCTTAGCACCATAAGAATGGCATATAATTCTGCCTTCTGGACAGAATTATAAGGACTTTGCTCCACCTTATTCAATTCATCTGATTTGTAAACTGTCTTCCCTGATTTATTAGCATCAGTATAAATGTATGGGTTCCAGTTATTGGAGCATCACATACAATATGGGGAAGAATCCAAGAAGTCCTCTTTAAAAGGTTAAGTCTATCTTTTTGGGATAGTTGCTATTAATTTCTCCCAAAAGAATTAGCACAAGCCCTTTGCCATGGTTCATTGTCTTCCCATAACTTTTTACTTCATCAGTAGTGAAAAGCACTGTAATTTCTGTTGGGTCTATACCTGCTAGTTGACAAAGTCTCAGTTTACCTTTTATAATTAATTCAGAGACCTCTTCCACATAATTTTTTAATTTTTTACTTGGTTTGTGTGGTAAAAAAAAAAGATCCATTAGAAAATAATAATCTTCCCTCTGCATTAAAGTTCCTGAAGGAGAAATTCTGGAAGGAAATATGACTAGAATACAACTAAGATTTGGATTTACCCTATCCACATTTGCCTCCTGTAATTTTCCCTCAAACATTGTCAGTTCCTTTTCTCCTTCAGCTGTTAATTCTCTAGGACTATCCAAATCTTTATCACCATCTAAGATTTAGTTTAAATGAATTATTAAATCAGGTGTTATCCCAACAGCCAGTCATAGACTGGAAATGTCCCCTAACAATCTTTAAAAGTGATTAACAGTCTGTAACTGGTCTCTCCCAATTTGTGCCTTTTGTGTTCTCATTTTCTGTAAGTCTATTCTGTAACCTAGGTAATTAACAGAATCTCTTCTTTGAATCTTTTTTGGGAGCAATTTGTAATCCCCATTTATGCAAGACTTTCTTTACTTCTTCAAACATCCTTTCTAAAGTATCTATATTTTAATCAGATAACAAAATGTCATCCATGTAATGGTAGATTATAGACTTAGGAAATTGCTTATGAATTATTTCCAATGGTTGGCTGACAAAGTATGGCACAGGTTGGGGCTATTGAACATTCCTTGTGAGAAGATAGTCCATTGATATCTCCTAGTAGGCTGAGAATTATTATAAGTAGGCACTGTGAAGGCAAACTTTTCTCTATCCTTTTCTTGTAAAGGTTATGTGAAGATACAATCTTTAAATCAATAACTATGAGAGGCCATCCCTTTGGTAACAGAGAAGGCAGAGGAATTCCAGAGTGTAGAGGGACCATGGATTGAGTAACCTTGTTGATAGCCCTTAGATCTATCACCATTCTCCATTTTCCAGATTTCTTTTTAACAACAAATACAGGAGAATTCCTAGGGCTAGTAGATTCTTCTATATGTCGAGCATCTAATTTCTCTTGTACCAGCTGTTCTAAAGCCTGCAACTTTTCCTCAGCTAGAGGCCACTGCTTAACCTATATTGGTTTCTCAGTTAACTATTTTAAAGGTAGGGCTGTTGGTACCTCTGAATGTTTATCAATTGCTTTGTGTTCTTGTGCAGCCCGAATGGCTGGTGTCTGTTGTCCATAATATCTTCCAATATTTTCCTCAGAAACATAAGTTTTGGGGGCTGCAGGAATGTTAATCTGGGTATTCCATTGTTGCAATAGGTCACAATCCCACAAATCCACTGCAATATTGGTTATATATGGCCTTAGTCTTCCTATTTGCCCTTTAGGCTCTATGCATTCAACCCCTCTTGTGCTTTGTTTTACCCTAGGTAGTGTTCCAATTCCCAGGAACTGAACATCTACCTCTTGAAGAGGCCAATTCAGATTCCAAGATTCTGGAGTAATGATACTTACATCTTCACCCGTGTCTAATAAGCATTCAATAAAAATGCCATTTATACAAACTCTTAGCTTTGGTCTTTGATTATTAGTAGAAGTCTGCCAAAATATACATTTCTCTGTCCTACTGGATTTTTTTACTCATCCTCCACATTTAACCCATCATTCAGACCAGTATTGCTTTCTACAGCAGGCATTGGATTTTTTAATTTCCTTGGTGAAACACGTTCTCCACTGTACCTGGGAATGACTGGTCCACTTTTGGCTTGGGGACCTTCTAGAGGCCCCTCAAGAAGTTTCCTGACGGTATCAGGTTGCCTTGTCTATCTGTTGTTGTCCTGCATTCATTGGTCCAATGTCGGCCTTTACCACACCTTCTACATATACCTGAGTGGTGTGAGACAATTCTGTATTCTGTCAATTATGTTTTAAATAAACACTGATTGGTCAGTAGCCAGTCAAGAATTATGGGCAAGACAACCAGACATAGAGGTGGGGCAATGAGTACAGGAGAATTCTGGGAAGGAGGAAGCCCATTCCTGCCCAGTCCTGTCCAGACACCAAAGAAGGAAGATGTGACCTACCCTACTGTAAAAGGTACCGAGCCATATGGATAACATACTAGAATAATGGGCTGTATTTACATGCAAGGTGGACATCCAAACACTTATTCACACTCTTGTGTGTTGACTGAGGTTTCTGTCCTGCCCAGTTCCCACATACATTACATCCAAAAAAAAATCACACAGAGGTCTACATAAATTATAAACTGATTGGCTCATTAGCTCAGGCTTCTTATTAACTCTTATAACTTATTAGCTAAAAAAGACCAGTGAAAGAAACACAGTTTTGCCATGAAGGCAGAGTCACCTCTGCCTGCTCAACTGCCCAACTGAACCAACCAATCCCAGGGCAGGAAACTGACCAATCACTGAGCACCCTGAGTCTAAACCCAGAGTCAAAGAAACACACCTTATATTTGAGGCCTGAGCCAGGAAAGAAACATCTTTATCCCTGAACCCAGGACTAAAGACATGTGCCCTGGCTCTGAAACTAGTGTCATAGAAACACACTTTGTCCCTAGAATCAGAGCCAGTGAAAGGAATATGCCCTGGTCCTAAGATTAGAGTCAAAAAGCTAAAAAAGACCAGTGAAAGAAACACAGTTTGGCCATGAAGTCAGAGCCATCTCTGCCCCTGAACTGCTATATTGGCCAATCCCTGGGCAGGGGAAAAATTAACCAATCCCCTTTCTCCCTGGGAAAACTCCACCCCTAAGAGGCCCTATATAAGCCTCTCCACTGCTTCAGTTGAGAGCTGCCGTTAATCCCTCCCTGGAAGAGGATCAGCTTTCCTGAACTCCTCCATCCCAAATGAATCTCTTTCTCAAAAGAGTCTTGGGTGAAAACCTTCATTCACCAGCACGCAGCAGAAGAACCTGGCTGGGAAGTCCTTTAGGGGACTGAGCTGAAATGCCTTGCTGAGACGCTCCACAGGGGGCCTCAGCAAGGCAGAGCAGAGCCGAAGAAACTTGCTAGGATGCTCCTTAAAGGGGGCTGAGCAAGGCCAGCTGAGGAAAAGTAACAACTTTTTGTTGGAGCAGGAGGAGATTGCTACATTTCTGCAGGGGGCTTCCCTTTCGCAGAGTACTAGCAGAAGAAACATCTTGGGACAGAGAAGAGGCATATAGCTCTGCTAGGACGCTCTAGTAAGGGAGCAGAGCAGAACTCAGCTGTAGCTGCTCTCCAGGAGAGGAGCAGGATTCCTATATCCTGCAGGAAGACCATCCCCCACTGCACCCCAGCTTCAGGTAGGCTGGCTTCCCGATGGTCAGGACACCTTTCCTCCAGTGCTGAGCAGTCTCATTGCAGCTCCGGCCTACAGAGCTGTACTATTTTGGCTTTACCCCTGCCCTCCCAGCTGTCTTATTGTGGCTCACCTCTCCCCCGCAGAGCTGTCCTACTGTGGCTCTACCCCTTCAGAGCTGTCCTATTTTGGCTTTACCCCCCCCCCTCCGCCAGCTCAAGGCCCTTGAGAGGTTTGGGCTTGGGGATCTCCCTTCCCCAAGCCCAAACCCCTCTCCTTCCCTCCATAGCCCCTGGTTGCACCCTCTGATTGTCTGCTTCAGGCTCAACTTTCCCAGAATCTATATAAAGGAGTAGAGTGGGAAAGCTTCTTCTGGGGTCACAGACATTAGGGTTTGTGTCCTATAAATGGTGCAGCATATCAGTGGCAAAAGCAAAGATCAAATGCACAAGAAGTCCCTGGGTGTGCCTACCTGGTCTCATTGGGACTCCATGTCTCCCTGTCCCTCACCTGGGGACTAGGTCTTCTTCCTTTGGAGTGAGGAGGCAGAGAATCAACAGCAACACAGATGACGGATTTGCTTCCTCACCCTTTTCCAGTGCCTTCTCTGCTTCTTGGAGGATATGGCTGCCTGTAGGGACTGGTCCTCGCCAGTCTACCGATGGCAACTCTTCAAAGGTTATTATCTCGTTGTTTTCATAGTCAGTGTTCTGGTTCATGGACGCATGCCAGTGCCTATGCTGTCTTCATTCTCAACTTTCTGGACGGGGGTGCAGCCATGCTGCTGTCATCGTTAGCCTACTGATCGGAGGACCGTCCACGCTGTTGTCATAGTCAGCGTTCTGGTTCGGGGTAGAGACCACGGTGTTGATAGTGTCATGTGACAGCTCCCTGAACTCCTGAGGAAATTCATTCAGGTCTTTAGGTGTGCTGATGCTCTTGGTGACCTCAGCATCATCCTGTGGATCTGGGATGGGGTTGCAGATGTGTCTTCTAGGACACACATACATCATGGGATGACTCGATGACCATGATGGAGCTGCCCATCTCCTGGACACGGAGCACATGGAGGGATGGCTGGAGGAGCATGATGTTTTTTCCTTAAAACACTTTCATTTGGGCTTGGGCGTTTTGCCTGTATGTGTATCTGTGCACCCGTGGGCATGCCTGGTGCCTGAGCTGGTTAGAACAGGACACTAAATTTCTCAGAACTACAGTTACATGGTTGTGAGCTACCATGTTGGTACTGGAAATCAATCCTGGGTCCTCTGGGAGAGCAACTAGTGTTCTAGTGCTCTTAACCACCGAGTCAACTCTCCAGCCACCGCTCTCGACCACTGAGTTCTCTTAACAACTCTTTCTTAGGCATAGGGTATGTTGTATATGTGTGTTTCTCACTATGTTGCTCAGGCTAATCTTAAACATGGGGCTCAAATGACCCTTCTGCCTTAGCCTCATATGCTGGGATGACAGGGACATGAATCATGGCACCTAGCTTGTATTTCAAATCAGGATGGACCATGTGTCCAACTTTCCTCAGAAGTGGTTTGGCCTTTTTTTTTTTTAAATATTTCTACATGAGTTTTAGGATTGTTCACCTGAATGCCACTAAGATTCTGCTGCCAGTTGTACTGAATCTATATATTCCTATGGGTAATGTGGGCTTTCTGATAAGATTTATTTGGATTCACAGTGTGTCCTTCCATTTTCTCTTCCTTTGACCAGTGATTTGTTTTTATTTTTGGACTAGACCAGGCTGTACTGGAACTTATTAAGTCCTGCCACCTCTGCCTCCTGAGTGCTGGTTATACCATTAAGTTTGGCTCAAAAAAAATTTGGACTTCTAATCAAGAAATTTTTGCTAAAGCTTTAAGAATTTATGTTTAAAGAATAAGACACAGCCAAGTGGTTCAGCATATTTCTAGTTCCAGCACTCAGAAGGCATAGGCAGGCTGTTCTGAGTTCAAGGTCAGCCTGGTCTACAGAAGGAGTTCCAAGACAGCCAGAAATACATAAAGAAACTGTGTCTCAATAAGAAAACAAGAAACAAAACAAAGAAAAAAAGAGAAAAAGGAGTAAAAAAATAAGACATATAAGAGATTCAGAAAACAGTACTAGATTTATTGAAAGACATGTAATTGAAGTATAATTATGTAAACTTAAATGGCACATGATTATGATTATATTAATCTGAATTTAATATTTACATTTTCAGTCCAGAGCATTACATTCATGCAGTGGTAAGAAGCACTGTTTTTTTTTTTTACCTTAAATGTTCATCCTATTGAGAAATACAAGAGCACTCAGCTAAAGTTGTTACCTACTGTTTGAATATATGAAACCCTAACAGTTTAAGAAAGCCAAAGCCTAGGAAATTTAAACCTTATTTGTGATATATAAAACATATATATATTAACATGTATGTATTAGTATTATATGTGTGTATATTATATAGTAGTTATATCTGGCTTTTGCCTATCTTTGAAAGTTTCCAACATTCTGAACTGTGGCATCTCTCTAGGAGTCTGCTGATGTGTCAAGGAGCTTCTTCTGCTCCTCTGGGATGTCATTCATGGCATCTTCAGACATCTGGTCTGCAGAGAGTGTGTCCTGTGAGAAACTGAATCTTCTAACTCTGGATATTGGCCAGGATCATCAAGAGGTCTCTGCTCTTCTGGGATGTCAATAATGATGTCTTCACACAGCTTTGATACTGTAGCCGCATACTGGGCAGTAATCATGTCCAAAGACCTGATACTGGCCCTGGGGTGAGAATGTCTTTGAACCTGAAGAATGCATCACCTGCATCGCGTGGTGATGAGGAAAGCAGACTTTGTGTATTTAGTATGCTCTGGGTCTTCGGGTACAAAGCTTGGCATATTGGTAGTCGCCATGGTAGCAAGGCAGAGATAGGATTCCTGGGGCTCTCTGGTCAGCCAACCATCTGTGAGCCCCAGGACAGCGAGACCCTGTTCCAAAATCCAAGCTGAACATCCTGAGGGACCACACCTGAGGTTCATCTCTGACCCCATGTGCACACACACAAACCTACCTTCCCAATATACACACTTACACTAACAGAAGTTAAACAGCTGTTACTTACCAACACGTCTTACTTGCTCAGAGATATCTTCTTCGATATCTGGCAGTCAAAGCACGAACCTTCCTCTGCCTCTTTCACATAGGTTTTATAGGAAAATGTTCAATGATGGGCAATTGCCGCAAAGCACATTTCTGTGCATATAATGACATCCCTGGGGCTCTCTGGTCAGCCAACCATCTGTGAGCCCCAGGACAGCGAAACTGCCGCGAAGCACATTTCAATGCAGATTATGAAATCCTACAATAGCCACACAAATATCAGACATCTTTGGGCTTCGATGTAATTTTTCAAATTGCAAACTTTTCAATGTTACTTAAAGTGTCAATAAATTTGAAATATAATCCAGATTATTTTCCTTTTTCAACATTTTTCCCCACTTCATAACATGATAAGCAAGATTTGCATCTCTTTTGCTTTCCCTCACTCAAGAATTTCTCAATGTATTACACAAACACTGAAAGGCACCATGCAGACATAAGTGAACCAGGAATAAAATCAGCACCAATCAGTCCCTATGGGCCGTTTCTCTCGGGTTCTCGCTCCTCACTACACAGTAAGCTAACAGTCTTGCCCACTGTTTGCACCTTGGCAGGTTCTGGGCATCACTGCATTAAATAGCTTAAACAGTAAACCCCCTGAGTTCAGAGACAGCCCTACTTACCTGCAGGCCTGTGGCCACAGCTTCAGCACTTTGCCATTCTCACGTGCGCTTTTCTGAAATCACGCCAACCTTAACAAAGCTATAAGCACTGCTTGCCTGGATGTCAAGAAGAGGTAAATGTCAAATCTAAATCAAGAAATGACCAGCTGTTTTATGCAATTAGGAACTAGGGAAGTGGCTCAGTAGGCAAAGTGCTTGTTGTACAACTGTGAGGAAGGTCCTAAGTGAGAAGCCCAGAACCCAGGTATGTCTGGCATGTAGCACACACATGTAAACCAGCGTTCCTGAGGGGAGCTGAGAGGTGGGATAGAGTCCGGGAAGACCGCAGGCCAGCAAGCCTTATGTGTGAACAGTGAACAATTAAGAGACCCAAAGCTCCTCATCTCCACATGCACACATGACATGGGCATGCTCCCATTTGCAATAAACACATAACATATACACAAAAAGATTAAAATATGCAACTACAAACAGTTAAGGCCTCAGTGTATCCTAGAACTCCAAACTGTCCTGCCTTCAGAACATACTCCTAAACAAACTGTGTTTACATTAAATATATGCACCTTGCCTTACAAAAGAGCTTCATAAGATGAATTTCATTATGTATTCTCAGAACTTCATTTGATTTACATATATATATATATTGTTTTGAAACCATGTACAAATAATTAGATTCTGAGCTCTAACAGTGTGTTTACATGTGCCTACTAGGACTTTATTTTATTATTTATTTATTTATTTAGATACAAGGTCTTTCTGTGCAACCCTGGTTGTTCTAGAACTTGCTATGTTGACCAACCTGGCCTTGAACACAAGAGTTCTGGCCACTTTTGACTCCCAAGTGCTGAGATTCAAGGCACGTGCCATCATACCTGGATAATTATTAGAATCAAAAAAAATATTTATTTTCGGCCGTGTATGTGAGATCAGAGGACAACCCGCTGGCATCATTTCCTTCCATCTACCGTGGGCTCTTGGATGGAACGCCCACTGTCAGACTTGGCAATGACAAGCCTCTTTTTCTGTGGACCCATGTCACAGCTCTATTATTCTGTTTTATTCTCCCTCCCTTTATGATTACTGTGGCAGGGTCCCAGAGGGCAGCTGTGTTCTCTACTTCTGTTTTTACAAGAGTGCTGGGGATCAATCTCAGTTCTTTGGTGTGCACAGTAAGGGCCTTTCCCTGCTAAGCTATCCTGCCAGCTTATGGGTTATCTGAATTAGAATACTGTTGAGTCCCAGAAGTTTTTCTAGCATAAATTACGTCTGTAGAGGACTGCACAGGATGTGTGCCCTCAGATGCTAATCATTACTCTGGCAGTGCAATTCCATGAATTTTTTTTTCTCTTTTCCCCTTACTGAACTGCTAAACTAGATAGATTTGTCTATGTAACTCTTATTACCTAGCCTGTTACTAATCTAACACCATGTCTAGGTTTGTTTGTTTGCTTTGTGACTGGAGCCTGTCAATCTTATCATTAAATTCATTGTTGTCTTCAAAACATGCTGAGAAGCTAGAACTTGGTTAACACAAATGCTCATACCTATTTTTTGTTAATTTACCCAGAGATGCTAAAAGTCACTGACCAGCATCATCACTTTCCTTATTTTGCACAAGCTGTCCAACGTTTCATATGGAGTCACCAGACGCATTCCTGCTCACAATTGGTGAATCGGGATAATGGATGGCATTCTTCTTCTTAATTTGTAAAATGTCCTCACCATGGGCTCTCAGTTCTCTCAGCTCCCAGGAGAGGCTTCATTAGCTGTAGCTGTTGACAAATGGGAAAGCCTATTCCAGATACTTGAAAGAGTCACCCTTATCCTTCTGCTGCTCTGGAACCACTTCTGGTGCCAAAATCTGCAGTAGTCAGGGTTCTCCACAGTTACAGAACTTATAGAAGGAATCTCTCTCTCTCTCTCTCTCTCTCTCTCTCTCCTCTCTCTCTCTCTCTCTCTTTCCACGCACACACACAACCACAAATACTCTCTCTTACCCCCACACCCCCACAATAAAGATATGTATAATGTATGGGGATTTATTAGAATGATTTATATGCTGTAGTTCAGCTAATCCAAAAAATTGGTGGCTATGAATGGAAATCCAAGAATCCGCAAGGCTGGATGTCTCACCTTGTCTTTATTATATCCGAGAATCCTGAAGAAGTAGGCCCTAATGCCAGTGAAGGAATGAACTTGCTAACAAGGCCAGAGAGCAGGAAGGCAAAGAAGAAAATCTTCCTTTGTCTGTGCCCTTTTGTAGGCTTCCAGAGGAAGGTGTGGCCCAGATTAGATCAGAATTAAAGATCTGAATTAAAAGTGTGTCTTCTCTTATCTCAAGCGTCAAATAAAGCAGAAATCCCTCACATTTATGCCTTCCATTTTTAGGTTTTAGTTAATGCCAGATGTAGTCTAGTTCAGAACCAAGAATAAACATCATCATTCAATAAGACAATTCACACCAGGAACATTACTACTGTTTTCCCAAATGGGACCGCTCATGTGGAGTCCAGTGACAATGGGGAGAGGAATCCAGCTCCTGGCCCAATTGTGTTCCAGGAAATGTCCTTTGAGCTCCTCAAGGAGAGGAGCTGGAGGCCCAGGCTCGACCTGTCCTGTTCTTCAAAGTCATCCTTGGACACACTGTGTGCAACCCTAGAATTGCAGGAATTTTAAGGAGGGGGAGAATCACAAGTTACAGCTGCAGAGACGGAAAGTTCCAGGGCAAGGCAAGCTCCAGAAGGAAGAAGACAGGGAGGGGGCGGGGAGTGGCTCAGTTCCACTGAGAGGAAACCATTCCCTCCTCCTAAGCCCAGGGTTTGTATAGGTTCCTCTGTTGTCTTGCATTTGGTCTAACTGATCATGTCACCTGATCTCTGCTCTAAAGCCTAGCACCTGACCTGCATCTGTCCCTGCATGCAGACAGGACTGTGACATCTGCAGGAAGATCAAAGGAGTGACAGGTAGAGAGAGGCTTACAGCTTAGCGCTAAGACATGCCAGTGCCCCTCCTGCTAACTTAGCCAGGCAGACACTGGGAGGCTTGGAAGTTTTGATGAGGACCCCTTTCCTCATCAGTGGCATTGTGGGTCAGCTCTGGCTTCACTGGGCCCACTAGCAAAGGCAGCATCACAATTGTCCCCTTGAGATGTAAACTCATGTGACAAGGTAGAGGTATTTTGGCTTTGGTGAGATCTGTGAATCCAAAGCTACTTCCTCCTGTCCAAAGAATGGAAGCTGAGTTCTTCCTCAGGATGGAACCATGAAGTGTGATCTGCATTAAATATTAGATCCTTACATATTATCGTGTCTCCTCCCTTAGGCGTTAATGTAATTGAGCCCATCAATGCCCTCCCCAGAATGCCTCCCCCCAGGAAAGCAGATTCATTTGAAAACACGATAACACATGGGCAGAATAATTGTTCCATTAATGAGACACTGGACTTACCCTTCCTAGGAAGTCCTCCCTCCACACGGCAGATTCTACAGAATGTCACGGCCAAGCCTGCCTGCTTCCTGATCTCCAACTCAAACCAGAAAAATAAGGCACAGCTTTTACTTTTCCCGTTCCTGTTCTTTTATTCTCTCTCTTTTTTTCTTTTTGGCTTTTCGTGACAGGGTTTCTCTGTGTAACAGTACTGGCTGTCCTGGAATTCACTTTGCACACCAGGCTGGTCTCAAATGCACTGAGATCAGCTTGCCTCTGCCTCCACAGTGCTGGGATTAAAGACATGTGCCACCACCACCGGGCTCACCTTCCTATTTTATCTTCAAATGTTGGAGAAAATCTTTTGCAACCTTGGATGCTCTGCTGAGCTGTCTGTTTCTCTGAAATACACACACACATGCGCACACACACACTCATACACACTCATACACACACACTCATACACATACATTCGCACACACACTCACACACACACACTCATACACACACACACACTCACACAAGCACTACAAAATCACTAATACTGGTCTTAGTATCAGGGTTTCCTCATGAGGGAGTGGAGTGTCCTGAGCCTTCCTCTGAAGATGCTGATGGGAAGCTGCAGTTGGTCCCTAGTCTGTGGGAAGGGTTTAGAGAGACACGGAGGACACGGGCAGAGCACAGCACAAAGTCTGTGCAGATGATGTCACGACCTCCGACATGCTGTGATTGTGCACGAGAAGCTTGCTATAAGGATCCACGGCACAGGTGTTGTCATTTGCAGGACTGAGCCAGCCAAGTTCAGGACTCCAGGGACAGCCCCAGGGAGCCTGGGATGGGTGTTGAGTAAAAATCGTGTTATGTGAGATATGACCTCTGTATGCACAGATATGTTCAATTTATTAGGCCATAGTTTAACAAGGCTCTGTTTAATCTGGAATAATCTGTCCACGGTGCGTAGGCTGTGCTTTAAACGGGCATATTATACAATTCCTGCCCTCTCCTCTCAGTGCTCTCAGGGTTGTGGGAACACAGGACTAAGAATGAGTAGTGGACCCTTCCTGAGTCTGGCTCAGAGAAAATGGACACAGGACTCTGTATATTCCACATGCAGAATTGTTCTTTTCCATGTTGAGGCTAGGAGAGTTACTGGATCAACATGTCTACATGAGGATACGTTGTCATTGTTAGGTGATGATGGAGAGTTCTTCATGACAGCCAGTAATGTATGTGCCTCACCTGCCCCAAGCTTGACAGGATACCCCACCATTGTGACATATCTAAACTTGTTCACCCATGGGGGCCATCCTCATTCAAACTAAGCCACGGAATTCATGTTCACAGTCGTCACACATAAGTTCGTCTGTTTGAGTTCCTGAATTTGCTGGTCTAGAATTCTGTCAGCAATCATCTGTTGCCTTAGAAATTAGGAAATGGTAGAACCAATCCACTCTCTGCACTGAGGAAGGGAAAGGATGTGCTCTTGACCCCTGATCTCTTACAGAAAGTGGCTGCTGCTGTTGGCTGTAAAACCACCACCTCAGCCACCATGGTTCACTGCCTGCGCCAGAAGACAGAGGATGAACTCTTGGAGGTGGCTCAGAAAACGGTAGGTGTGTCCATCCTAGAAGCCCCACCCTGTATACCTGAGCCAAGGTTTCATGTGTTCAGCAATGTTCTGGCTTCATATTTTGTTAAACGGTTTCCTGTCTCTCAGAACTGTCAACCTTCTATCTAAATTGAGATATTTTTCATTTCTTTCTTGTTATGAAATATTTCAAATATCAGAAGCTCAATAATAACACGATGAGAAATTACATGACAGACCCCACACACACACACTTTATCAAAACATAGTATTTTGAGAAATGGCATACTCTGTAAGGAGCTCCGCAGTGAGGAAGCCCAGGCTCAAGGAGCCTGGAACTGGGTTCTATGAGGGTTGCAGTTTACAATAAAACCTGTGAGAATTCAGGGCTCTGGAAGGTGGCAATAGTCAAATGATGAGTCTGCTGATGGGGACTGTCTTGAGCCAAGAGCACTTTTTCACTAGAGAATAACTGACTCCTTGCACTAAGTGTGGTCTTCAAGTCTCCCATACATAAGAAAGGAAAGCTTTGGAAGCCCCAATTACCTGGTGATCCTTATTCTTAGCCACAAGTGTAAATGCTAGGAGATAGAGCTGGAGAATTCACTGCAGTTAAACAGAAGCACCATAATCATTTGTTTGTGTGTGGATTTCACACTTAGAAAACCCTACAGTAATTTAATTTAGGATCTTGCTATATAAAGTGTTAGACCTGACATCGTTGTAGATGAAGAATTTGAGTTGTACAATATTTTAACATTATCGTTTTCAAAATTTTAAGACATAAAATGCTCCCTATTGCCACATATAACTGTCAACCTGAGTTTTGGGGGTGAGACACACAGCAGAACACGTTTAAGGAAAGTGTCACAACTTCTGTCAGTTGGTGTAGAAATCAAGTGCACAGCACACTGGTAGCACAGTTTCTTAGATTTTCCAAGATACTCAGTTAAAGTTCTAGGATTGCCATCAGCCTCCCTACCAAATTATCTCTGAACTATCAATTCATCTTCATAACCAAATCCTGTTCATCACCTTTTTCATCAGTCTAATAGAGATGCATCTAAAACTTTGAATTAATCCTTTTCCAGTCTATTCAGTATCCAGAAATCATTCAGTCAATCTCTACCAGCATACCTATGCCAGACCTCCAAAACAATAGTTTGCTAAATATCTACCTCTTACTTTTCATCTGCATTTTCAGTGAATTCACCTAAATAAACAGTACTTGTATTGACCAGATATATACACCAGCCTGATGTCTGTGTGTCCATCCATTTATGATCCAGACAGAGGGGAGCTAAAAGGGAAACAATGAGGTACACTGAATGCTTTCCTGATCACAGCTGAGAAAAGGCCAGGATGCAATGTGTTTCAGTGTGAGTGCAGGATTTGGGATTTTCTCTTCTCAGATGAGAACAACCTTCAAGATTCCTAGAACAGAAAAAGAAGTGTGTTGCAGAGAATTTTCAAATAATCAAAATATCCTGGAACAAACAGCTTAGGATGTGTCTAGATCTAGACCCTTTGAATTTACTGTTGGGAATGCACTTGTCTCCATTCCTTTCCATTCGTAATTGAAGGAGAGTGTGGGAATCTTCTCTCTAAACTAGTGTGCTTTCTTAGCAGGTTAAAGATCTTAGAATCTAGACTAATACTCTACATGCATGGGAGGCAACTATACTAAAAAATTCCGCAGTAATGTTAAGGGTCTACTCAGCTTTCCCAGCAGAGTTTTACCAAGATGTCTGACTTGAGTTAAGAAGACTGTAGAGAGGGAAGACATTAGGACCAGAAAAACCAACTAGAAAGTTCCACCACTGCATTAATCCAGGGAGGTCTCCTGCTGGACACTGAGCTCCGGGTCACATGCAGTTGTCTGCATTCCTGCAGCAGGAGGAAGGAAGGAAAAGGCAAGGGTGTGGTGGAGGGGAAAATGTGGTTCTGTTGCCCATCCCGGCTGTAGACTTATCTTCGCTCTGGATACTGTGCACCCTCTACCACCACCTTGACCTAATAACTCTACTCTCCATGGGAAACATCAGGGTATTGTGCTGGAGAGAGTAGAAGATGGGGAAAGGTGAAAAATAGAGATCACAGGCAGAGGCCCCAGACATCCTCTCCATGCCCTGGAGACCATGAATGGGTCCCCAGGCCCTGTCTCTTTATACCAGATGCCCCTTATCGATCCTGCTGCACTTTATGCCCAGACCCTGAGGACACAGCATAAGGTCCTCTATTTCTGGTCCCACAAAGGAATAATCAGGAGAAAAAACCTAAAAGTTTAGGCTGAAACTCAAAGGATCTACTTTTGTCTAAGGGAAGTTTCTCACCCACTTTCTCTGACGTTTTCTCCACAGAAGTTTGGTTCTCTTGATTTTCTTGGAGATCCCAGAGAGGTAAGGGCCTTTGCTTTCTGTATGTGAGTGTAGAATCTTATGTATTAAATCCAAGGGAAAGGACTCCCCTTTGAAGAATTCTGATGTCCTTTATGTGTTTTCTGCCCAGACCCAGTGAGGGAAAGTCACTAGCTTGGGTAATACAGCCATGGCAACCAGGGGCAGGATAGCCTGTTTCCTGATTCAGTGCTTGTCCTCAGCAACTCTGGCCCCTAGAGTCACCTATCCCCCTCCAGTGGTCATTTCTTGCTTCTAAAATGACACTGTGGAGGAAGGATGATCAGACCTTACCTATGGCTGAGATGACTCGCGAAGAGTCCAGGAGCCCTCACCGAGGAGCACAGTTCTCAAAGGATGACAAAGGGCAGATGTATGAGAGTGGAGCCTGACTGAGATGATGAGGATACTGCCCTCCTCCAGCATCCAGAATACATGAGTGGGGCCTCTCCTCTCCCTGTCCTTCTCCCTCCTAGCTCTGACCAGGATCGGGTGATGTCAGGTATATAGCATCTCCAGTCTTGTCCCTTCTGTTCCCTCCCTGTAGAATCCCTGTTCTTATTATGTGCAAGGAAGGGTTTAGGAGCTGGGACGTGAAACAAACAAGATTTCCTACTTTCTTAGAAACTGATCTTCTGGTGGGACATAGTATCAGGAAAATAAATTGGTAAGTTATGTTGAGTATCTGACATTGGCAGCAGAGAGAGAGCTGCTGAGTGGTTTGTGTGAATAGCGGGTTTAAGTTATGGCTTGAATAGCCAAGTTATGCTAAAGGGAAATGAAGTCAGCTAACTGAAACCTAGCAATATTTCCCTGTAGGTGAAAAGGCTTGTTACAGGGGGAAAGTGTGTTTGAAGTAGAAATAGCCAGGACAGAAACGGGCTTGAGTCTGGGGAGCTGGAAGAGGTTAAGATGGGCTTAGCTATTGAAAGACAAGGATGGTGACACAGGATGAGAGATGGGTATCCAGAAGGGTCTGAATGGAGCAGTGAAGCCTGTTGAGTTTACAAACATCCCTTTGACTGCAGCATGAAAATAGGTTATAGAGAAGGGGCAGGGGCCATGCAGAGACCACTGCGTGACCGCAGCATAGGCAAGGCGTTCTGGTGTAATGTGTCGGGTCATGGCAGGTTGGAAGGAACCACCAGTAGGTGTGGCATCAGGAGCCTGGAGCTGAGCGTTCTTATGTTGACCTTCAAGCACGAAGTAGATAATGGAAACTAGAAGTGATGAACCTCTAAGCTCTCCTGTGGATGACATCCTCCCTACAGGAAGTCCACACCTTTTAAAACTTCCCACAAAGTGTCATCAACAGGGTCAAAATGTTCAAATGGGGCCACTTAAACCACACACACAACTGTATAAAATTTACAAATTATAATATAGCTATGATTTCAAATTATGCACCATTTCATATGCATATGTAAAATTGTATATGATCTGTTACACAGATGTACATACATATCTTACTTTGCTCAAGATCCATTCCCACAATGCCCATTCCCTGCCAGTATTCTTTCTGTCTCCCCTGGCACAGTTCTGTTTTTAGCAACTCATAGACGTTGTCCCATTTAGGACCCCGACTTGCTATGGCCCAGCCGCGTGAGTCCATGTGCTGGCTAAGCACTGAGATGGGCCGAAAGTGGAGTCTGATGGTAGCCGAGGAAGGGCAGTCACAGATGTTGCGTTGTTCTCTTCCCTAGAGCTACTGTTTGCTTCACGCTATAATTGATGGAGTGGTGCTGCCAAAGGCACCAGAAGAGATACTGGCTGAGAAGAACTTCAACACTGTGCTCTACATTGTGGGCATCACCAAGAAAGAGTTTGGCTGGAGCATGCCTATGGTGAGACCATATAGGACTCTTAGTGGTACCCATAGAGGCTCAGTCCACACAACCCACCTTTTGTTTCTCCGTGCTCTCTCTGGTCACAGTCTCCAACCAGACCGGAGAAACTGTCATACTTCCATGGGAAGATTCTTCAGCATGGCCCAACTGCCCTCTGGGAACTACAGCCCTGGAAAACCCTCTCTCTAGACACTGTCTTTCCTCAAGGAGTCTAAATTTCCAGGCTGGGAGAGTCAGTGGAGAGGACAGTGGTGCAGATGGAGTGAAAAGGGGCAGCTAAGGAGTAGGAGTTGGAGTTCTGCATATCTACCTGCAACAGGAGTGCACAGGTCATCAATGAAATTCAGCCCTATGGTTGACTCGACTCTGGCTTCCATAGATACCTGAGCTGTAGGTCAGGACTTGTATCCTCCCTGCACTTCTAACACTGTCCTAACCTAAATACCACGCATTCTCTGAAGGACTAGTGTGTGTTTGTATTATATAAACTATATATAGTATAGATTTCTATCTATAACATCTAATATATGCAATATATGTGGTATGTGCATTCTCCTGTACTGCATATATTTCTAGATATAATCTCAATTTTTTCATAGGTTATTTCTTCAAACATGAAATTTCACACCTAACAAAGCCTGGTAAAGGAATTTCCTTCTGTATTGGTTTGGATAGTCGACCTTTTTGTTTCTTCCTGTTAATTCCACACGATTCACAAATATTAACCATTGTGTTCAACAACTAACAAGGCCTTGTAAAGGAACTTCTTTCTGTATTGGTTTGGATATTCAACCTTGTTGTTTCTTTCTGTTAATTCCACATGATTCACAAATACTAACCATTGTGTTTAACAGATGATAGGCTTTCCACACATGCTAACTCCGTGGCTAAAAGTGCTTATATCTGTGTTTCAGCCCCCGTTTTCTACTCTGCATGCTTTAGTATAATGCAAAAAAAACCTCATTTGTTGTTTGTTGTTTAAAAATTCCAGTATTTCCAGGATATATTATTGAGTAAAAGATTCCTTTGGAAAGCTGGCAAAAGATGGAGGCTATTTTCAGCAAAACCCAGTTATCTAGGGCTTAGAGACCCAAGACTTCTGTAGGTAATTTTGGGGAGGCAAAGCAGACAGGTGGGCACCACAATATTTACTAACATTGAGTGCTTTGCCCTTCTGACACATGGGCCCCTACTATCTGTAGGTCTCCAAATGGTCTCGGCTCTAATAAAGAGAAAGTTTCTGACCATCAAGACTCATGAGCCATGTCTTTTTCATTCCCTTTCTCAGAAATGCTTTTCTGATCAATTTCTGGTCCTTTTAGAACATCTCTGAGAGTCTGATTCCAGCTGTCATTGAGAAGTATATATCAGGGACAGACAACCCCATAAGAAAGAAAGACCTTCTCCAGGACTTAATGGGAGATGTGATGTTTGGTGCCCCATCTGTGATTGTGTCCCGTCATCACAGAGGTGAGTCTCAGTCCCAGGTGTTGCATGGGAGGAGGATACAGGCTCACCAGCTAGGCCTTCAACTCACCCACCTCTTGAAATAGTCAGTTATGAAATCTGCTGACGATCAGGCCTCAAAAGCTGGTTCCCTATGTCCTGCGATCTTTAGTTTCACTTTTGCCAGTAGGAATCTATGAGAAAGTTGGTCACAGGCAGTTTAGTCTAGGAGATGGTCCCACAGCACACTGTAGAGAGGTGAAGTGATACTTAGACAGGATAGGGGCCAACCTAGCGAGCTGCCTAGCATGTGACCACCTTAGATACACACAGCCAGTGTTTTTCTTAGGACTTTTCTCTCTCAGCAGCTAAAGAGTGGTATGTATCCACCTCTCATTGGGTAAGAGCTCTCCCACAGGAATTGTTAGGTCTATGATGCCTTTATCTGCTGCAAACATGAGCACAGATGTTTATAGTGGCCAGAAAATGGCTCAGGCAAATCCTGTTGGTGTTTTATGTGCATATCAGGCTGGCCTGCCCAGAAATAGGCAATTAGTAAGAAGGTGTGGTTGTTACTTCTCTCACTCCCTAACCAAAAAAAAAAAAAAAAATGACATGTCAAAATTTAAGGGGAGGAGGCTTTACTTTAATTCGGGGCCTCAGAATGTTCAGCCTGTGATGTTGAGAAAGTTTGATCAGCTCGCATCATGGGGGCATGTGAGTATTGAAGCTGTATGGAACAGCAACAGGCATAGTCCGGGTCATTTCTGAGTATGGCCCCAGTGACCCGCCTCCTACCAACAGGCCACACTTTCCTAGCCAATAGTGTGTTAGAGCTTGAATGCAACAATAGTTAAAAACGTTAGCCATAGTGATCTAATTGTCTCCGGAAACACTCCCACAAACACAAAAGTGTGATTTGCGAGTTTTCTTAGCATTTTTAAATTTAACTAAGTTGCTGGAACCAACTATCAAAGTTACCAATTACATCTGCCAAAACTGCTCCGTCTGCGAGGCTAAAATGACTTTCCAGCATTCCTTTCTGAAGTTGCAGTTACCTATGAGAAACTGCAGGGATGAAGGAAGAATGGAGAATATAGCACAATGACATATTTTGAAAGAGAGAAACTTTTTAACATTTCTTAAATTGCAAATTGATAAATTTCACCTTCATGCAATGCCTAATAAATATATCTGCTGATTAACACACACATTTCTTCAAATCCTTAAAACATTTTCTACAGTGAGAAGACTTGAAATTTTCTCTCAGCTATTCTTAAATGCATGATTTTATCATTCATATATATGACACTGTGGGTTGGGAAACTAATAAGACAAAGAATTCCTTCCTGCCTGATACTTTTATTCCTCTTTTTGTTCATCTTCCTCATTCATTGACCTCCAACCTCTTTACCCCAAGTTTCGTCTGTATGCTTGCTAGTGATCTAGATTCTACAATAAGCAGCAACACATGTAATTTATCTTTCTATGTTCAGCTATTTAACATGGCATCATGCCCTCTGATTCACCCCACACTGTAAAAGTAACAGTTTCCTTCTTAACATTAAAGGGCACTCCATTGTGGTGATATTTTGTTTGTAATCTAACAAGTAAAGCTTTCCTGAGGATCAGAGTGCAGTGTTAAACCACTAGTCAACCATAGAGACCAGGCCAAGGTGGCACACACCTTTAATCCCAGGACTTAGGAGACAGAGGCAGACAGATATCTGTGAGTTCAAGGCTACCCTGGTCTTCACAAGATCGAGCCAGTCTAAAAGAGAAACAGAGCCAGGAGGTGATGGATCACACATTTAAACCCAGGACTTGGAAGTCACACACCTTTAATCCAAGCACTAGGGAGGTGGAGACAGGAAGGAATACAGCTGGACAGAGAGAGCAATATAAGGCGAGAAGAGACAGGAGCTCAGTTGCATTCTGCAGATTCAGTCTGAGTCTGCAGTCTGAAGATTCATAGAGACAGGATTGTCACTTCAGTCTGAGCACCGGTAGAAGTAAGAACACTATAGGAATGTTGCTCTGATTCTCTGGTGTCTCAGCTTTCACCTCCTAATAGCTGACTTCACAGTTTTAGTATTAAGACCAATCAGAATTCATGCTACACTCCACTATCTACACATCAGCATTTTCCTTCTCCTCTGTTGTCAAAAAAGAGAAATAAAACTCACACAAAGGTGCTCCCTGGTCTCAGGAGTCACATGCCTTTAATCCCAGGACTAGGAAGGTTCAGACAGGAGAGATTGACTGGATGGAGAGAGGTATATAAGGCAGGAGGAGATAAGAGCTCATTGAACTCTTAGGTTTGGTGGAGAGCATTGCAGTCTACAGTCGTGCTGAGGACAGGATCATCCCTTTGTAGAGGTAAAAACTCTCTAGTGGCTTGGTTGTTTGCTTTTCTGATTTTAAGCTTGAAACCCTATATCTGTTCCTTGGTTTTTATTATTTGTGCTACAGTACCACATCACTAATCCTTCATCCCAGCAGTATTTAAAGGATTCTCTTTTCTAAACATATTTACTATAATTTTCTACTTTCACTTCTCAATAAAACCAATTTGGATCATGGGAAAAGACTTTCATTATGATTTTAACTTGGATATTTTCAAATATCCAATAAGATAATAACTTTTCACCTATCCATTTCCCTTTCCTTTAGTATTTTTAATGTTTTAAATTGAAAAAGGTTGTATCACTTTCCCCCTCCCTTTTTTCCCTCCTTCTTCTCCCAGATACTCTGTCTGTAGCCACCTAAGAATCATGAAAGCTACCAGTATTGCATGATATACATAAAGGTGCCCAAGGCACTCACATCAGTGGCAGCCACCAACTGACTGATTGGACTTATGGCCCACTCATCAGGAGTGGTACTGGAAACCTAGCCAGCTTCTAGAGTCTACTGTTATCCTGCACCTTAGCAAAAAAAATCTGCTATCTGTTTTCATATATATATGTGTGTGTGTGTGTGTGTGTGTGTGTGTGTGTGTGTGTGTGTGTGTGTGTATACTACTTCCGGCCTCTGGCCCCTTTTGTTCATTTTGAATTTATTTATTTGTTTATTGCTATTGTGTGTTTGAATTGTTCATATGGTCTTTGAATAGACACATGTCACATAGAAGGATCAAAAACAGCTTTCTCTTCCAATGATTGCTTCTGCATCCTGCTATTGGTTTCTTTCTGTGAAGAATTGCTTGATTTCCTATTAATCCATTTGTCCGTTTCTCTTGTTCATGGTGCTGGTGCTCAGTCTAAGCTACTGTTTTCCGTGGACAGAATTATTGTTTTTTCTTTATGACTTCTACTTGTGATTGGGGGTTTCTGAGGTGATATTTGTCTTCTCTCCATTTTAGTTTCATGAATGTGGAAATCTGGTTTTCTCAACAACATTGACTAAAGAGACTGCTTTATCTTATTTTAGATTCATGATGTCTTTGTAAAACAGCAGCCAGTACCTGCCTGTGTTCCCAATGTTCAATGCAAGCACAAGGGTAAAGCAACTACCACACTAACTGCCACACTGCTGAGTAACTGTGGATACAGAACAGAGTTAAAGTCAGGTCGTGTAACTCCAGCATTGCTCTGACTGCTCACGGTCATCTTGGTGACAATTGGTTTTAGGTAATTTTTCTTTCTATAAGGACAAATGGCGTTGGAATTTGAGGACATACTTAATTAAACCAATAGATCACTGTGAGTACTACGGATATTTCAAAATCGATCCTTTCACTCCTTGATCAGGAGATGTCTTTGTCTTTACTTGTATGTTTATTTTCTTTAACCTATGAACTTGTTTTCAGAATTCAGTGGTAGTACTACCTAGATTAAATTTAGCTTTATATTTCTACTGCCATCATTGTGTAGGTTTCTCAAGGCATCTGTGCAGTGTTCCAGATGTCTGTTGCCAACACAGAGGGAGTCCAGCTGGCTTGACTTCAGGTCAAGGAAGCCAGAGCATTAAGAGAGCATTAAGCATCCAAT
Organism: Myodes glareolus; assembly: GCF_982192425.1. Classification (NCBI taxonomy): domain Eukaryota; kingdom Metazoa; phylum Chordata; class Mammalia; order Rodentia; family Cricetidae; genus Myodes; species Myodes glareolus. The sequence goes on along the minus strand of NC_142047.1, from coordinate 13,939,902 downwards.
AACTGCTAAGGATGGGGTAAAATGATCCCACCAATCCCCACCTTTGCAATTTGAAAATTTGCATCAGGGAGAGAGTGTAAAAGGAGCTAAACAAAATGTGCCCTCAGCAAGAACCGTGATATTAAAGATTTCCCTATTTATCACTTTTGCAGTGGCCCAGGGAATACTGGGTCCCCTAACTGCCTCTGTTCCTTCTCGGCTCTCCTACTCTTGTGCATGTACTTGTTCACGGTAGTTTCTTATGACAGCTCTGTTGCTGTGGTCTCTGTTACAGTGTTTCTGGTTGTGAGTCTTTAAATTTATTTAAACTGATAAAAATTATTTTGTGGTTAGTAGGTTTATCAATTTATGGTGTTTCTGCTTGCTTTCTTTCTATCTTTCTTTCTGAGAAAAACAAAACCTCAGTTTTGTTCGCCTTTCTTATATTTTAAATTCTCAAACTTCTGACTTTATCTTTACGATTTCGTTCCTTCTTTGAGTTTTCTTAGAACTTTGGTATGTAACCTTAGGTTGTTGGAAACTTTTCCTCTCTTAAGGAAGGGGTTTATTGCTATAAGCTTCTCGTATAGTTGCCCTCACTTTAACACATACGTGTTGGCAGGCTGCACTGTTTTCCTTATTAAATTGTCCACTTTTCAAACGTGTATGTAATGCATTCTGATCTCTCTGCCACTTTTATCTCCTCCTGCCTCCGGCCACTTCCCCTTAGCTATATTCATTTCTTTCTGTTTGCTTGTGAACTCTGTCACTGGGATCTTTGTTTAATAACCATGACTTTCAGGGTAGCATTATTTAGTCAAGCAGGATATCTCCCTTATAAAGCTAATTTTCTTTTAACTTATATTTCTAAATTGCCTTATGAAATAGTATATGTTTGACTGGAAAAATGGCTTAGCAGGTAAAGGCGCTTGCTGCCAAGCCTGATGACCTGAATTCGATTCCTGGAGCCTACATGGTGGACAGAGAGAACCAATTCCTGTGTTGTCCTTGTCCCTTTACATGTGAACTGTGGTATTTGTGTGTAACAAGAGTGGACAACTTTGCCTTGCTCCTGATTTTAGTGGGATAACTTCAAACTTTTTCTCCATTTAGCCTGGTGTTGACAATGGGCATGTCATTTACAGCATTTGAAGTTATGTTATTTTAAGTCATTAGTTAAAGTTGTCTTTAAAAATGAGGCTACAAATTGTAAAATTATTTTTGTAACAGTTTATAATGCAAGTTAAATCTGGAAAGTAATCATTTGTATAGTCTTTCCTTTTTACATAGTTAAAATTGTGGTATAAAGCCCACAATTTATAGATATAAGCATCTATAATTCAGTATAATTTATAGACATTAACATCAAAATTAGATGGGCTAAAAATCTTAGAACAATGTAATATAGTCATATGTCATTATTGCATTGTCCAAATTTTGATGCTACAAATAATTTCCTTATATATATATATATATATATATATATATATATGTATTCAAGATTATAATATTTAATGCTTGTGATTGTAAGAAATTAAATAGTAGTTATAATTAGTATAGTTAATATCTCCTTGTCTAAGCACAAAAGGTATATGAAAATGAAATTGAGGGGCGAAAGAGATTGGTCAGCAGTTACTGCTCTTCCAGAAGATCTGAATTCAGTTCTCTTCACCCATGGTGGGTGGCTCACAACTGCCTGTAACACCAGCTGCTGAGGATCTAACTGCCCCCTTTCAGACTCTTGGAGTACACACATGTGCCATACAATCACAGAAATACAACACAAACACACACACATATATACATATACATATATATATACACACATATATGTGTGTGTGTGTGTAAATAAAAATAAAATATATAAAAAATAAAATTGAGTGAGATAATGTTCCATTACCAAAATGAAGCTTATAGATAAATGAATTTTGGATAAAGTTTCAGAAGTGTTAATATTGTCATATTTTTAATTGATAAAAGATGTTTGATACTGTGATATGTTACGTTCTAAGTTACATGTTTAGAAATAGCCTTTTTAATTTATAAGATTATGTGTGTTTTCTCAAATATTGTATCTTATTCATTCAAGTTAGACAGAAATGCTACTTTGTAAAGTTTAGAAAAAGTCTCATGGTCTGTATATTAGGATAATCTTAAAGTTTTTGTTAGATTCTAATTTTATAATTTTGGAAAAGTCGTTATTGTTTCTATGAATGCTTTGTTGCTGGAGTTCTTTAAAAATGCAGTTACATAAACAATACGTCGCTACAAATCCAGCCTTACAGAAAGTATTAGAAAGCAAATCACAACCCAAGGAATCCAACATTCCTAACACTGCCTACAATAACTCAGGCATCTAGCGACCCTTCACAAGCAGAACTCAAAGAAGGGAAAAACATACACGCCAATACCCCAAAAAGAAAAAAAAATAACCGGAGTCAACAACCACTGGTCATTAATATCACTTAATATCAATGGACTCAATTCACCTATAAAAAGGCACAGACTTAGAGATTGGATACGAAAACAGGATCCAACATTCTGCTGTTTACAAGACACAAACCTCAACCACAAAGACAGACATCTACTCAGAGTAAAGGGCTGGGAAAAGGTTTTCCAAGCAAACGGACCTAAGAAACAAGCGGGTATGGCCATTCTAATATCTAACAATATTGGCTTCAAACTAAAATCTATTAGAAGAGATAAAGATGGACATTTCATACTCATAACAGGAACAATTCATCAGGAGGAAGTCTCAATCCTGAATATCTATGCCCCTAATATAAAGGCACCCACTAATGTAAAAGAAACTCTTCTAGAACTCAAGGCCGTCATCAAACCACACACACTAATAGTAGGAGACTTCAACACTCCTCTCTCACCAATGGACAGATCAATCAGACAGAAATCCAACAGAGAAATAAGAGAATTATTGGAGGTATTGAATCAAATGGACTTAACAGACATCTATAGAACATTCCACCCAAATAGGAAAGAATATACCTTCTTCTCTGCTGCCCATGGAACCTTATCAAAAATTGACCACATACTTGGTAACAAAGCAAACTTCCACAGATACAAAAAAATATTAGTAACCACCTGTGTCTTGTCAGATCACAATGGATTAAAGTTAGAATTCAACAACAATGCTACACCCAGGAAGCCAACAAACTCATGGAAGTTGAACAGTCAACTATTAAATCACCCCTGGGTCAAGGAAGAAATAAAGAAAGAAATTAAAGTCTTCCTTGAATTTAATGAAAATAAAGACACAACATACTCAAACCTATGGGACACTATGAAAGCAGTGCTAAGAGGAAAGTTCATAGCATTAAGTGCCCAATTAAAGCAAACGGAGAAAGCACACATGGGAGACTTAACAGCACACTTGAAAGCACTAGAAAAAAAAGAAGCTGATTCACCCAGGAGGAGTAGAAGACTGGAAATAATCAAACTGAGGGCTGAAATCAACAAAATAGAAACACAGAAAACAATCCAAAGAATCAATGAAACAAAAAGCTGGTTCTTGGAGAAAATCAACAAGATCGACAAACCCCTATCCAAACTAATCAAACAGCAGAGAGAAAACATGCAAATTAATAGGATCAGAAATGAAAAGGGGGACATAACCACAGACACAGAGGAAATTCAGAGAATCATTAGATCTTACTACGAAAGCTTATATGCCACAAAGTTGGAAAATGTAAAAGAAATGGACATTTTTTTAGATAAGTACCATATACCAAAGTTGAACCAAGACCAGGTGAACAATCTAAATAGACCTGTTAGCCGTGAAGAATTAGAAGCTGTTATCAGAAATCTCCCTACCAAAAAAAGCCCAGGACCAGATGGTTTCAATGCAGAATTCTACCAGAACTTCCAGGAAGAGCTAATACCTATACTCCTTAATGTATTCCACAATATAGAAACAGAAGAATCGTTGCCAAACTCCTTTTATGAAGCCGACACTTACCCTGATACCAAAACCACACAAAGACACAACCAAGAAAGAGAATTACAGGCCAATCTCACTCATGAACATCGACGCGAAAATTCTCAATAAAGTACTGGCAAACCGAATCCAAGAACACATTAGAAAAATTATCCATGGGGACAGGCGGTAAGTGCAAAGGGACGGGAGTCCCTTTGTTCTAATAGCCGGCCTGCAGCAAGCTAAGACTGCAGGCAGGGAGACTTCTGACCAGCGAGGGGCTCTGATCCTGTACCAGAAGATACAACGGAAGGGTAAGTGTGTTGTTCTTGACTGCCATACAAGTCCGGTTAGGGAACACACAATATTCCTGCCATCCTTATCTCCCTGGCTACTCCAAAGGAGCAGCTTCCCCCAGCTAAACTCTCTCTCCTGCTACGCCATCCCAGCTTTCAGCCTGGAACCTCTACCCTTCCCCTCTCCCTTTTTCGGGGCTTAAATTCCTCCATCTCAGCCGGGGTGGGCGCCATGGGCCAAGACAGGCGGTGAGTGCAAAGGGAAGGGAGTCCCTTTGTTCTGATAGCCGGCCTGCAGCAAGCTAAGGCTGCAGGCAAAGTGATTCCTGGATAGTAAGGGGCACTAATCCAGTAGAAGAAGACCCAGCGGAGGGAAGAGCCATTGGAAAGCATTTGAAGGAAGAGATGGGCAGGCGCCAAGGCAAGAATTCCTCCAACAATCTGAAAAACAACATGAAAACACCAGATCCCAGCGATCTTACGACAGAAGGACTTGAGCACCCTATTCCGGAAGAAGTGGAAAACAGTGTCATTATGAAAGCAATAGAGTCTCTTAAACAGGGTATGAATAACTCACTTAAAGAAATAGAAGAGAAATATAACAAAAAGATGGAAGAAATGAGTAAAGAAATGGAAGACAAATATAACAAAAAGTTTGAAGAAATGAGTAAATTTGTAAGTGATACCCTGGGAAACCAAGAAAAAACAATCAATCAGGTAATGGAATCAGTTCAGGAATTGAAAACTGAAATGGAGGCAGTGAAGAAAACACAAACCGAGGGCCGATTGGATATGGAAAATCTAGGTAAACAAACAGAGACTTCAGGAACAAGCATAACCAATAGAATACAAGAGATAGAAGAACGAATCTCAGAGTATAAAGACACCATAGAGAAAATAAACGCCCTGACCAAAGAAAACAGCAAATCCAACAAATTCTCATCACAAAACATTCAGGAAATATGGGACATAATAAAAAAACCAAATATAAGAATAATAGGAGTAGAAGAAGGAGAAGAATTGCAGATCAAAGGTCCAGAAAATATATTCAACAAAATTATAGAAGAAAACTTTCCCATCCTAAAGAGGGATATTCCTATGAAGGTGCAAGAAGCATACAGAACACCGAAAAGACTGGATCAGAAAAAAACATCCCCTCGCCATATAATAATCAAAACACAAAGCATTCACATTAAAGAAAGGATATTAAGAGCTGCAAAGGAAAAAGGTCAAGTAACCTATAAAGGTAAACCTATCAGACTTACACCAGACTTCTCTATGGAAACCATGAAAACCAGAAGGTCCTGGATAGAGGTACTGCAGAAACTAAGGGACCATGGATGCAAGCCCAGACTACTATACCCAGCCAAGCTTTCATTCACTATCAATGGAGAAAACAAAATATTCCAGGATAAAAACAAATTTAAACAATACGTAACTACTAATCCAGCCTTACAGAGAATATTAGAAGGAAAATTACATCCCAAGGAATCCAACATTGCCAACACTGCCTACAATAACTCAGACATCTAGCAACCCTTCACTAGCACAACCCAAAGAAGGAAAACACATACACTCTACTACCCAAAAAAAAAAAAATGACCGGAATCAACAACCACTGGTCATTAATATCTCTTAATATCAATGGACTCAGTTCACCTATAAAGAGGCACAGACTTAGAGATTGGATACGAAAACAGGATCCAGCACTCTGCTGTTTACAAGAAACACACCTCAACCACAAAGACAGACACCTACTCAGAGTAAAGGGTTGGGAAAAGGTTTTCCAAGCAAATGGACCTAAGAAACAAGCGGGTGTGGCCATTCTAATATCTAACAAAATTGACTTCAAACTAAAATCAATCAGAAGAGATGGAGATGGACATTTCATACTCATAACAGGAACAACTCATCAGGAAGAAGTCTCAATCCTGAATATCTATGCCCCTAATATAAAGGCACCCACTAATGAAAAGGAAACTCTTCTAGAACTCAAGGCCGTCATCAAACCACACACGCTAATAGTAGGAGACTTCAACACTCCTCTCTCACCAATGGACAGGTCAATCAGACAGAAACCAAACAGAGAATTAAGAGATTTATTGGAGGTATTGAATCAAATGGACTTAACAGACATTTATAGAACACTCCACCCAAATAGGAAAGAATATACCTTCTTCTCTGCAGTTCATGGAACCTTCTCGAAGATTGACCACATACTTGGTAACAAAGCAAACTTCCACAGATACAAAAAAATATTAGTAACCACCTGTGTCTTGTCAGATCACAATGGATTAAAATTAGAATTCAACAACAATGCTACCCCCAGGAAGTCAACAAACTCATGGAAGTTGAACAGTCAACTATTAAATCACCCCTGGGTCAAGGAAGAAATTAAGAAATAAATTAAAGACTTCCTTGAATTTAATCAAAACAAAGACACAACATACTCAAACCTATGGGACACTATGTAAGCAGTGCTAAGAGGAAAGTTCATAGCAATAGGTGCCCAAATAAAGAAAACAGAGAAAGCACACATGGGAGACTTAACAGCACACTTGAAAGCTCTAGAAAAAAAAGAAGCTGATTCACCCAGGAGGAGTAGAAGACTGGAAATAATCAAACTGAGGGCTGAAATCAACAAAATAGAAACACAGAAAACAATCCAAAGAATCAATGAATCAAAAAGCTGGTTCTTGGAGAAAATCAACAAAATTGACAAACCCCTATCCAAACTAATCAAATGGCAGAGAGAAAACATGCAAATTAATAGGATCAGAAATGAAAAGGGGGACATAACCACAGACACAGAAGAAATTCAGAGAATCATTAGATCTTACTACGAAAGCTTATATGCCACAAAGTTGGAAAATGTAAAAGAAATGGACATTTTTTTAGATAAGTACCATATACCAAAGTTGAACCAAGACCAGGTGAACAATCTAAATAGACCTGTTAGTCGTGAAGAATTAGAAGCTGTTATCAGAAATCTCCCTACCAAAAAAAGCCCAGGACCAGATGGTTTCAATGCAGAATTCTACCAGAACTTCCAGGAAGAGCTAATACCTACACTCCTTAATGTATTCCACAATATAGAAACATTAGAGTCATTGCCAAACTCCTTTTATGAAGCTACAGTTACCCTAATACCAAAACCACACAAAGACACAACCAAGAAAGAGAATTACAGGCCAATCTCACTCATGAACATCGACGCGAAAATTCTCAATAAAATCCTGGCAAACCGAATCCAGGAACACATTAGAAAAATTATCCCTTATGATCAAGTCGGCTTCATCCCAGAGATGCAGGGCTGGTTCAACATACGCAAATCTATCAATGTAATCCATCATATAAATAAACTGAAAGAAAAAAACCATATGATCATTTCATTGGATGCTGAAAAAGCATTTGACAAAATTCAACACCCATTTATGATAAAGGTGTTGGAGAGACTGGGGATACAAGGATCATACCTAAATATAATAAAAGCAATATACAGCAAGCTGACAGCTAACATCAAATTGAATGGAGAGAAACTCAAAGCCTTTCCACTAAAATCAGGAACATGACAAGGCTGTCCACTCTCTCCATACCTCTTCAATATAGTGCTTGAAGTTCTAGCAATAGCAATAAGACAACATAAGGAGATCAAGGGGATTCGAATTGGAAAAGATGAAGTAGAACTTTCGTTATTTGCTGACGATATGATAGTGTACATAAGTGACCCCAAAAACTCTACCAAAGAACTCCTACAGCTGATAAACACCTTTAGTAACGTGGCAGGATACAAGATCAACTCCAAAAAATCAGTGGCCCTCCTATACACAAAGGATAAAGAAGCAGAGAGGGAAATCAGAGAAACATCACCTTTCACGATAGCCACAAATAGCATAAAATATCTTGGGGTTACTCTAACCAAGGAAGTAAAAGACCTATTTGACAAGAACTTTAAGTCTTTGAAGAAAGAAACTGAGAAGGATACCAGAAAATGGAAAGACCTCCCCTGCTCTTGGATTGGGAGAATCAACATAGTAAAAATGGCAATTCTACCCAAAGCAATCTATAGATTCAATGCAATCCCCATCAAAATCCCATCAAACTTCTTCACAGGCCTTGAGAGAACAATAACCAAGTTTATATGGCAAAACAAAAAACCCAGGATAGCCAAAACAAACTTATACAATAAAGGAACTTCTGGAGGCATTACCATCCCTGACTTCAAACTCTATTACAGAGCTACAGTACTGAAAACAGCCTGGTATTGGCATAAGAACAGAGAAATCGACCTATGGAATCGAATAGAAGACCCGGATATTAACCCACAAACCTATGAGCACCTAATTTTCGACAAGGGAGCTAAAGGTATACAATGGAAGAAGGAAAGCATCTTCAACAAATTGTGCTGGCATAACTGGATATCAACCTGTAGAAGAATGAAAGTAGATCCATATCTATCACCATGCACAAAACTCAAGTCCAAATGGATTAAAGACATTGACATTAATCTGTCCACTTTGAACCTGATAGAAGAGAAAGTGGGAAGTAGTCTACAAGATATAGTCACAGGAGGCCACTTCCTAAGTAGGACCCCAGTAGCACAGACAATAAGAGAAACAATGAATAAATGGGACCTACTGAAACTGAGAAGCTTCTGTAATCAAAGGACACTGTCAGTAAGACAAAAAGGCTGCCTTCTGACTGGAAGAAGATCTTCACAAACCCCTCATCAGACAAAGGTCTGATCTCCAAAATATACAAAGAACTCAAGAAACTAGACACTAAAACTCTAATTAACCCAATTAAAAAATGGGGTACTGATCTGAACAGAGAATTCACAACAGATGAACTTCGAATGGCCAGAAGACACTTAAGGTCATGCTCAACCTCCTTAGCGATCAGGGAAATGCAAATCAAAACTACTTTGAGATACCATCTTACACCTGTCAGAATAGCTAAAGTCAAAAACACTAACTATAGCCTACGTGGAGAGGATGTGGAGTGAGGGGAACATTCATCCATTGTTGGTGGGAATGCAAACTTGTGCAGCCACTGTGGAAATCAGTGTGGCGGTTTCTTAGGAAACTGGGAGTCAACCTCCCTCAGGACCCAGCAATTCCACTCTTGGGAATATACCCAAGAGATGCCCTATCATACTACAAAAATATTTGTTCAACTATGTTCATAGCTGCACTATTTGTAATAGCCAGAACATGGAAACAACCTAGGTGCCCCTCAATAGAAGAATGGTTAAAGAAGGTGTGGAACATATATACATTAGAGTTTTACTCAGCGGTAAAAAAACAATGACATCTTGAATTTTGCATGCAAATGGATGGACATAGAAAACGCTTTACTGAGTGAGGTAACCCAGACCCAAAAAGAGGAATATGGTATGTACTCACTCATAAGTGGATTCTAGCCATAGTTAAAGGTCTTTGAGTCTATAATTTGTGATCCTAGAGAAGCTAAATAAGAAGGTGAACCTGAAGAAAATCATATAGTTATCCACCTGGATAGTGGAACTAGGCAAGATTGCCAGGCAAACTCGGGTGCATGGTGGGTGGGGGGGTGAAAGTAAGGGAAGATGTTCAGGGAGAGGGGAGAGGGGGAGGATTGGGGAAGGCTTGGGGGAATGGGAGGGGGAGAAAGGAAGGATGGCTGGGGGAGCAGGGAGGTTTATATCTCAGCTAAGGGAGCCATTTTAGGGTTTGCAAGAGACTTGATTCTGGAGGGGTTCCCAGTAAAAATTAAATAAAAAAATAAAAAAATAAAAAAATTTAAAAAATAATAAAAAAAAGAAAAGAAAACGCTTTACTGAGTCAGGTAAGCCAGACCCAAAAAGAGGAATATGGTATGTATTCACTCATAAATGGATTCTAGCCATAATTTAAAGGTCTTTCAGCCTATTATTCGTGATCCTAGAGAAGCTGGATAGGAGGGTGAACCTGAAGAAAATTCAGGTAGTTTTCCTCCTGGAGATTGGAAATAGACCCAGGTAACCTGGGTCTATTGGAATAATCCCAGGTAACCTCGGGTGCATGGGGGGGGGTAGGAGGGTTGTTGGAAGGGGAGAGGGTTAGAGAGAAGGGAGCAGGAGAGGAAGGGGGAATGCTCAGGGGACTGGGAGGGGGGGAGGGAGGAAGGATAGATATGGGATCAGGGAAGAATATATCTCAACTAAGGGAGTCAGTTTAGGGTTTACTAGAGACTTGATTATAAATGGGATCCCAGGTCCAAGGAGAGATCCCCAGATAGTTCTCTGGACAGAGGAGAGGGTGCCTGAACTGGCCTTGGCCCATAACCATACTGATGAATATTTTGCTTATCACCATAGATCCTTCATCTGGCGATGGATGGAGATGGAGACGGAGACCCACATTGGAACACTGGACTTAACTCCCTAGGTCCAAACGAGAAGCAGAAGGAAAGAGAACGTGAACAAGGAAGGCAAGATCAGAGGGAACCTTCATCGGATGATGGATGGCGATACAGACGGAGACCCACATTGGAGCACCGGACGGAGTCCCCCAAGATCCAAATGAGGAGCAGAAGGAGGAAGAACATGAAAAAGGAAATCAGGACCGCGAGGGGTGTGATCATCCACTGATACAAGGGGACTGATCTATGAGAGTTCACCAAGGCCAGTTGACTGGGACTGAGCGAGCACGTGATCCAACCAGATTCTCTGAATGAAGCCGGATTCTCTGAATGTGGCTGGCCAGGAGTCTTTCTTAAAAGCCATTGACAGTGACACTGGGACTTGTTTCCTCTGCATATACTGGATTTCTGGGATCCAGTCTGTTTGGATGCTCACCTTCCTGGACCTGGAGGGAGTGGAGAGGAGCTTGAACTACCCACAGGGCGGGAGACCCTGACTGCTCTTGGGGATGGAGAGGGAGGAGGGGAGGGAGTGGGGGGAGTGGGAGGGAGTTGGGAGGAGGGGCGGAAATGGAGACTTTTGTATTTTAATAAACTTTGAGAAAAAAAAGTGCCATACCACAGTAGAGACCAGAATCCTAGCAGTGAACTGTTGGTGAACAGCTTTATCCATGCCATAGCAGCCACTGCAAAACTCTCTGGCCACTCTAATCAATGCTCTGGGTCTGTGGCAGGGATAATTATTAGAATAATTTATTATTATATACCTGCCATTTTAATATGACAGTCACTTTGCTTGGAGTGTTCTCTGAGACGCGAAGACCTGTGCTGTCTCTTAGCAGTGTGTCCATGTCCCTTATAATGACACAAAAGCACTTTCCAAGGCCCACAGCAGCCACGTCTACACTGTTGTCCCCCACCCTGGAATCTTTGCTCCTGCTGCTTCTTCTAAGTCTAACTCCACTCCTCGGACAGTCCCAAGGCTGTGTCCTCATTTTATTCAGGTCTCCACTCAAATCAGTGTCTCAAAGAGGGCTTTCCCAGTGAAAAGAAATAAAACATCACCCCACAGGCCACATCTGCCATGGTGTTTGCCTGATTTTCTTTTTCTATCTGGAATCATTGTCTTTTCAGCTGCTGGTTCATGGTCTGCAGTGTGAACTGAATGCAGTCAGAGATTTGAGATTTCTTCCCAGCTGTGCTCTAGCTCAGAGCAGTGCTGAATGCATGCTGGTCCCTTGGTACACAGCTGCTAGAAGATAAGCCTAGAACCCCACATAGAGCATTGTTGTAAAGTGAGATCCAGCTAGACTTCTGTGTCAGGACTGAAGTGTGCAGTATCCAGCCCATTTGAGGTATTGAGATCCTTGCGAGCTTTGCCATGACATCTCTGCCTAAACACTAATCTGTTCTCTTGCAGCACAGGAGATGAACACCGCAAGGGCAACTGGGGTCATTTAGACCAGGTGTCTGCACTACGTTGGGTCCAGGACAACATTGCCAACTTTGGGGGCAACCCAGGCTCTGTAACCATCTTTGGAGGGTCAGCAGGAGCTTTCAGTGTCTCTGTTCTTGTAAGTGTCCCTGGGTTTATGTGTCTGTACCTCCTAAAATCCATCCACAATTCAATCCAGTCATGAACATCTTGTCTTACAAAATTGTACTCACAGCACATCATCAGATGGCAGAGACCTAAGGTCCAATGGCCCTTTACCCAGGGAAGCTCAAGCATAGACTCAAGAACTTTCAGTTTCTACATACACACATACACACACACACACAAACACACACACACACACACACACAAACACACACACACAAACACACATGTACACACATTCACGCATGCACGCACACATGCACGCACACACACACATGCGCACATGCACACACACACGTTGTTGGAGACCACTTGTTTGTTTCCTGGCAGCCCAGACTCCCGAAATAACCACACAGAACCTGTATTAATTAAATCACTGCTTGGCCCATTAGCTCTAGCTTCTTATTAGCGAACTCTTACATCTTAATTTAATCCATTTCTATTAATCTGTGTATCACCACAAGGATGTGGCTTACTGGGGTCTGTTTCCAGTGGGGCTACACAGCTTCTCTTGGACTCCACCTTCTTTCTCCCAGCACGCAGTTTAGTTTTCCCCATAGCTCTGCCCTTCTCTGCTATAAGCTCAAGGAAGTTTCTTTATTAACCAGTGGTATTCACATCATACACAGAGGAATCCCATCTCTCCCTCCCTCCCTCCCTCTCTCTCTCTCTCTCTCTCTCTCTCTCTCTCTCTCTCTCTCTCTCACACACACACACACACACACACACACACACAATTTCTTAGTTTCATATGCAGGAACTCAAGAAATTTCAGGTTCTACACACACACACACACACACACACACACATATAACTTTTTCTGAAATGTAGTGATGGTAAAAAGTACAAACGGGAGTGTGAGTTCCAGAATGAGTTAGGTCAGGTGTCCTTGTTTGGCTTCCAGCCAGAACCACTCACAAAGAAAACCTAAGGTCCAAAGACAGAGTGGAGCTTCCCTTGAGGTCTGACAGCTTCACATGTCCAAGAGGGAGGCAGCCAACTGTGAAGAACCTGGATGTCCTGGGAAAGTAGGTGTGAGAGTGGAGGGAGGGGTAGAATGGGGAAGGATGGAGCAGAGACATGGGTCACAGGTGCAGACGGGGAATGTGAAGTGTCTTGGTGTGTGAGACCGAGCCTGATTAATATTTAGAGAATATACAGAAGGTTCTGTGAGCTGTAAGAAACTGCCTTGGAGCTGAGTAGAAAATTAATATTAATGTATTTTCTCTATTTTTCAAACATATTTTTTTTCATACTCAGAAGGGGAAATGCTTAAGCAAAAAAAAAAAGAGAATACAGATTAATGCAAAGAAAAATGTTGTTGGGGCTGGAGAGATGGCTCAGAGGTTAAGAGCATTGCCTGCTCTTCCAAAGGTCCTGAGTTCAATTCCCAGCAACCATATGGTGGCTTACAACCATCTGTAATGGGGTCTGGTGCCCTCTTCTGGCCAAAAGGCATATATACACACAGACAGAATATTGTTTACATAATAAATAAATAAATATCTTTAAAAAAATTAAAAAAAGAAAAAAAGAAAAATGTTGTTGATCTCCCTACCACCTAGGGATTATTACTGTAATATTTCTATTTTTATTTCTCTAATCTTAACCCAGAATTTTATTTAGCTGTCTATATCATCTATCTGACTTCTTCCATACACCTATAATCTTTCTTTTTCCTATTTCATGTATAATCGCTCCCCTTTTTTCTTTTTCTTCCAAATATATATCTACACTTGGTCTTTCATTATTTTACCCTAAATAAATTTTAATATGTAATACAACATAAATAGTTTCCTACCTGTAAAATGCTTCTTCAGCAATATCTTTTATAATTGCATAGTATTTCATGGTCAGAATAAATCCTTACTGCCAAATATTGCAATATTAGGATCTTGAGTTGTTTCCAAGTTTTACTATGACAAAGAATAAGCCCTTTAAATTTTTTGCAGGCCTCCACGATCTTATTCCCAGGATATATTCTGACAAATGGGAATGATAGGACAGGCTCTGTGGCACAGAATTAACAAATCGTCTTTCCAGTTGCTCTTTTAAGCACCTGACACATGATTCTTGCTCTGTTTCTTACTCTGGTCTCTGTTCCATCCCACTGATGTTCTCTTGGGGATGTCAAACCAAAGAGATCTCTGGGAAGCAGACCAGGAGAAATGACATCTGCCATGTCCACAGAGGAATGGCCAGGGCAGAGGAGCAGCTGGAGGACACCTTAAAGAGTAACTGACCACCTTTGTAAGCATATCTCCTCCTCTTCTTCTCTCCCCTTCCAGGTGCTTTCTCCTCTGGCCAAGAACCTCTTCCACAGGGCCATTTCTGAGAGTGCTGTGGTCCTCACTAATGCTATGTTTACAGAAAATGTCAAGCCTGTTGCTGAGGTACATACACCACTCTGAACAGCATCTGTGCCCTTTGCTCTCCTGGGGTCCTCGGGGATTTTTCTTTCCACGGGGTTCATCTTAAATGCTCAACGGATGCCTGAAGTGAGAATGGGAGGACTGCTATGACTCCATCTGCACCACACTATGCAGAGTCCAAGGCCCCTTTGTATGAATAACATTGTGTAGATGCCCTGAGATCCTGCACGTCTTAGTCACATCATGTACATCAAATCTCCTTAAAAATAGGCACAGTCATCATCCTCACCTGTGTGGAGAAACTGAGGCAAAAAAAGAGATTCTATGACATACCTACTGTCAACTATTTGGGAAGAGAAGGAAGTAATATTTGAAACCTCCATAACAAATGACCTCCTTAGAAGCACTGAAATTCTGGAGGATTGTGCATATTCTGTGGTGTTAGAGATAAATATATTAATAGGGATAATTGACAGTAATGGAGATACTACTTCTGTATTCAAATTTCACTATTCCAGTTAGTATCAGAGGCAATAACACTCTGTAGGATCACCAACCAGACTTGCTGGACTAGAGTACTATCTTGGTAGAGTTTCTATTGCTGTGGAGAGACACCATGCCCATGACAACTCTTATAAAGGAAAACATTTCATTGGGGATGGCTTAGAATTCAGAGGTTTAGTCTATTATCATCATGGCCGGAAGCATGATGACATTCAGGCGGACATGGTGTTGGAAATGTAGCTGAGAGTTCTATATCTTGACCACAAGCAGCAAAAGGAGACTGTGTGTCCCACACCGGGCATAGTTTGAACATCTGAGACCTCAAAGACCCCCAGTGACACATTTCCACAAAAATGGCCTCACTTACTCCAACAAGGCCATGCCTCCTAATAGCGCCACTCTCTATAGACCTATAGGGCACATTTTTATTCAAATCACCACAAGTACATTTTTAAAACTTGTCTTTAGAATTTGTGGAACCTGAGCATAGTGACTCATGCATATAATATCATTACTTTGAGGAGCAGAGGCAGAAGAATTACTGTCACTTTTAGATAAACCTAATCTATATAGCAAACTCAAGACCAACCAGAACTGTATGATGGTCTAGATAGATAGATAGATAGATAGATAGATAGATAGATAGATAGATAGATAGACAGACAGACAGACAGATATAGAGAGAAAGATAGATACAAAGAGGGAGACTTAGATAGAAATGAATATGAGATAGAGTCCATTACGTACATTAGTGGAGGGTATAGTCATTGCCTTTGATTTCTGCTGTTGGCTGTGATCTTTGATAGCTGGTTGCTAATCTTTCTGGATGTAAAACTACCACATCAGCTGTTATGGTTCATTGTTTGCGCCAGAAGACAGAGGAAGAACTCATGGAGACCTCACAAAGAATGGTAAGTATATCCATTCTACAGTCAAGTGGCCATCACTCTATGTGCTTGACTCCAATCTTCATCTGCTTAGCTGTCCTTTGTCCTGGACAAACTGCATATAACAGTTTCTTGTCTTTCAGATCTGTTGTTCTCAGATCCTAGCTGTGAGTTTCATTTTCCCTTTCTTATTATTAAATAACTCGTATGGTAAAGGTATTCCAATAATAACATGATTAAAAATTGTATGACAGCCCTCCAAAAGTAGGGAAGCTCACTTTGTGAACATTTTTGCTCTTGGGTGTATCTTAGGATCTGCAAGTAAACACCCTCCTGAATTCATGGTACTGAAAGTATTCAGCAAGTTTTTTGGAAGTGTGTCATATCACAATATTATTTGATACAGAAACTAAGTTATAATTTTCTAGCCCAATTTTCCAGAATTTCTTATTCTGTCTTAATAGAATATTAAGATAGTCAGCTATCTCCCCATTTGTTCATTGATTTTCAATCAATTCATGCTTTTGCTCATCCTGTATGTTAATATTCTCTCATCAAAAGTTAGTGATATATTTCTAATTTTTCATTAGTCGACTTTTCAATGTTTTTATAATCTATAAACCATCCAGTCAACTTATATCTATATTTTCCTAATCTTTTCCAGTCATACTTGTATCAACTAACCTCACACATCCATCAAACTACCTATCATCTGCCAATCATCATCCAATATATGTGGAAATAATGCAGACAAAAATGGGACGTTGTTCCATCTTACACAGAACTGTTCGTAGAAATTTAAAGATATGTACTAAGTGAGATAAAAGTGACAGTAAAGAGAGATAATAATTATATAGCAATATAATTATATAATTATAGGCAATAGTTCCTGGAGAAGTGACATTTGAGGATTTATGAGCAGTCATGGGAATATTCCATCACAGAACTACCACCTCGATTGGGAGAATGTTAATATAAATAAGCACAGGAATCACCTGAGCTCTTGGCCTCTCTGTCTGGACAATGGACATTCTAGGATACTCCTGGGCAAACCCTGGCAGGTCTCTCCCTCTTTGTCCATGATTTGAATAAATATGGCCTTGGTACTTTGGTCATGAAGTTCATAAAAATAATAAAAGATGTTCAAAAATTTAGATAGCTATATTCTAGTACTAGAAGAAAGAAAACATTTCAAACATTATCTATGTGATATGTGAGAACATATATCTATGTTCTGATATGTGAGAACCAGGCTATTCAGAAATAGCTGGTGACTTAGGAAAATGCAGGGGGCCTAAAATTCAAGGACACCTCAAGATGATCTGAGATCTTAAGGAAGGGCTCCCATGATTATCTATTGCTCCATCATACACACACACACACATGCTCAAACACATACACAGTGTTCCCTTCACTAATAGAGGCATGTCATACAGTGTAGCAGTCTTCCCAGATACTTCTCCATCCAGGTGATACATAATAGCTACAGCATAGTATTCTTACCAGTTGTTGGGATCTGTATGGGTGTGTCCATGTTATTAGACCCTTATTCAAAGAATTGAAATGTGGACCCTCAGAGATTTCATAGTAGTAAGGAAGGGAATTTTTCAAAGGTGAAATAGTAACGTAGATCAGAAAGAACTACTTCGGCAAGAGTGACAATGAACCCCAGCAGTGAGTGTACTTAAGGGTTCCACAGGATGTTTGTGACTTCCTTTCATGAGGACCAAAAGAGGTCAGTTTCTAAGAGACATAGTGTGGGTGCATCCCTGTTTTGATTGGTAGGCTTAGACTATGTACGCCATTTGGTGCAGTGCATGGCCCATACCATGAAGTATTTGATTTTTATTATATGCATACCCAAGAATGTTTAAGCATAAAATGACACACAGAAAGTTTCTACTAAAAGTTAACTCAAAGGGCACAGATTGTCTTATTGCATATGCACCAAAAACTAGTTCAGGCCCAATCAACCCCTACTTTCTATACCTAGATAGGTTCTGAAATATGCTTGAATAAAAGCTGTCTATGAGAGGGCAGATTTTATAGTGGTTAGGGATAGAAAAGATGCATTCTATTGTTTTGAGTGGTATATGTCTGCAGCCAGTTTAATGCAGATGGGGGTCCTAGGCTGCCAATCAATTGCACCTGCAATAAAATATTGTTTGATGAGGAGTGTAGATACAAAGTACATGTAAATAAGAGTCCTAGGTTGCCATGTGCATGTAGTTAGAAGAGACATATATCCGTAGTCCAAGTCAAGCAAACTCACAGGTTGTTAAACTATTTCCTATGCTTCTCTGCCTCAGCATTATAACCACAACAATCTTGGTGACCACAGCAGAGAAAAGGGTGGGCTGGAGGAATGCTATTGAGCTTGTAGGCATGAGGATTTTTTGGTGCAAGATAAATCCACTCATGTCAAGAATTCTAGATCAGAAAAAAAGAACGGTTGTAACAGAATCTTCAGGTAACTGAGATGTTCTGGACAGAGATTTCAAGACATGACTAGATCCAGATGTTACAAAGACATCATTGAGAATCTGCCTGTCTATATGTCTCAGCTCTCCAATCTTTGTTACCTTCTATCCAGATAATCATGTCTCTTAGAGAAGAGAAAGATAATAGAACTCTAACCTTATATTTTATTTGCTTAGAAACAGTCTCTTTCCCAAATGTCAGCAATGGATGTGATGTGTAGGACTCTCTTGGATGAACACCACCCTATAGCCATTCTTGAATGACTCTCTACATTCAGGGACATGATCTTACACACAAATATCCAAAATCTTGAATTTGGAAATGCAGGAGAGAGAAACAACCTGTCATTATCATCATTCTCACATCCAACCCCAGCTCTCTTGAGATTATCCAGTCCCTACCATGACTTCCCATCATTCCACTGTTTTCTTGAGGAAACTTGAGGCATTGTTACCAGAAGGAACAAGTAGGGGAAGACTGTGAAGAGTAACAAAGGCACTGGCAGAAGACATCCTCTCCAGGGCTCCACCAGTCCTGATTCAGGGTCCTATGGCTTTTCCCACTTGCTGCTAATGTCTCTCAACATGTTCCATACTATGCTTATTCCCAGATAGCACAGGCAGGGAAGATCTGCGGGTGAGAGAACCCTGGTACCCTGGAGGCATAGTCCAAATGACCAACTTTTGTGCAAGGAAGGCTTTTAACACATCTTCTGCCTTTATCTTCATAGAAACTTTTAAAACTGGACTTACTTGGAAACCCAAAAGAGGTAAGGAACTTTTCTTCCCTACAATTACAAATGTTGAGTCTTAACAGTGTTTGGCTATGAATACAAAATCTCCATTGTGACATTATAGTCATTCCTTGTGTGTCCTGAGAGGGAAAGTCACCTGTTACAGTAACACAGGGAGGAAGACCAGAGGTCTGGTTGTACTGACTCCCAGTGCAGTCTCCTAGTATCAAGGAAACTCCAGCAGTGTGCTCCCTCTCCTCCCTCCCTCCTACCTCTCAGCAGGGGTTGGCATTTAGTGACTTTAGCTAGGTGGTCTCTACTGTCCTGCTCTGAGTTTTCCCCTGGGATTTCCTGAAAACTCTGTGAAGATCAAATGAGACTTAGCCACCCATCCAAATTTTACCATTTTGGCAAGAGATGATTTACCAGCTGGGGCAAAGCAGTGGCACAGATGACGCTCTGTGCCTTTTTTGGATTCTTTCATTCCAGGATCTGGGAGAGAACAACAGAAGGTCAAATAAAATGCAGGGTGTATCAGATTGTAGTCAGACAAAGAGTTAGAGGATAACTCTGGAGATAGGGACAGGGCTGACTATTAGTTTGATATATCCAGCCAACACAAGATGGCTTGATTAGGAAGAAAGCCAGATGTTAGGAAATTTGGAGACAGTGTTGCAGGCAGCGGGAAGAGCCACTGCAAAACCTGCTGCAGGAAGCCAGAGTGCTTGGAGGGGAGGATGTTGAGGGAAGCACGGGCTTCAGGCTGAGGAAGCGAGGAGAGCACAGCAGCATTTGAAAGGCTCGGATTTTGATTAAGCAAGAGATGGGTGTTTGGTGGGCTTCACAAAGTAAGCTTAGATATTATAGTATTGTCTGAGTTAGGGTTTCTATTGCTGTAAGAGACACCATGATGACGGCAACTCTTACAAAGGAAAATGTTTAAACAGGACTGGCTTACAGCCCCGAGGTTTAGTCCATATTGTCATGACAAGGAGTATGGTGGCATGCGGGCAGACATGGTGCTAGAGAAGGATCTGAGAGTTCTACATCTTGATCTGCAGGCAGCAGGAAGAGACAGTGAGTCACTAGGCCTGGCTTGAGCTTCTGAGACCTCAAAGTGCTCCCCTAGTAACACTTCCTCCAACAAAGTCACACCTACTCCTCAAGACCACACCTCCTAAGAGTGCCACTCCCTATGAGCCTGTGGGGACCATTTTTATTCAAACTACCACAGCTATCTTATTTTTTATTTACTTTGATTTGAATCACAGCCCTACTGTAAAGGCTAGGTTGTCCTTGAACTTGTGATGCTTCTGTCTCAGCTTCTCAGGTCCCGGGATTACAAGTATAGGGCTTCATGTCTAGCTTTGCAGTATCATTTGGGCAGCAGGGTAGAAATTTACTGTATAAGCCAGGGGCAGAGCAGGTTTAGGAGGATCAGGTAGGAAGAGTTTACACTGCAGAGGAGTGGTTAGGTATGATTAAAGTTGAAATATTTTTGAAGGAATTTGAGAGAACTTGCTAAACATCAGTGAGATAATTACTATGTGCTTGTAGTTTCTGATACCCATCTTCCGTGCATTTGCTGTTCCACATGGTCTCTTGCTGTCTGGCTTTTGCACTTTTACTATTTTCTACCTTCATATTCTCTATTCACTCTGATTCCGCATGAGGTTCCCAGACCTGTCCCTGTGAACACATATTAGAATATATCTTCTTCCTTCTGATAAAATCTTGACTTTGCTTAGAGACCCAAAAGAGATAAGGACCTTGGCTTTTTGAATTACAGATGCTGAGTAAAGACAAACACCTTTCCTTCATGGAACTAGTACTTGAAGACATCTCTGAATACCAGAGATGGGCCATATATTAAACAGAAAAAGTTCTCTGCCCTCTGACGTTCTAACCCTGCCCCAGAGCAGGCTCCAGGCCTCTGTGACCACCATGACTTAGCTCAGAGCACTGACTCTGCTCTCTTGGCTTGAGCCCTTCCCTCCTACGGAAATGCTGCCTTTTCTTTACTTATATATAGAGTGTTCTTGTTCAGGTCCTGCTTCAGATGGAAAACGACAAGCTCTGTGTGACCCAGTGTATCTTCCTTCAGATGAGCAGTTCTCCACGGAGCCTTCTGCACCACCCGGCTTTTCTAAGGCAGCAGTCATTATACCCAGGACAGATTCTATTTGGTCAGCCTATTTGATTCTGGCTCCATACTTGTGATTTTTTTTCTTCAAATAGTGAGTGAGGTCTCAGTTTAGACAGCTTGAGAAGGAGCTAATGACTTCTAAAAACTGACTTTGTATCCCATAGCACTCAGGAGTAGATAGAGATAAACACATGCAGTATGCCTTCATTACTCATATGTTCTCTGCTTGTGAAGTCACTTGCTAAAATGTACTTGCAATCCCAATTCAACCCTTTTGACACAGCTGGGCTTTTGTGCCACAAGTACTGGGCAGCAAGAAGCTCAAGTCCCATCTCAAGTCAAATTGAGGCAATAGTTGATCTTCTTTTTTTTATATTTATTATATATACAGTATTCTGTCTGTGTGTATGTCTGCAGGCCAGAAGAGGGCACCAGACCCCATTACAGATGGTTGTGAGCCACCAGGTGGTTGCCAGGAATTGAACTCAGGACTTTTGGAAGTGCAGGCAATGCTCTTAACCTCTGAGCCATCTCTCCAGCCCCCAATACTCAATCTTCTTGACTCCTCTCCCATATTCAGAAGTGACCTCTTCATGAGGTGTGCAATGTTGACATCTTGACGGTAATTTACTACTTGCATTAATTTCTCTGTTTAAGCTGCTCTTCCAGCGTACTGAAGAAGAACTGCCCAGTGTCCCCAAGCACAGGTGGACGTGAGGCACGTTCCAGAGAAAACACACGTGCTAGATGAGCTCCTTTCAGCTTTAGTTTGTGAGGTTTTTAGTCTTGAATTCAGTATTGATGAGGCAACAGCACAGTGCATCCAAAAGAGAAAACAGAGACTTGCATCCTGCCAGGAGATGGGAGGGAAGGGGCGTCCTGCTGGAGAGCAGTCTTGTGTGTGATTCAGATTGGGAAGGATGGGAAAGGAAAAGAAGGGCATAGTAGAAAGCAGGACTGTGAGACAGAAATCAAATCCATACTCAACTGAACTGGGATCAGAAGCATGCTAAGCCTTTCCCCAAACAGTGCTTTGTTATAAATGAATCCAATTTTTACCTAGTAATTGTAAGAAAGCTGTGTTATATAAGGTAACACTAAATAGAAACTAACTCATAAAAGAAGGATGATAAAAAACAGTTGTGACCAGAGGCTCCCAGGAACTAACTCTCAAACTCCTGTTGGAGAAATGGCTCAACATGTGCTAGTTCAATGCTTTCAGCAACTTTATAGACTTATCTATAATAATTAACCCAAGCTAGCATATAAATGGGAATTTTAGATTCAATATATAGCCTGAACTTTGACACACATTTTTGTGCAGTATGTATTCTGCTTTGGATGAAAATTGGCCTTCTTATCTCCCTACCACCATCATCTGGCCAGCGCCAGCCCCTTAGAGAGTCCCAGACTTAAGGACTGTTAAGGCACCGGGTTTCTGTGGCTATAGACACAGGAGTCCTTGTGTTGGACAAGCTGTTAGACAGCCAGAGAGGGCATTGGAGGTAACAGGACAGAAAGACAACAGAGGTTAAATTTCTGTCTTCCCTAGACCTATCCCTTCCTCCCTACTGTGGTTGATGGAGCCTTCCTGCCAAAGACTTCAGAAGAGATCCTGGCTGAGAAGAGCTTCAACACTGTCCCCTACATGGTGGGCATCAACAAGCAAGAGTTTGGCTGGTTCATTCCAATGGTGAGAATGTATAGACCGCTTACATGCTCTCCACAGGGGATCAAGCATTATCCTCCCTGCTCTGATCAAGGATTATGCACTCAGATTAACTATATCTCAAAGAAACCTAGAATTTTCCAAGTAAATTTGCATTGAGAGTCCCTGATGATGCCCTTTAGAGTGCCAATTTACATCATGTGGGGCAGAGAAGCAATTAGTAATTGGAGGCTTTCTAAAGAAACTACTCAAGAGGGGCTCAGGCTCCTGTATGCACACCACCAAACTTTCTATTGGCAGCGCAGAACTCACTCAAGCAGGCTAAAATGGACCCTGGTATCAGCCTGGAATGTGGCTTTCAGTACTAGAAGGCATGCTAAAACCAGACCAAAGCTCTGAGTACAAACTTGGATGGGGAAGCATGTCCCACAGTTCTTCAACTTTTAGAAAGACTTCAGGGGCATCACAGGAATGCAGACACGCAGACATAGTGCTTGGTTTTGTTTCACCTGTTACCCGAGTCTGGGAGCGTGTGGCCTATGCTCTCCATCCCTGAGCCCTTGATTTCTATATGACCACAGTCTGAATGCTCTCTCCCTGCCTAAAGGAACATGATTCCCTGATGTGATCAATACCTTCAAGTGTCCTCTCCATGTTGCCTGTATTTATTCATATGTGCCCATGGGTTTTGTTGAATTTATTCCTCGAACACTTAAACTCCCATGTCTGCCAAGTCCGCCCATATTCCACCTTATTCCATTTTGGTTTGCTTTGTTGGCCTTTTTTTTTGCTTTTGTTACTTCTCCATGATTAATAATGTTTAATCATCTGTTTAACAGATTATGGGCCATCAACTCTCTGAAAGCAAACTGGACCAGAAGACAGCCAATTCCCTCTTGTGGCAGTTCTACCCAATACTTGTAAGGCTCTAGGGAATCAGGGGAATTGGTTGAGAAAGAAAGAAGGTTGGTAACCTTATCTAATCACAGACTAAGTTGATGGTAGAAAACCTAAGTTTAAGCTCCTATGGTTTTGATTTTCCCACTTTATCATCCCAGAGTGAAAATCCCTACTTGTGACTCCCCCATCAAAATCCCATTTAGTTCAGAAGTTTTAGAGGAAAAAGTTTATTTAAAGCTAGCAACATCAAGACCATGGAGATGATCAGAAACAAAGACCAGTGCAGCTCTGGCCTGGAGGCACAGGGCTTCCTCATGGAGTTCTTAGGACACAAATAAGATCAGTGAACACCAAGATAGTTAAAAAAATTTTGGAGGGTTTAGGGCTGGATGTGGCACCCTTAATTTCAGTACTCAGGAGGCAAAGGCAGGTAGATCTCTGTGAGTTCAACTCCAGCCTTATCTCAAAGCAACTTCTTGGACAACCAGAACTGTTATATAGAGAAAACCTGTTTTAAAACACCAAAAAAGAGATTTTTTTTGGTCTTTGTTTTTTATGACACATGGAATGCTGTTGTTTGTAGGTTAATAGATATTGTAGACTCTGTAAATTTAAAGAAAAATTCCTAGCTAGAGAATCATATAACCCATATCGTTTTCCATTTCATTTTTTAAGACATGTTAATTCTGAACGTCATTGTGAGGACATAAAATGTCTTTTCCCCAGAGAACAGGGGAAAACACCAAGAAATTACTTTTCTCTGGAGGACCAGGACCAAGAAAAAGAAGTCACTTTTTTCTGTAGGGACAGCTGAAGATAACCCTCACTGGAGAACAGTTTTTAATCTATGAGGTCTCTTAATGCACATGGGTCTCTTCCACCAAAGCCAGTGGGACAGTAATAATATATGACTTGGATACCTGAACCCAAAGAATAATTAATTAAAAAAATTTTAAAAAGTTTATCAACAAAAATTTCAAAGAGAAAGCGAATCTAGAGAGCTTATTCCAGTCTCTTGTGGGCAACTCGAGGAGGGTTCGATGAGTATTAAAGTAGTTTAGAATCAGAGAAGCCTTCTTAACTGACGGAAGAAGCCCTAATTCTCACCTGGTTGGGTGGTCGCTTTCTGATTCATTTCAGAAAATTCCTGAAAATTTGATTCAAGTGGCTGCTAAGAAGTATTTAGAATGGACAAATGACCCTACCAAAAAGAAAGACATGTTCCTGGACTTGATTGCAGATGTGATATTCGGCGTCCCATCAGTGATGGTGTCTCGTGGTCACAGAGGTGAGTTCCAGGTGTTGGATGGGGATGGATGCAAGTTCACCTGCTAGGTCTCTGGCCTGCCCACCTCTTCATATAGATACCAATGAAACCTGTTGAGACCAAGACTCAAAGTTGATACCATATGACCTGAAAGGTTGTTTTGCTTTTTCTACTAGTAAAGATCTATGAGAGAAAGGGTGCACATGCAGTTTAATTTAGAAAAGAATCCCAGAAAACACCATTAGTTGGTAAGAAAGTGATACAGAGAAAAGATGGGTGCTAATCTGGAGAGCTGCCTAGCATGTGTCCGTCTTAGCTACAACTGCAGAATTCTAGGGAACAAGGAGCACCTTAGGGCTGTCTTTTCTGAGAGGCAAGGGAGCTGTGCATTAACCCACCAGGAACCACATCTCATTGACTGAAGACTTCTCTAAAAGGCTATTAGCTTTGTGGCACCTTTATCTACTGTGAGCATGAACAGAGATGTGTCTCACAACCAGGATGGGAAAGGGGAACAAGAGCTAATGATGCTGCCTGTGGCTGTCAGGCTAGTCTGCTCTAGAGCAAGGGCTACAGGTAAGCAACTCTCAGAGTTACCTTGCTCAGTGCTGTAACCGAGAGTCTGACGCACACCACCTAAGAGACAAAGGTCTGCTTTAGCTTAGAGTCTCAGAGGTTTCAGTCTGTGATGTTAGGAGAGTATAAAGGAGCATGTGACATCATAGGGACAAGAAAGCAATAAAACCACGTAGAGTAGCAACAGAAATTGTCCTGGGTATATAATAGCCACCAGTTCCTTGCCACCTGGAAACTACTTTCAAAAACAGGCTCCACCTTCCATAATTCTATCACCTCCCAGGGTTGTGTTAGAATTTTGAATCTGTCAATTGATTAAATTATTTAGTAGATCAGAGCCCTCATGATATAACTGTTTCTATAAATAACTTCACAAATAAACCCAAAGATGTCCCTGACAAATCAGGGTATATCTTAGTTTAACCGAGCTGACCGTTGAGAATAACCATTAAAAGGCACCAGTAGTTTCTGTTGCAGATGCTCTCTTGCTGAAGGTAAAGTGGCAAGAGGAACTAGAATGCCGCTGTGGGAAGCGGGGTCATTGGGAAATCTTGGGAGGTTGACAGTAGCAGAACAATTGCTAAGGACCAGCAAAGCCATGGAAAGAGGCAGGACTTAGTAGTGTGGGTGTAGGTCCACAGGTGCCATGATGTGCTTATGTAGGCCACAGGACAAAGAGTTGATTCTCTCCTTCCACCTTACGTGGGTTCTAGAGATTGAACTCAGGTCATCGGGTGTGTGCAGTAAGTGCCTCTACCTGCTGAGCTATCAAGACAGCCCCTCTCTGATTTTTTAATGTAGGACCTGAGAGCTAAAGAACTTTTCTCTTAGGACTGTCTTCATTTTATCCAGCATGCACTAGTATATTGTGGTCTCATCTATTCAGTTCTAGGAAGTTTTTAACTCTTTCTGGAGTTCTTCAACATCATTAATTAGTGCAGAGTTTAATTTCTGCAGGTTTGTGCATTCTCTGTAGTTTTTCTTGTTTTTGATTCCTACATTTATTCCACTGTTAGGAGAAATACAGTAAGTTACTTCAACTCTCTTACTTTTATGGATACTTGATTTGCATCTGAATCTATATGCTATTTAGTAAAAATTCCACAAACAGCCAATAATGTTTTCTTCTGAAGTGTTTGGGTAGAATGCCTCTGAGTGCCTTGTTGATCTAGTTCTGATTTCATTTGACTCTAATATGTCTCTGTCTTATATTCCTTTGTCCAAGTGACCTGTCTGTCCACCAGCGAGAGTGGGGTATTGAAGTTGCCTAAGGTAGCTTAGAGCTAATAGAATTTGTTTTAGAAACTGGGTACACTTGTTTTGGACACAAATGCTTAGAAATGAAATGTCCTCCTTGTAGACTGTCCCTGATCAGTATGAATTGTTTTTTTTTTTCTCTCTCTCTCTTTGATTTACTTTGGTTTGAAGTTTATTTGTCTGATAGCAGAATAGCTACACCTTTTGCTTTCCTGGTTCCAGTTGCTTAAAACATTTTTCTCCCCATGCGTTTACCCCAAAGTGCTGTCTATCTTGATATCCTAGAGGCAGCAAAAAGGTAGATCTTACTTTTTTAATTGATTTTATTGAGCTATATATTTTTCTCTGCTCTACTCCCTTCCTCTCCCCTCCCCTTCTACCCTCTCCTATGAGGATCTTGCGTTCTTAAACCAACTGTTAGTGTGGTCTTTTTGTTTTGGTAACAAGGAGCAACAGTGTTACTCTCACAGTGTGTACCACTGCTCACCGCTGGATCTGTGACGGTGCTTTGTTCCACATTTGCTGATTATGCTACTATCATTTTCCCCAGGGGCCTCTGCTATGTGTTTACCTTTCTCTTTGGTCTTAAGCACTCCTTCAGGGTCCTTTGCAGAAGTAGTTCAGTGCTCGTTAATTCCTTTAGTCGGCTTTCATAATAGAAAAGTTCTGGTTCCCCTTTCACAAATGATGGTTGAATTTGCAACTGTGGTCTTTCAGAACTGGACAAACACTTTTCCAAGCCCTTTAAATTGAAAAGATTCTGTTAAATAATCAGCTATAAAACCCCCTGGCCTTCCTTTATGTGTTACCTGGCCTTTCTCTCTTGCATCTTCCACTACACTTTATTTGTTTTTCAGTGCTTTAACTAGACTAGGACATGAAGGGCTCCTTTAGCATTCCCTCCATTTGGTGTCCTCTCGAACTCCTGTACATGGGCAGGCATCTCTTTCTCTGGTTTTGGATATTTCCTTCTATGTTTTTGTCGAAAATATTTTCTGTACTTTGTACATGGAAATCTTCTCCTTATGTGTTCATAATTCATAGATCTTCTCTTCTCTCGAAGCCTCCAAACTCTCAAGATCTCCAACTATCTGTTCATGGAATTTTTGAAAATTTATTATTGATCTTAACTGAGAGTTTCGGTTCCTCTAGCTTGTCTTCAAACCCTGATACTCTGTCTTCCTCTTATTCATGAGGCTTCCCACAAGCTTTAACTTGGGGCATTGAATTGTCATTTCCAAAATCACATCAGCCGAGCTATTGGAGACCCCGATACCTAGCACTTTTATTCCCATTTTGATTCAGAGGCCATGGGCTGGGGACTGGTTGAGAAAAGGTGTGGTTTGCAAATTATGTAAAGGATACCATTATTAACTACTGAATAAAGAAAGAATGCTGAATGGGAAAGGGAGTGAAACATGAGTCCGATGGGGGTATACGAGATAGATATATGGGAGGTGGGGGGAGACTATACTGGCTGTGGAAGTGAAGGGTAGAAGGATTTTGTGGCTATAAACTGAGGGACAGGCAAGAAGACCTATTCTGGTGAGACAGGAGACAGAACATATTGCTTAACTATGAGCATAAAAAATGGCAAGTAGTTAAATGAAGGAACGACCAATGATGAAGAGAAACTAACCCTTCTGAAATGTTATAAAAAGAGAAATAAAACAAATCGAACACAACAAAAAAGTCAGGTAAAAAAACAAGCAAACACACACACACATGGGCTTGCGTGCACAAACACGCACATGCGCACACACACGCGTGCACACACACACACACCATGCACAAATAATCTGAACATTGGTCCAAACACACACACACACACACACACACACACACATACACCATGCACACAGTACCTGAATACTGGTCCAACTTTCTCCCTCACTGGGGGAAGAGAGTGATTCCTCCCGCTTATAGGAATGTGATTTATACCAGCCTTCTCAGGTAGGACAGAAACCTGGTAGGCTTCATAGGCCTGTGTAAACAATCTGTGTCCTCTGTGTGCTGACAAGAGCTCTGAGCCCTGCAGCATTGGGTTCCCTTGTAGCTCAGAGCTGGTCCAGACTATCTCCACCTCACAGGGCTGTTCCACTGACTCACCCCTGAGCTGGTCTATGTGACAGTGTCACGTGTTCCTTGCGCCTTCTTCAATCTGAGCCTGTAAGTCTTCTTTTAACTTCTTGCCCCTTTCTCATCTTATTGATTATTTTGTATTTATTTGTTTGTCTGTTTATCACTAGACAGTGTTTGAGCTCCTTATAGACATTCTTCACTTTTTTTCTACGTGTGCTTGTATAAGTGCACATATGCCGTAGTATGCCTGTGGAGGTCAGAGGACAATTGTGGGAGTGGGTGCTCCCCTATCACCATATGGCTTCTAGGGATTGAATACAGGTCATCAGGCTTGACAGCAACCAGCTTTAACTGCTGAACCATCTTGTCAGTCCTTATGAATGCATTTAAATAGACACTTATCACATGTACAGCTTACATACATTTTCCCAGCCCGTAGATTGTCTGTATGCATTGCTGGTGATTTTCTTGGCATGAAAAACCCTTAGGTTTGCTGACATCCCGTTTGTTTCCTTGTGTTGCTTACAGTATTGGAGCACAGACCAAAGTCACATACTTCTCCCTCTGTGATTTCCACTGCTCAGGTGAACCACCTCTGTGGTTGCAGGCATAAACTCTGCCAGAGGAAATGAGAGAGATTATTCTACATCCTATGCTGTAAATCACTTTAAGACTTTGTAGGAACTCAGTGGGCAAAACAGCTGTTGCACAAATGAGTTTGAATCCTACGGCTCCTGTTAGGGTGAGAGGGGAGAACTGGCCCCGGAAATCATCCACTCTCCTTCACATACGAGGTGGCACATGTACACCCACATACAACCAACACACGTACACATGACAGTATAAATACTGTTTTAACTTGTAATCCGTAACTTTATCTGTGAGACAACGATAGTAGTGTGTGAAATGTACACACAATGATCACAACTGTGTGGGTATGCAAAGGATTGTGCTGTGATACAGAAGACACTTTCTTACAGCTAAGCATTTTTTTCTTTTTTCATATTTTTTTTTCAAATTTCTTGCTATACACATAGAGTCGAGGCTCCAAAATCTCCCACTTTGCTGCTATGGGACCTGGCACTTTGGCCTCTGAGTTACTCTGCTGTAGGAACTCTCTCCCCTCCTCCTTGTGAATACTGCAAAGGGCTGCATTTCCGAGGTTGGGAGCATGGAACAGGACGGACCATAAGAAGCAATAGTTGGCAGCCACAGTGTTCTGTCAGCAAAAGAACTGGTGTCTTGGCACACAGACAGAACATGCTGGTGGTGAGAAAGAAAGCAGAGGAGAGGAGGGTGGGCTGGAGACAAATTCTTTCTCCCTTAACTCACCTCTCTTTGGTACCACCTCACCATCTTAAGAACTTAATACTTTCTGAGCAAGGAGGAAGCAGGGTATGAAACACAAACTTGAAATAAAAGATCTCCCTGTTCATTTCAATGTGTATTTGTGGGTTTTACTGTCTTTATTCCAAGCCGGCTAGTAGTGCAGCCCTGAGCAAGCTCTTCCCTGAACTGTTTCTCCCCTTACAGGGACCTCCATGCAGTTTGAAGCCTTAGCACCACTCTCCATGTATCCATGTCTCCACAGATTCCGGGACTCCCACTTTGTATCAAACATGAGACCCAAGGCAGTGATAGGAGACCATGGTGATGAACTCTTCTCAGTATTTGGATCTCCGTTTTTAAAAGGTAATGTCTCTTTGCTGCCTGTGGCCTTGGCAATCGGAGGCCCGGATTTGGGTCCTGGCTTGACAGCCTTGTGCAGAGTTGTGTTTGGATCAGCCATATGAGCATGGGTGACAAAGGAAGCCAGCGTATGGAAAGCAATTACTAACTTGAAGTGTAGATTATTAACCATCTTATTCCTAAAGGATAGCTTTTTAACTTGGTAAAGGTCAAGACTTTGAATTTCTAATACGTTCCCAAGACAGTGATGGTCAGCGTCACTCCTGTGGAGCAGCCGCTAAACTCAAAAGCCTCTCGGTGAGTAGCTGAAGCTTATTCTTTATCCCCACAGATGGCTCCTCAGAAGAGGAGATCAATCTCAGCAAGGTAGGTGATGAAATTCTGAGCCAACTTTCCTCGAAATGGGTGAGGCTGGTGGCAAAGACGGGACGGATCTGGGTGTGATGTTACTATGTTAGTTGCGAGCAGAGTTTTCTAGTGTTTGTGTGATCAGCCTCCAGTCCCTGTGACCATAGCTCTCTTAACAAAGGCAGCTAGAGTAATCAGATTTGTAGCTGTAAGGGGGCTTCTGAGATGGTTCAGCATAATGGGGGTGGTATACATGTTGACTCACAGATCCAGAGGGTTCAATTGTTGGTCATTTGACCTACTTGTTCTGGTTGGTTGTCAGTCTGGAACATGGTGGGATAAGGTGACAGATAAATCCCTTCCTTTCTCCATCTCGCTGGCGGTCAGGCAGGAAAGAGAGGAAAAAACTAGGTCGCAGAACTCATGGGGCACGTCCCTCAGGATCAACTTCCTCCAACTACTTTCCCTTCTTGAGTTCCCACCATGCCCCAGGGGTACTTTCACCTGTTGATCAAGCACAATAGGCTTAATCCCTATGGCTCCAAGTCAAGCATCCAGAAAGCTGTTGGTTGGTTTGGATTCTGAAAAACCTAGGAAATCCTTTCCCCCAAGGTCTCGCTTCCTTCAGCCCCAAGGGCCTCTCATGTGGGGATTGTGCTCATGTCCTAAACAGATCCTAGGGAAGAGGTCCAGGTTCTGGAGCTTCTAATACTCTCCATGGCAACATCAGCATCACTCTCACAGCTTGAAGCCTCATGCTTTTATCATTGTCAGCATGGGTCCAAACCTTCCACACACACGCTGACCTCCAGCTCTTTCATTTGCAATCTATGTAGAAGCCTCGATGACCCCATTGCTCTTGCATTCTGCATGTCTGCAAAGCCACACCCATGTGGACAACACTAAGATTTAGCTATGGCTTAAGATGTCACCTGACTCTATGAGCCATCAGCTGCAATAGCCTCTGAGTGTCTGAAAAAGGACACAAATGCCAGAGAATTTATTCTTCAGGGCACCCTGTGGGCAGGGGTATCTAGCAATACTTTCTCAAAGCAACATCCTTGGAACAAGCTTATACCTTCACACCCTTCTGCCTATGATGGTTGTGCTCTGGAAACCAAGAAACAGCTCAAGTATGCATGACAAAGAGAAAGGCACGGGCAAAGATGGCTGAAGAGTAAGGACTAGGGTGAAACCAGAGGCTTTTCAGTTATTTCAAGTCTCTGAACTCCATGCTCTTACAGACTCCTGAGATGTGAGCCTCTAGGCAGCTTTCATTTTGATCTGGGGTGTGAACGATGGCTTCTCCTAATGAAGTACTCTCTACCATTCACACTCTCCTCGTACTCAAGCTAAATCACATCCTTTGTCATGGTGCTGAATGGGCTGGTTTTCATGGTTTTAATTTTATTTTTTTGGCAAGATTGAGTCTTTCTAATCCTCATGCTGTAGCTTTTGCTTCTGGATCTCATTGTAAATATGATTTAAAATGAAACAAAACAAAAACCCTCTCTAATACCTGTATACTATGCTACCCATGAATTTCCACGACCAATAAATGTTTTATCATCATTAAACTCGGGACCCCATAAAATATCAGACCAGACAAATATAGGCAAATTTGTTGCCCAGCTGGAGAATGAATGGACTCTAATCCAGACCCTATTAGAGGCTTCCTTCTCATCTGAGCCATCATGAGCTTCGCTTCTCTTGTTCCTAGTGGAACCTGCTGGAACCCCCCATATGCCTCACTCACTGAATTCTGCATTCAGAGCCACGTCATTGAGTTAAGCACAGAAAGCTCCACTTCTTAGTAATATTTATAAGTAATAATTTTGTGTTGTCATCTTTCAATTGCTGAAGCAAAATATCTGAGGTTCATCAACTTAGCAGATGAAGATTTTATTGGGGCTCTTTGAGATTTTCCCTTTGAGCCTGTGAATAAGAGGAATGTGATGGAGAAGGGATATTAAGTGGGAACCAGACCTCATTTCTTGGCAGTCAGGAAGCAGTGAGATGGAGGGGTGGAAGCCCAAGTGGTGCAAAGCAAGCTGTCAGGGACCTGCCTCTTCCAAGTAGGAGCCACCTCTTAAATCCTCCATTAGCCTTAACAGAACCACTAGCTGAGCATCAGCCTTCAGTACATGAGGTCTCAGAGGAGAGTTAAGATCTAAATAATAGGAGGAAATTTCTAAACATGCACAGGCTATATCAGAAGGTGGAAAAGGGCACAGGTGTGGAAGGAGGCTCCTCAGCAGATATAAACCAAGGCATCTTCGCAAATCTTGGGGCATCATGGGGATAGCTCAGTTGCTTTGCTGAATTTCTTTTTTTTTTTCAAATTCTGTTCACAGGAACCCTAATGGGGGAGGGCTGCCCCACTGGCCAGAATATGACCAGAAGGAAGGCTACATGAAGCTCGGCGCCTCAATCCAGGCAGCCCACAGACTGAAAGAGAAGGAAGTGGTTTTTTGGACTGAACTCAGGGCCAAGGAGGCAGCAGAGAGGGCAACACACGGAGAGCATGCTGAGCTCTGATCAGGAGTTCCAGCCGTGTTTGAGAGCCTGGAGCAAGAAACGTGTTTGCCGCGGATGATTCTGCAGAGGAACAAGGCTTCTTATCTTTGAGGCTATACAACTGTATGTTATTTTGTACAAATGCATTAAAGAGGATCCTTGCTGCTTCATCTTGTAAAAATAAAACATTGTTTTGGAAATCAAAATTGGGTCAGTGGCCAACCTGGTTGAGATTGCCTATAGGCAAGTTTATAGCACATTTTCTTTTTTATTATTATTAGATTTTAAAAAAATACCAATCCAAACTCCCACTCCCTCCCCTCCTCCCATTCCCTCCACACACCTTTCCACCCCACACCCTCTAATCCTAAGAGAGGTTAAGGCACTTTGCTTTGTGGAGAGTCCAAGGTCCTCCCTCCTACATCTATGCTGAGCAAGGTATACATCCAAAGAGAATAGGATCCCAAAAAGTCAGTACATGCATTAGAGATAAATCCCAGTGCCATTGTCAGTGGCCCCTCAGTCTGCCCCAGCCATACAACTGTCAGTCCTACAACTTTCAGAGGGACTAGTTTGGTCCTATGCTTGTTCCTTCCCAATCCAGCTGGAGTTGGTGAGCTCCCATTAGCTCAGGTAAACTGTTTCAGTGGATGAACCCTTCATGGTCTTGTCCTCCTTGCTCATATTCTCATTTCTTCTACTCTTCAACTGGAAGCTCAGTCTGGTGGTCTGACGTGGGTCACTGCTGTTTTCATCTGTTGTTGTGTGTTGTGTTTACGCACGTGTGTGTGTGCTGAAGATGTTTTAAAGCATAGTGATGCTGGCATATCCAGTGAACACAGTAGGCTGGGAGGAACCTTATAGAGAAAACATAGATAAAAGATGGCCTTCTGCTGTCTTTAATTATGATGCTCTTGACTATGAAGTCAGTGGTGATGAATCAGCTAGACAGTACAATCAAAGAGAGATTTTTCTAGCTATAAGGGAGACATGCTGGAGAGTATTCTTGTGCTATTTCTAAAGAATGACAAAGTTTTTGGAAAGACAAGAAAGTAAGTAAGTCAGTTAGATTCATGTAATGATGAATTTTAAAAATTACAATTAGCAGCATAATTATACAACTGAGAAAAAAATAAGTGTTTTGTTATCTAAGACTGGGAAATGTCAAGCTATCCCAAATGGTATTCTATTACACTCTTATGACCCAATGGTATAACATATAATAAGTCTGACTCCACTTTTGATACTTGACTGCTTATGGCTTTAATCTCCCTACTCCATCATCCCATTCCCACTTCTCTAGAAAAGTCAGTGACCAAGACAGATTCCTATTTTGGTGCTGGCAAAATATGCAAATTCTCTCTCCTTAACCACATAGAGCACTCTGGCCAGTACCCCTTGCTAAGACATGTTGGACCTGCTTACAAGGGCTGACCCTCACAAACAAAACTCAAGAACACATGTAAGAAAATTGCTTTCCGTACCTGTGGAGCACGAACGTGTGTGCTTTGTGTGCACATCAGTGATGCTTCTAAAGCAATGTAAATACAAGTACACTGAGGTCTAAACAAGTTAAAAGTAAAATAAGGGTACGAGACACAACCGATACTCAAAAGGAAAATCCAGTGTCAACGTTAATGTTGGTAAATTCATACAGTTTAGGAAAAGGTGGGACCATGAGTAATGACTAAAAGGTCAACTCAGCAGGAAAACATGACAACCCTTCATTTGTAGACAGCCAATAACAGAGTCACAGATGCCCACAAGGCATCTTGAGTTTCGTTCCAAGAAAGCAGGCCTTGACACAAGGTTTGGGTGCAGCTTGTGTGGGGTGGTGATATCAGAGAGCACTGGGAATAACTAGGAGCTCGGAGGAAGGGCGTGCTGCCTGAGTGCTGTACCATGTGCCATTTCACCCACAGTATTCTGATTCCTCACGAATTACTCAGAGTTCATCTACTATAGATTTTACTTTTGTGGCTACTTTGAGGTTTATTAATGCATATTTATATTATATCCATATATTTTGAAATAATAAAAACTTGATAGCAAAAATCAAAGAAAAGGAAAGCAGAAATACAGTTATAAAAGTTACTCATTATACTCTATTCATCCCCATACATTGAATTCTTGATTATCAACTTTTATCATGCTTATCATATTAAAGAAGATAATGCTTCAGTCAATTTGCTTTTAGCTCTTATAGTAAATATGTGAATAATTTATATACAAAACTTATACAACTAGAACTTTTGAGTATGTTTGTATAACAATTTCTGAGCCATGTCTTTTATTTCTGCCCATGTATACATTTTCTTCTTACTCCTTAATATATCTTTATTTCAGCTGAAATTTTCCTTAGAAGTTTTATGTCATAATCTTGGTGAAGACATAGCCTCTCACTTGTGGTGTGGGAGAATTGTCTGTATTCTGTCAATCATGTATTTTAATAAAACGCTGATTGGACAGGCAGGAAGTATAGGCGGGTTAACCAGATAGGAAGTAGAGGCGGGGCAATGAGAATAGGAGAAGGCTAGAGAGGAGGAAGCTCCCTCTGCCACTCCTGCCCAGATCACCGAAGAAGCAACATGTGAGCTGACAGCTGAAAAAGGTACCAAGCCATATGCCTAACGTAGATAAGGATAATGGGGTAATATATGTTATAAGAGCTAATAAGTAGCCAGAGCTAAGGGTCAATCAGTTTATAATCTTATGGAGTCTTGTGTGTGATTTTTATTGGAGCTTGCCGGTTGTGGGGCACTGGGCAGGACAGACACCCCAACAAGCTGGCCCTCATGTTACAAATGGCACCCACATGGATAACTGCACCCGCAGAAACCCTGAGAAAGTTTGGGAAAGAAAAGAGTAAAGCATGTTTTCTTGGTAGCAGCAATTTCTTGGGTCTGCTCTGCTTGCTAGATGCAAGCAAATGTTCTCATCTAAGAGAGGCTTCCTGACTCAGCTTTAGCTGCAAAACCTTGTAGTTCTTTTAAAAGGTCCTGCCATGAAACACTTAAACGATGTTGATGAAAAGCTGAACACACGCTTTTCGGTTTTCAGCCATAGCAGGAAAAAAGCTGTGCTATTTTAAAATGCTGGCTTTCTGGGCTGTCCTGCCAGGGCAAACTCTGACTCTTTCAGGCAGGCAGTCTGACTGAGTGTGGTCTGTGAGCAGAATGCTGCAGTTTGCTTGCTGGCAGGGACCTTGAAATGCCACAGAGTTGTGGCAATAAAAATGGCTCCAGCGGTACCTCTTCCATGAGACTGGAAAGTTAAGGAATGGGCTGGATCTAGCTGTCAAAGCCATGGTTCTAACGGAGAGGAATAATCTTCTCCTTAAAGACTCAGGTAGTCAGAAAAGAGAGACATACAGTAAAGAGAGATTCAACGGAAAAAAAACTCTAAATGGTTTACTATGTGTTAAAAATATATACAGGCTAAAAGTTAAAGTTCTTAAAGTTAAAAAGAAAGAGAGTAGTTGGGTGTGGTGGTACACACCTTTAATCCCAATGCCTAGGAGGCAGAAGTAGACTGACCTCTGTGGCTTCAAGGTGTGGTAGCACACACCTTTAATCCCAATGCCTAGGAGGCAGAGACAGACAGATCTCTGAGTTCAAGGTGTGGTAGCAAACACCTTTAATCCCAGTGCTGGGGGAGGCAGAGACAGAAGGATCTCTGTGAGTTCAAGGACAGCCTGGTCTACAGAGTTATTCCAGGACAAAGATATATAGAGAACCTGTCTCAAAAAGTAAAAGTAAAAATAAAAGAAATAGAGGTTAAAATAAAGATGGATAATACACAGAGAATCTTGATACTGTATGCTATTATGCTCTCTTTAAATTGTTTGAATGCTGAGGAAGGAACAACAGCTGCTGAAAGACTTTTGTTTATAAATGCTGCTGAACTAATCCAAGATAGGTATTTTGAAAATACCTTGGCTTCAAAACTGAAGTCAAAAGGTATGTTACTTTGGAGAAGAGATTTTGCTTTTGTTTCCACAGAAAATGAGAAGCTGGGGATTCATTCTGAGTTAAGAAAAATCAGTTTCGATAAAGAAGACCACCTGAGAAATCTCTGGTAGGAACAGATGGCCCAGATGACAGAGTTCTTCATCCAGAATAGACTCAAGATTGCTGCCTGAGATGATCAAGACTCCCAGGATACTCCAGTCAGGACTTGATTATAACTCTCAATTTTCTTTAGGTCTCCATAAGATTATCAGCGCCTCCAATCAGCAGGAAGTAGCCTGAAATACTATGCTCACATTCCCAACAAATGGACTATGGGTATTTTCCTTTGTTTAAAAAAAAAGAGGGAAATGGTGTGGGAGAATTGTCTGTATTTTGTCAATCATGTATTTTAATAAAACGCTGTTTGGACAGGCAGGAAGTATAGGCGGGTCAACCAGATAGAAAGTAGAGGTGGGGCAATGAGAATAGGAGAAGGCTAGGGAGGAGGAAGCTCCCTCTGCCACTCCTGCCCAGATCACCGAAGAAGCAACATGTGAACTGACAGCTGAAAAAGGTACCAAGCCATATGCCTAACGTAGATAAGGATAATGGGGTAATATATGTTATAAGAGCTAATAAGTAGCCAGAGCTAAGGGCCAATCAGTTTATAATCTTATGGAGTCTTGTGTGTGATTTTTATTGGGGCTTGCCGGGTGTGGGGTACTGGGCGGGACAGAAGCCCCAACAAGCCGGCCCTCATGTTACTTGTTTGTCTGAAGATAGCCCCACCCATCCTTCACAGAAGGGTGGTCTAAGTCACTTCCCTCAGGTTTGTAAGGTTTCTGTCTACCCTCTTCCTACATGTCTGCATCTCTGGGTTGGAAAAGCACACTGTTTCAAGCTTAAAGACTAGATTTAGGTGTCTCTCACTTCCTGGGTGGAGGGTGCCTCTCTGGGCTATGGGTGCTTGGGTTTAGTTGCATATCCTCTACCTGCTTCTTCAGAGTGCTTTCTCATATACTAAAAGCAAGCACTCTGCCTGCATGCCCTGGGTTTCCTTAACTCTTGGAAGGACACTTTTGTGCACGAACACCTGAACTACTTGATGTGTCAGAGTGAGAGACTGATGGAGGATCGTGGCCACCATTTTGTTTCATCAACTTTCCTAGAGAGTCAATTATCTCAGGTGTCACCTTACAGTCATTGCTGCTTTGTCGTCATTGTAAAACCTAAAAGGTGTTACCGTGCTCTTCTTATAAAATAAACTACTTGACTTTTTAAACTTTTATTTTTGGCGTGTGTGTGCCCTTGTGTGTGTGTGTGTGTGTGTGTGTGTGTGTGTGTGTGTGTGTGTGTCAGAAAGAAGGTATCAAATTCCCTGGAGCTAGAGTAACATGTAGTTGTGAGTTGACCAACATGGATTCTGGGTGTAGAACTTAGACCCTATATAATAACCACCCTCTCCACCCAAAATTAATTTAATTCTTTTTCCTTTTTAAGTCTTATTTTATTTACTACTCCTGTTCCCACTCCAGATACCACTACTCTCCACCAAAGACTGCCCTTTTCAGTTCCCCAAAATGTGCTTGAGTTGATTCCTTAAGCAGAGTCCTACAAAGTTTTCTAAGCACACAACTCTTCACCACAAAATTTCAAAATGTCCAGCAGAAGGCAGCACTGTAGTAGAGACATAAACTTCTTTCCAAGGTCCTGGGCCCCTGTGGATGAGAACAGAAACAAGGGCATGATATTAAATCCGAAATTAAACTATTAAACTGTACCTATTCTCTCTCTCTCTCTCTCTCTCTCTCTCTCTCTCTCTCTCTCTCTCTCGCATTCCTGTGGCCATCAATGCCAAGCATTTGGGAAATTTTAAAGAATTCATAGAAAAGGACTAGAGAGTTGGCTCATCATTTAAGAGGAGTGACTGCTAGAGGATCCTTGCACAATTTCAGAATCTGCATGTTGATTCCCAAGCCTTAACTCCATTCCCAGGTGATCTGATGCCCTATTCTAGCCTCCGTGACCATTACAGGCATGTGGTGAATAGACATATATGCAAGTAAACATACAAGTTTTATATAAAATAAAAATAGGTAAAATCTTACAGAAAGAAAGAATTCATAAATAAATGCATAGATGGGTGATTAGTGTACAATACTGTGGTCAGTGGAGTTTATTGACTGTAAGAACATTGTAGTGGTTTACATGAAAAATGTTCCCATAGTTTCCGGCATTTGAACACATGATCCCTGGTTTTTAGAGGACACAGCCTTGTTAGGGGAATGTGTCACTCAGGGAGGCTTTGACAACACAGAGACTCTCATCATTTCTCTGCTTCCAGCTTGCATCCCAGCTCATGAACACTCAGCTGCTCCAACTTCCAACCATCCTGCTAGCTACCAGGCTTCTGCTCTGCCATCATGGACTCCTAGCCCCCTGGAAACTGGCTCTTCCTTAAGAGTGAGATTAGATACCTT
The DNA here is from genome assembly GCF_982192425.1 of Myodes glareolus. Classification (NCBI taxonomy): domain Eukaryota; kingdom Metazoa; phylum Chordata; class Mammalia; order Rodentia; family Cricetidae; genus Myodes; species Myodes glareolus. Next base: position 13,899,857 of record NC_142047.1, on the reverse strand, counting down.
CCAAATCTGAGAGCATAGCTGCTAGGAAACAGCAGTCCAGAGAAGCTAGGGTTGTGCCAATTCCCCAGCTGAGCAACTCTGGGAAAGTGAAATACTCTCAATTTTCAGGTTTGTAGTGAGAATCCTAAGCCAAGGATGCTCACTGCCTGCAGACATCTGCTGGCTGGTGTTCCGCGCTCGGTCTCGCCAGCAAGAACCATGCGGGACACAGGATTTTTTTGTAGAAAAGCTTTAATGCCTCTTGGGAGCTAGAGCATAAGCCATATGGCGAGACCCAGATATGAAGGAAGCCATCCCTTATATATGAAACAGACCCTGCTTCGGACGTGTCGCTCTTGGATTGGTCAACTGTCCATTATCCCAGACGATGCCTCGGGAGTAGGCAGGGACAGCAGTGGTGGAAAGTTACCAACACGTGTGCGCTTTCTTGCTCACCTGGCGGTGTAGCGCCATCTTGTGATGAAGAATGTGGCTGCGGCCCTCTACATCTCCCCCTAATTTTACTTCTTTGCAGAATGGCAACTCCCTCAGAAGGTAAAGATAGAGGTCGCACTTCCCAAAATGGAAACATTAAAATGGGCTTACATGGAATCTGCCCCTAGGTTCATGACACCTGAAACCTATCCGGCCTGCCCTCTGCCATTTTTCTGGGAAAGGGAAAATACGGCAGGAAACCCTTATGCAGGGCGACTTATCGCTCAGAGAGGGCCATTCTCTGTGTGATGCTCTTCAGCTCCATAACCTTCAGGGCTAGCTAAGCCAAGAACTCCATCCTGTGCCATGGACCACAGTCCTAGGGGTGCAGGAGCTGGTTGGCTTAAATCTTACTGCTACAACATAAATAACCACATATCAGAAGAGGCTCCCTGTTCCAGGGCAGCCAGCGCTGTGCAAAAACCACTTTGTCCCTAAGACTTTGGGATTTGAGTCAGCAGACCATCTAGAGGAGAAACACTATTCCATAGCATAGGACTGTTCCAAAACATTTCCATCCCCACCCATTCTTTGAAGTAGGGGATGAAGGACATGACCCAGGACTGGAATCCTTTGGCCAAGCTTATGTCCACTCGCGTGGAGTTGATTGTCATGATGGACCGTCTCAAGGAGGACAGCAAATCATCAAAATTCTCCTGCAAGATACAAAGACAATTCTCGGGACAAGTTAGCCACTTTTATAAAGTTCTCATATGGTACACTGGTTACACATAAGGCTGGAGTTTTCCAATTCACAGCCCACTTGGGCAAGCTGCCATAAGATATCCACCTGTTCTTGTACTAGGTCAATTATTTGATTAAGAACCATTATTCTTAATCAAATAAACCTCGTTGGACAATGTCCCTTTAGGGAAGCCCCGTCGCCCGCCCCGGGCTCCGTGTATGGGGACGCGGCTTGCCAGCCTCCATTGAGACCGTCCCCCGGGTATGGTGGCCTAGGGTTCCAGAGCCCGCCCCGCCATCCTCCGAGGGCTGCGCGCGACCCTGGGCCTGTTTGCTGCGCGGCTCCGCATGTCCTGGGCCAGGAAGTGGTGGCTCCACCCCCAGGTGCCCCTGCCTTCCCCGCGGCTGTGTTGGTGGAGGAGTGTGGCGGGAGCCGACACCCGGACCAGTAACGGAGGTGGCATAGTCCGGCAACATCTCAAGGTCCGCGCCAGAGCCGCTGCAGCTCAAGGGGCCGATGGGAGAGGTGGCGAACAGGGCCACTTCCTTACTAGCAAACTCTCAACACCTGTGCCACAGCAAAAGCGGCTGTAAACTCTCACAGATCCAGCCAACGACCCAATCACCCCGAAATCCAAGGGCCCTTCGCATCCACCTCCCTGCGGATCCCGAAACACCAGACAAGCCAAGCATATATACAGCAATCTTTCAGGAGGACTTGAGTTCTTAAAATGCTAAGCAGTTCTTAAAAACTTAAGTCGCACTATGTAGATGTAATACGGTAGTGCCTGTTTACTGCGTCTAAACCTTAATTGCGCTTTTATTATGATAATTGCGACCAGTCCTGTCTGAAGTCAGCATAGTTTAGCATAGCCAAGTGGAACCAGAGCCATTTTAACCTCAGAGACCCTCACAGTTTTAGGAACATTGCAAGCCTTCTGACCTGGCTGCTTGTGGCACCGCTCTCATTCTCGGTATTGCTGTGACACCCTCCAGGCCAGGCACCAACTGAGCTGCACCAATTGAGCCGGCGCAACGTGCCCCCCACCATAGCCATCGAGCAAAGCTCCGTTCCAGCCGCCCTCCAGCCGCAGCTGCACCCACTCCGAGCCCAAACCGGTGTACGGAGCAAAGCAGAATTCAGAGAAGCAGGCTTGCTGCTCTGCAATCATTGAAAGGACCTCATTTAATCTTTTAGGGAATTTGGGCGCCGTTAGTCTCTCTGGCTGCTTCCTGCTGTATTGGGACGCTACATTTTAGGGGTAAACATTATAACATTTCAGGAGGTCTCGGTGATTCAAACCATATAAATCCCAAGTACACCCTTAGGCTCCCATCCTCCGTGGAGGCGTAACAGAACCTCTCCTCCAAAACATCATATTCTTAAGCCCATGTTTTAAATTTAAACTATCTTTTTTAGCAGTTCCTAAATTCAAATATCTTTCTCCTGTCCAGTACATAAAAAACAACGCAAACAACATTTTTCCCCCATTCTTTACCGGAGGGTCATTTTTAACTTATCTGGGTGAGCGCATAACCTCCCACTGCTGCTCAGTTTCTGATATGTTATCTGGACTTTATAGCATACCTCTCTGAGCATGTATGCCTGCAGTTCTGAAATCCTCCTGATCTCAGGCGGTGCAGAGTTTGTCTTCTTCCCGGGTTTCGGCACCAGTTGTTCCGCGCTCGGTCTCGCCAGCAAGAACCATGCGGGACACAGGATTCTTCTGCAGAAAAGTTTTAATGCCTCTTGGGAGCTAGAGCATAAGCCATATGGCAGAGACCCAGATATGAAGGAAGCCATCCCTAACATATGAAACAGACCCTGCTTCGGACGTGTCGCTCTTGGATTGGTCAACTGTCCATTATCCCAGACAATGCCTCGGGAGTAGGCGGGGACAGCAGTGGTGGAAAGTTACCAACACGTGTGCGCTTTCTTGCTCACCTGGCGGTGTAGCACCATCTTGTGATGGAAAATGTGACTGCGGCCCTCTACAGGCTGGTGACTGCTCTGGAAAGTTCAAGTTGTCCTGTAGTGGGAGTGTTGGTTAGAAATGCTTACATAAGAAGTTGTTGCCTGAGTTCCTGGCTATCTGTAATCTGAGAGTCCTGGACTGTCTTTCAGGTAAAGAACAGTAAACTCTTTGTGGGTGTGGCTTGGAAGTTCGAACACACACAGGAAGCTCTTCGGAGGAGAGAGAGATTAATGTAATTGTGCTAGTTGGTCAAGAACCGGGTCTACAGAAAAGAGGCAGGAACAATGCTTTTTTATTGAGCAGCAGGCACCTCCCTGCCTCCAGAGTTCTTGTTCTTCAACCATGTGGCTCTGTGCCCTGGTCTGGGCTTCTCTTGCTGTTTGCACAGTTAGGGGTAAGTTCTTCTGGATTATACACATTGAGATGCATGCTGGGAAATCTGTCCTGGACAGAGCAGGTGAACATGTATACAGGGCAAGCAAGAATGTTGCCATAACTGTTTTGCTGTAGTGGCTTAGACTGGATACTTTTATACCTCCAATAAGTTTACTTTTCAATTGACCCTCTTAGACAAAGATATTTTTTTCTTTTTCATGGTATCATGTAAGAAGGAAATGGGACCTTGGATGTTTCAATGACACAGTCTAAAAGTGAGAAAACCAACCATCAATATAGATCCTCTCTTTCCCCTCAGATGTTTCCTCATGTTTTCTTGTCCAGCAGGACACCCATCCTCACCACCTGTGGTGGACACTCTTCATGGCAAAGTCCTGGGGAAGTATGTCAGCTTAGAAGGATTCGTACAGCCTGTGGCCATCTTCCTGGGAGTCCCCTTTGCCAAACCTCCTCTTGGATCCCTGAGGTTTGCTCCATCACAGCCTGCAGAGCCCTGGATCTTCGTGAAGAATTTTACCTCCTACCCTCCTATGTAAGCCTCTGGGGTAGAAACTATTTCAGGGGAATGTCTATCTCGGGGTGCTCTAGGATGGATTCAAGGCAATCCTCTGACTAGCTGTGTTAGCAATAATTACTGGTACCCACAAGAATACTGTGGTCCTCAAAAATGGTCTAGATTTTATGTAACTTTCATAGTTTCCAAGCATTTTATTTGGCACATAACTTGTTCAGAACCTGAGTCAAATGAGGAAGGTTCTGAGTTTTCAGAAACTTGAGGAAAAAAAAATCATACCTTAGAAAACTTTTATCCTAATGGTGGAAAGAGAAAAGAAAAAACTTGTGATATACATCAAGTACATAATATACTAGAATATGCTAAATGGTTTGGAAAACAGTAATCGATCAGGTGAGGGAGCCTAGAAGATGCCATATTCTCCTAATTTGAACCTTGGCATTGCTCAGGAGTGAGGTGGGTGTGGACTCGAGGGTGAGAACAGTGAATGTGGCCACTGCTCTCACACCCAGGTCCACCCATCTGCATACTCACAAGCTAAGCAATCACTAAGGGTGTGTCACATCACCCTTGCACCTGAGTGAACATGCCCAGGAGTTACAGATGGCCTCGCGGCCACCACAGGGAACTTCAGACACCTACAAGTCAGTTCAGACAGCATTTGTGTCCCCAGCAAGGTGCCTCTGGGGATTTCCAGGCTCCCACTCCTGGCTGTCTTCTTAGCATCCTGTGCTTTCCTTCTACAATAGTATTAGGCTATGTTTATATTATGTTTGCAAAACAAGACATAAATATTACAGCAAGTAGGGAGATACACAGAAGTGAAGGAAAGGTAAAGTTGTGCAACTCAACAGCTCAGAGAGAACTTCTGTTAGCAGTTGAGAACATGCTTCCCAGTATTTTGTCTGTGTGTACCCTGCTTTAAACAGAGATCATAATACAGTGAGTGTGGGCGACAGCGTGACCCTTCCATAAACATCTGTACCATTTTAGACCATATATATATATATATATATATATATATATATATATATATAGCAGCTGAATACTTATTAGCTGTGACTAATTTGGTATGGAAGTATTATTTATTTGCCCTAACTTCTGTTTAGGTACTAGCAGTCACAGATAGATGGATGGATAGATAGATAGATAGATAGATAGATAGATAGATAGATAGATGGATGGATGGATGGATGGATGGATGGATGGATGGATGGATGGATGGGTGGGTGGGTGGGTGGGTGGGTGGGTGGGTGGGTGGGTGGATGGGTGGGTGGGTGTCCCACGCTATCGTCTCGCCAGCAAGAACCACGCAGGACACTAGGATTCTTCTGCAGAAAAGCTTTAATGCGTCCTGAGAGAGAGAGCATCAGCTAACGTGGCCAGGGACCACTAAATGAGGGAACCCAACCTTTATATAGAAAACAGTCCTTGCTTCAGACGTGTCACCCTTGGATTGGCCCGCTGCCCATTAGCCCAGGTGAAGCCTCGGGAGTAGGCGGGGACAGCAGTGGAAAGTTACCGAGCACATGTGCGTTCACCTGGCGGTGAAACCGAATGCCAGTGCCATCTTGTAATGGAGCATGTGGATGCAGCCCTTCACATCTCCCCCTTTTTTTACTTCTTTGCAGAAAGGCAACTCCCTCAGAAGGTAAAGATAGAGGTCGCACTTCCCAAAGTGGAAACATTAAAATGGGCTTACACGGAATCTGCCCCTAGGTTCATGACACCTGGAACTTATCCGGCCTGCCCTCTGCCATTTTTCTGGGAAAGGGAATATGCGGCAGGAAACCCTTATGCAGGGCGACATATCTCTCAGAGAGGGCCATTCTCTGTGCGATACTCTTCAGTTCGACAACCTTCAGGGCTAGCTAAGCCAAACACTCCACCCTGTGACATGGACCACTGTCCTAGGGGTGCAGGAGCTGGTTGGCATAAACCTTACTACTTCAACATAGATAACCACACATAAGTAGAGGTTCCCTGTTCCAGGGCAGCCAGCGCTGGTGCAATAACCACTTTGTCCCTACGACTTTGGAATTTGAGTCAGCAGACCATCCAGAGGAGAAACACTATTCCATAGCATAGGGCTGCTCCAAAACATTTCCACCCCCACCCATTCTTTGAAGTAGGGGATGAAGGACACGACCCAGGACTGGAATCCTATGGCCAAGCTTATAAATCATCTCTAGGAAGGTAGGGGAGCCCCAGAGTCTTATTGGTTGTAAAAAACCAAGGAAACACCGCCACTCTATGGCTGACTGGTGTCGGCTTTGGGAAGGCTGAGAGTATCCCCCATCGGTGTTCCATCACAACCGCTGTCATCCATCCACAAAATGGCAGGAGGAACAGCAGCCAAATCCTCAGGCGAGTCCGCGTGTTGTGGGTCACTCTTCACCGTTCAGGTCAGTCTCTCCGGCACCCAGAATGGGCTTTCTTGATCCTGTGGGAAGACACAAACAGCTCCCCTGGATCTCAATAGAATGGGATCCGGGCCTTTCCATTCATTAGAAAACACATCTTTTCATTTAAAAAATTTATAGTGAACAGAGCCATAGCAATAGCCATTCTTGGCATCAGGGGCAATTCCTTTATTATTCCCCCCCTTTTTTCGATTTTAACAAGAACTGGTAAGTTCTCCAGTCCAATTACCTAGACGATAACTAGACTATTGCTTAATCTACCAGAGGCGTGTTGGAAACTATGGGCTTTTTTTTTCTCTAGGCCACACTCAGCAGGCGTAAACCTCATTGGACATTGTCCCTTTAGGGACGCCTCACTGCCCGGCCCACCATCCGAGGGCTGCACACGGCCCTGGGCCTGCTGGCTGGGCGGCTCCAGCTCCGCATGTCCCGGGCCAGGAAGTGGCGGCTCCACCCCCAGGCACCCCCGCCTTCCCCGCAGGGTTAGCCTAGTTCTCCGTGGCTATGTTGGTGGGGGAGTGTGGCGGGAGCCGACACCCGGACCGAGGAGGCATAGGCCGGCAATATCTCAAGGTCCGCGCCAGAGCCGCTGCAGCTCAAGGGGCTGATGGGAGAGGCGGCGAACAGGGCCGCTTCCTTATTAGCAAACTCTCAACACCTTGCCACAGTAAAAGCGGCTGTAACTTCTCACAGATTTAGCCAATGACCCAATCACCTTAAAATCCAAGGGCTTTTCGCATCCACCTCCCTGCGGATCCTGAAACATTAGATAAGCCAAGCGTATATACAGCAATCTTTCAGGAGGACTTGAGTTCTTAAAATGCTAAGCAGTTCTTAAAACTTAAGTCGCACTATGTAGATGTAATACGGTAGTGCCTGTTTACTGCGTCTAAACCTTAATTGTGCTTTTATTATGATAATTACGATCAGTCCTGCCTGAAGTCAGCATAGTTTAGTATAGCCAAGTGGAACCAGAGCCATTTTAGCCTCAGAGACCCTCACAGTTTTAGGTACATTGTAAGCCTTCTGCATGCCTGGCTGCTTGTGGCACCGCTCTCATTCTCGGTACTGCTGTGACACCCTCCAGGCCAGGCATCGACTGAGCCGGCGCAACGTGCCCCCCACCATAACCACCCAGCAAAGCTCTGCTCCAGCCGCCCTTTAGCTGCAGCTGCATTCATTCCGAGTCCAAACTGGTGCATGGAGTAAAGCAGAACTCAGAGAAGCAGGCTTGCTGCTCTGCAACCATTGAAAGGGCCTCATTTAATCTTTCAGGGAATTTGGGCGTCGTTAGTCTCTCTGGCTATTTCCTGCTGAATTGGGACGTTGCCTTTTAGGGGTAAACACTACAACATTTCAGGAGGTCTCAGTGATTCAAACCACATAAATCCCAAGTACACCCTTAGGCTCTCCTTTTCTGTGGAGACGAAAACAGAACCTCTTTTCCAAAACATCATATCCTTAGCAGTTCCTAAATTTAAATATCTTTCTCCTGTCCAGTACACAAGAGACAACATAATCAACATAACATACATCTGTCCTTTTTTCTTATTCTCCCCCATTTTTATTTTCTTAGAACCACCGGGGGGTCCTTTTTCCTTAATTTCTTTTCTTGTGTGCGCGCCTAACCTCTCACTGTACTCAGTTTCTGATATTCTATCCTGGATTTCCTCCGCTTTTGCAACAACCGTTTGGCAAGATTCATCTTTTAAGCAATTTCTGGCAAAAAATAAGAGAACTGCTAAGAAGCACCAAGGCCTCTACGAAACCTTCCCAATGCGGAAACAAGTCAAGCCCAAAACCGAAAAATCCAGGAGTAGTTATACCTCTCTGAGCATGCAGACCCGCAGTTCTGAATCCTTCCTGAATCCAAGGTGAATCCAAGAAGTCCCCGTTGGTGTGAGTGGTGGTCAGGATTTCCCGGCGTCCCGAGGGTTTCAGGCACCAGATGTCGCGTCCACCTTATCAGCAATGAAGACGCAACATCAGCCTCTTCTTTCCCGGGCTTCGGCACCAAATGTCCCACGCTATCGTCTCGCCAGCAAGAACCACGCGGGACACTAGAATTCTTCTGCAGAAAAGCTTTAATGCGTCCTGAGAGAGAGATCATCAGCTAACATGGCCGGGGACCCCTAAATGAGGGAACCCAACCTTTATATAGGAAACAGTCCTTGCTTCGGACGTGTCACCCTTGGATTGGCCCGCTGCCCATTAGCCCAGGTGAAGCCTCAGGAGTAGGCGTGGACAGCAGTGGAAAGTTACCGAGCACATGTGCGTTCACCTGGCGGTGAAACCGGATGCCAGCGCCATCTTGTAATGGAGCATGTGGATGCGGCCCTTCACAGGTGGGTGGGTGGGTGGGTGGATGGATGGATGGATGGATGGATGGATGGATGGATGGATGGATGGATGATGGACGGACGGACAGACAGATATGAAAAATCTCAGCGACACCTATTCTTTACAGCATCTAATTAGTGAGCATCCCAGGAGGCAGCCATATCTGGCCTTTTCATAGGAAAGGGACCCAGGATGTTGCTGATTATCTACTTGGTATAATCTCTGCCTAACATGATCTTCCTAGCTATGTGACTTTGGGCCAGCAGGCAATCTTCTCTCTGCTGTAAATTCCAATTCCTCAACAGTAAAGTATGAGCAGCCATAGATGCCTGAGGTTGATCTGAGCCTGCAATGACTTTGTGCACACTGAGAACTTGCATCTCTGTTCCTGACATTCTGGAAGAGTCAGTAATTGCTATCAATTCCACTAATCCTTGGACCTTTGAGACCCTTTATCAGGAGGCCAGCCACAAGTGTTGGAATAGGAAGTGGTAGAACTTGAGTAGTCCATACAAAAAACTTTCGGAGATTTTCCTTAACCCCATGTGAACCAAAAGATTCAGGTGCCTAAACCGTCAAATAAAGGCAGAGAAAGGAAATGTTTAGGCCATTCCCGCACAACTGTGCTTTCAAGGACCATTCCAACTGCTCTACATAGATACATCATAACCTCTTGGAGACACCACCTTGGACTCAGCCTTCTCTCTTAGATATCCATGATTCCATCTCCCTTGGAGGTTGCAGGGATCCCGTGGGAGGTAATAGGGACTTGAGATCATGATAACAGGAGACACACCAATAGCTGTGATAATAGGTTCCGGAGCCACCAGGTCTGAGTATAAATCCTGGATTTTCCTTTGAAAAGATTAGAGGTCAAAACCTTTTCTGAACCGCAGCCTATTTCCCCACAGGGGAACTGACCTGTGAAAGCTCAATGACTCGGAAGCTGCATCACAGTTCTGAGTGAGTCTGCACAGCTGTGCTGACACACTAGCTAGACCTGCAGGAGGGTCTGCCTCCTGACCCAGCAGCTGGCTCACTGCACTGTGGTCATGGACTGCAGGAATTAGACAGCTCAGCATCTGGTGCTGGAAACTAGCATCAGGACTGAGCCCTCCTGCATCTCCAGTTGTCTAGGGTTTCTCAGGAGAAAAACATGTTTCTCTTCCATTTTTTATCAGTGACAAAGACAGTATTATTCCTTACCATATGAGAGGTTTTTTATAGTACATAGATCAATTCTTGGTTCATAGAACCCATGGGATTTTCTTCTTAATTCGTGGTCCTATCACATTATAATTTTATACCCTCATTTCTTCCTTGATCTACATGCTATGTAAATCAAAGAACATAGATTATGAATGATTGCACTCCTTCTCTTCAAGTTTTATCAGAGTGCCTGGTACACTGTAAGTTCTGAGATAATGTTAGTCAAATGACCAAAGACATCATGAATGAAGTGGATGTGGGGTGGTCTTAGCATGGCGGAAGGAATTTCTAGAAAAGGCATACTAGGAAGGAACAGCATCAGGGCAGTGAGTGTCTCACCAGACATCAGGGCAGTGAATGCCCACCAGACATCAGGGCAGTGAGTGTCCACCAGACATCAGGGCAGTGAGTGTCCCACCAGACATCAGGGCAGTGAGTGTCTCACCGGACATCAGGGCAGTGAGTGACCCACCAAACAATCATGTACCATCATGAGGTTTAGTTCAGCACTGAAGCATTAACTGGGATGAAATTAAGCTGAAATATGAAGTCTGTCCCTGTTCATGTTCAGTTGCCTGAAAGGTCCTGTCATGAATTGATATGACTGTGAGCTGATGACAGCACCCTTGAGCCTTTACGGTTACCAAGATAATCTCAATTGTGTGTCTTAGGAGGATGTGAGACATGAGAAGAAGGGTAGTGGGTACTTGATGTAGGAGGGACTTCTATCTATCTGCTGCTTTCATTAGTTAATTAATAAAGAAAACTGCTTGGCCTGATAGGTCAGAACATAGGTAGGCGGGGAAGACAGAACAGAATTGTGGGAGAAAGAAAGCAGAAGTAGGCAGATGCAATAGCTCTTCTCTCCAAGATGGATGCAGATTAAAATCCTACCCGGTAAACCACCACCTCATGGTGCTACACAGATTACTAAATATGGGTTAAAGAAAGATGTGAGAATTAGCCAATAAGAGGCTGAAACTAATGAGCCAGACAGTGTTTAAAAGAATACAGTTTCCGTGTTATTATTTTGGGTATAGCTAGCCGCATGGCAGGCGGGAATGCATCCCCCCCACCCCGTTCCTTATTACTACAGAGTGGCGACCAACATGGTAACTAAATCCACTTAAAAACCTGAGAGGACTTTAAAGAAAAAAAAAAGGAGAGAGAGTTTAACACAGCTTTTTGCTGTTTGCTAGGACGTGCTGTAGAGAGATTTCCTGTTTCAGCATTAGCGGCAGAAAAAAAAGCTGCGCCATTTTAAAACGTGGCTTCCTAGACCCTGCCGCTGGTGCAAACTCCGGCTATGGAGCATTTCTGGGCCCAGATGTTTGTGTGCCCACTCGGGGTCGGGAACAAAGTAGCTGAGACCATTCCCATAGCTCAGCTCTTTCTGCCTGAGTAGGCAACGGGATCAGGTTTACTAGAATGAGGTGGTTTTGAAATACCAGTTCCTGGGCTGTGTCGCTGGTGCAAACTCTGGCTTTAAAGCATTTCAATGGCTTTTATGGGCCTGGATGTTTGTGTGCCCGCTCAGGATCGGAAAGATAGTACTCTGAGACCATGCCAATGGCTCAGCGCTCCCTGCCTGCACCGGGGCAGATGGCAGAATCAGGCTCGGGCAGGCGGGAGAGCATGGTGGATTCCTGCCGCCATACAGAGAGATGTTTCCAGGCTGCGCAGTGCTCTGCGTCTCAGATTTGGATGTAACTTAGATGAAAAGTGTTTCTGTGCTGCACACTCAGTCTCAGAGTTAAACTGCTGACTGTGGCTCCTACCTAGTCGCCCCAGACCTAACAGAAATGGTACGTTCACCATTTTGAAATTGGAGAAAGTTGGAGCCAACATCCAGAGCAGCCCGTGGCTCTGCAGCTCAGAGGCACAAGCGACTCCGCCATATTGGACTGGGCACAGCAAGTCGGCAGTACCTGTTTTTGACCTAGGAATGTCACAGCTTAGATTCTTAAGTGCTAAGCGATTTTAAAATGCAAAACAAAAATGCTCCTGGATAGTAAAAAAATTACAGATTCACAATAGGACAGATTCAGACATAAAAGACCTCTAAATGGGTCACAGTATTGGATGAGTATACGTAGGCTTGGGAGAGAGAAGAAAGGGAATATAGAGAATAAAGTTAATGCCTTAAAAATATAAGGGGTAAAGTCTTTAAAGATACAAAGTACAGATAGTTATATACTAAAAGAAATAAAGAAAAATAAGTCACATAAAAAATGGAAAATTCACAGAGAGTCTGGATTATGTACATTGTGTTTTCTTTAAAATTTTTGACTGTGAAGGAGCTAAATACAGAGAGACATTTCATTGTGTGATCTGCCAAACTACATATATGTTCTAAAAATATTAAGACTTCAGAATTTGGATCTAAGGATATGATACTTTGGAAAAGAGATTCTTCTTTTGTTTTCACAGAGGATGAGACCCTGTGGATTGCTTCTATCCCAATATGGTATGATAGACCACGCCCTCCTGAAAAGTTGCTGTGAACACCCTCAAAAAATTACTTCACACAGGATACACCATAAAATACCTGATTAACAGCGCCTCGATACAGCAGGAAGAAGTTTGGAGAGAAATAACTACGCCCATATTCCCAAATATTGTTTATAAATGTTCTTTTACATTTCAAGGGGGATATGATATAGATATGAATAATTTACATTGGTATAAATTTTGCCTTATTAATAGAAATTTAAGGTCAATTTTGTTATATGTATATGTATTTCTGATCTTGATTAAGGTATTGTGATTGTGTAGTTCATTTTAAAATGTAATGTATAATTAGGAAATATACGTTGTTAATGGATAATCATCAATAATAGTCAAGTTTGTAGTCATGTTAGTTAGATTTTCTAGATGTGCACAGATATATTTCAGATAGGCATTCTTCATATCTTTCAAAGATGAAAGAATATGGCATCTAATGTTTTAATAACTTGGGGTTTTTCATGACAATGAGACACGTCTGCTCCTGACAGTACCAATCTACTTCAAAAGGAGGATGGGCATCGAAGAGGCTACTTATGTAGTTTGCTAGCCATTTGGGCAAGAAACTACTCTTGCCTGGACTGTTGCATAAACTGGACACAAAGAACCCGCAGAGAGAGGACTGCTGATCTTGTCTAAAGATGAGATGGTCTTTCAGGGTTCCTGATTCATGAAAGAGTCTGCAAGACATTCTGAAGGATATAGAAGAAAGTGACTGAACTGTCTTTGAAATTTCCTGCTGCTTGGAAATGTCTGCTGGATATTATGGGCCTATAGGCTGAAGATGGATGCCCCAATGGTACAAAAGAACTTTGGGTGACTGTAAAGCAGAGAGATGTTTCTGTCATTTCTAGAGTTTTGGAAGTTGCTTACTTCTTGTTTACTTAGGTAATATTATATCCTTCTGGAGTCTTTGATGGAGTTGAAGAATGGAATAGCTATAGTTTTCTTTAGTCATGATAAAAGATAAAATAGATATAGATATTGTAACTGTAATTTTTGCTTTATAACTGTTTTGTTATACGCAATTTTACTATGTTAAAGTTAACGCCTTTTTGTTTAAACAGAAAAAGGGGAAATGATGTAGGAGAGTCTTCTATCTATCTGTTGCTTTCATTGGTTAATTAATAAAGAAAACTGCCTGGCCTGATAGGTCAGAACATAGGTAGGCGGGGAAGACAGAACTGAATTCTGTGAGGAAGAAAGCAGGGTCAGGAGAGCCGCAGCCATGAAGCTGCCAGGTCAGACATGCTGAATCTTTCTCGGTAAGCCACGACCTCATGGTGACTTACAGATTATTAGAAATGGGTTGAGTCAAGATGTGAAAGTTAGCCAATAAGAGGCTACAGATAATGGGCTAGACATTGTTTAAAAGAGTACAGTTTCCACATAATTATTTCGGGGTAAGCTAGCCAGGATCCGGGAGGGAACACAGCCCGCCGCTCCTTTTGCAACAGGTACTGAGTGGCAAAGCATCCTGGACCTCACCTTGGAGCGTTGGAAGCAAGAGAGTCAGCTTTTTGCAGCCTTGCCAGGAGCTGGTGTGGTTTGGGCAATGACCTGGAGTCCCAGCCTAGATACAGGCAACCAATTAAGATGAACTTGGCAGTCTCCTCAAGTCTTCAGTGTAGTGCTTGTGTGGCTGTATTGTTATCCAGGTGATGGTGTGGATCCATGGAGGTGGATTGATGATAGGTGGGACATCAATGTATGATGGACTAGCTCTCTCTGCCCATGAAGACGTGGTGGTGGTAACGATTCAATATCGCCTAGGTGTTTGGGGATTACTCAGGTAAGATACTAGATTTTCCTCTCTACATATTTGTCCTTGCTTTGTTTTTTTCTGTTGATAAACAAATACTGAGGCTGGGTAGATACAAGAAAACTGATTTATTGAAAACAGTTCGGGAAAGTCAAGGTCCAGTATTGGGATGAAGACCTATAATGCAAGACCTTGGTCAGGAAGCAATATAGTAGAACAGATATCAGATTTTTGCATGCAGAAGCAAGCACGTGAAAAGGGAAGTTGTGAGTGATGAGAGACAGTCTGGCTACTTTTCACAACAAAACACCCCTGGGAAAATAAATAAGGTTCTAAGAAGGCTACAGAGATCCCTCTTGGGAGTGGCACACAATGACATAATCACCGTGCACTCATCTTTTCAGATTCTTCCACTGCTCATACTGACTGTCATTGTAGAGATCAGAACCAAGCACTGGACTGTGCAGCCACTGTTACCTTCCACTATTACCATGACCAAAGCCCAATGTCTCTGACGTGTACAGTTTCTATAATCAGTGGTTGTTCTAAATCTGTAGTTTGAACACAATAGCTGCTTCAACCAGTGGCCTGAGTGTTCTGTGAGACAATCATTTAAGCTCCATTAGTTTTTATATGCCTGCTCTTTACTTGCTATCCAGCACAATGAACTTTCATCATTTGTAGAGTTTCATTTTGTGAGCCCTGACACAGTCACAGCACAGAACTACTTCAGCAAAGATTTTTTTTAAGTCACAGCCTCTCCCCAGCCTCAGCTCATGGCAAGAACTCATACCTGTTCTTTATCACTATAATTTTACCACTTTTAAGAGAGCTTAGTTGGCCTACAGAATATCGAGGACATCAACAGCTTGTTTTCTGTTTTGCTACTGAGCTGTTTTTGTATTCTCTTCTTTTGAAGAATTATTTATCTTTTATTTTATGTATATGTATGTGGTTGTATGGGCTCATGTGCCCACAAACATGCAGGATTCTGCAGAACCAGAGAGGGCATTGGATCCCTGGAACTGATGTTATACACAGCTGTGAGCTGCCATGCTGGGAACTGAACCAGGCACTCTGGAAGAACAGCCAGTACTTTTAACTTTTAACCCCTAAATTATCTCTCCAGTCCATTTTGGGTTGTAGTTCATTGGAGGGATGTACCACAGCTGGTTCATTTTCCACTGGAGGATAAATGGGTTGTTTCTAGTTTGGGAACAATTACAAATAAAACTTATGAATAATTATGTATATCTTAATTGTTTTTAAAAAATGACTAATTCCCTTTTATGTGTGAGTGTTCTGCTTGCATGTATGCATGTATACAACACATGTGGTTGGTGCAAAAGGAGGTAATTCCAGGTGTAATTCCTGCACCTGGAATTACAGATGGCTGTGAAAAACTTATATGGGTGCTAGGAAGTGAACCAGGGCTCTCTGCAAGAGCAACCAGGGCTGTTAACTGCTGAGCCATCTCTCCAGCCTACACATAGGTTCTTAACAAGATTTAGGTTTTCATTTCTGTCCGACTTGTGGTGTGAGTGGCTGCTAGGATGCATGATAAAAGCATGTGTAACTCTCTAAGCTGCAGGAACTGCTTTCCCATGGCATTCTTCCTGTACTGTTGCATGATGCAGCCTCTCTGCCTTTCCATTAGTACTCATTGTCTTTGGTTTCTTTTGTCTGCTTCTTAGTATAATAGTAACACAACAATAGTGCTGTGTCCTTCCCACCAGGCGATAGCTGACATCACTGGTAGGCTGACTGCTAGAACTGAGAGGTGTGTGCAGGGTCTCTCCACTTTGCAATGGAAGGCATCTTCTAGAGAAGTATTTCACAAGTATGTAAATATCATCTAGCCAACTTTAGCATCCATTACTCATTGTTACTTGATTAAAAAAAATCATGTTTAATAAAGAATTCCTTAATTAAATTGCTCCTTCTAGAACATTTATTAGGTGGCATTCTATTGTGATATTTTAATTTATCTATCAATGAATATGATTTCATGAATTCTTTTTTCACTCTACTTCATAACTTATCACTCTCATTTAGTTTTTTCTTAATCATTTTTTCTTTTTTTTTTTGAGGGTAGGGTGATGGTGGGACATGTATTGTGTGGGTCTCCCTAGGACAAGTTTTGTCACACAATACCAGGATAGTAGCCTTAAATTCAGAGATCAGCCTGCCTCTGCCTCCTGAGTGTTGGAATTGAAGGTATGTGCTATCTCATTCAGATAGTTTGGTAAATTAAAAGTTTGGTCAATGAAAAAGCCTTCAGGTCTGCTTCTCTGAGTTTTTACACATTCTTCTTATTCTATGAACATTTCCTTACTGAAAGCAGGATATTCTAATTTTGGCCTTGTGTCTGCCACACTCTAGCCCCAGAATTCCCAGGTCTCCCAGGAACTGCAATACCTTCGACGGGTCCTCTCCATCATCATCAGGAAGGTCCGCAATTGAAAGCATCTGTATGCCCTCGGTATGGACAGCTCTCAATAATCCCTAGAAAATAAAGTATCAAAATTATGACTTCAAAGGCTGAAAAATAAGATATGCATAGTCAAATAAGCAGTCTCATCAACTCTAGGCCGTGCAGACAAGAAACTGGCCCACAGCATTTCCAGATGTCTGCTTGCTGTGGAGTGGTGAGCGAATGCTAACAAACCATCTTTTCGTAGTTTCTACTTATTGATACTTTCTCAATTTGTCTAACATACTCATTCTAGAGTTACTTATTAGTCACTGATTTGATCAAAAGAAATAATGTAGAAAATAACTTGCATCTCAAGACTGCTTTCATGATCTTGGCAAACAAAAACGTGGGGAATAAAATTGGGTTTTGAAAACTCTTCATATATGATTGTGTGTGTGTGTGTGTGTGTGTGTGTATAATATATAGAGTCATTGCTGCATGAGAGAATGACTCTTAGTGTCATGTGAACAGCACATCAAGTATGGTATGGAAAGGAATGAGAAACTTGGTCTAAAATCTTTTATAAGGAAAGAAGTTGATTTTCTGACTTTATGGACCCAGAACAAGCAAGTTCACAAACAAATGCATTGGCCCAAGCTCACAGGTTATTTTTGTGGGACATTCATTGCTTTCAACATCCTTGCTTCCATCAGGGACTGAAGACTTAATGACTATGTCTTCCATAGACACACAATGAGTCAGTGTCACAGAGGGGTTTCAAGGGAGAAATAGAGAACACACTTTAAGAGTAGAACTTCATGTTCAGTTTAGCTTGTAAAAGTTGATTACAGGAGAAGTCTAAGGTATAGTGATATCAATTACATGGTTTCTCTTAAAGGGAAGTCACACAAACTGAGTGGTGCCTAGTTTTAAACAATCTCAAAGCATTCAGCTGACTTGGTCACATGGTTAGGAAAAATCTGACTGAAAGCAAACTACAAGGGCATTCCAGAAAAATTATTTTTACAACATTCCACTGTAATATCTATGAAACTTAAGAAATAAAGTGAAATCGATTTCCAGGGATACTTTTAACTACGCAATTCTTTCTTTGTAGAGAACCTTTATGTGTAACTTCCAACTGACTGCCCTGTTCAGTGTGGCGATGACACTGGCTAAGCTGACTCAGGGGTTTTTGTCTCCTGTGCCTCCAGACTCAAAAGAGAATGGGAGATTAAGTGGCAAAGAGTGAATGCAAATGACGATTTATTGTATTCATTTCCTTGTGTGTGTGCTTGTGCATACGGACATGTGTCACCGCGCACATACACACGTCAGAGAACAAGTTGCAGGATTCGGTCCTCTACCTCCACCAACCAGCACTTTATAGCAGCAAGCGCTTTACACTCTATCTTAGGGTTACAATTGCTGTATGAAAATCATGACTAAAATCAAGTTGGGGGGAGGGAAGGGTTTATTTGACTTACACATCAGTGTTGCTGTTCCTCACTGAAGGAAGTCAGAATAGGAACTCAAAAGGGGCAGGTCCAGGAGGTAGGAGCTGATGCAGAGGCCATGAATAGAAGTTGCTTACTTGGGACTCTTGACTATTTCCTACCTCCTGGCGGATAGCTAAATAATCTTCATCAGGTTCGTCTTCTTATTTAGCTTCTCTAGGATCACGAATAATAGGCTCAAAGACCTTTAATTATGGTTAGAATCGGTAGGAAATAGTCAAGAGTCCCAGGTAACCTTGGGTGCATGGGGGGGGGTGGAAGGGTTGTTGGAAGGGGAGAGGGTTAGAGAGAAGGGAGTAGGGGAGGAATGGAGAAAGCTCGGTTGACCGGGATGGGGGGAAGGGAGGAAGGATGAATATGGGATCAGGGAAGAATATATTTCAACTAAGGGAGTCATTTTAGGGTTTACAGTAAACTTGATTATATATGGGATCCCAGGTCCAAGGAGAGATCCCCAGATTGTTCTCTGGACAGAGGAGAGGGTGCCTGAACCGGCCTTGGCCCATAACCATACTGATGAATATTTTGCTTATCACCATAGATCCTTCATCTGGCGATGGATGGCGATACAGACGGAGACCCACATTGGAGCACCGGACTGAGCCCCCCAAGGTTCAAATGAGGAGCAGAAGGACGAAGAAAATGACGAAGGACTGCGAGGGATGCTATCACCCACTGATACAAGGGGTCGGATCTAATGAGAGTTTACCAAGGGCAGTTGGACTGCGACTGAAGGAGCACGTGATCCAACCAGATTCTCTGAATGTGGCTGGCCCGGAGTCTTTCTGAGAAGCCATTGACAATGACACTGGGACTAGTTTCCTCTGCATATACTGGATTTTTGGAATCCAGTCTGTTTGGATACTCACCTTCCTGGACCTGGAGGGAGGGGGGAAGAACTTGAACTTCCCACAGGACTGGAAACCCTGACTGCCCTTAGGGACAAAGAGGGAGGAGGAGAGGGAGGGGGGGAGTGGGAGGGTGTTGGGAAGAGGGGCGTAAATGGAAACTTTTATAATTTAATAAAATTACTTTAAAAAAAAAAGAAGAAGTTGCTTACTGTCTTTCTTTCTCTGCCTTGTAGCCTTCTTCTTTATAGAAACCAGGACCAGCAGTCCCAGGGATGGCACCACCCACAATGGGCCGGGCCCTTCTCTATCAATCATAAGAAAATGTCTTACAATCAGATCTTATGCAGACATTTTTACTCAGTTGAGGTTTCATCCTTTCAAATAACTCTAGCCCTTGTCAAGTTGACATAAAATTAGCCATTATACCCATCGAGTCATCTTGTTGCCCAGCAATAACCTCAAATCATTTTTATTGGGAATGAGAATACAGAAATGAACAAGGAAGTTTATTTAGTTGTGTAATTCACAGAGGGGAGTAATTTCAAATTTCACACTTCTTCCGCCACCCTCATATTGGGGTTTGAACACTGGACTTCAAACACGGTAGGTAAATACCCTGAGACATATCTGCACCCCAGTACAGTACATTTTTATGGTTAACAGGTGCCTTACATTAGACAACACTTTCTTTTGAACTTTTAACATTGACATAAAGAATCCCTTTTTGATTTTTTTCAAAATAACTTGTTATACACTCAAGATACAAATAAGCACAAGGGAGGACACACCATCAGCGAGTTTTTACTTCTCTGGCTTGCTACTCACTGCCAGGTTGAAGCTGAGGCACCATCTTAATTTGCCGCTCCAGCTTCTGTGTTTCCATTTGGAAGACATCTCTTTCATGTTCCCTCTCCACTGCCTGCTCCTGAAATTTAATGACAATGCTAATAGTAACAACAAAGATGATGATGTTGATATTGAATTGGGGATGTTGTCACACGTCTTTAATCCCAGGACTTGAGAGGCAGGAGCAGGTGAATTGTGTGAGTTCGGGGTCACTCTGATCCTATATAGCAATTCTACACTAACCAGGGCTTCATGGTAAGACACTGTCTAAAAAATAAACAAATAACATCAAAAATTATAGAACTTATGATAGTATTATTTATTTAATTAATATTATTGTACCCATTATTTCTTATATCCCTTTAGTTAGAGGTTTAAAGGATACAGACTGATACAAATACCCAAATCCACGAAGGTTTAAGAAGAAAAACATCTTTGGAGGTTATAATACATTGCCTATTTGGGCTCTTTAACAAAAATTGATTATTTAAAATCATTAGTAGTACTATCCTTTTTGTTCACATAAATGTCAAATGTACAATAAGAACAAGATGAACTTGTACAAAGGAGGAATCTACTGTTAATTCAGTCTTATTACAGGTAAGCAATGTAAGTTAGTTTGTTTACTCCTATTCTAGACTTACCCCTAAAAATACAAAATGCATTCAACTGATTCTCTGACAAGTGAAGGTCATTGGCTGCTCTGGACCATCCTGTACACTGTGAAGATGTGTTGCTCTCATTGGTTTAATAAAGAGCTAAATGGCCAATAGCTACACAGGAAGAGGCTAGGCAGGACTTGAGCACAGGGGAGAGAACTCTCTTGGATGAAGGAAGGCAGAGTCACCAAAGACACAGAGAGAACCAAGGTGAGCATGCCATACCGAGGAAAGGTCCTGAGTCACATGGTAGAAGGTAGATAAGAATTGTGGGTTAATTTTAGTTGTAAGAGCTAGTAGCAAGCCTAAGCAGGGCTGAGCGTTTATAATTAATAATAAATCTGTGTGGTTATTTGGGAGTTGGTTGGCAGGACAGAAAGATCAGCCTACACTTGGCTTCTGAAACCCTAAAGATGTTTTGTATGAAAAGTCAAAAGCCATGAGATTCTGGGTGAGAACGGTGGCAGCATGACAGCGGTGCCAGTCCCAGTGCCATGTGCCACACCGGGAGCTGTGCTTACCTGCTGTGCAGGGGCAACTGGAACTCTTGGAATTCTTCTCTGTTTTAACTACCAGCAAAAAGCAAAACTAGAAAAAGCTTAACTTTGAATTTGGAAAACCGACCTGCTCAGGGTTATTCACAAACTAGAAGTGCTTTTAATTTCTTTAAAATAATATTTTTGTATTAAATACTTTTTTAAGACAGTGTTTCTCTGTGTAACAACCTGGTTGTCCTGGAACTCACTCTGTAGACTAGGGTGGCCTTGAACTCAGAGATTCACCTGTCTCGTCTCCTGAGCGCAGGGATTAAAGGCATGTGCCATCTCCACCCAGCCCACACTTAATAGTTTTCTTGCTAGGAATTCGACTCAAAGACTCCTGAATACTCAGCAAGCAGGGATTGTATCACCAAGCTGTATCCTCAACCTCAGTATTCATCCATCCACCCATCCACCCATCTACCCCATCCATTCATCCACCCACACACCCCATCCATCCATCCACCCACACACCCCATCCATTCATCCACCCACCCACCCCATCCATCCATCCATCCTTCCATCTACCCACCTATCCACCTACCTGTCCCATTTGTTTGTTCATCTGTCTACCCACCCATGCCTTCATATATGCCCATCCAACCAACAAATGCATGGTATCAAAATGTAGCTCAGGCTGAAAATACTTACTTGAATGAATTTTCTCAGATTTTCAAACTGTTTCTCCAGGGCTTGGTTTTGCTGTCTTAGGTCTGTTTGACATTTTTTTCTCATTGCATGTCTACTAGCTTTTGATCTTTTCTTCAATGTCTATTTTGAGAATTTTAACTTGCTTTGGGAGTTGCTGCATACTTTTTCCCCTTGGCATTATCCTTGTTGTTTTTCCTTCATTAGCTTTTCTGTCTCCTGAAGAAATCCTGCTTGCAAATATGGCAATGCACTACCTTTAAACTTTATCTTTATGAAGTAAAAGCTCAGAATTCTTGTCAAATAGGTCGTTCACTTCCTTGGTTAGTGTTACCCCAAGATATTTTATGCTATTTGTGGCTATTAAAAAGATGATGTTTCTCTGATTTCCCTCTCAGCTTCTCTATCTTTTGTGTATAGGTGGGCTACTGGTTTCTTTGAGTTGCTCCTGTATCCTGCCACATCACTGAAGGTATTTACCAGCTATAGGAGTTCTCTGGTAGAGTTTTTGGGGCCACTTATGTACACTATTATATCATCTGCAAATAACAAAAGTTTGACTTCTTCCTTTCCAATTTGAATCCCCTTGATCTCCTTTTGTTATCTTATTGCTATTGCTGAAACTTCAAGCACTATGTTGAAGAGATATGGAGAGAGTGGACAGCTTTGTCTTGTTCCTGATTCTAGTGGAATGGCTTTGAATTTCTCTTCATTTAATTTGATGTAGGCTTACTGTATATTGCCTTATTATATTTAGATATGTCCCTTGTATCCTGATCTCTCCAAGACCTTTATTGTGAAGGGGTGTTGGATTTTGTCAAATGCTTTTTCAGCATCTATTGAAATGATCATGTGGTTTTTTTTCTTTCAGTTTATTTATGTGATGGATTACATTGAGAGATTTTCTTATGTTGAACCAGCCCTGCGTCTCTGGGATGAAGCTGACTTGATCATGCTGGATAATTTTTTTATGTTTCTTGGATTTGGTTTGCCAGTATTTTATTGAGAAATTTTGCAACCATGTTCATGAGTGAGATTGGTCTGAAATTCTTTTTATAGGTTGAGTCTTTGTGTGGTTTTGGTATCAGGTAACTATAGCCTCATAAAAAGAGTTTGGCAATGTCCCTTCTGTTTCTTTATGTGGAACACTTTGAGGAGTATAGGTATTAGCTCTTCTTGGAAGTTCTGGTAGAATTCTGCAATAAAACCATCTGGCCCTGGGCTTTTTTTGGTTGGGAGGTTTTTGATGACAGCTTCTGTTTCCTCACAGCTTATAGGTCTATTTAAATTGTTCACATGTTCGTGATTTAATTTTAGTATATGGTATCTATCTAAAAAATAATGTCCATTTCTTTTACATTTTCCAATTTTGTGGAGTACAGGTTTTTGTAGTACGATCATTAGATTCTCTGTATTTCCTCAGTGTCTGTTGTTAAATCTCACTTTACATTTCTGATTTTGTTAATTTGGATGTTCTCTCTCCACCTTTTGATTAGTTGGATAAGGGTTTGTCAATCTTGTTTATTTTCTCAAAGAACCAGCTCTTTATTTCGTTGATTCTTTGTATATGGTATGTACTCACTCATAAGTGGATACTAGCTATAAACAAAGGATATTGAGCCTACAGTTCATGATCCTAGAGAAGCTAAGTAATAAGGTGAACCCAAAGAAAAGCATATATAGACCCACCTGGAAATTGGAAACAGACAAGATCGCCTGACAAAATTGGGAGCACATGAACATAGGGTAGAAAGAAGGGGATAGGGGGAACAGGAGGGAAGAAGGGGAGGTTTGAGGAGATATTAAGAAATGTGACAGTTGAGATGGATGAAGGACAGATATGAGAGCAAGAAAAGAGATATCTTGATTGAGGCAGCCATTATAGGGATAGCAAGAAACCTGGCTCTAGAAAAATTCCCAGGAATCCACAAGGATGACCCCAGCTAAGACCCTAAGCAATAGAGGAGAGGGTGCCAGAACTGGCCTTGTCCTATAGTCAGACTGATGATTATCTTAAATATCACCATAGAACCTTCGTCCAACAACAGAGGGAAACAGAGGCAGAGACCCACATCAGAGCACTGGACTGAGCTCCCAAGGTCCAGTTGAAGAGTGGGAGGAGTGAGAATATGAACAAAGAGGTCAAGATCATGAAGGGTTCATCCACTGACACAGTCTACTTGAGCTAATGGGAGCTCACCAACTCCAGCTGGGAAGGAACAAACATAGGACCAAACTAGTCCCTCTGAATGTGGTTAACAGTTTTATGGATGGGGCAGACTGAGGGGCCACTGGCAGTGGTACTGGGATTTATCTCTATTGCATGTACTGGCTTTTGGGGATCCTATTCTCTTTGGATGCATACCTTGCTCAGCATAGATGTAGTAGGGAGGGCCTTGGACCTTACACAAAGCAAAATGCCTTAACCTCTCTGAGGATTAGAGGGGGTGTAGTAGGAAGGTGTTTGGAGGGAATGGGAGTAGGGGAGGGACTGGGAATTTGGATTGGTATTTTTTTTAAAAATCTAATAATTTTTTTTAAAAAGGTCGAAATTACTTTAACTACATTAAGAAGTAAATACTTTTTGGAATATCAAAATACTTTACTTCTATACAAGAAAACAAACTACTATTATGCAGAATGAACAAACATGAAATTTTCTATTACAGAAAGGTAATTCTTATGAAAACAATATAGTAAATAGCAACACTCAGACCTAAGGGGAGATCCTGTCTCTACAAAACCTCAGACCGCTCTGGACTCCTGCCTCCTCCTGCCTTATATTCCTCTCCCTGCCCAGCCATATCACTCATATCTCCACCTCCCTAGTGCTGGGATTAAAGACATGAGATCCCAAGTCCTGGTACCTTTGTGTGAGCTTTATTTCTCTTTTAGACAGATTCAATCTCTTGTAGTCCAGCATGGCCTTGAACTCATGGAGGTCCATGTGCCTCTGTCTCCAATCCTAGCAGAAAAGGTGTATACCACAACTGTCTGACCTCTATGGCTAACTGGTGACTAAGCTCTGCACTCTGATCTTCAGGCAAGCTTTATTTATTAAATCACAAACAATATCAATACATTTGCTCTTTTTGTCTAAAATAAAAAATTATAACTAATATACAAAAACTATATACAATGAATATATACATTAATACAAGCAATAAATACATCAACAACATCTAGTCCATTTGCCTTTTACAAATTCAGAGAAAGTACTCCATTATCTCTCCTTTCTTGGTGAGTTCAAAGTCTTATACTCATCTCACTTTCTACCCTATCTTGCATTAACATCCAAAACTACCTTTTAATATCTCTCAACCCTATACACTTTACACTCCTTCAGTGAGTTTCTCTTCTGCGTCTTGTAAACAAGAAAAGTCATTAACTACAACTAACTAGTCATCAGCTCCCTCAGTGACCTGAGAAGGAAACAATATTAACTGAGTAAGCAAGATGTGTGAGCAAATGACTTCAGAAAATGTGAGAAATGACAGAAACAACTGGCTACGTGGACATTCACTGAAGATTCCTTTGCAACATTGTGTCATTCATCTTCAGTCTGCAGGCCTAGAATATTTGACAGACTTTGCTATGAAGCAGGATTTCTGAGGGACTCCACAACCTTGTCTTGGCAAGGTTTGGTAATCACTCTCTTTTGTGTCATCCTTGTCTAACTTGAACAGTATACTGTCAGCAGTCGAGACAAGGACACTTTCTTACCCAGTGGCTTACTTTTGCCACAAAGAAAGAAAACTCCATGTGGAATTTCTTTCATTCCCACTGTCTTTTCCAAAGTAGATTGATGCTGCCAGGAATAGACATGTCTCATTGTCACACACACACACACACACAAAAAAAAAACTATGTTATTAAAGCATCTTAAATGCCATATTCCATAGATCTCTGAAGTGTTTGAGGATGACCTGTCTATCTGAATATAACTCTGTTAGACCTTGAAAGCATACCTAATATGACTACAAGTTAGATTGTAATCGGTGACTAATTACTAACATGCATTTCCTAATTATTCTAAATAGCTGATAATAAGAAATTTTAAGAACTAGAAACTTGCATTACATTGCTAAATTAGCTGTATAGATAGGTATAATATTTGAACACCAGTAGAAACATATGTACCATATGTTCTAACAAAATTAATCTCAATTTGTATCAATATACAAGATTTGTATACAATATACCAAAGTGCAATCCAAAGTAAAATATTTAAAACTAGAATTAATTGAATAGTAAAATATCTAAAAACTACTTTTTAAAAGTAGATTCAATAAGCCACCTTTTTATCTTATTTCTATCTTCCCTTTTTTATTTTTGAAATAGATTCAATAATCTACCTTTTTTCTATTATATCTGTATCCCACTTTTTTCTTTTCAAAATAAGAACCCTGAATCTAATCTCCTTTGTTTGGCTTTTTCCTGACCATTACCAATGACAGCTAACATAAAGCAAAGAAAAACAGCCCACAAATCACAATCCCAGAGAACTTAGACAACAATGAGGACACTAAGAGAGACATACACAGATCTAATCTACATTGGAAATAGAAAAAGACAAGATCTCCTGAGTAAACTGAGAGCATGGGTATCTTGGAGGAGGGTTGAAGGGGAAGGGAGAGGCAGGAAGGGGAGCAGAGAAAAATGTAGAGCTCAATAAAAATCAATTAAAAAACCAATGACAACTTGTAACCAATCCCCTTAAATAATTACAAATATCCATAACCCAATGAAGACCAAAAACAACGCACCCCACCTCTTGAGAATGTGGACAGCATGTTCTTATTTTTTCTGTTTTTTTTTTCAAGAAATGGTTTCTCTGTACCTTTGGAGCCTGTCTTGGAACTCACTCTGTAGACCACGCTATCCTCAAACTGCCTCTCCCACCTGAGTGCTGAGATTAAAAGTGTATTCCACCACCAAATGGCAGACAGACATCGTGTTCTTAAATGTACTTCCAGCTGTCTGGGGGTGACAGCATCTTTAGGGGGTCCTGAAAAGAAAAATTTGGGTTAATTGTCAAGTTCAGGGAGAGGGAGCTGTATCACTGGTTGTCCATGTCACGCTCTCTCTCATCTACAGACTTGTGGATTCTATGTAAAGACACAAAATCCTGTGTGCATAAATGGCATGGAATCAAGTGTAAGTGTTTAGGAGAATGAAGGGGACTGATGAAGGGTATGAGGCTATGTGTGTGTTGGGAGGACAAGGTCAGATACAGTATGTCTGTAAAATGTCCATATAAAATCTATCTCCTAGAATTTTGTCAGAGAGTGAGAGGAGAAATACTATGAGCAACTGGGCCAAGACCATGGTGGGGAAACCCACAAAAACAGCTGACCCAAGCTAGTGGGAGCTCACTGACTCTGGACTTCAGCTGGGAAACCTGCATAGGATTGAACTAGGAATGTGGGTGACAGTTATGTGGCTTGTGCAGTTTGTGGGTCCACTGGCCATAGAACCAGTATTTTCCCTAGTGCATGAACTGGCTTTTTGGAACCCATTCCCTATGTGGGGAGACCTTGCTCAGCCTGGAAACAGAGAGGAGGGTCTTGGTCCTGCCCCAAGTGATGTGACAGACTTTGTTGACTCCACATGGGCAGCCTCACCCACTCAGAGGAAAGGATAGGGAGTGGGGTGGGGGATGTAGAGGGGAGTGGAAGTAGGGGAAGAAGTATCTGGGATTGGTATGTAAAATTAAAAAAAAATGTTTTATAAAAAAGTTGCAAATCCAAAAATAATTAAACACATTATCTTAATTTGGGTTTCTGATTTTACCTTCTAAAACTGCCATTTTCCAATGTGCACATCTGTCTCCACTCTGTCCAGAGGTGATTCTTTGTTCCTCTGGGACGAATATCCCTGCCCCATTTCTCTTCCTCCCGTCCTCTTCTTCCTGGTTCTCTGTCTTCTATCTTTGTCACATATCCCCTGCCATCACTCGCTCTGGGGAAAATAAATTTCATTTTGCTGAGAACTTGACCTTGGGCGCCCTGAGCTGAGACTTTTCCTCTCGCAGAGCCTGCATCAGTGTCCCACGCAACCGTCTCGCCAGCAAGAACCACACGGGACACTAGGATTCTTCTGCAGAAAAGCTTTAATGCGTCCTGAGAGAGAGAGCATAAGCTTCCATGGCAGAGACCCAGGGCGAGGGGAACCCAGCCCTTATGTAGCAAACAGTCCTCGCTTCGGGAATAGGCGGGGACGCAGCAGTGGAAAGTTACCAAACACGTGTGCGTTACCTTGTTCACCTGGCGGTGAAACCAGATGCCAGCGCCATCTTGTAATGGAGTATGTGGTTGCGGTCCTCTACACATCAGTCTGACTAGACAGTGTCCTACACGGAGCGGGCAGTGGACACAACCCCGATACCCAGCCCAAAAGCTGTCTCCAAGTGAACTGCTCTCAAAGGAGTCTCCCTGGATATTCAAACAGTTCCTAAGGTCAAGCCTCCTGCTTAGTATTAGATGACCAACATAAAATGAACTAAATGGTGTTTTTTGGAGATGTGTTTATCTCATAATACTTGGTTTGGGCCCTTTTTTTAACCTTACAATTCATTGCTTATACATTATAGCTTCCCAATTTGTTTGTGTATGTGTGTGTGCGTTTCTTGTGCTTTTTCTTTGCTGTTGATTTTTTTCTTTATGTTTGTTTTTTTTTAATTTTGGTCTGTTTTTTATTTGACTGTCTATGAGATAGAGACAGAAAGAAAGAGACACACACAGAGAGAGAAAGACAGGGAGAGAGAAGGCATGAATGTGTTAGATAGCATCTGGGAGCAAATTAAGGAGGGGAAATTTGATGAGAATATATTGTACAAAAAACATTCTTTTTTCACGTTTCAACATTTTATTCCCACAAGGCAGCCAAGGTGAAGCTCGAGCCCGGGCCGCAGGCCTCTGGCCCTTCCTCCTGAAGGGGTGTGTGCCAGGTCCTCAGAACTGCCCCACCAGCCGGCTGGTTTGCAGGCAGGCCATCATGAGTGCTGGGGTGGAAGGCTCCAGGGGTCAAAGGGCAGGAGTGCTCGGCGGGGGGGCTTGTAGAGCTAGAGATAGCACGGCAGGTCTTTCTCTATCACCAGGGGCTCCTCCGTGGGACCATAGCGCTTCATCACGCCGCCATTCTTATCGATGAGAAACTTGGTAAAGTTTCATTTAATGACATTTCCCAGCAGGCCCCGGCCCTTGGGCTGGACTTTCATCCATTTCCACAGTGGGTGGGCATCGTCCCCATTTACACAGATCTTTCTGTACATGTCAAACATGTACATTGTAGCCGGCTGCAAACTCCTTGATTTCTTGATTACTTCCTGGCTCCTGCTTCCCGTACTGGTTGCAGGGGAAGGCCAGGATTCGTTAACCACACTCAGCATATCGGGCATGCAGATCGACTAGCTGAGTGTAGTTTACGTCGATTTTGCCTCATTGTGAGGCCACGTTGGTGACGACACACACGAAACCCTTGTACTTATCCAGGCAAATCATGTGCCCGTCGAAGTCCTTGACTGAGAATTCGTGCACGGAGCGTGCACAGCGCTAATCATCACGGGATGCGCACATGGTGCCTGCGAGGCCTGGAGCAACCAGAGCCCCGCACAGCAGTGTGGGCTTCAGTAAGCGGCTCAGTCAACACCAGCTCCCAAAAAAAACATTTTAAAAGATAATTTGAGAATGCCACCCTTATTGTCTGATCTTTGGATTGATGGGGAATCTCAGCCAATCACATTCTGCTTAAGGTGTGCCCCGCACAGGTCACACAAAACAAATAAAAGATCGAAGTGCCTTGCCACTTGCTCTCTTTGGTTCCCGGCTCGGCTGGTGTTCATGGGATCTCTGGTCTTGTAAGTTTTTTCCCCTTTTATTAAAAGCTAAATCTTTTGTGTTGAATTGGTCTGGTTAATTATCGATCGACCTCGCCCACCACATTGGATGCCGTATGCAGTACAGTATTGCTATTATTTATTTCTATAAACACTGATCTTCAAAACGCAAGCTTTGAAAATTTGTTTACCTTTCAAACTTGCACTGAAATGTAACTAGAAAGTATGGATGTTTGGAGGTAAGGTCTGTAGAGATGAAAGTACATGGTGGAAGAAGCTCCATGAACAGGCTTAATGCTCTTTCTGAGAGGGCTTTGAAGGGCGGGAGTCCTTAGTCTTCTTCATTCCCACAAGTATGCAGCACCTGAACCTACTGTGGAAGTTGACAGACCCTTTCATCACCAGACAACCTGCACGTGGATCCCAGACTGCAGAGCAGTCAGAACCGAAAGTACACATCTACTCCTTGTCTCTTGCTGCATAAAATATATTTCTCTTCTTTCAAACCTCACTGTAATCTTAAGTAAGAGTATAAGAATATTTTAAAATATACAGAATACTGTGTAAAAACACTTGTATTTGGAGTCCCCCAAATCTAATAATATGCTCGCCGGTGGTTGTCATATATTGTCACCTAGAGCACCAGAGAGGAAAAGGGGTTGTAATGATGGAAATGGCCCAGAGTCCTCGGCCATTCTCAAGGCAGCAGTGCTGGGAGGTGGGCCATTCTCTGGCTCCATTTCCTGAAGGTTATGTTTTCTTAACTGGATTGTCATCCGCAAGCAGATGTCCACTGCTGTGGAAGAGAGTTTGTTATGAAGGGGGCTCAGTTCCTTGCAGCTCTCACATTCTCTTGGGTATGTCTTTGCGTGGTGCCTTCAGTCATGTTATGACACAGGAAGATGGTCCTCAGAAAATGCAGGCTTTTGAGCCTCCAGGACAGTGAGGCAACTTGAACTCTTTGCATCATGAATTAATCTGTCTACAACACCATATAATAACAGTGCAAACAGTCTGAGACGAGTGTGTGGGAGTGAAATCAAATATCTACTCATTGCAGCTACTTTGTCGATCTGGTGTAATCTGTGTAATCAATATCAAAAAGAGTGGCTGATTTGAGACTACTCTGGTTTCTCTTTTTCTTTGTGTTTTCTGGATGTGTTATATTATTTTGCATGAAAATGCCCTAAAACTTACTGTCTCAGAGCAGCATTTTTTTCTAAGTTCAAGTTGACAAGCAGCTAGGAGTTATTTATTCTGGACTGTTTCTCTGGTCTCCTCTAGCATGGGAAGGTGTTAATTGAGATATGATATTCCTGATACCTGTGCCCTGTAGTCTCCAACATCCTGAAAACTAGCCTGGCCTGATTTGCTCGTGTCTGGGCAAGAAGACATGGTCAAGACTTTTGTTGTCTTGGTTCCAAATGGATACACCAATACCTTTGCTCAGTTCTTCACATCCACTGAAACAAACTAAATAACTAACACACATTCAAGATATGGAGAAACTGATGCCACTTTGATGGGAATGTCTGCAGAGTTAAAATTCCTAAAGTATGCCTATTAGGAGAAGGGAAGGGTCATGGTTTTCTACCTTATAGTCTCCCTCTTCTTCCCTAAGAGTCTGAAGGACTTTTCTTGCAGTTTTGAGTCATATTGTTTCTGAAACCATAATTAACCAGGATGCTCATTTGGTCTTAGGTGTCCTTTCAGAACCTCGGATTGACAGCTTTTTAATTATCACTAAAGCCCTTCTTTCTTAGACCATACTGGTACTTGCTGCTTCACTATTCCCTGGACTCCATCCACTATCCTGAGCATTGGCCTGGAAAACAGTAGAAGAAGAGATTCCATATTTCTGCCAAATCTCAATCTTCTTATTCTCATCATGAGGGGACTCTTGTTTCTCAGTGTCATTCATAATTCTGGTCCTTTCACAGGCAAAACTTCTGAACGAAGAGCTAAAGCTTTAGACATAGGTTGAAAACTTCGTTGTGCATATAGACATCAGAGTTCTGGGAAGGGAGAAAGGGAAACAAAATAGAACAGGACATTAAAAGAAACTCTAATGAAACACATTAGAATCCAATGAAGGTGGACAGCCTCCTTCCTTTATTTTACTTTGGCCCTGCTGCACCCCATATGCAGAGGGATTTACTTGCTGTGAGATTATGTTTCCAAGACCTTCCCCACTGCCTTCAAGGCTCAGGGACCAGCAGTTGGAACAATTCTCTAACCATTCCCTTCTCAAGTAATAAGAGACCCTTCAGTCTTCCAAAGAGGCCATTCACTAGACTGTTCAAGAGATGCTGTTGATCTCTGAGACCCCCACGAGTTTTTCCCTTGTTCATGTGCAGTGATGCTGTCTGGTCAAGCAGGTAACCGAAGGAACAGTGAAATGAGCTTAGAAAAAGAAATCAACTGCTCGGTGATTCTCTCCACTCCTATGGCTGTGAAGGTTGCTGGCAATGCACCATGGATCCAACACATCCAGATCAAGGAAATGAAAGCCACACATGCTGCCAAATGGAGTGTTCCTGGACTATGGATCCATTAAAATTAAGGTTTCAATGAGGCCCCAAGGGGGCGTGGGCAGGCTCCCTGCCTTTCTACCTCCTTCTGAGATTTGTGTTTGGTAGAAATACAAGGTTGTGGTCCTTGGCCTTCAGGCCTGGACCTGAGAGCTAAAGAAGACTGATACAGGGAAGGTATTGTGTAGCATGGCTACAGACCAGCAACCCATATCCATCTTAACCTACGCACACAGATGCCCGCTTTAAATGTCTGGTTGTATAGGAGAAAAGAAAGAAGTGGGCATTTACAGAGTTTATGCTTCTTTATAGGTGTTGCTGCTGCCCACTCCCTAGAGCTGCCAGAAACAAGGGAGTTTCCAGTGTAAAAATTGGGGTTGTAAAACAGAGGCATAATAAAAATGAAAAATGCATAGAAAGAAATACCACTCCGAAGAAATACACAACAGGAAAATGTAATCCATTGGTCATAAAATTAAAATTTGGAAATCCCTTAATAATGTATTCTGGCCTTTGGAAGACAGGGAAAACTTGGAATCTATGCCACAGGAAGACACCCTTAGGATATAGTTAACCATTCCCAGGTAGAAATCGGCCATGATTGCTGTTATGCTTAGAAATCAGGCCCCTGAATACATAGGGTTAGGAACTAAAGGACCTGTCAGACCATGGAGTGACAAAACTCATTGTGAATCAAGGCAGCCCAAATCCACATTAGAGGATTACAAGGCACTGTAATTTGTCTATTAATTTGTCCCGTGCTACCGTCTCGCCAGCAAGAACCACACGGAACACTAGGATCCTTCTGCAGGAATGGCTTTAATCCTCTTGGGAGCAGAGCATAAGCCAACACGGCCGTGGGGACCCAGATAAGATGGAACCCATCCCTTATAAAGGAAACAGACCCTGCCCTGGACGTGTCATTCCCGGATTGGCTGACTGCTCCCAGTCCCAGGTGAAACCTCGGGAGTAGGCAGGGACGCAGCGGTAGAGAGTTACAAAGCACGTGCGCTGAGATTAAAGGCGTGTGCCGCCACACCTTGGGGTCACAGAGGTCAATCTCTACCTTTGTTCCTAGAAGCAATGGAGAATGTGGTCCGGCCCTCCACACCCTAGGTCTTTAACCTAGGCACCTCCCTTTATTCTGATGCTTGCTATTCTGGCTAATGGGTTAACTCATCTTGATAACAACAATATTACTTGGTGGGCATGTACTAATGGATTCACTAAACATACCTTTTCAGATGATTTTCAAACTAAGTAGACAGGCTGGTCGGGACCTAGAGGTATTACAAGTTTTTGTTTTTAAATTAAAACAATAGGTCAATTTTCTTGCAGCAATGGTCCTGTAAAAATAGAGTAGCTTAGAATTACTTGTCATTAGATAAAGAAACTATGCAATAACTTTAGGAGAAACCTGTTGTTTCTATACCAATAAATCAGAAGTAATTAGAGAAAGTCTTGCCTTGGTTGAGAAAAGCTTGAGACAGAGACAAGACGAGAGACAGAGAGGGAAATCAAAGAATGGATCCAGTTCCTGTCCTCTTGTTCCCCCAGCTCTCAGCTATCAGCCTCGCTGTGCCTTTAATTCTCCTGATAGGCTTAGAGACAGGGCCCTGCAAGTTAATCTATATGGACAAATATGTACGAGTTCAATAAAATTGGTGGTCCTTAGGAGCATGTAGGCTTTTGAAAGCACGATGAGTCCACGAATCATTCACTAACACTAAAACCCCTGGTGAATGTAACAGGGTCCTAGGCTTAATAATCTCTGAGACCTTAGCAGAACTGCCTTCATGACAGAAATACCACTTAGACTATAAAGTCAAGCACCTAGACAGTCCAACTCCTAAAACTAAAACAAAGGCCTAATCCACCATAGTCCGTAGTTCTGGAAAGTCTCTAATTGTACTAACCTGGATTTTTGGCTTCTGTAGTTGCATTTCTGGATGACTGTTCCTCTCATTCAAAGTACATTAACCCAGAATATGGATTTCATGCTTAGATATCACCGTGGTGCTGCACTGGGATCACTAACATCCAGCGCAGTTGCTCACTGGCAGATAAAGACTTTCTATTGATTTGAATCCATGTCCTCGCAGTCTCCTCTCATGGAGACCCCATAGCACCTGACCTGCAGTGCTGCAGGTTTCTCCTCCCTCGGTTCGGTATTTGGCAGAGGAAACAAACCCAATCCAGACCTAGAACCAAACCATTGTGTTTTATAGAAGGCTAAGTGCAAATGTTCATCTGAGGGTGTGCTCTCTCTCCTAGGAAGCCTTTCCATAAAACACCTGGCATCATTAAGTTGTCATTCTTAAACACTAGGAATAAAAATAGCTTTCTAGTTTAGTCCATACATGGATTGGTGCCAGTGACTGTCACTCACGTCTGAGTCTAGTGAGAACTGAAGCCCTGTGCTAACCTAGGCATCAGGGTGAGAACTGTAATCAGAAAACAGCAGAGTGTGAGTTAGTTGTCATGCTGGGGCAATGACTCTGCAGCTCCATAGGCCCACTATCTTGGTATCTGGAGCTAGCCCCCAAGGTCCTGGGAACTCTGTACCATCAAGGGTCTGTGCCTGTCAGCATGGCCTGGGGGCATCCTGACTCTGCTATGGTGAACTTAGCATTGCTGAAAGACTGTGCAGTGCCCGGGTCCTAGCCCTTCATCTTTCTGACTGTGGAGTAGGGGGATGAGTGGGATTCAGCACCCCAGGGGTCCCTGCTCAGTGAGCTTTAGCTATCTGCAGCTCTCAGCTGCCTGGGGACACACTCTGAACCAGGCTGTGGCAGGAGTCCCATAGGCACAGGTCCAGGTCTTTGTTTCAAGACCTCCATGGTGTTGTGGGCTTGCAGCAATTTCCCTACACCCAACTCACCTGAAAGGACTTTTGTCAGCTGGACAGTGCCACCTGCCCAGCTCTGCCCCGCCAGACAATAGTTACCCCAGGATTTTCCTGGACCTCTGTCGTTAGGAGGCCCCACCCTGCCAGCCTCCACCCTGCCAGCCTCCACCCTGCCAGCCTCCACCCTGTGTGCCTCTTGCTTTGCATCCTGTTTCTCTATCTCAGGGTCTTTCTAGGACTAGCTCTCTGACCGTTCTGGTTTTAGATGTGCATCTTTGGCTCTCTCACCTCCTCTTCCCCTCAAGGCATTTGTTTTCTTGAGTCTCATTCTCTAGGGCATGTGTTGGGATCTGGATTCCCACTTACTCATTGAGTGCTACTCGGCCCTCTCTGAGCCTTCTCTCTGTGTGTTTGTTGCTGGAGATGGAGACTCGAGAAGACACACTAAGGTGGTGCTCTGTTGTGAACCAGTCCTATGTAACAGGAGCTTCAGTGCTGGTCCCAGCTGCCTAGGTGTCCAGGTTCTTCCTAGATGTGAACAAAGAATTGAATGTCTAAGGACAAGAACGTAAGGACCCAGATCTTTAGTAGCACCAACACATTCTATCAGGAAGGGTGGGGTCTTCTGAGAGAGCGCTGTTGAGCCATCTTTGGGCTTGTCCTTTTATTGGGCCCTAGATCTTTCGTTCCATTGATTCCCCTTTGTCTACACTCCATCTGTAGTCCATGCAGCCTTGATCTGGATGGAGAGAAACAAGATGCAAAGCCCTGGTTGAAGGATGACCTTGTTAGAGGCATTCTTCATTAAGTGGGAAGTTACCCTCCATTTTCCCTCACACCTCTTTCCTGTCTGCCGTGCCCTGGTTTCACACTGGAGCCCAGGCTGACTTGACTACAGGTTATGGCAGTTCTTTGTGCCTCCTTAACTCTGAGATTTATAAACTTGAGCCACCACCCTTGTCCTTTGTTTCTTGGTCCTTTCAGTCAGTCTGTGTCCTTTGGAGAATCAAGGCCATTGATATTTAAAATTATGGAAATGTGTATGTTAGCAGTGGTAATAGTGTTGTTGACTTTTGGTGTTTTTCTTCTTCTCAATAGTTATTTTGTGTTTTAATGATTAAGAAATGATGTTTTGTTGACAAAGGTTTCTGTCCCACCCAGTCCTGCAAACTTCCAGTCCCAAAGAATCACACAGAGGCCTACACTAATTATAAACTGTGTTGGCATATTAGCTCTTAAGTGACTGGAATAATATTTTTTTCCTTGTAGTCTTATAGTTCTCACCAAGAACACAGTTCCTGTTGGCTTTGCACAGGTGGGGAGGTGTTTCTGTGAATGATGTCACTAAGCTTTGGGACATTATTTCCATCAGAACCGTAACTCGAGAATTCCCTTCAAGTTTCCCCATGTTTTTCATTTCTCAAGTCTCTTTGAAAGAAGAGGAAGAGGAGGAGGAGAAAGGGAGAGAGAGAAAGAGAGGGAAAAACTTATTTTTCATTTTCCCTCTATTTTTAAAACAGATTTATTTTGAGATATTAGATTGTGTTGACACAGAGGCAAATGAACACTGGGAATCCCTCTTTGTTCCCCGTCCTCAGATCCAAGTTTGCAAACTGCTGGACTGTCCTACTACACGGCAACCAATAGCTAATATGCATTGTCATCAAAACATCTCCTGGAAGACTGCAGGACAGGCATTAATCCAGGACATCAGGAAAACAATGTAACCCATCCCTCTTGTGCTTATTAGTCCCATCGACATCTGGGGTCAGCACCTTTCATCCTGTTGTGTGTGAGGTGAGCACCGCTTTGTCCTGTGGTTTGTGTTTCTCAAGTGCACACTGTTCTCTCAGACCTCACTGGTCCAGAAACACATATGTCAGAGACAAACAATGAAATATTTACTTGGCCAAAACCAGTTTCCATATGTGTGCATTCACATGTGACAGATTCCTTCTTGTAAGTGGCTTTAGCTCTACACATCCTAAGTCTTGCCTATGTTCATAACAATGCCAAGGGTTTCATGAAGTCATTTCAGGTTACCACCTTACATTAGGGAAACTGATTATAGGCAGGGCCACAAAAGCCATGGGAGGATGAATCTGTTAGCTGCCTTTGTGGCTCCAGTGCGTATTAAACCCTGTGCTGAACAGGCTGGTTCTTTCTATTGCTGCCTCCCGGGGTGAGTGTCCCAGCCAGGCCTAGACTTGACAGTGAGTTGTGAAATCAGAGCTCAGCTCAGCAGGACTGAACAGCAGTGAGGGGCTAGTGTGTTGCTCCTATGCAATGGCTGAGTCTCAGGCAGTCATTCCATCCAAGATTTTCGGATCTACCAAACTTGGCTTTGATTTGTCAAGTTGCAGTCAGAGGGTAACGTAAGGTCCCGAAAGGCAGACTTGATGAGACATTGCAGCTTATTTTGCATCCTGTAGCAAATGCCTCAAGAACAGAAATGGGGAGAGAGAAGGGAGAAGGGGAGGATTGGGGAGAGCTTGGGGGACTGGGATGGTTGAAATGGAGGAAGGGTGGATATGGGAGCAGGGAAGTAGATATCATAATTAAGGGAGCCATTTTAGGGTTGGCAAAAGTCTTGACTCTAGAGGGGTTTCCAGGTGTCCAAGGAGATGTCCCCAGCTTGTTCCTTGGGCAGCAGAGGAGAGGGTGCCTGAACTGACCTTATCCCATAGCCACACTGATGAATATCTTGCATATCACCATAGAACCTTCATCCAGCGATGGATGGAGATAGAGACAGAGACCCATATTGGAGCACTGGACTGAGTTCCCAAGGTCCAAATGAAGAGCAGAAGGAGGGAGAACATGAGCAAGGAAGTCAGGACTGTGAGGGGTGCATCCACCCATGGAGACGGTGGGACTGATCTAATGGGAGCTCACCAAGGTCAGCTGTACTAAGACTGATGGAGCATGTGATCAAACCAGATTCTCTGAATGTGGCTGACAATGAAGGCTGACTGAGAAGCCGAGGACAATGGCACTGGGTTTTTATTCTACTGCATGGTCTGGTTTTGTGGGAGCCTAGTCTGTTTGGATGCTCACCTTCCTAGACCTGGATGGAGGAGGGAGGACCTTGGACTTCCCACAGGACAGGGAACCCTGACTGCTCTTATGACAAAACATCCTTTTGTCTAGACAAGACATTCTGTGGTCACACCTTAGGTCAAACATCCTGCCCTATAACCTTGAAGGAGCTGGAATAGGTCTGAACTCTCTGACCTTTAGTCAAGGTGGAGCAGATCCACTTCTGTGGACGTCCACAAGTTACTGAACATTTTGTCTACAGAATCTGGTTTGCAATATTAGGGCAGTAGAACCCACCGTGCAGGGTTCTTGTGAGAATGCGTGCAAATGCTCATCGTGGAGAAGAATGCTCGAATGTAGTAATGGTAAGCCATGAACACACAGCAGATTAGACTGATTGTTGACTGGACACCATGATAGTTAGTGGTGCCAATGAGCTGGGATCCAGAAGCATCCAGATATTAGCCCCTGGGCATGCCTGTGAGGGATTCTGGGGTTTCATTTAATCAGAAGGGGAAAACCCGCATTAACACTGTGTGGCTCTGTTTCGTAGACTAAGGTCCAGGACGGAGTAAAAAGTAAACAAAGCTGAACATGAACACTCATCTCTCTCCCTCTCTACAGTGGGAAAATGTCTCAGTCTCCTGCTGCGAAATCTTCCCTCAGGAGGACTGCTGTCCTCCACTGGAAGTCAGATAGATTATCTCTTTTTTTTGCATTTGTCACGATATCTTGTCAAACAACAATATAAGTCTGTAATATGGATACCATGGTGAAATCAAAGATGGATAAGATATTGCCTCTGATTATTTTAAAATGTTTTCTATTAAAGTTGAAATGCTAGGTGTGGTGATAGAGGCAGGAGAATCTCCATGAGTTTGAGGGCAGCTGTGTCATGTAGGAAGACTGAAAAACAAGAACAATAACAGACTAGGCTAATTAGAACAGATTATAATGATGATACTGTGCAGCCAGGAAATGTAAAAGGTTTTCAGCCGGCAGCTGCCTCCTATGGTACTCAGGATGATCTCAGACTCCTAACAGGAAGCTATTATATTATAGGCTCTTAACCTCTAGATAGCTTGAACCATAGGCCTGTGGGGGTTTGAATGACAATGGTCCCCATAGGCTCTTCATTTGGAAGACTTGGTCCTCTCTGTCTCTCTGTCTGTCATTTGGTTGTTGTCTCAACATATAACCTCTCAGCTGCTGCTCCAGCCCCATGCCTGCCTGTCACCAGCTCTCAAGATGGACATGGACTCACTCTCTGAAACTGTAAGCAAGCCCCCTCTTAACTCCCTTCTTTTATCAGTAGCCTTGGTCCTTTTGTCCTTCCTAGCAAAAGTAGAGTAGCTTCGGCACGACGGATGATATGAATCCCAGTTAGATTTGAAGGAATCTCCTTACATGTGACTGGGATTGTCCACTACATGGTCTCCCTGCCTCTGCACACACTCTATACAAACTGGCCCATCCTTCTGCCCCGCCAGTCATCATGGCAATGCGCACGGCCCTTCTCTACTTGGAAGACTCCCTGCTATTCAAGGACCTTGTCCAGTAGCTCAGCAGGGCACAGGAGTTCTCTCCCAGCTGGCTCTGACCTTCCTGTGCAGCTTCTGCATTGGCCACTCTGGAGTTTCACTGTGTACTGCTTCCTTAGCCAGATGCACCTGCAGTCAGGGCAGGCCCAGACCTGAGCCCAGACACAGGGGGCTCAGTGGTGAGTCCTACCCTACTGCGTCCTTAGTGCCAGAGTCACAGCCTAATCTCCTGTGCAGAGAAATGGAATCAAATATTTGGGACTGGAGGTCAACTGAAGAGTGCTTAGCTGGAACGCAGTAAATCCTGGGTCTCCAGCTCTGCAGAAAACCAATTGCTGGAGCATCTTCACATAATCTCAGCATTCAGGGGTAGAAACAGGAGTCAGGCGCTCAAGGTCATCCTCATCTACATAGCGAATATGTGGCCAGTCTCAAATAAAATAAAATAATAAACAGAAGTTCAAGTCCAGCCTGGTCTATATGAGACCCAGTGTCCAGCATAAAAGAACCTTCCTCTTTTATTTAATCCAGTTATATAACAGAACATCACTAAAAATTAAATCGATGCAATGAGCAATTTAAAAATGCCGGTCCATTGCATAATATGACGCCTGCATATGTGTAAAATTTGTGAAGTATTTTCACCATCTAGTATACCTAACATTTGAGTGGATCCTGGAAACCTTATTTGCAGCTACCCAGACTAAAATATTTTTCTCTGGATTGCATCTGTTCCTCCTAAGGGCGATCCCCAACTACTACTATTCAACACCTACGCATAGAAACTGGGGGTGCAGCTGGGGGCAGCCTTGCACCTATGAGGCCATAGGTGTTAATTGACCATCGCTGCAAACTAACAATCCATTGTTGAAATCCTATTCTTCTGTGATTTATCACTCACCAAACTACCTCACGCACATAATCCTTTTCTCCTTCCCTCCACCTCTGCAAGCCCTATATTTGCAGGAGCTTTTTTTTTAGATACAGAATTATCACACTGCCTGTAACTACTCATGTATGCAATATGTGGTGAGATCGTTTTGTACAGTTTCCTGTTGTTAATTCCCTTTGCTCTCAGCTTGTGTTTGATCAGCACTGAGAACTACTTTTTATCCCTGCATAACTGCTCAGAGTTAAAAAATCTTTACAGTCTTCAGATCCTGCAGTGTAAATACTTTGGCATCAGATATGGCCTTGCCATATCACTTTGATAAATCAGAACCACAGCATTTGAGAAATTTGAGAGGATCCAAGAAAGGTCCCTAACATTTTAACAAAGCTGGGAGAATGCTAGCAACATCCTAGTGTGACTGAATCCTAATAAACCGTGGTTTCCCTGCTTTCCTAGTACGTGAGCTGGGTCTGGCATAGAGAGCTTGATGGTGTGCAAGGTTTCCTCCCTGCCTCAATTGTAGAGCTTCATCCTTTGATTTTTTATTTACAGGCAGGCTATAACAGGTTTTCACTTGCCAGAGAGGCTGTGCGCATGTCCGGCACTGATCGCCACAGGGCAGGGAGAAAGCTCCCGGCGCGCTTCTCCTCAAGGCGGCCAGGGGTCAGCAGCGGCAGTGAGAGACCTGGAAGTTCTTTACTTAGGCGCCTGGCAGTCAGGGCAGCAGAGGACCCTCGCGGAGCCTAACTTTAGAGAACGCTGACTGGATTGAACCAGGCCCTTCAGAGCGCGGACACAGATGCACTCGAGACTCTCCAACGGGGCTCCTGGGATAACTGCCATTCTTCAGAACCAACGGACTCCTTTCGGCCGCGGCGGCAGACCCCAGTCAGGGCACAGGCAGGTTGGAAGGCACTGGATACTGACTGAGCGCTCTCGCTGCCTGTGTCTCAACAGCGGTGTGCAGCACTGGCACGATCCCGCATCCACCCCAAGGCTGTGGAGGAAGCAGCCTGAAGACTCCCAAGGTAGCTTAAGTGAGATCTTGGGACAAGCGTTTGATTCTCTTTTTGCTTCTCTCTCTACTCCTTTGCGGTCTCCCACCAATCTATTGCCTCCAGTTCCTCTGGTCCCTCCAACGGCTAATGCCTCTGCCTTCTGGGTCAGACAGAGTCGATCTCAGCCTCTCCAAGGAGACTTGCTGGTGACTGCAGGACAAAAAAATTGCCCTTAGAAAGCAAGCATGGAACCGCCAAAGAATGTCCACCATTACCAGGTTTAAAAACCACAAAGAGATCAAAGCCAAGCATGAAAGTCAAGGCAAGGGTAAGGATGGGAGCAGCTGCCTCGCTCCTCTGTGTGCCTGTTTGTTTCGCGCTTCTGGAGTTCAGTGTGGAACTTGATGTCTTCACCAACTGGAGGTGAACACTCAGACCTATTCCGATGGATTCCTCCTTTATTCTCTAATGGTGCTTTCCTGATGCTCCTTTGTTATCCTCCCTGCTCTCTCCATCTCTCATTCTAACTCCGTCTTTTCTCATGATGTTTCCCTTCTAATTCTCTCATACATGATGCTATCCTTCTAGCCCATTGTAACGCCTTCTCTTATGGTGTTTTCCTCTGATGCTCCAAAGTGTCTTTGTTCTTCACAGCTTAGATACCCACAAAATTTTTTCAAGCAATGCAGGATCTGACTTGGAAAAAATATATATATCATCTGATGTCAGCATAAGGTCTTGATCAGTCTATGCATTCTTTATATTAAGGCATGGCCATGTTGTTTGGTCTTTAAAATGAGTCCTTGTCTTGCTGCATGCCATGGTGTGGTCCTGGATCCTTTGAGGTTAGGATTTTTCTGGGTCAAATGAAACGATTGTGTGACTCATATGCCCTTGAAGTTAAGCTTGCACCAGACTTCTTGGTAATCAGGGAGCTGCCATGCTGCCAATGATGTCCGTTCATGGTCTTTCACTTACATTACTCATCAGACCACCTCCTCCTGAGTTAAAGTGTGTCCCCTCATCCTGGAGCTGTGTCTATGGCCTGTGTCACACTTGAGATTAGATTACTGTTCTTGATCTGTGGCAATCCAGAAAATACTTAGGCTTAGGGTGTTCCTGGGTGCACCCTACACATCCTGATTCCAAGGTATTCAATATCCAGTTGTGACCCAGGGCACATGAAGACTGTGATGTGGTCTTGACTCCCCTGATTTGAGAATGTTGACCATGTAGGATGAAAGGTACATGTAACCCCCATTATATTATTGTGAAGATAATATATTGGATTTATTTCATCAGATCACCAAACTTTGTTGGTACAGTTAGTTCATCTTTATTAGAGGATTTGGTGTTGGCTAACTCATAATGGTCTTCAACTTGCCTTGCATCTCTTGAAGTAAATATAGCACATAATCACACAAGACAAGGGGGTGTGCCTCACATCTTCTTCAGGCCAAAGGCTGCCCAGGTTGTGGTATTGTCATTTGTGATCCAGACACCATGAAGGCCTTGGTTTGGTTCTAGATTCTTTGAATTGAAATTGTGACTTGGAGAGGATAAGTAGAGGGTGAGCCCCAAATACATTTGAAGGTTGGCCCCATCTTCTTGGTGGTCAAGAAGCAACCAAGCCTTTCATAGTCCTCACTTAGCAGCCAGGTTAGGAAGCCTTGTGTATGATGTCATGGTGTATATTGAACATAGTCTATCTTGGGGAAAAAATGATTGAAGATAAGTCCAGGTGCAATCGAACAGTTCTTTATATTTAGGTATGTCATTTTATTTGCTCATTAATGTGAATACTTGGCTCCGTTAGGACATGATATGGATGGTTCTATCTCCTTTGTAGGGAGGGTTTTCATGGGAATTATGAAGAGAGATTGTGGTCCACAGACTTGAAATTAAGCTGATGGTTCATTCCAGTCACCCCAGAGCTTAGTGGAGGGGGGGGCACAAAGCTCCAGAGCTCAAGGTCTCTCCTTGGCTCCATGGGGAATTTGAGGCCAGCCTGGGTATCAGTAGACCTTGTCTCAAAATAATAAAAGGAAGAAATGATAGGAGGCAAAGCAGAAAAACTCTGTTTAAAACCTCTACTCAGCAGCAAAAACTCAGGAGCATCAGACCCTCTGGTCCTTTCTAGCAACTATGAGCAGCTCTACCTGGAGGACTAATGCGCTAGGGCCTGGGAGTCAGAAGAAAAGCT
Source organism: Myodes glareolus (assembly GCF_982192425.1). Taxonomy (NCBI): domain Eukaryota; kingdom Metazoa; phylum Chordata; class Mammalia; order Rodentia; family Cricetidae; genus Myodes; species Myodes glareolus. The sequence goes on along the minus strand of NC_142047.1, from coordinate 13,856,209 downwards.
GGTTCTTTAATGGACTGAGTGTTTCTGTGCCTCTTCTGTCTTACATGTGGTTCCAAGCCCTGAATTCCAGATTAATGTTTTTAGTTTAGAGAGCCTGTAAAAGCCAGAAAGCATGATATGGATCCTTAGAGGAGAACAGGCATGGAGGGAAGTGGGAAGGCAGAAGAAATGCACTGTGGAAGGGGTAAGGAAATCTTTCAAATGGAAAGGTTTAATCCTGTACAGGAGAAGTGTGGTGGTGGGGAAAGGGTTAACGAAAACTAAACATGGAGGAAAAAAATTCTTTTGGAAAAATATTACATTTTAAGTCATTTAAAACCATTTGAGGGGCTGGTTAAATAGTTTAGCATGTAAAGTTGCTTGATGCCAACCATATGATATTGAGTCTGATGTTAGGAAACCACATGGTGGAAGGTGAGAAAATGATCCAGAAAATGATGCTCTGACCTCCACACATTGACTGTGGCTTGCCAGCAAGCCTAATGAATGAAGCTGCATCCTTGGAAACCTAAGTAAAACAACTGAATGAAGGAGCCCTGCATGCATGGATAACGCTCCTTGCAGAAGACTAAGTTGACTAAACAAAGGTCCCAATGCTGTGAGATAGTTCCCTGTGAGCTGTGAAGCAAGGGGGGTTCCAGTCACACATTGCAGGCTACTGCCAATGTCCTCATTGATGCATGAGAATTAGATTGTAGAACTATTCTGAACACACTGTACACTTGGCATATAGGACATTTAGAAGCCATGTTGTATCCACGCTGGCTAACTTTCACAGTACTAGAAGCTTCTATGCAAGCTACTGGATGAGGAAAGTTGGCAATGATTTTACCCATCTGTAGACCCTGTATGTTACACCTTGCCTGGCAAGATATTCTCTGTGTGATAGTGTGTTGACTATTATAGGAACAATGAACTTTGTGATTTCATTTTAGGTCTACCACACAGTAGGAAACTCTTGGCTGGTTCTATAAACCTGGTTCAGAGCCCAGTGACTGAGGCCAGGGTGATGTAATATGGAAATTTCTCTGATTCTAGAGAATGAAAAATTTGCTGGACATCACAGCCAGAATTCATAACATACTTTGAGATCATTTAAGACATAAGACTGCTATCCTACTGTGTACTCAAACTGATTGTTTAGCCTACTTTTAAGAGAACAACACAACAATTACCACTACTTTCCTTGGTCTTCCTACATATCCACCTTTTACAAACTGAACTAATACTTAACTGTAATCTTAAATTATGTTCTCTTCTGTGCTCCCTGATCCAGAACAAATGTGTATTGTTTGTATAAAATAGCAAACATAAAGGTTGAAAACACTCTTAAATGAATATCCACCAAAGCAGTTAAACACAGCAGCGTTACTGGACAAACATGGTGTTTGTAATGTTTTTGTTGTCTGGGTGAGTTGGGGTCAGTTGCAGTCATTATCTTAATCCCTTATAAGACTCCATGAATGATTTCTATAAAGTATCCCAATCCTTCCCCCACGTGATTCTTATGGGGAAATTCAATAAAAGAGAGAGCAACAAAAGGGGCAGGAATACACATTCACACACAGGGACAGATAGACACATGGACAGACACAGTCTCTGACACAAAAACAGACACAGGGACAGACTTCTTCAGAAAGGCATGGATTCAGATTCATGCAACAGACAGAGAAGGGAAGACAGGGAACACATAGGAAATTCAAACCTGGAAATGACTCCCAGTGGAAGTGCTTTTATTTCTTTCCTTAATGCCACACTGACGCAGTACCGGTGACTCTCAGTTAATCACTGATGTGTTGAATGCACACAATAGGCCCTCTGTTGTTGTCTTGTTAAAACTGCCTTCTACGTACTCATGCAGACACCTATACATTCGAGCAACTGTGATCCCTTATGAGAGAGGCTTCTTTAGGCACTGGGCTCTGGTGAATGCACAGACTCACCTGTGCAGAGTTTAGAGAATGTATAACTGTGCAGTTCTCAGACCTCAACAGGATGTCTGAACCACAACACCCTCCAAGGCTCAGCGACTACTTTGGAGGAGAGAGGCAGAGGTTGTAGATAGGTTCTGTGAAGTGGTGTCCAGGACACAATGATCATCATACACAGGAAGAGGCTCAAAAGGCCCCACCCTCAGTGAGGGACTTTGTCCAGTTAATGTGTGCTGGGGCATGGGATGTCATAAAAATGAAAGGAAAAGGAAATGCAGGTGAGCAGGCACACTTTAACTCTGTGGATATTAAGGCCAATAGAACAGTTTGGGTGGTGTTTTTACTCATGTGAGAGCAGTTTGAGTATGAAAATCTCAACATAGCTGGTTTGTGACTTGGAAAATCCACTAAAATTCATTGATGCTTGTTATTGAACTCCAGTTCCCAAAACTGCATTGGCAGACCCAGATACCCAGAAATGGGCTCAACCTGGACTTTCAGAGGATTTCTGGAGGGTAGATAAAAGCCAACATTCCTTAAAAACTTGTGAAGCTAGTTCCTCTACCCAAAGGTGTCATTTCTTTTATCACTGACAGTAGGAAAACTGGCTGTGGTGTCTATTACCATAATAAGGTACAGACTAGACTCGCCTCTAGACTTCTTCAGTAACACAAGTACCTGCTATACATTTCAAAGCCCATGCTAGTGGTCAAGGTCTTCTGCCCTCCTCTCCTACCCTAAACTCCCTCTAGTTCAGAAAAATCCCTCCCCCAGCTTCTCATTCTCCTTCTCAACCTATCTCTCTGTCTCCTCCTGTCTCTATGTTCCTCTGTGTGTGTGTGTGTCTTCTCCTCTCTCTCCCTCTGTCTCTCTGCTCTGTTTCTGCTTCTTTCATAGTCAGCAGCAGTTGGCTATATTCAGTCAACATCTCTTTCTGCTCTGGTGATTCAATGTGCCTCTATCTCTTCTATCTCTGATAACTATAATAGAATCTTGCTCTTTAAACACGTCGCCAAAAGGTCATGTCATCAGTTTGTACAATACCAAGAAACAGTTTAAAATATTTTCATAACACATTTTAATGGAAAACTATTATATAAACTTATATACAGAATTCAATATACACTGTGTCAATATTCAGACAAATATTTAACATTAGAATTTCTATATTTTGTAAAATATTCTTGACAGATTGTCACTTTATGTCAGTAGCTCCTCATAGGTGCTTCAGCAGCAACCAAAAAGAAAAGCAAGAATTATCAGTAGTACCAAGAGCATCATTGGTGGCATCGTCAGGATGAGCAGTAACAGAGGCATCACCAGTAGAATCCTATGTAGTGTCATGTCACAATGAACATCATTGTCTTTGAGAAGTGCTGAGAATGTGGAGTCTTAGTTCATTGGTTTTATTTTCAAATGTTGCTTCTTTAGGGGTGTTTGGTTCGAAAATGATGCTATCCACATAAGTCACAGTGTATGGACACAGAAAAATAGAAACTAATACCTAACAATTACATTTCTCTGCTTAGTCATTTAGAAGACACAATTTTCACATTAGAAGTGAAAATTATTCCCTCATTCCAGCAATGGAGACAACTGTGAACCTTTACTTGATCAGGTTGGTTGGACTAAACTGATTTTGTTACTTTTATGTGATGTATTTTCAATATGGTTGGAAAAGATGAGCATTTTTTCTAGCTTTAGGGAATGCCTAAAGAGTCCTATACACAGCACAAAATTTATTTATCATACATATTACTGCCAAAGAGAATTGGATTTCTAGTACAAAAAATTTCATCTGTTTTAAACCATTGCTATAATCTAACTTACCTTGTTAAGTTCGTGGTAGTTCTAACTGCACAGCACTTGCTAAATTATGCTGTATACCCATGCCATCATCAACGCTAAGAATTTCAGAAGCCATATTGAAGATGTTGGCACGAGCAATGGCATGGTTGCTGCCCAAAGTGGAAGAGACTTTGAGTGAGCATTCATTGTATAGGAGGTGTAGTCAGCTGGATTTAGAACAAGAACACATCACTAGCCTTCTGATGAGGGTCCAAAGCGTGCCCTGGACACAAACAAGAGCAGATTCCTGATCAGTAGTGAATCTACCATACTTGTGTTCTCTTCTAAGCAAGTTCTAAGAACAGGTCAGCATTTTGAAAAGGGTCCATTGTGTCACCAGTGTGGTTCCTACGAGCAGGCTCAGGGTCAGCGTGTTGCCTTCCCCCTGGCATGTCCACTGTAAGTACCTAAAAAACGTGTGTGATCCAGGGTGGTGTTGTGAACAATAATTTTCTCAGATGCCTGAAGAGTGTCACCTCTGTCACTTGCACGTGAAGATGATGTTAAGTCAGTGTTGATAGTAGGCTAGGGCACAATGCCATGCTTATCAGGTACACAAAGAAAACCTTCATGTCTTCTTTCCTTCAACCTCCAGAGAAATTTTTGAGATGTTAGTTCTCATTTAAAAAATTCCTGATTTTTATTCATTTTATAACTTATCTATTAATGTTAGGGTCTTGAGATATAGTCCCCAAAAGTTTGTTCGTTCAGGGTAATTTTATCACCCTAACCACTGATAGCCTGTAACTGTGATAGACATTGCTGGTGGGAATGCAAGCTTAATAGCAAAGGTACTGCCTTTGTCCTCTGTTCTAGATGCAGCAACATCAGGGATTTCAGAGAGCCTTTAGAATAAAAACATGCAGTGATGGGTGAGCTTGGTCCTTAGAGAAACTCTGTTGAAAGATTTGTTACCTGTATACTAAGTGACATTTTTGCATTTATGTAATTCAACATTGACCCCTATCTTAAGGTTTTTGTTGATTTTGTAGTTTCAACTTATCTCAATCTATGTAACATTCAGTGAAGACTCACTCATAGGTCTATTTAAAAATAAAAATTTAAAAAGCCAATGGTTCAGTATCAACGTCTAGTGCGTTGGGGTCCCTGAGTAAGGGTCTCACTCAAATCAGGACACAGGGGATGCAGAGTGTGAACAACCGCATAACAAGCTTTATTTTGTATGGCTTTTTATACAGACAAAAAGCATTACCTCAACTCTGAAACCCCCCTTTACTCACATACATGATCATGAGAAACCTCAAGGTGAGAAAGCCTGACCTTGCAAGAAACAATACCTCAATTAATAACAGTAATAAAAATGAAAAGAAGTACATAGAAATAAGGCAAAAAGTATACAGAAGCAAAGCACTCCTTTGTAACTGGTAGAACGTGAAGGACTAAGCTCAAAGGCCACTTCCCTATCCAGGATACAGATTCCGACAGAACGTTTGAGAAATGGGCAGAGAAAGTTTATTTTCATCTATGCTTGGTTTGCCAAGCAACCATTTCCCAACTTCATCTCATCTGTCCCAGGAGGAGCCTGCACTCTAAGCCAGGTCTGTGTCTCCACAGTTCAGTAGATAGCTCAGTCAATAAGATTGTTTGCTGCCCACACAAAACAACCCGAGTTTGAATCCTCAGCATCCACATAAAAAACTGGGCATGGGCATGTGCACATATAACCCCAGTACTGTGGATGGAAGCGAGAGGCTACCATTAAGGCTTGTTGGCTGCAAGACCAGTTCCAGGGTCAGTCAGAGATCTTATGTCAAGGAAATAATTTAAAGAGTGATACAAGACACCAATGTCCTCCTCTTTCCTTCATGTCTGCACAGATAAATATGCACAGAGAAATATGTAAAATACATATAGGTACACACACACAAACACGCACACACACATATTCAAACACACAAGATGGGGGAATGGTGGTTTTTTCCACTAACTGTGTTCTGATGTTTGTAGTACCTGATTGTTTTGTGCTCCACGCACTTAGTGATCCGATTTTATTTCTTCCCCTAACCCTAAAACACCATGACCTGTTTTCTGTGAATAAACTTTTTATGCATTTTATTTAGTCTCACGCTCTCTCCCAAAAAGTGGCTTTGGGGAAACATAAAATATACTCTATGTGTAAGCATTAAGCTGCCAACAATCTCAGAAGTCGCCATATTTCAGTGCCTTGAAACTGCGTTTTGATAGTCTGTCCACAAGTTTATGATGAAACTCTTTGTACTCAAGGGCATTTCTGAGTCATTTTATAGGTAACTGGAGAGCAACATTGTCCCCTTTGTTTTTCTAACTTCCACCTACCTTGGGATTCACCACAGTTGTGGAACTCATTGAGGGAGCTATTAACCTACTGGACAGAAGTATGTCTATAAGGCCATTCTGAGATGATCCTCAGCAAAGCCTGGGAGAGTCTTGAACCTTGCCATTTTGCTCACACTCTTCCCAGCAGACAACTCGCCCCAAACAAACTAGTAAACAGGATTAATGGCCTGAAAACTAATATTTACATATATGTGCACGGTATGTTATGTGGGGTGTATTTGCATGTATGTGTGACTTCAGACACATACTTGCCAGTGAGTAGGTGTGGTGACTGGATTACAGACCAGGGGGTTGACCCTCACCTTCAGTCTTAGATTTATGCCTGGGTCTCTCACTCTTAAATGCAAGTCCCAGGCTAGCATTCCAGGAAAGCAATCCTGTCTCCACCTGCAATCTCACCATAAGGTCCCCAGGATTCTAGAAGCACACAAGACCATCAGGCCTCATGTGGACCCTGGGCATCCATCTCCTATTCTCCCATATGCACAGCCAGCACTTTATCCGCTGAATCATCTCCACAGGCATGGAGTGCTCCCAGCATTTCACACTGTATCGGAGGCATAATCAGTCATTTAAACTATGTGCTCCACAGATAACTATTCAGCTTTGATTAGCAAATAATCAAGAATCTGAAATTGTCTTACACCTAAGAAAATATGGTGCCAGCTTCTAAACTTTATATTCTCTACATACTTTTTAAAATCCAGACATTCTTACCCAAGTGAGATCTTGTCTTTAATTCCTCCATTACCCACAGAGTAGAAAGGCAAGATATGTTATAAGCCACTGTAGAAAACGAGCATTGAGCCGAGGCTGATACTTTGTTAACACATACTTTGAACCTTGATAGCCTTTAAAGTGAATACTGATTTATAGACAATAAATACAAGGAAAACTATTAATTTACACTTCTTTGTATGTTTAAAATACAGAGACAAATTTATCCAAAGTTACTACTCATAATAAATTGGTGTACAAAACACCTATGACCTGGAGCACTATCAGATAGAGAAACTGGCATCTGAACCAGAATCAGTATCACAAGCTGAAGTGTTAACGTGGTAGCACAGTGTTGCTGCTGCTGGTTTTGTCCTGGACCAGTGGTGTTAGAATTGTAAGTGAGCACACTCATCTCGTATGGAAGCGAAAAGAGCCTCTCTAAGGATCGAGTTGAAATTATCGCGTTGAAGATGAAAATTCCAGACATGAGGAAGCTAAGTCGATGATGACTGCCCTTTGCAGCATAGCTAAACGTAAGAAACACAAACAGACCAAGGACAAAAACCCCTGCAAAGATTTCCAGATGCCAGGGTGGCAAAGCTCCAGAGAGAGGTCACTGTGGGTGCTCTCCTTGACTGCTTCTGAGGAAGATGCAGGAGCCCCACTTCTAGCTCTGGTCCCTCGCTCATGTGCAGTGCAAAGAAGTTCAGCATCAGCTGCCGTCACCTCACACGGTAAGAGCTGTTGCAAAGACCCCTGCAGTAGTTATGCGTTACGCACTCTGAATTATTTCATTCACAGTATGTGAGCTGCAATGTAACCTCCTTGGCATTGCCTATAGCCGAGGCAGAGTGATTGTTTCACCAACAAATGCTCCCACATGCTAAGCCATTGGAGACCTCCATCAACCTTCTTCACCATAAAGAAAATCCAGTGTGGAAATAATGTAAAGAACATAATACTGACTCTTTTCACCTCGTCTCTTATGGGAAGAGGGTCTCTCAGATCCTCTACACTCCATGTACTCCTATTCACTTGATGCTGTGCTCTCCATAGGCAAGGTAGGTGAGAAAGACACTGTGGTGACAGCTGCTGAAAGCCCCAACTCCGTAGTGTTCCTCCCACTCTTAGAATCTTATCCAGGCTCAATGGAGCAGTCAGCGCTGTCCACTGCAGAATGATGCTCTTTTCTCAGCCTGCCTCCTACTGTGGAAAATTGTTCTGGAAATTATGCTTTTCACATGTAAATCAAGTATCACCATATCCACTAACAAAACCAACGAAAAAAGTTGCTGGCAGTATAGCCAATAGGGCAAGTGCTAGCCTAGAATGCTTATAATGGCAGTGATCAATCCCCAGCAATGCCTACAGGACTCAAAATCAATTCACATTTTTAAAAAAAGTTGGGCAAGTGTATTATTTCTTATGTCAAGATATATTCAGATAATTAAAGATAAACATAAAACCTTTCTTATGTCAAGATATATTCAGATAATTAAAGATAAACATAAAACCATTTGTGAATTGTCTAATATGTCTAAATTGAGAAATTATAGAAAGGAAGGAAACCCAGAAAGATTTAGTTAAATTTAGTTCTCAAAAACTTTAATAAAAATATTGAATACTATATTTCTGGCTTTTTTACATGATCACCTTTTATTGACACTGATGTATGTAATTATATGTAGCATAAATGCATTTATTATAAAAATGAAAAAAAAATTCACATTCTAACAAGCAAACTTACTGTTCTGTGACTATGGAGGACACAGACTGTGGACTAGTTAGAGGTCTTTTTATTTAGACAAAAAGACTGTGTGTATCAGAGGCTCATGTTAAATAAACAAACATGTTTGAAATGATCTAGTTTGGGAATAGAGATTTCTCAGAAAACCATTTCTTAAATAAATTATAAGTCAAAGAACAATAGGAGGAAAATGAAAAAAGAATGAAATTACATTTATATCTTATTTCCTTTGTTCTTTTTTTGAAAGAAACAAGCTGTTATTGAAATTAGGGAAGTAGCAGCAAAGTATTCATGATCATTTTTACCTCCACTGATCTGGAAGGAATTCTTCAGTATCGAATTCAGCTCTCCTGGTGGTCTTACTCCACTGTGGCATATTTTTAAAAGTAATATTTTAATATTCATATAAAAGCATTTACCAAATATTTTGTATTATTTGTTGTTTGATTTCCTAACATACATTACAGATTTATAGTCAACCATTAACTTGTCCTGCAATCAGTTTGGTGACACTTTTCTTAAAATTTTTCTCATGTGAAAGAAAGGGAAGAATTTAGTATACAAAAAATAGTCTATCCAAAGCATAGAAAGACACACACACACAAAGACACTGGTTCCTCCCCAGAATATTTTTTAACTGTAGTAACTGATGGTCACTCTTGTACTCAATGTAATTAGCACCCTGATTCCACTTGTCATGTTATTCTCTGCTCCTAGATCAATACAGAACCCCTCTCTGCATGTTACTTTGTGAGTTCTCACTGAATGTGATGTTATCTCCCATGAGATTTGTTTGTGAACCATAGAATAGATTCCAACTTCTGCTAGCACTCTTACAAGCTACCGTGGCCTGGGATATGCTCAAGCTGTTCCTTAGTAGTCCATTCATGAGTGAATCTTGAAACCACAATGGGCCTGTTTCTATGCCAAATGAGCATTGCTATTAACTTAAAAAGATAAAAACAAGAACAAGCAACAATAAAACTCAGTGGATAATTTCAAGTTTTTAACTTGAGACTGTTTAGAATTCCAAGTAGAAAGTACCATGGTTTTTGCAAGGTGTGTCTTTGAAGAGTTGTAGCTACTGCAAATTATGAAACTGCACTTTGAACATTAGCTGTGATGATTTTTGGATCTTTTAACTCGGAACAAATAAGCAAGTTACTAATGTGTATCCAATTGTTTTATTATCTTTAATGGCCCCATAAAAGATAACACAATTGTCCTCTATTATAAAAGAAATCAATCAAGATGAGTACAGAACTAGCTTGACATATAACCTTTAATTTTATGCCAAATCAGTGACTGAAATAGAATATCATTGACGGGAAAGGGCCTTAAACTCTATGTTCATGTCCACCTGATGAGGAAGACAAAGTCCCCTTTTATAGACACAAAGAATAGTCATGCTATGGTTTGCCCTCTATGTTCAGATAATCTACTGAGATTCAGAGACTTCATTGCTATAGAAAACAGCTCACATGAATGGACAAGTGATGGATGGAGCACTCTGGTAGGAGGAAGGCATGGGGTCTTCCACCACCTATGAAAGGGTGCTACACTGGAAAAAAGAACCTCTGTATGTAGAGATGGTGTCAAAGGAGGAAAGTAATTTGTTTGCTTTTTGTAACACTGTGTGCTAACTCAGACTGATCCCAAATTCTGTCAGCTCTCAGAAATATAAATGTGATGAAGGTCTAATTCACTCGCTGACTTCAGAAAGGTTATGAAAAGGCAAGGAGTGTCAGTACATAGTGTGTGTGGTTAACACCAGGAGGCTCAGTTTCCAAAACACATCATTTGTACTGGGTAAATGATGGTTGAGTATAAACTTTATGTTCATGATTTAAAAAACAACAATTTTTCAGTCTAAAATTACATTGAGGGCTGGAGAGATAGCTCAGTGGTTAAGAGCATTGCCTGCTCTTCCAAAGGTCCTGAGTTCAATTCCCAGCAACCACATGGTGGCTTACAACCATCTGTAATGAGGTCTGGTGCCCTCTTCTGACCTGCAAACATACACATAGACAGAATATTGTATACATAATTAATTTAAAAAAAATAAATAAAATAAAATTACATTGATAATACATTGGGGTCTCTAAGAAAAGGGAAAAATTGATTGTATAAAACGGTATCTATCTGAGAATACAACCAATAATTAGCTTCATATCTTTGAATTTCCATAGTATTAATGTATTCTTAGACCTTACCTGCAAAAAAGGCTTCTGATCAGTATTGTAATGTACTTCTAAAAATAAAGTGTATTTTATTAAAACACTAGAGAAATATAACATATAAAATGATTAGACACATAGTATCAATTTTTGAGACCAATCTAGACTGTTATAGAGTAAATACTCTTTTGCAGGCAATTCCTTCATGTAGAATTTATCCATTTTCTGCATGTTTCAAATCAGAGTTAAATTTATCAAGGATAAGACCTAAAATTAAACCCCCACCCATACCAGATGTGATGATCCTAAATGACCCCTCTCAGACAGATGGGGAGCAGCATCCTTGCCAGTAGAAGCATCAATTGACTGTGTCACAAAAAAAGCTTCTGCGATTCTTGTTTGACTTTGGGCTAATAACACTAGAAAAAAATTTCTAGATTCTATGTGGTGACACACAACTTTAACTATTCATATAAAAACACTTAGCATGTTTTCTAACTTCTTTAATTTTGAGTCCCTAATATATCTTACATTAGATATTTACAAATACTGTTTTTTTGAAACAGGATCTCATTATGCAGTTCAGCTGACTTTAACCCACTATACGCATCATGTTGGTCTTGAAATCAAAGAGCTCTCTCTGCCTCCTGCCTCCCAAGTCCTGGGATTAGAGGCATGGGAAAGAGGCCTAGACAAATAATTTTAAGTTCATGCTTCAACAGTTTGTGATGATTAATAACTGCTATTGTTCCCATCTTTCCTCATGGAGAAGAAACAGAAAATTTACCTCATATTAAAACAACACACACACACACACACACACACACGAATGATCGTAGTGTGTTTCCCATATGATTTGCTCCAATAACCGTGTATTTATATGCTCCTGGAGTCAGTGCTCCATCTGCCCACGTCCCTATGGCCCCACAGTCCTATCTCTGTCATGTACTTTGGAGGCCTTTCTTTGAGTGCTATGCTCTCAGTGGTCAGTATATGAGTAACTATTTTTCTTCTTCTAAGCATTTCTCTGCCTGCATTCTCAGAAGCCATGACATTTGTGATACCTTCAAACAGTTTTAACAGTTCGTTCATGTATGAATGGTGAAACCACTACCTGGCTGTTACTGTTTTCAGTAAACCTCTTTGTGTGATCCTGAGTCTTTATAACTCACAACCAGGTTCAAAACTCAAGGAAAGCAATACGCCTTTGTCAGCTTTATTCTTCCCAGGTCACAGCTAAGACACTCTAGACCAGCAGCTTTATTTTCCTAGTTTCTGCTTTGGCTGTCATCACGGTCTTGGAACTTGTCCTGGGGACTTTTATCTGTGGTGTGAACCTTGTCCAAAACACCACCACTGCTGAAGTGATCTCCAACAAATTATAGGAAAACCTTCAACCTTGACCACTATTTTCACTGTCTTTTTAGCAGATAGTGATCCCCAGTCTTATTAGATCAAGGATCTAAACTTATTTTTTAATCTTCATATTTGATATGCGCTCCTGTTCACATGTGTGTATGCTTTTGTCTGTTCATCCCAGTGCATGTTTTTAGGTCAAAGGACATCCTTGACGGTCAGTCCTTGCCTCCTAACTTAGTTTTGAGGCGGAGTTTCTTGTCATTAACAGCTGTAAAGGCCAGACTAACTAAAGTCTAACGTTCTAGACAGTTCCCTGTCTCCATCTCCCATGTCCCTCTAGGTTCCCTGAGATTAAAGATGCACACTAGCTCACAAGGCCCTTTCTGTGTTCTGAGGAGTTAAACTCTGAATTCATGGACTTGTGTGATAAGTACTTTACTCCTGAGACATGTTCCTAGTTGTGATTTCCTAAGACTGTGCTATACCGTGTCAAAGTCACAAGCATACTTTCTCTGTATGCTTCAAAAGTGTCAGCTTTACAAATTTCTGTTTATCTTGTATTAAAGGAGGAATAAGTGACGTTAACTGGTTCTCATTAGAGGGAAACACAGGCCCTCTAACTGGATTACACGTCTAATTGAAAGTGCTCTGCACTCAGAAGCCTTAGTTCCATAATTAACAGCAATCTGCTCATAACAACTTCTTTAATTCAGGCTCAAAGTCTTCTTTAAAAATTGTGTGTTTTAGGACCAGATAGATGGCTCAGCGGGTATACATACTTGTCACTCTAGCCCAGAATTTGAATACCTGGAAAAAGGCAGACATTGTCAGTGTCTATAATCACAGCACTTTTATACGACATGGGAGGTGGAGATAGTAAAATCCCAAAGAGGTTTCCCAGCCTGCTTACCCAGAGTAAGAGGTCAAGTGCCAAGTAAAAATAGGTAACTTGCCTCAGATAAGATGGAAGGCAAAGCCATCACACAGGGTTGTACTGTGTCTTGGATGGGAATATCATGGGGTGCATGTCCCCTGACACAAAAACAAGTACATGAAAGTGAGGGATGCTAGACCATGTTTAGAATATATGGTATGTACAAAAGTGTATTTTCAATAAAAATAAAGTACACGCACACACCGGTGTTACTTTTTAATTCATCTGACTTTTAACTTACATGAATGAATAAAAAGAAAGGAATCATTTGATTTTTAATGCTGAACTCATCTTGAATACCAAGTGTCCTATGTAGAGTTGCTCTTGTTGTGAAGAAACTCCATAACCAAAATCAACTTGGGGACAAAGGATTCATTTGGCTTATGTGTCCACATAATAATCCATCATTAATGGACGTCAGAGCAGGAACCCAAACAGGGAAGGAACCTGGAGGCAGGGGCTGATACAGAGGCCACAGAGGGGAGCTGCTTACTGGCTTGCTTCCTTCAGGCACTAATTAAGAAAATGCCTTACAACTAGATCTTATGGAGGCATTTTCTCAATGGAGTCTTAGTTCTTTGTACTCATTGTGGACAGCTGACCTTAACCAGATTAGCTGTTTCAGCACTTTGGGTGCACAGATTCACATCTGAACAACACAGTGTCAAGACATTTCAGGCAGAACAAAAAAAAATAGCATCTGGCAATATATTTTAATTGTCATAATGGACAACCTAATGTATTTGATTGTTCAAAAATCACTTAAAGCAGAATGAGTGATCAAAGAGACAACATGATTTTTAAAAACTGTTTATGTTGAACATAGTATATGGAAGAAAATACATAAGAAGCAGAACAAAAATACTAAAAGTATTATAAATTTCACTGTTGAAAATAAAGCTGACACTTTTCAAAGGAAACAACATTAATGTGAAGTTGCCTTAACTCATAGAAAGTTGCCAATCAATCAGATTAGGAATGGCAAACTGTTGTTTTAAAATGGGAAGCTGAGACCTGGAACACACTGTTCTTTTGTTTATCTTACAACAGTCTCTTTCCCAGCTCACACTCCCTGTGTGCTAGGCTTTCTCAATATGAGCTTCTGAGTTGAAGCCATATTCCTCCTACCATTTTAGTATTCATTACTTAAGCAATGTCACCCTCAAGAACAGCACTAAGACTGTAAAAAAGAGACAGTACCTATTTGGCTTAAGCTCTGAATGTTCATACTCACTATTCTGTATTAAAAACTCTGCCATCTCATGATGGTTTTCATATAAGGCAAGTTTATATGGTGTCAACCCAGACTGTAAAGAAAAAAATTTCATTTTATAAATTGACATGCTTCTCAACTGAAAATTTATAACAGATTTCATGAACAAAAAGAGTCACAAAATGGTAGATTTTCCTTCAGCCCTTGCTGCAGATTCACATACACAGGGGTTCTCTTCCCTTTGGCATACCTTTCCCTGTCCAACAATGCCCATTCATCTTCAGAACTTTCCACAAACGCTCGCTGGTTCCAAGCTTCTTAGCTCCATGGCGATGTGCCTCCATTGCCCCAACCCTAAAACATGGAGTTAGGTTTGGTGTGCCTCTGTTGAATGACTGAACTCAAGTGGCATCTCTGAAGCAGTTTCTCCATCTGTTTTTCAAAACTATTTTCCCCTAAACTAAAAATTATCTCCCAAACCAAACATCATTTCCTATTGTAGTGGTCCAGAAATGCTGGAGGTAGACCCCAGTCTCAAATGGTATGTAACACAAAGAGTGCTTATTCTTCAGAAATGCCAGCATGCAACATTCCATCACCCATATAAAATGTTAATGAAGACCAAGGACAATGACATTTGTGCCCTATTAAAGAGGATTTGGGGAATTCTTAGTATCTTTGTTATAATCTGGCAGTCAGGAAGCAGTTACATGGGGTGTATGTTGATTGGACGGGGCTAGTAACAGTTTTATCCATTGTGGGATTTTTCTGTCACATGGTCAGTAGCAGCCAGATCCAGCAACTCTGGGTCTTCCAGCCTTATAGGAACAGGTTTGGAACTATTTAGCCAATTGGGGAATCTACTGGGTTCAGGCTTAGGTCATTAATTACAATGGAGTTGCTCCTTCTCTAAGATGGAGTCACATTTTGGTCCCTTCACTATGTACATAGAAAATATAAAAAAGTAAAATAAAAAAATGTCTTCTCAGTATGTTTTCTTCAATGATCAAATTTCCACATTTGCCTGTGTGCCTGTGACCTTTCCACTCTAGCCTCATCTCTGAGAGACAAACCACATCAATGGCTTATTAATTGCACAGATTTCTGGCTTTTTCTACAGACATTTACCTTAAAATTTTTTTGTTGCTTCTGAGTATGTGAAGTATGTGTGTGCCCAAATCCTTTGCTTGTTCAAGGCCACGTCTGAAACAAAATGTGCTGTGCTGCGTTCCTTTAAGTTACCTATAAAATCTATGAAAAACAGATTTGGAAAAATGTTTGACTCTGAACAGATTCAGTGAGACTGCTTGAGCTTCAGAATGTGGCAAGTGATCTGAGTGTCATTGCTGGAAGTACATTGGGAATGAACTTGAATGACTTTTACCTTGTTTTGGCTTCAATAATTGCATTGTATTCAAGCAGGTTGCTGGCAATTGTTGTGTTTCCTCTGACAATGGCATGGTGTGGGGTTGCATCCCCTCTGAAATCTATGATGTGGGGATCAGAACTCTGCAACAGTAATATAGAAACACACCCCACAGCGTCTCACTGGGTGGCCTGTGGGTGTGGTATAAAGAAAGAGATACTGAATTCAAGAAAATCGAGATAAGCATTCTGACTATCGCTTTGAATAGTTACCCTTGGATCAGACCAGTTGTTTAGGTTATACACATTATCCCTCTCTCTCTGAGACAGGGTCCTCGTAAGGACCCCAGGCTTGCCTAAATTCATAACCTCCCCACCAAAGCTTTCCAAGTGGTAGAATTTCAGGGGTGTGCCACCACACCTAGATAGTAAAGCATTTCACCAGCACTGTTTGGCTATTGCTGTAGTGGGAGAGATTGCTTGTTCATTTGCTTGTTTTGATACAGGCTGAAGACACTGGGAAAGAAGGAACCTCACTTGAAATGTTGCCTCCACCAGACTGGACTCTGGGAAGTCTGTAGAGCATTTTCTTGACTGAGGTTGATATGGGAGGGCACAGCTTCCTAGGGGTGGTGGCACGACTGGGCAGGTGGTCCTGAGTAGTATAAGAAATCTGAGCAAGCCTTGGAGAAAGCCATGAAAAAGCAGTATTCCCCCATAACCTCTGCTTCATTTCCTGCCTCTGGTCCTGATTGAGCTCCTGCCCTGGTTTCCCTTCATGACGGACTGTGATGTGAAATTGTAGGCCAAATAAACATTTCCTTTCCTGAGCTGGTTTTAGCCAGTGTTTTATCACAACAACAAAAACCAAACAAGGATAAGTCATTCCATTCCAAAACAGTTGTTCAATAGCTTCCTTAATTAAGGGTGTGCAGCCTTCATCATCTTGAATGTTGATGTTTGTACAGTTGGATACCAATAATGTTACCACAGCTGGATGGTTATGCGCGCATGTCTAATGCAGTGATGTCCTACAAATTGAGAGGACATTTTAGGAAATTACAGATTGCTATGTAAAGGCATATTCAAGTGTAAATTGAATGTGTAAAAACTAGACAGCAAAGTGCATTTCCTTTTGATATAAGAGAAGAAACTAAAATTTTCTCTTTTACTTATTTCTCTACTCAGGTGTTCATTTCTGTGCTAGGCCTACAGTGCATGGCTGTCCCATTCAAGGCGAGTGCTCTGTATCAGGCTCCATCCTTCCTCAGAGGACTCTCTGGAAACAGAACACCTAATAGATTGAACTCAGCTTGCATTTGAGTTCTACCCCAATCACTGTTAGTTAGTAGTTACTACTTAGACTTCCTATGAGCCCATAAATCAATCTCTCCGTCTGTAGAATCGGGATTCAACACTGTAGCTATCTTACACAATGCTGCTGTGATGCTTCAACTCACATCCCCAAGAGCACGTACAAATGCTTCCAGCACTGACAGCTCAGTGTTTGCTGGATACAATTATGATTGGTCTTCCTAATGTTAACAAGCACAATATTTCAGTGAAGAGAAATAACAGAATTATACCTACTGCAGATACGAATATTTTTTTTCAAATAACTTTACAATGTTTTAAAACTCTATTCCCTAAGCTGGCCTTGAACTTGCTAATCCTCCCAGTAGGTAGGAGTGCAGGCAGTTCCACTGCACCCACCTTCCTCTTTAGCATCTTCCTTCCTCTTTATTTCACACTTTAGCATCGCTGACGTCTGCCACTTATAATCCGTGATATTTTATGACTATGATTGGCAATGTTTTTTACTTTGATAACATACAAAATAAAAGGTCACCATGCAGTCCATTGTGCCTTACATCAAATGAAACATGACACAATCCACAGGCCCATGACGATTCTACAGGTCACTCATATCTATGTAAACATCAGCTCCTAAGACTATGAAATGTAAACAGATTTAGAATAGCAATAACAACAAACAAAAATCTAAATCCTCAGTCATCAATACTTTGATTTTTTTCTCATTTCTCAATGTCCAGAAGTAATGTTTTTATATTTGCTGCCAACAGGGACACAACATAGTCCTCAGACAATAGACAGAGTGTCCATGTTGATACAGACACCAGATAGTAGCAAATGGCTTTCTCTTATACCTCTCCAAGTGTCCATCTCCTAGCACCAAACTTGAGCAAATCTCTCCAGAAGGAGATAACCAATGGTATCATAGCTCCCATGCTTTGATTTTCAAAAAGTTTTAAGCCAAACACTAGGGACTCAATTGTGCATTTTCATTGTATTTAATATTCAAATTTATAGAATGTAAGGAAAGCTGACTGGGCAAAGAAACATGAATATATTAAGAATGAAAAGATCTTGAGGGCTAGTAAATTTGTACGCTGTACAGGAGATATCTAAGTTACACACAGGGAATAAATGTATTGGCAGGAAAGAAAAATAGAGCTGGAAAATTCAGGGTTTCTAAAGAATACATTTATTAAGCAAAAGAATGCTTTGAAACAATTATTTACTGTTCTGTTATTTGGATGAAGCTCTAATTTGGAAGCCTGAATAACTATAGACTAAATAACCTCAGAACTACAGACATGATAAAGAAGCATGTGGGCTATGGAGAATCTACTGTTGAGGGTCATGGTTTCCTGCCTATAACCTAGAGAGAAATAAGAAACAAGGACTAGGAAAGAGGGCTGCAGTGATTGTTAAAACTCAGTTGCTAAGCCCTCGCCCTGCAAGTCTGAGAAGCTGAGGTCAGAACCCCCAGCACCTGAGAAACTTGGAGATGTGGATACAGGAGGATCCCCAAGGCTTGCTTGCCTGCAAGTCTAGGTGAATCCGTATACTCCAAGACAATCAGTCAAACACAGTGGGGATTTGGGTGAGAGAATCTGTCTCAAAAGCTGAGGTGTAGGGACCATAGGGTGGTTCACCTCGTGAGGGCACCCACTGGCAGACCCAATGACCTGAGTTCAATCCCCAGTACCCATGACATGACAGAACACAACTGTCAAATATAATTTGCTTCTGACCTCCACACACTTACTTGGCATGTGTGGGGCATATGTGCACACACACATATGATTTTTTTAACTATAGGAAAAGAAATTGACGAAGAAAATGTCAACCTCTAACCTTCACGTAGGTACCAAAGCACATACAACATGTATATAAGGGGCCAGGGGACTGAGTTATAGTTCATGTTGAAAATTTCCTTATGAGATTCCTCAGCATACATGAAACACTTAGACGTAAGATTTCTTGGTGATTCTTTTTTTGCCTTCAAGTTGTCATTTTTTGTGAAAAACTAACTCATGATAAAAAAAATTTCTGTGTTGCATATAACATAGCATTAAAAACATATGCATTAAGGGCTGGAGAGATGGTTTGGCATTTACGAGTTCTAGTTTTTCCTGTAGGGGACCTGGGTTTGGTTCCTAGCACCCACATAGCAGATCACAACTGTTCATAACTCCTGTTCCAGGAGAGCCAATGTCCTCTTCTGATGCGTGTGTGGTACAATGAAAATACACGCAGGCAAAACACTCAAATCTAAAAAAAAAAAATTAAGTGTACACATAAAAAAGTATGTGGTTTTATTAGCTAAATCCCTTTAAAGCGCCCAATAAAGTGCTCTAAAGGAGACAGTGTAAAAGGATTTGTAAACTAACTGAAGTTCTTTGTTTTGCTTCTCTTAAAGAAAGCCCTTCCAAGGTGTGCAGGTTTTAGATGCCTAGAAGCCTAAAACAAGCACAAAACCCAGTGGTTTCCATGAAAGAAGAGCCTTAAGCATGACACCTGCCCTCCCTCTGGCAGCTCTGGAAGGTGTGTTTCTCCCTGGTAGACCCTGACTGTGCCAAATAGTTTCTGCTCCTCCTGCCCCTCCTGCCCCTCCTGCACCTCCTGCCCCTCCTGCCCCTCCTGCACCTCCTGCACCTCCCCAGGCCCCATTACCTGCCACTCCTGTCATATTCGTTTATATGGTATTCATTGAAGTTGATGAGTCTCTCAACTGAAACCACATCACCTACACTGGCTGCCCTGTGGAGCTGCCCCACAGTGTCATACCTGATTAAGTACAGGGGAAATTCCTGCTTTTTACGACCCAAGTACCCACGACCCAGGCATGTGGGCCACAGGCAGGTGTACCAGCGAGCCCGCTGATGGACTCTAACAGTATGGGCATCATAATCAAGGATTTACTGCATGTTGAACCTCAAGTCTCCACAGGCCCTCCCGGCCCTCCCTGCCTTCCACTTTAGCCACCCGCACCCTCCACCCTCCCAAACCCAGCAGTAAATGTTCAAAACACTCGCTAAGTCTCCCCACTAATCCAAAAAAACGTCCTGCCAGGGCATGTCCTTGGTTCAGTGTGAGCTGAACTCTGCTTCATCCTTAGCAACCCAGTTCCACGGGCATAGTGATGCGCTGTGAGCACACAATGGTCCTCAGTGACTGTGCACCCTGTGTGTTCTGCGCATGCCCAGGTCAGACTCCAGCAACAAAAGCCTACAGTGCTTAGCACATGTGGACAAAGATTGTATGTTTTCTCTTTTAAGGATGTTACCTTTTAAGGTTCTGACATGGGAACTATAATCTGAATAACCATAGAGGTTTGGTACCTACTAAGGGACCAGAAGAGTATCTCTCAAGGAAAGGAAATAGCCTATAGTGTTATGAAGCTACAAAGGAAAACTAGAGTTGGGAGATTTAATAAAAGGGGGATGGGACAGAAAGGTAAAGGAGGGAAAACGGAGAGGGACAACCAATACTAAAGGTCCTTTGAAAAACTATATGGGAACTGACTACCCTAGGAGCTTCCTATACATATGTGAAAGAAACCCACAGGGAGACAAAAAATAACAGGGGAGAGAAGGCTTCAAGTAGACATCTTGTGCCACAAAATTAAACCTCCAGTGCCAGGAACAGGTTACAGCCTGTTGAGTTATTAACAAAAGGGACCCATGGAAACCACCAAATAGGACAGGCTATTGTCAAGGCTCTTGGTTCCTCACACAACCTGATGTTAAAGTCTTGTTTCTGGGGCTGGAGAAACATTCCTTAAGTCTCCCCACTAATCCAAAAGAACGTCCTGCCAGGGCAGGTCCTTGGTTCGGTGTGTGCTGAACTCTGCTTCATCCTTAGCAACCCAGTTCCACGGGCATAGTGACGCGCTGTGAGCACACAATGGTTCTCAGCGACTGTGCACCCTGTGTGCTCTGCGCACGCCCAGGTCAGACTCCAGCAACAAAAGCCTACAGTGCTTAGCACATGTGGACAAAGATTGTATGTTTTCTCTTTTAAAGATGAGGTTAAGAGCACTGACTGCTCTTCCAGAGGTACTGAGTTCAATTCCTAGCAACCACATGGTGGCTCACAGCCATCTATAATGAGATCTGGTTCCCTCTTCTGGCATGCAGGCACACACAGAATATTGTATATATAATAAATAAATAAATCTTTTTTTAAAAAGTCTTGTTTCTGAAGGTAACACTTCTGTCACTGAATATGGAGAAGTTGAGCTGGCGTCTAACTAGATTATTCACCAGATTATTATTAACCAGAGTCCAGGGTACTGGAAGGTACTCTGCATGATCCTGGAGGAGAAAGGTAGTCCTCAATACCTCAGAACAAACCCTTCAACCTACAACCACACCCACATGGAAGGAAGCTCACAGACATCTGTAAATTCATTTCTAGGGGCTCTAGAACTCTCTTGTGTCTTTGCAGTCACCAGACATGCACACAGTAAACATACATACATGCAAACAAAACATACATAGACGTGAAATAAATGTGATCTATAAATATTGAGAAGTCATACATTTATGTAGTAAGTTCACTCTTTTAAAGTATACAACCTAGTAGGTTTTTAGTATGTTCTTAAAATTATGCAACCATCACCCTATTTATTTTTTAAATATTTTTGTCATTCGAGAAAAAAGCCTTTATTCATTAGTAGTATTCATTACTATTCATTCCTCCAGACCCCATCCCCTATCAGTTACTAATCTAACTTTCTGCTTCAAGTGTCTCATTCTGGCATTTAGTAGAAATTAAATCATATAATAAAGAAGTGTCTCATTCTTCAGCCCTTTGGCTACTTTCAACTGAGCTTAATATTTGTGATATTTATTCATGTTATAGGATGTATCAGTTCTCTACCCTTTTCAATGGCTAGAAACTAGACCACCGTACTAACATACCACCCTTTGTTTACCCACTCACCAAGCAGTAGGTAATTGGGGTTTCTTCCTTTTTTTCTTTTATAAATGCTCAAGTACTCGTGGCTGCACTATCTTAACCGACAATTCCAGCAGTAATGTGGCAGGTTTCTGTTCTCCAGTATCTTTACACTCTTCTCAGCACCTGTGCATGCCAGACAAGTGTTCTACCTGTGACCTATATCCTCAGCATGCAACATGTACTTTTCAATTTTTATACCAGATTTTGTTGTCCAAATTCAACCTCATACACGTGATACACACACACACACACACACACACACACACACACACACACACACACAAACACACACACACACATTCCTCTACCAAGTGCTGGAATTGCAGAGCTGTGCCACCAGGATTGACTTATCTTTTGTATTTTTACCATCTTAGCAATATCAAGTATCATCTCATTGAACTTTGATTTGTAATACTTGAGGGTTGATGGTGTTGAACATCTTCCGGTGTCAGTAGGACATTTGGAAATCTCTCCAGGTCCCATGGCATGTGGGTGAGGTTCAAACCGTGGCTGGTAAGGAACAGACAAATATGCCATGCAGATGAAGATTGAGTACAAAGTTTTATTAAAGGGGGAGGTGTAGAGAAGAGGAAGAGATTGGAAGAAGGGAAAGAAGGGTGGGGAAGAAAAGAGCCAAGACAAGATTGCCTCAGTGTGGAAAACAAAAAAGAGAGGGGGAGGAAGGGAGGGAGAGAGAGAGAGAGAGAGAGAGAGAGAGAGAGAGAGAGAGAGAGCGCACTAGAGAGTCTGGGAATGGGCAGAGCGTCTCTAAAAGGGACAGGGTACCATTTGCTATGCAGGCAGGCACAGGGTGTGACATGCTGTGCCAGGGTGTGCCTGAATACTAACAAAATATCTGCTGAGATCCATGATGAGATCCATTGCCCTCTGTGTCACTGGGCTGTCATTTTAGTGTTGAGTTATAAGAAATCTTTATACATTCTGAAGAAAAATTCCTATAGGCCTATATATGATTATATATAACACATGGGAATAAATAAAAGGGCAGGGAAAATATAATGATTTTTATGGACCCAAGAGAATAAGAAAAGCAGGGACTTGATCATCGATACAATTACTGACTGTACTGGAAAATATTTTGTTACTTTAAAATGTCGTATTTTTTTAAAGTAATAAAATACAATAAAATAAAAAGTAGAAGAGTCTTGGGTGAAATGTTTCTTTTGTCAGCACAGAATAGAAGAAGCTTGCTGGGACATTCCTTAGGGGACTGAGAAAAAAAATTTCAGAGGCTCCAATATTGAGGGGACCTCAGATGTGAGTGAACAGTCACTAGGCGGGACGCCCCACTCTCTAGAACCTCCCCAGTAGGACAAAACCTGGACACCTTCTCCAACTCCCTTGGCTGGAAAATCTCTGCTGGCTGGCTCTCCCCCCAACCCATCCAGCCCATTCAAACTACTACCTACACCACACCCCCAAACCCACCTGCTCTCCTGCAATCTCTGTGGAACTCTGAAATTCTGCTTACTCCAATACTGAGGGGACTTAAGAGGTGAGTGAACAGCCACACCGCTGGACTCCCCACTCTCTAGGTCCTCCCAGTGAGACAAAACCCAGGAGCCCTTCCTCAATTCTCATGGCTTTTCTAGCCAGCCAGCAAGGAGTTTTCTGCAGCTAAGTCCCACAAAGAGCAAGCCCATCCACTGGACCCTGTCCAAGCTACTAACCACATCCCGCCTAAGAGCTGAGAGCTGGCTATAATACTGAAGGGACCAAGAACTTGCCCAAGGACCTAACTGGGTGTTGTGCCCAGATCACGTCCCCCAGAGAAAGACCACCAGAGAAGCCCAGATTGTAATAAGCAAGGTTTAATCAGCATAATAAACATGTTTGGAGCTCATCTCCATCCCCATTACAACAAGGCAGAGAGGAATTGTATCTCCTCTGTGGGGTAAGCTTTTAAAGGCATAATTACAAAGAAAATCTTTGAAGATGCTTTGGCATGGGTCACATCTAAGACACTCTAGACCAGCAGCTTTATTTTCCTAGTTTCTGCTTTGGCTGTCATCACGGTCTTGGAACTTGTCCTGGGGACTTTTATCTGTGGTGTGAACCTTGTCCAAAACACCACCACTGCTGAAGTGATCTCCAACAAATTATAGGAAAACCTTCAACCTTGACCACTGTTTTCACTGTCTTTTTAGCAGATAGTGATCCCCAGTCTTATTAGATCAAGGATCTAAACTTATTTTTTAATCTTCATATTTGATATGCGCTCCTGTTCACATGTGTGTATGCATTTGTCTGTTGGTCCCAGTGCATGTTTTTAGGTCAGAGGACATCCTTGACGGTCAGTCCTTGCCTCCTAACTTAGTTTTGAGGCGGAGTTTCTTGTCATTAACAGCTGTAAAGGCCAGACTAACTAAAGTCTAACATTCTAGACAGTTCCCTGTCTCCATCTCCCACGTCCCTCTAGGTGCCCTGAGATTAAAGATGCACACTAGCTCACGAGGCCCTTTCTGTGTTCTGAGGAGTTAAACTCTGAATTCTTGGGCTTGTGTGATAAGTGCTTTACTCCTGAGACATGTTCCTAGTTGTGATTTCCTAAGACTGTGCTATACCGTGTCAAAGTCACAAGCATATTTTCTCTGTATGCTTCAAAAGTGTCAGCTTTACAAATTTCTGTTTATCTTGTATTAAAGGAGGAATAAGTGACGTTAACTGGTTCTCATTAGAGGGAAACACAGGCCCTCTAACTGGATTACACGTCTAATTGAAAGTGCTCTGCACTCAGAAGCCTTAGTTCCATAATTAACAGCAATCTGCTCATAACAACTTCTTTAATTCAGGCTCAAAGTCTTCTTTAAAAATTGTGTGTTTTAGGACCAGATAGATGGCTCAGCGGGTATACATACTTGTCACTCTAGCCCAGAATTTGAATACCTGGAAAAAGGCAGACATTGTCAGTGTCTATAATCACAGCACTTTTATACGACATGGGAGGTGGAGATAGTAAAATCCCAAAGAGGTTTCCCAGCCTGCTTACCCAGAGTAAGAGGTCAAGTGCCAAGTAAAAATAGGTAACTTGCCTCAGATAAGATGGAAGGCAAAGCCATCACACAGGGTTGTACTGTGTCTTGGATGGGAATATCATGGGGTGCATGTCCCCTGACACAAAAACAAGTACATGAAAGTGAGGGATGCTAGACCATGTTTAGAATATATGGTATGTACAAAAGTGTATTTTCAATAAAAATAAAGTACACGCACACACCGGTGTTACTTTTTAATTCATCTGACTTTTAACTTACATGAATGAACAAAAAGAAAGGAATCATTTGATTTTTAATGCTGAACTCATCTTGAATACCAAGTGTCCTATGTAGAGTTGCTCTTGTTGTGAAAAAACTCCATAACCAAAATCAACTTGGGGACAAAGGATTCATTTGGCTTATGTGTCCACATAATAATCCATCATTAATGGACGTCAGAGCAGGAACCCAAACAGGGAAGGAACCTGGAGGCAGGGGCTGATACAGAGGCCACAGAGGGGAGCTGCTTACTGGCTTGCTTCCTTCAGGCACTAATTAAGAAAATGCCTTACAACTAGATCTTATGGAGGCATTTTCTCAGTGGAGTCTTAGTTCTTTGTACTCATTGTGGACAACTGACCTTAGCCAGATTAGCTGTTTCAGGACTTTGGGTGCACAGATTCACATCTGAACAACACAGTGTCAAGACATTTCAGGCAGAACAAAAAAAAAATAGCATCTGGCAATATATTTTAATTGTCATAATGGACAACCTAATGTATTTGATTGTTCAAAAATCACTTAAAGCAGAATGAGTGATCAAAGAGACAACATGATTTTTAAAAACTGTTTATGTTGAACATAGTATATGGAAGAAAATACATAAGAAGCAGAACAAAAATACTAAAAGTATTATAAATTTCACTGTTGAAAATAAAGCTGACACTTTTCAAAGGAAACAACATTAATGTGAAGTTGCCTTAACTCATAGAAAGTTGCCAATCAATCAGATTAGGAATGGCAAACTGTTGTTTTAAAATGGGAAGCTGAGACCTGGAACACACTGTTCTTTTGTTTATCTTACAACAGTCTCTTTCCCAGCTCACACTCCCTGTGTGCTAGGCTTTCTCAATATGAGCTTCTGAGTTGAAGCCATATTCCTCCTACCATTTTAGTATTCATTACTTAAGCAATGTCACCCTCAAGAACAGCACTAAGACTGTAAAAAAGAGACAGTACCTATTTGGCTTAAGCTCTGAATGTTCATACTCACTATTCTGTATTAAAAACTCTGCCATCTCATGATGGTTTTCATATAAGGCAAGTTTATATGGTGTCAACCCAGACTGTAAAGAAAAAAATTTCATTTTATAAATTGACATGCTTCTCAACTGAAAATTTATAACAGATTTCATGAACAAAAAGAGTCACAAAATGGTAGATTTTCCTTCAGCCCTTGCTGCAGATTCACATACACAGGGGTTCTCTTCCCTTTGGCATACCTTTCCCTGTCCAACAATGCCCATTCATCTTCAGAACTTTCCACAAACGCTCGCTGGTTCCAAGCTTCTTAGCTCCATGGCGATGTGCCTCCATTGCCCCAACCCTAAAACATGGAGTTAGGTTTGGTGTGCCTCTGTTGAATGACTGAACTCAAGTGGCATCTCTGAAGCAGTTTCTCCATCTGTTTTTCAAAACTATTTTCCCCTAAACTAAAAATTATCTCCCAAACCAAACATCATTTCCTATTGTAGTGGTCCAGAAATGCTGGAGGTAGACCCCAGTCTCAAATGGTATGTAACACAAAGAGTGCTTATTCTTCAGAAATGCCAGCATGCAACATTCCATCACCCATATAAAATGTTAATGAAGACCAAGGACAATGACATTTGTGCCCTATTAAAGAGGATTTGGGGAATTCTTAGTATCTTTGTTATAATCTGGCAGTCAGGAAGCAGTTACATGGGGTGTATGTTGATTGGACGGGGCTAGTAACAGTTTTATCCATTGTGGGATTTTTCTGTCACATGGTCAGTAGCAGCCAGATCCAGCAACTCTGGGTCTTCCAGCCTTATAGGAACAGGTTTGGAACTATTTAGCCAATTGGGGAATCTACTGGGTTCAGGCTTAGGTCATTAATTACAATGGAGTTGCTCCTTCTCTAAGATGGAGTCACATTTTGGTCCCTTCACTATGTACATAGAAAATATAAAAAAGTAAAATAAAAAAATGTCTTCTCAGTATGTTTTCTTCAATGATCAAATTTCCACATTTGCCTGTGTGCCTGTGACCTTTCCACTCTAGCCTCATCTCTGAGAGACAAACCACATCAATGGCTTATTAATTGCACAGATTTCTGGTTTTTTCTACAGACATTTACCTTAAAATTTTTTTGTTGCTTCTGAGTATGTGAAGTATGTGTGTGCCCAAATCCTTTGCTTGTTCAAGGCCACGTCTGAAACAAAATGTGCTGTGCTGCGTTCCTTTAAGTTACCTATAAAATCTATGAAAAACAGATTTGGAAAAATGTTTGACTCTGAACAGATTCAGTGAGACTGCTTGAGCTTCAGAATGTGGCAAGTGATCTGAGTGTCATTGCTGGAAGTACATTGGGAATGAACTTGAATGACTTTTACCTTGTTTTGGCTTCAATAATTGCATTGTATTCAAGCAGGTTGCTGGCAATTGTTGTGTTTCCTCTGACAATGGCATGGTGTGGGGTTGCATCCCCTCTGAAATCTATGATGTGGGGATCAGAACTCTGCAACAGTAATATAGAAACACACCCCACAGCGTCTCACTGGGTGGCCTGTGGGTGTGGTATAAAGAAAGAGATACTGAATTCAAGAAAATCGAGATAAGCATTCTGACTATCGCTTTGAATAGTTACCCTTGGATCAGACCAGTTGTTTAGGTTATACACATTATCCCTCTCTCTCTGAGACAGGGTCCTCGTAAGGACCCCAGGCTTGCCTAAATTCATAACCTCCCCACCAAAGCTTTCCAAGTGGTAGAATTTCAGGGGTGTGCCACCACACCTAGATAGTAAAGCATTTCACCAGCACTGTTTGGCTATTGCTGTAGTGGGAGAGATTGCTTGTTCATTTGCTTGTTTTGATACAGGCTGAAGACACTGGGAAAGAAGGAACCTCACTTGAAATGTTGCCTCCACCAGACTGGACTCTGGGAAGTCTGTAGAGCATTTTCTTGACTGAGGTTGATATGGGAGGGCACAGCTTCCTAGGGGTGGTGGCACGACTGGGCAGGTGGTCCTGAGTAGTATAAGAAATCTGAGCAAGCCTTGGAGAAAGCCATGAAAAAGCAGTATTCCCCCATAACCTCTGCTTCATTTCCTGCCTCTGGTCCTGATTGAGCTCCTGCCCTGGTTTCCCTTCATGACGGACTGTGATGTGAAATTGTAGGCCAAATAAACATTTCCTTTCCTGAGCTGGTTTTAGCCAGTGTTTTATCACAACAACAAAAACCAAACAAGGATAAGTCATTCCATTCCAAAACAGTTGTTCAATAGCTTCCTTAATTAAGGGTGTGCAGCCTTCATCATCTTGAATGTTGATGTTTGTACAGTTGGATACCAATAATGTTACCACAGCTGGATGGTTATGCGCGCATGTCTAATGCAGTGATGTCCTACAAATTGAGAGGACATTTTAGGAAATTACAGATTGCTATGTAAAGGCATATTCAAGTGTAAATTGAATGTGTAAAAACTAGACAGCAAAGTGCATTTCCTTTTGATATAAGAGAAGAAACTAAAATTTTCTCTTTTACTTATTTCTCTACTCAGGTGTTCATTTCTGTGCTAGGCCTACAGTGCATGGCTGTCCCATTCAAGGCGAGTGCTCTGTATCAGGCTCCATCCTTCCTCAGAGGACTCTCTGGAAACAGAACACCTAATAGATTGAACTCAGCTTGCATTTGAGTTCTACCCCAATCACTGTTAGTTAGTAGTTACTACTTAGACTTCCTATGAGCCCATAAATCAATCTCTCCGTCTGTAGAATCGGGATTCAACACTGTAGCTATCTTACACAATGCTGCTGTGATGCTTCAACTCACATCCCCAAGAGCACGTACAAATGCTTCCAGCACTGACAGCTCAGTGTTTGCTGGATACAATTATGATTGGTCTTCCTAATGTTAACAAGCACAATATTTCAGTGAAGAGAAATAACAGAATTATACCTACTGCAGATACGAATATTTTTTTTCAAATAACTTTACAATGTTTTAAAACTCTATTCCCTAAGCTGGCCTTGAACTTGCTAATCCTCCCAGTAGGTAGGAGTGCAGGCAGTTCCACTGCACCCACCTTCCTCTTTAGCATCTTCCTTCCTCTTTATTTCACACTTTAGCATCGCTGACGTCTGCCACTTATAATCCGTGATATTTTATGACTATGATTGGCAATGTTTTTTACTTTGATAACATACAAAATAAAAGGTCACCATGCAGTCCATTGTGCCTTACATCAAATGAAACATGACACAATCCACAGGCCCATGACGATTCTACAGGTCACTCATATCTATGTAAACATCAGCTCCTAAGACTATGAAATGTAAACAGATTTAGAATAGCAATAACAACAAACAAAAATCTAAATCCTCAGTCATCAATACTTTGATTTTTTTCTCATTTCTCAATGTCCAGAAGTAATGTTTTTATATTTGCTGCCAACAGGGACACAACATAGTCCTCAGACAATAGACAGAGTGTCCATGTTGATACAGACACCAGATAGTAGCAAATGGCTTTCTCTTATACCTCTCCAAGTGTCCATCTCCTAGCACCAAACTTGAGCAAATCTCTCCAGAAGGAGATAACCAATGGTATCATAGCTCCCATGCTTTGATTTTCAAAAAGTTTTAAGCCAAACACTAGGGACTCAATTGTGCATTTTCATTGTATTTAATATTCAAATTTATAGAATGTAAGGAAAGCTGACTGGGCAAAGAAACATGAATATATTAAGAATGAAAAGATCTTGAGGGCTAGTAAATTTGTACGCTGTACAGGAGATATCTAAGTTACACACAGGGAATAAATGTGTTGGCAGGAAAGAAAAATAGAGCTGGAAAATTCAGGGTTTCTAAAGAATACATTTATTAAGCAAAAGAATGCTTTGAAACAATTATTTACTGTTCTGTTATTTGGATGAAGCTCTAATTTGGAAGCCTGAATAACTATAGACTAAATAACCTCAGAACTACAGACATGATAAAGAAGCATGTGGGCTATGGAGAATCTACTGTTGAGGGTCATGGTTTCCTGCCTATAACCTAGAGAGAAATAAGAAACAAGGACTAGGAAAGAGGGCTGCAGTGATTGTTAAAACTCAGTTGCTAAGCCCTCGCCCTGCAAGCCTGAGAAGCTGAGGTCAGAACCCCCAGCACCTGAGAAACTTGGAGATGTGGATACAGGAGGATCCCCAAAGCTTGCTTGCCTGCAAGTCTAGGTGAATCCGTATACTCCAAGACAATCAGTCAAACACAGTGGGGATTTGGGTGAGAGAATCTGTCTCAAAAGCTGAGGTGTAGGGACCATAGGGTGGTTCACCTCGTGAGGGCACCCACTGGCAGACCCAATGACCTGAGTTCAATCCCCAGTACCCATGGCATGACAGAACACAACTGTCAAATATAATTTGCTTCTGACCTCCACACACTTACTTGGCATGTGTGGGGCATATGTGCACACACACATATGATTTTTTTAACTATAGGAAAAGAAATTGACGAAGAAAATGTCAACCTCTAACCTTCACGTAGGTACCAAAGCACATACAACATGTATATAAGGGGCCAGGGGACTGAGTTATAGTTCATGTTGAAAATTTCCTTATGAGATTCCTCAGCATACATGAAACACTTAGACGTAAGATTTCTTGGTGATTCTTTTTTTGCCTTCAAGTTGTCATTTTATGTGAAAAACTAACTCATGATTAAAAAAATTTCTGTGTTGCATATAACATAGCATTAAAAACATATGCATTAAGGGCTGGAGAGATGGTTTGGCATTTACGAGTTCTAGTTTTTCCTGTAGGGGACCTGGGTTTGGTTCCTAGCACCCACATAGCAGATCACAACTGTTCATAACTCCTGTTCCAGGAGAGCCAATGTCCTCTTCTGATGTGTGTGTGGTACAATGAAAATACACGCAGGCAAAACACTCAAATCTAAAAAAAAAAAATTAAGTGTACACATAAAAAAGTATGTGGTTTTATTAGCTAAATCCCTTTAAAGCGCCCAATAAAGTGCTCTAAAGGAGACAGTGTAAAAGGATTTGTAAACTAACTGAAGTTCTTTGTTTTGCTTCTCTTAAAGAAAGCCCTTCCAAGGTGTGCAGGTTTTAGATGCCTAGAAGCCTAAAACAAGCACAAAACCCAGTGGTTTCCATGAAAGAAGAGCCTTAAGCATGACACCTGCCCTCCCTCTGGCAGCTCTGGAAGGTGTGTTTCTCCCTGGTAGACCCTGACTGTGCCAAATAGTTTCTGCTCCTCCTGCCCCTCCTGCCCCTCCTGCACTTCCTGCCCCTCCTGCCCCTCCTGCACCTCCTGCACCTCCCCAGGCCCCATTACCTGCCACTCCTGTCATATTCGTTTATATGGTATTCATTAAAGTTGATGAGGCTCTCAACTGAAACCACATCACCTACACTGGCTGCCCTGTGGAGCTGCCCCACAGTGTCATACCTGATTAAGTACAGGGGAAATTCCTGCTTTTTACGACCCAAGTACCCACGACCCAGGCATGTGGGCCACAGGCAGGTGTACCAGCGAGCCCGCTGATGGACTCTAACAGTATGGGCATCATAATCAAGGATTTACTGCATGTTGAACCTCAAGTCTCCACAGGCCCTCCCGGCCCTCCCTGCCTTCCACTTTAGCCACCCGCACCCTCCACCCTCCCAAACCCAACAGTAAATGTTCAAAACACTCGCTAAGTCTCCCCACTAATCCAAAAAAAACGTCCTGCCAGGGCATGTCCTTGGTTCAGTGTGAGCTGAACTCTGCTTCATCCTTAGCAACCCAGTTCCACGGGCATAGTGATGCGCTGTGAGCACACAATGGTCCTCAGTGACTGTGCACCCTGTGTGTTCTGCGCATGCCCAGGTCAGACTCCAGCAACAAAAGCCTACAGTGCTTAGCACATGTGGACAAAGATTGTATGTTTTCTCTTTTAAGGATGTTACCTTTTAAGGTTCTGATATGGGAACTATAATCTGAATAACCATAGAGGTTTGGTACCTACTAAGGGACCAGAAGAGTATCTCTCAAGGAAAGGAAATAGCCTATAGTGTTATGAAGCTACAAAGGAAAACTAGAGTTGGGAGATTTAATAAAAGGGGGATGGGACAGAAAGGTAAAGGAGGGAAAACGGAGAGGGACAACCAATACTAAAGGTCCTTTGAAAAACTATATGGGAACCGACTACCCTAGGAGCTTCCTATACATATGTGAAAGAAACCCACAGGGAGACAAAAAATTACAGGGGAGAGAAGGCTTCAAGTAGACATCTTGTGCCACAAAATTAAACCTCCAGTGCCAGGAACAGGTTACAGCCTGTTGAGTTATTAACAAAAGGGACCCATGGAAACCACCAAATAGCACAGGCTATTGCCAAGGCTCTTGGTTCCTCACACAACCTGATGTTAAAGTCTTGTTTCTGGGGCTGGAGAAACATTCCTTAAGTCTCCCCACTAATCCAAAAAAACGTCCTGCCAGGGCAGGTCCTTGGTTCGGTGTGTGCTGAACTCTGCTTCATCCTTAGCAACCCAGTTCCACGGGCACAGTGACGCGCTGTGAGCACACAATGGTTCTCAGCGACTGTGCACCCTGTGTGCTCTGCGCACGCCCAGGTCAGACTCCAGCAACAAAAGCCTACAGTGCTTAGCACATGTGGACAAAGATTGTATGTTTTCTCTTTTAAAGATGAGGTTAAGAGCACTGACTGCTCTTCCAAAGGTACTGAGTTCAATTCCTAGCAACCACATGGTGGCTCACAGCCATCTATAATGAGATCTGGTTCCCTCTTCTGGCATGCAGGCACACACAGAATATTGTATATATAATAAATAAATAAATCTTTTTTTAAAAAGTCTTGTTTCTGAAGGTAACACTTCTGTCATTGAATATGGAGAAGTTGAGCTGGCGTCTAACTAGATTATTCACCTACTAACCAGAGTCCAGGGTACTGGAAGGTACTCTGCATGATCCTGGAGGAGAAAGGTAGTCCTCAATACCTCAGAACAAACCCTTCAACCTACAACCACACCCACATGGAAGGAAGCTCACAGACATCTGTAAATTCATTTCTAGGGGCTCTAGAACTCTCTTGTGTCTTTGCAGTCACCAGACATGCACACAGTAAACATACATACATGCAAACAAAACATACATAGACGTGAAATAAATGTGATCTATAAATATTGAGAAGTCATACATTTATGTAGTAAGTTCACTCTTTTAAAGTATACAACCTAGTAGGTTTTTAGTATGTTCTTAAAATTATGCAACCATCACCCTATTTATTTTTTAAATATTTTTGTCATTCGAGAAAAAAGCCTTTATTCATTAGTAGTATTCATTACTATTCATTCCTCCAGACCCCATCCCCTATCAGTTACTAATCTAACTTTCTGCTTCAAGTGTCTCATTCTGGCATTTAGTAGAAATTAAATCATATAATAAAGAAGTGTCTCATTCTTCAGCCCTTTGGCTACTTTCAACTGAGCTTAATATTTGTGATATTTATTCATGTTATAGGATGTATCAGTTCTCTACCCTTTTCAATGGCTAGAAACTAGACCACCGTACTAACATACCACCCTTTGTTTACCCACTCACCAAGCAGTAGGTAATTGGGGTTTCTTCCTTTTTTTCTTTTATAAATGCTCAAGTACTCGTGGCTGCACTATCTTAACCGACAATTCCAGCAGTAATGTGGCAGGTTTCTGTTCTCCAGTATCTTTACACTCTTCTCAGCACCTGTGCATGCCAGACAAGTGTTCTACCTGTGACCTATATCCTCAGCATGCAACATGTACTTTTCAATTTTTATACCAGATTTTGTTGTCCAAATTCAACCTCATACACGTGATACACACACACACACACACACACACACACACACACACACACCTCTACCAAGTGCTGGAATTGCAGAGCTGTGCCACCAGGATTGACTTATCTTTTGTATTTTTACCATCTTAGCAATATCAAGTATCATCTCATTGAACTTTGATTTGTAATACTTGAGGGTTGATGGTGTTGAACATCTTCCGGTGTCAGTAGGACATTTGGAAATCTCTCCAGGTCCCATGGCATGTGGGTGAGGTTCAAACCGTGGCTGGTAAGGAACAGACAAATATGCCATGCAGATGAAGATTGAGTACAAAGTTTTATTAAAGGGGGAGGTGTAGAGAAGAGGAAGAGATTGGAAGAAGGGAAAGAAGGGTGGGGAAGAAAAGAGCCAAGACAAGATTGCCTCAGTGTGGAAAACAAAAAAGAGAGGGGGAGGAAGGGAGGGAGGGAGAGAGAGAGAGAGAGAGAGAGAGAGAGAGCGCACTAGAGAGTCTGGGAATGGGCAGAGCGTCTCTAAAAGGGACAGGGTACCATTTGCTATGCAGGCAGGCACAGGGTGTGACATGCTGTGCCAGGGTGTGCCTGAATACTAACAAAATATCTGCTGAGATCCATGATGAGATCCATTGCCCTCTGTGTCACTGGGCTGTCATTTTAGTGTTGAGTTATAAGAAATCTTTATACATTCTGAAGAAAAATTCCTATAGGCCTATATATGATTATATATAACACATGGGAATAAATAAAAGGGCAGGGAAAATATAATGATTTTTATGGACCCAAGAGAATAAGAAAAGCAGGGACTTGATCATCAATACAATTACTGACTGTACTGGAAAATATTTTGTTACTTTAAAATGTCGTATTTTTTTAAAGTAATAAAATACAATAAAATAAAAAGTAGAAGAGTCTTGGGTGAAATGTTTCTTTTGTCAGCACAGAATAGAAGAAGCTTGCTGGGACATTCCTTAGGGGACTGAGAAAAAAAATTTCAGAGGCTCCAGTATTGAGGGGACCTCAGATGTGAGTGAACAGTCACAAGGCGGGACGCCCCACTCTCTAGAACCTCCCCAGTAGGACAAAACCTGGACACCTTCCCCAACTCCCTTGGCTGGAAAATCTCTGCTGGCTGGCTCTCCCCCCAACCCATCCAGCCCATTCAAACTACTACCTACACCACACCCCCAAACCCACCTGCTCTCCTGCAATCTCTGTGGAACTTTGAAATTCTGCTTACTCCAATACTGAGGGGACTTAAGAGGTGAGTGAACAGCCACACCGCTGGACTCCCCACTCTCTAGGTCCTCCCAGTGGGACAAAACCCAGGAGCCCTTCCTCAATTCTCATGGCTTTTCTAGCCAGCCAGCAAAGAGTTTTCTGCAGCTAGGTCCCTCAAAGAGCAAGCCCATCCACTGGACCCCGCCCAAGCTTCTAACCACATCCCGCCTAAGAGCTGAGAGCTGGCTATAATACTGAAGGGACCAAGAACTTGCCCATGGACCTAGCTGGGTGTTGTGCCCAGATCACGACTCCCAGAGAAAGACCACCAGAGAGGCCCAGATTGTAATAAGCAAGGTTTAATCAGCATAATACAAACATGTTTGGAACTCATCTCCATCCCCATTACAACAAGGTAGAGAGGAATTGTATCTCCTCTGTGGGGTAGGCTTTTAAAGGCATAATTACAAAGAAAATCTTTAAAGATGCTTTGGCATGGGTACAAGGACTTTTGCTCCCTCACATACTGTTAAGTCAGCTTTTTCCTTGTTTTTAGAGCAAGGCCACTGTTCCTGAGTTAGGCCATCTTTATCAGCCTGTACCAGGTGGCTGGCTGGGCTGAGCTAAGTGACCTTGTGCTCAGAATATCCTGGGTGGGAGAGGGGAAGGCCACTATCTTCCTGGGAAAACGTTCTGTTATGAAATTTTTTCTTGCCCCTTTGAGAATAAGGGGTGAGGGTCCCACACTAGGGACATCCCCGTGGACACCTGGGAACCCCTCTAGATCCAAGCCTCTTGCCAACCCTAAAAAGGGCAGACATGGGAGCAGGGAAGAAGATATCTTAATTAAGATGTTTATATTATTATTAATTATTATTACCACTTTCAATGTCATTTACATTGCTGTTTTGAACACTCTCATTGTAGCTTGGGATGGCTTAGAACTCACATGGTAGCCCATGCTGGTCTTGGACTTGCAGCTCTCTTCCTCCCTCAGCCTCTGCAGTGGTGAGATTACAAAAGTCCCATTGCGTGTCTCAACAGAAATCTGTTCTTGCTCATCTAACTGTGTTGTGGGATATTTGATCACACTGTGTGAAGATGTCTAGGTTGTACCTCACACTCCTAAGGTACTTTCTAATTGGTTTAACGAAGAGCCAAATGGGAAATAGCTAAGATAGGAGAAGATAGGTGAAGGTGTAAGTCACCAAACAATCCCACACCAGTTTGGAATTATGATATCAGATGTCTGTGCTATTATGAGTGTTGTTGCTTCCTTGGGTTGAGGTTTTCCTTCTAGTACTTTCTGTAAGGCTGGGTTTGTGGATATGTATTGTTTAAATCTGTGTTTTTCATGTAATACCTTGTTTTCTCCATCGATGATGAATGAAAGCTTTGCTGGGTATGGTAGTCTGGGCTTGCATTCATGGTCTCTTAGTGTCTGCAGCACATCTATCCAAGACCTTCTGGCTTTCTTGGCTTCCATTGAGAAGTCAGGTGTAATTCTAATAGGTTTACCTTTATATGTTACTTGACCTTTTTCCTTTGCAACACTCAATATTCTTTCTTTATTCTGTATGTTTTGTGTTTTGATTATTATATGACGATGGCTTTCTTTTTGATCCAGTCTATTTGGTGTTCTGTAAGTTGCTTGTACCTTCATAGGAATATCCTTCTTTAGGTTGGGAAAGTTTTCTTCTATAATTTTGTTGAATATATTGTCTGGGCCTTTGAGCTGTAATTCTTCTCCTTCTTCTACCCCTACTATTCTTAGGTTTTGTCTTTTCATGGTGTTCCAGATTTCCTGGATGTTTTGTGTTAAGAATTTGTTGGATTTGCTGTTTTCTTTGATCAAGGAGTCTATTTCCTCTATAGTATCCTCAGCACCTGAGATTCTTTCTTCTATCTCTTGTATTCTGTTGGTTATACTTGTCTCTGTAGTTCCTGTTTGTTTACCCAGATTTTCCATATCCAGCCATCTCTCAGTTAGTGTTTTCTTCATTACCTCCATTCCAGTTTTCAGGTCTTGAACGATTTCCTTTACCTGTTTGCTTTTTCTTGGTTTTCTTGGGTATCTTTGAGGGATTTATTCATTTCTTCTTTCTGTTTGTCTTCTCTTCCATATCTTTAAGGGAGTTTTTCACTTCCTGTTTAAGGGTTTCCATCATTTTCATAAGGTTACGTTTAAAGTTGATTTCTTCTACTTCTTGGTTAGGGTGTTCAAGTCTTCTGGTTGCATGTTCGCTGGATTCTGGTGTTCTCATGTTGCTTTTCAGGTTGTTGGAGAAATTCTTGCATTGGCGCTTGCCCATCTCTTCCTTCAAATGAGGACAGCAGAGTCTTAGCATCTTTTTTTGTTGTTGTTTGCTGTGACTGACTGTGTACTTGGGAGTGTTTCTTGGTCTGCCCTCTCTCAGATCCTCTCTGCCCTGAAGCAGGCTGAGTTGGGGGAATCCAAGGACCTTGCAGATGAAAAGGAATGTTTGAGGGCAAGCTGGAATGTGCCAAAGAAAGCCAGAAGCCAGAAACACCCCGCTGGATGGCCAGAAAAGCTTAGGGAGTTGGAGGGAGCCTGTACTCAGTTCACCGAACCTGAACTGTCCAGCCATGCAGCCACTCACTCACGTGTCTGGATCCTCTCAGCACAGGAGCAGGGCCTCTTGCCTGGCTCCAAGGACCTTGCAGACAAAAAGGCCAATGGAGATCTTTAAACAGGAAGTGAGAAATTCCCTTAAAGAAATGGAAGAGAAGACAAACAAAAAGTTAGAAGAAATTAATAAGTCCCTCAAAGATACCCAAGAAAACCAAGAAAAAACAGTCAAACAAGTGAAGGAGCAGTTCAAACTTGAATACTGAAATAGACTAATAAAGAAAACACAAACTGAGGAAATACTGGATATGGAAAATCTGGGTAAATGAACAGGAAATACAGACAAGTAATAACCAACAATACAAGAGATAGAAGAAAGAATCTCAGGAGCTGAAGCTGCTATAGAGAAAATAGACTCATTTGTCAAAGAAAACATTAAGTCCAACAAATTCTTAACATAAAACATCCAGGAAATCTGGGACACCATGGAAAGACCAAACCTAAGAATAGTAGGAGTAGAAGGAGAACTCCAGCTCAAAGGCACAGAAAATACATTCAACAAAATTACAAAAGAAAACTTTCCAAACCCAAAGAAGGATATCCCTATGAAGGTACAAGAAGCATACAGAACACCAAATAGACTGGATCAAAAAAAAATCCCATTGCCATATAATAATCAAAACACAAAACATACAGAATAAAGAAAGAATATTGAGAGCTGCAAAGGAAAAAGGTCAAGTAACATATAAAGGTAAACCTATCAGAATTACACCTGACTTCCCAATGGAAGCCATGAAAGCCAGAAGGTCTTGGATAGATGTGCTGCAGACACTAAGAGATCACAAATGCAAGCCCAGACTACTATACCAAGTAAAGCTTTCATTCACCATTGATGGAGAAAACAAGATATTCCATGACAATAACACAAACCCAGCCTTACAGAAAGTACTAGAAGGAAAACCCCACCCCAAGAAAGCTAACTGCACCCCCAAAAACAAAGACTTCTGATAACCCACCACCAGCATAACCCAAAGAAGGGAAACTCACAAATACTACTACCAAAAATTAATCAGAGTTAACAACCACTGGTCATTAATATCGCTTAATATCAATGGACTCAATTCACCTATAAAAAGAAACAGGCTAAGAGAATGGATATAGAAACAGGATCCACCCTTACACTGTTTGCAAGAAACACACCTCAACCTCAAAGACAGACACTACCTCATAGTAAAGAGTTGGGATAAGGTTTTCCAATCAAATTAACCCAAGAAACAAGTGGTGTAGCTATCCTAATATCTAAAAAAATTGATTTCAAACTAAAACCCATCAGAAGAGATAAAGGACACTTTATACTCATAACAGGAACAATTCATCAAGATGAAGTCTCAATCCTGAACACCTATGCCCCAAATATAAGAGCATCCACATATGTAAAAGAAACATTACTAAAACTTAAATCACACATCAAATCCCACATACTAATAGTAGATTTCAACACTCAACTCTTGCCAATGGACAGTTCAACCAGACAGAAACTTAACAGAGAAATAAGAGAATTAACAGATGTAATGAATCAAATGGACTTAACAGACGTCTATAGAACATTCCACCCAAACACAAAAGAATATACCTTCTTCTCAGTACTTCATAGAACCTTCTCTAAAATTGATCACATACTTGGTAACAAAGCAAACCGCCATAAATACTAAAAATTGGAGTAACCCCCTGTGTCTTATCAGATTACCAGGTATTAAAGTTAGAATTTAACAACAATACTACTCTCAGAAAGCCTACAAACTCATAGAAATTGAACAGTCAACTACTGAACCACCCCTGGTTCAAGAAAGAAATAAAGAAACTAAAGTCTTCCTTGAAATCAATGAAAATGAAGGCACATCTATAGGACACTATGAAAGCAGTGCTAAGAGGAAAGTGCCCACATAAAGAAAACAGAGAAAGCTCACATTAGTAACTTAACAGCACATCTGAAAGCTCTAGAAAAAAAAGGAGATGCACCCAGGAGGAGTAGAAGACAAGAAATAAATTGAGGGCTGAAATCAACAAAATAGAAATAAAGAAAACAATACAAAGAATCGATGAAACTAAGAGCTGGTTCTTTGACAAAATCAACAAGAGTGACAAACCCTTATCCAAACTACAATAACCTGTACTCCACAAAATTGGAAAATGTAAAAGAAATGGACAATTTTTTAGATAGATACCATATACAAAAACTAAATCAAGACCAGGTGAACAATCTAAATAGACCTATGAGCCGCAAGGAGATAGAAGCTGTCATCAAAAACCTTCCAAACAAAAAAAGCCCAGGACCAGCTGGTTTTAGTGCACAATTCTACCAGAACTGTCAAGAAGAGTTAATACCTATACTCCTCAAAGTGTTCCACATAATAGAATCATTGACAAACTCTTTTTAGGAAGCTACAGTTATCCTGATACCAAAATCATACAAAGACTCAACCAAGAAAGATAATTACAGACCAAGCTCACTCATGAACATGGGTGCAAAAATTCTCAATAAAATATTAGCAAACCGAATCCAAGAACACAGCAAAAAAAAATCATCCATTATGATCAAGTAGGCTTCATCCCAGAGATGCAGGGCAGGTTCAATATACGAAAATCTATCAATGTAATCCATCATATAAATAAACTGAAAAAAAACCATATGATCATTTCATTAGATGCCAAAAAAGTATTTGACAAAATCCAACACCTCTTTATGATAAAAGTGTTGGAGAGATCAGGGATACAAGAATCATATCTAAATATAATAAAGGCAATAAACATCCAGCCAACAACCAACATCAAATTAAATGGAAAGAAACTCAAAGCAATTCCACGAAAATCAAGAACAAGACAAGGCTGTCTACTCTCTCCATATCTATTCAACATAGTTCTTGAAGTTCTGGCTATAGTAATAAGACAACAAAGGGGGATTAAGGTGATTCAAATTGGAAAGGAAGAAATCAAACTTTCATTATTTGCAGATAATATGAAAGTATATATAAGTGATCCCAAAAACTCTCCCAGGGAACTCCTACTACTGATAAATAACTTCAGTAATATAGCAGGATACAAGATCAACTCAAAATAATCAGTAAACATCCTATATATAAATGATGAAAAAAAAGCAGAGAAAGAAACCAGAGAAGCACCACCTTTCACAATAGCCACAAAAAACATAAAATATCTTGGGGCAACACTAACCAAAGAAATTAAAGACCTATTCAACAAGAACTTTAATTCTTTGAAGAAAGAAATTGAAGAAGACACAAGAAAATGGAAAGATCTCCCATGTTCTTGGAAATGTTGGATCAACATAATAAAAATGACAATCCTACCAAAAGGAATCTATCGATTCAATAAAATCCCCAACAAAATTCCAACACAATTTTTCACAGACCTTAAAAGAACAATAATTAACTTCATATGGAAAAACAAAAAACCCAGGATAGCCAAAACAATCCTATATAGTAAAGGAACTTCCGGAGGCATTACCATCCCTGAGATCAAGCTCTATTACAGAGCTACAGTAATGAAAACAGCTTGGTACAGGCATAAAAACAGAGACGCTGACAAATGGAATCGAATCAAAGATCCGGATATTAATCCACACACCTATGAACGCCTGATTTTTGACAAAGAAGTTAAAATTATACTTAGAAAAAAGAAAGAATCTTCAACAAATAGTCTGTCATAACCGGATGTTAACATTTAGCAGAATGAAAATCCATATCTAACACCATGTACAAAACTCAAGTCCAAACAGATTAAAGACCTCAATATAAATCTGACCACACTGAACCTTATATAAGAGAAAATGGGAAGTAGCCTTCAATGCATGGACAAAGGAGACCACTTACTAAATATAACCCCAGTAGCATAGATACTGAGAGAAACAATGAATAACTGGGACCTCCTGAAACTAAGAAACTTCTGTAAAACAAAGGACACAGTCAATAAGGCAAAACAACAGACTACAGAATGGGAAAAGATCTTCGCCAATCCCACATCAGACAAAGGACTGGTCTCCAAAATACATAAAGAACTCAAGAAATTAGGCATCAAAATTCCAAATAACTAAATTTAAATATAGGGAACAGAACTAAATAGAGACTTCTCAAAAGAAGAATTTCAAATGGCTGAAAGACAAATTAATGTTCAACATCCTTAGTCATCAGGGAAATGCAAATCAAAACATCTTACCATTTTACACCTGTCAGAATAGCTAAGATCAAAAATAACAATGATAGCTTATGCTGGAGAGGATGTGGAGTAAGGGAAACACTCATCCATTGCTGATGGGAATGCAAACTTGTACTACCACTTTGAAAATCAGTGTGGCAGTTTCTCAGAAAACTGGGAATCAACCTACTTCAGGATCCAGAAATTCCACTCTTGGACATATACCCAAAAGAAGATACTCAATCATACTACAAAGACATTTGTTCAGCTATGGTCATAACAGCATTATTTGTAATAGCCAGAACCTGGAAACAACCTAGATGCCCCTCAGCTGAAGAATGGGTAAAGAAAATGTGGTCCATTTACACAATGGAATATTACTCATTGGTAAAAAAAAAAAAAAACTAATGACATCTTGAAATTTGCATGCAAATGAATGGACCTAAAACAAACACTAACCTGATTGAGGTAACCCAGACCCAAAAAGATTAATATGATATGTACTCATTCATAAGTGGATACAAGCCAAAAACAAAGGATATTGAGTCTATAGCTCATGATCCTATAGAAGCTAAGTAACAAGGTGAACCCTAAGAAAAACATATAGATCCACTGGGAAAGTTGAACTAGACAAGGCCACCTGACAAAACTGGAAACATGGGGGTGGAGGGAGAAAGAAGGGTGGGAGGAGGAGAGGAGGGGAGAAGGGAAGGGGCAAGGAGAACTTGGGGGAACGGGATAGTCAAGATGGAGGAAGGACAGATATGAAAGGAAAGAGATATCTTGATTGAGGGAGCCATTATGGGGTTAGCAAGAAACCTAGCTCTAGAGAAATTCCCAGGAATCCACAAGGATGACCCCAGCTAAGACCTTAAGCAATAGAGGAGAGGGTATCCAAATAGGACTTGCCCTGTAGTCAGATTAATGAATATCTTAAATATCACCATAGAACCTTCATCCAGCACCTGATGGAAACAGAGGCAGAAACCCGTATCAGAGTACTAGACTGAGCTACCAAAGTTCAGTTGAAGAGTAGTAGGAGTGAGAATATGAGCAAAGAGGTCAAGACCATGATGGGTTCACCCACTGAAACAGTTTACCTGAGTTAATGGGAGCTCATCAACTCCAGCCAGACTGGGAAGGGACAAGCATAGGTCCAAACTAGTCCCTCTGATTGTGTTTGACAGCTGCAAGGCTGGGGCAGACTTGGGAGCAGGATTTATCCAGGCTGCTTGTTCTGGCTTTTT
This sequence comes from Myodes glareolus, assembly GCF_982192425.1. Classification (NCBI taxonomy): domain Eukaryota; kingdom Metazoa; phylum Chordata; class Mammalia; order Rodentia; family Cricetidae; genus Myodes; species Myodes glareolus. The sequence goes on along the minus strand of NC_142047.1, from coordinate 13,812,942 downwards.
CAGAACCTATTCTCCTTGGATGGATACCTTTCTCAGCCTAGATATAGTAGGGAAAACCTTGGACCTTCCCCAAAGCAATATGCCTTACCCTCTCTGTGGAGTGAATTGGTGGGGGGCGTTAAGTGGAGGGAATGGGAGGAGGGAAGGGAGTAGGAACTTGGATTGGTATGTATAATGAAAAAGGATAGTTTATTTTCTTTTTTTAAAGAAATAAAATACAGTCGAGCCATCCAGAGGGGTGAGTGTGTCCCCACCCAACCAGCCAGACTCCCCTGGAAGGGAGCACAGGCACTCTCCATTCCCCTAAACTTTCTGACCATTCGCTGGGGCTTCTCCCTGGCTACTGGCTTTCTCTACATATCCCACCCCAGTTTACCCCCAAGCACCCTTTTCCATCTGCAGGGTCCTAGGATCCCCCAACTCAGCCTGCTTCGGGCTGAGGGTCTGGGGACACAGTGGTGAGTGCAAGGCTGCAGGGGTTTCTTTGTTCCACCAAGCCGGCATCTACCAAGCCCGCCCTTCTGTCTGAGAGGTCCTTTGTCAGCAAGTGGCCCTGATCCAGTACCAGTAGATCCATCCAGAGGGATCCACCACCTCAGTCTACTTCACGATGGAGAGGATCTGAGAGCCAACTCCAGTGATGAGAGGACCAAAGAGAGGGCAGACCAAGAAACCCCCTCCAAGTACACAGTTAACCACAGCAAAGATAGGACCAAGCCTCCAAGACTCTTCTAACAGCGTTTGAAGGAAGAAATAGGCAGGTGCCAATCCAAGAATTTTTCCAACAACCTGAAAAGCAACATGAGAACACCGGAATCCAGTGAACATACAACAGGAAGACTTGAACACCCTAATCCAGAAGAAGTAGAAAAATAGACTTTAAACATAACACTATGAAAGTGATAGAGACCATTAAATAGGATGTGAAAACTCCTTTAATGAAATGGATGAGAAGACTAACAAAAAGTTTGAAGAAATGAATAAACCCTTCAAAGATACCCAAGAAAACCAAGAAAAAGCAATCAAACAGGTAATGGAAACAGCTCAAGACTTGAAAACTGAAACGGAGGCAATGAAGAAAACACAAACCCAGAGATGGCAAGATAAGGAAAATCTGGGTAAATGAAGAGAAACTAGAGACAAGTATAACCAACAGAATACAAGAGACAGAAAAAGAATCTCAGACACTGAAGATACTACAGAGGAAGTAAACGCACTGATCAAAGAAAACAGCAAATTCAACAAATTCTTAACACAAAACACCCAGGAAATCTGGGACACCATGAAAAGACAAAACCTAAAAATAGTAGGGGTAGAAGAAGGAGAAGAATTACAGCTCAAAGACCCAGAAAATATATTCAACAAAATTATAGAAGAAAACTTTTCCAACCTAAAGAAGGATATTCCTATAAAGGTACAAGAAGCATACAGAACACCAAATAGACTGGATCAAAAGAAAACATCCCCTCGCCATATAATAATCAAAACACAAAACATACAGACTAAAGAAAGAATATTAAGAGCAGCAAAGGAAAAAGGTCAAGTAATATATAAAGGTAAACCTATCAGAATTACACCTGACTTCTCTATGGAAACCATGAAAGCCAGAAGGTTTTGGATATATGTGCTGAAGACACTAAGAAACCGTGGATGCAAGCCCAGACTACTATACCCAGCCAAGCTTTCTTTCACCATCAATGGAGAAAGCAAGATGTTCCAGGATAAAAACAAATTAAAACAATACGTATCCACAAACCCAGCCTTACAGAAAGTACTAGAAGGAAAATCACAACCCAAGGAAGCCAACAACACCCACAATAACTCAGACATCTAACAGCCCTCCACCAGAACAACTCAAAGAAGGGAAACACACAAACTCTACCACCAAAAAAAAATAACCAGAGTTAACAACCGCTGGTCATTAATAACACTTAATATCAATTCATCTATAAAAAGACACAGGTTAAGAGAATGGATACGAAAACAGGATCCAACGTTCTGCTGTTTACAAGAAACACACCTCAACCACAAAGACAGACATCACCTCAGAATAAAAGGTTGGGAAAAGGTTTTTCTATCAAATGGAACTAAGAAACAAGCAGATGTGGCTATACTAATATCTAACAAAATTGACTTCAAACTAAAATCACTAAGAAGAGATGGAGATGGACACTTTATACTCATAACAGGAACAATTCATCAGGATGAAGTCTCAATCCTGAATATCTATGCCCCTATTGTAAAAACACCCACATATGTAAAAGAAACATTACTAGAACTCAAAGCACACATCAAACCCTACACACTAATAGTAGGAGACTTCAACGCTCCTCTCTCAACAGTGGACAGGTAAACCAGACAGAAACCTAACAGAGAAATAATAGAACTAATGAAGGTAATGAATCAAATGGACTTAACAGACATCTATAGAGCATTCCACCCAAATAGGAAAGAATATACCTTCTTCTCAGCATCTCATGGAACCTTCTCAAAAATTGATCACATACTCAGTAACAAAGCAAACTTCCACAGATACAAAAAAATTTTAGTAACCACCTGTTACTAAAATATCGGATCACCATGGAATAAAGTTAGAATTTAACAATTCTACCCCCAGAAAGCCTACAAACTCATGGAAACTGAACAACTACTGAACCACCCCTGGCTAAGAGAAGAAATAAAGAAATTAAAATCTTCTTTGAACTCAACAAAAATAAAGATAAAACATACCCAAACCTATGGGACACCATGAAAGCAGTGCAAAGAGGAAACTGCATAGCACTAAGTGCCCACATTAAAAAAAAAACGGAGAAAGTTCACATCAAAGACTTAACAACACAGCTGAAAGCTCTAGAAAAAAGAAGACTCACCCAGGAGGAGTAGAAGACTGGAAATAATCAAACTGAGGGTTGAAATCAACAAAATAGAAACACAGAAAACAATCCAAAAAGTTAATGAAACTAAGAACTGGTTCTTTGAGAAAATCAACAAGATTGACAAACCCCTATCCAAACTAATCAAAAGGCAGAGAGAGAACACACAAATTAACAAGATCAGAAATGAAAAGGGGGACATAACAGACACTGAGGAAATTCAGAGAATCATTAGGTCTTACTACAAAAGCCTGTATGCCACAAAGTTGAAAAATGTAAAAGAAATGGACTTGTTTTTAGATAAATACCATATAGCAAAATTGAATCAAGACCAGGTGAACAATCTAAATAGACCTATAAGTTGTGAGGAAATAGAAGGTGTCATAAAAAACCCTCCCAACCAAAAAAAGCCCAGGACCAGCTGGTTTTAATGCACAATTCTACCAGAACTTCCAAGAAGATCTGATACCTATACTTCTTAATGTATTTCACATAATAGAAACAGAAGAGTCATTGCCAAACTCTTTTTATGAAGCTACAGTTATCCTGATACCAAAACTACACAAAGACTCAACCAAGAAAGAGAATTACAGACCACGCTCACTCATGAACATGGGCGCAAAAATTCTCAATAAAATACTGGCAAACCGAATCCAAGAACACAGCAAAAAAATCATCCAATATGATCAAGTAGGCTTCATCCCAGAGATGCAGGACTGGTTCAACATACGAAAATCTATCAATGTAATCCATCACATAAACAAACTGAAAAAAAGCCTTATGATCATTTCATTAGCTGCTGAAAAAGCATTTGACAAAATCCAACACCCCTTTATGATAAAAGTGTTGGAGAGATCAGGAATACAAGAATCGTATCTAAATACAATAAAGGCAATAAACATCCAGCCGACAACCAACATCAAATTAAATGGAAAGAAACTCAAAGCTATTCCACTAAAAGCAGGAACAAGACAAGGCTGTCCACTCTCATCATATCTCTTCAACATAGTGCTTGAAGTTCTAGCAATAGCAATAAGACAACATAAGGGGATCAAAGGGGTTCGAATTGGAAAGGAAAAAGTTAAACTTTCGTTATTTGCAGATGATATGATAGTGTACATCAGTGACCCCAAAAACTCCACCAAAGAACTCCTACAGCTGATAAATACCTTCAGTGATGTGGCAGGATACAAGATCAACTCCAAAAAATCAGTTGCCCTTCTATACACAAAAGATAGAGAAGCAGAGAGGGAAATCAAAGAAAACTTCACCTTTCACAGTAGCCACAAATAGCATAAAGCATCTTGGAGTAACATTAACCAAGGAAGTAAAAGATCTATTTGACAAGAACTTTAAGGTTTTGAAGAAAGAAATTGAAGAGGACACCAGAAAATGGATCTCCCAATGCTCTTGGATGGGTAGAATCAACATAGTAAAAATGACAATCCTACCAAAGACAGTCTACAGATTCAATGCAATGCCCATCAAAATCCCAGCAAAATTCTTCACAGACCTCGAAAGAACAGTACTCAACTTCATACGGAAAAGGAAAAAACCAGGATAGCCAAAACAATCCTGTACAATAAAAGAACTTCTGGAGGCATCACCATCCCTGACTTCAAACTCTACTACAGAGCTACAGTATTGAAAACAGCCAAGTATAGGCATAAAAACAGAGACGTTGACCAATGGAATCGAATCGAAGACCCGGATATTAACCCACAAACCTATGAACACCTGATTTTTGACAAAGGAGCTAAAATTATACAATGGAAGAAAGAAAGCATATTTAACAAATGGTGCTGTCATAATTGTATATCAACATGTAGAAAAATGAAAATAGACCCATATCTATCACCATGCACAAAACTCAAGTCCAAATGGATCAAAGATCTCAACATAAAGCCAGCCACACTGAACCTTATAGAAGAGAAAGTGGGAAGTACACTTGAATGCATGGGCACAGGAGACCACTTCCTAAATATAACCCCAGCAACACAGACACTAAGAGAAACAATAAATGGGACCTCCTGAAACTGAAAAGCTTCTGTAAAGCAAAGGACATGGTCAACAAGACAAAATGACAGCCTACGGAATGGGAAAAGATCTTCACTAACCCCGCATTAGACAGAGGTCTGATCTCCAAAATATACAAAGAAATCAAGAAATTGGTCACCAAAAGAACAAATAATCCAATAAAAAATGGAGTACAGACCTAAATAGAGAACTCTAAACAGACGAATCTAAAATGGCTGAAAGACACTTAAGGAAATGTTCAACATCCTTAGTCATCAGAGAAATGCAAATCAGATCAACTCTGAGATTCCATCTTACACCTGTAAGAATGGCCAAGATCAAAAACACTGATGACATCTTATTCTGGAGAGGTTGTGGGGAAAAGGGAACACTTCTGTATTGCTAGTGGGAATGCAAGCTGGTACAACCCCAGTGGATGTCAGTGTGGTGATTTCTCAGAAAATTAGGAAACAACCTTTCTCAAGACCCAGAAATACCACTTTTGGGTATATATCCAAAGGTTGCTCAATCATGCCACAAGGACATGTGCTCAACTAAGTTCATAGCAGCATTGTTTGTCATAGCCAGAACCTGGAAGTAACCTAAATGACCCTCTACTGAAGAATGCATAAGGAAAATGTGGTACATTTACACAATGGAGTATACACAGCAGAAAAAAATAACATCTTGAACTTTGCAGGCAAATGGATGGAGCTAGAAAACATTATTTTGAGTGAGGTAACCCAGACACAGAAAGACAGTTATCACATGTACTCACTCATAGGTGTTTTTTAAACATAAAGCAAAGAAAGCCAGCCTACAAATCACAATCCCAGAGAACCTAGACAACAATGTGGACACTAAGAGAGACTTACATAGATATAATCTACATGGGAAGTAGAAAAAGACAAGATCTCCTGAGTAAATTGAGAGCATGGGGACTTTGGGGGAGGATTGAAGGGGAAGGGGAGAGGCAGGGAGGGGAGAAGAGAAAAATGTAGCGCTCAATAAAAATCAAAAAGGCAAAAATTAAATTGAAGCAATGAACAATTTAAAAATGACAATTCGTTGCACAGATATGACCCCTGCACATGTTCACATTTTTGAAGTGCTTTTTACCTTATACCTACCTAGCATTTGAGTGGGTCTGTGGAAACCTTATTTGCAGTTTCCCAGACTAAGATAGTTTTCTCTGAAATGCATCTTTTCTCCTAATGAAGATCCCCAACCACTTACTCTTCAACACTTAAACACAGGAGCGGGGGTGTGGCTGGGTACAATATTGTACCTGTGAGACCATATGTTAATTGCCCATCGCTGAAAATGAACAATCAATTGTTGAAATCCTATTTTTCTGTGACTTATCACTCACGAACTGACTCATGCACTTAGTTGTGCACTTTTCCTTCCCTCCACCTCCCCAATCCCCATACTTGCAAGAGCAAATTTCCTCTAGAGAATTACCCCACTGCCTATAACTACTTATGTAAGCAATATATGGTGAGATCCCTTGAGATAGGTTCCTAATGCCGATTCCCTTGCCCTCATCCTGTATTTTGTCAGCACTAAGAACTAATATTCATCACTGACCATGGGCATGAATGCTCAGAGTTAAAAATCTTTACAGATCCCTTGCAACATAAATACTTTGGCATCAGATACAGCCTGGTCATATCACTTTGATAAATCAGGACCACAGCATTTGAGCAATTATTTGAGAGGATCCCAGAAAGGTCCCTAACATTTCACACAGACTGGGAGAATGCTAGCAACATCCTTTTGTGATTTTCTCCTAGTATACCACGCTTTCCCTGTTATCCAAGTACGTGAGCCGGGTCTAGCATAGAGAGTTTGATGGTGTTCAAAAAGTTTTGCTCCCGGGGTTGGAGAGATGGCTCAGAGGTTAAGAGCATTGCCTGTTCTTCCAAAGATCCTGAGTTCAATTCCCAGCAACCATATGGTGGCTCACAACCATCTGTAATGAGGTCTGGTGCCCTCTTCTGGTCTGCAGGCATACATGGAAGGAATGCTGTATACATAATAAATAAATGAATATTTTAAAAAAAAAGTTTTCCTCCCAAGGACAGATATGGGAACAGGGAAGAAGATATCTTAATTAAGGGAGCCATTTTAGGGTTGGCAAGAGACTTAGCTCTAGAAGGGTTCCCAGGTGTCCAAGGGGATGTTCCCAGCTAGGTCCTTGGGCAGTAAAGGAGAGGGTGCCTAAACTGGCATAGCCACACTGATGAATATCTTGAATATCACCATAGAACCTTCATCCGGCAATGGATGGAGATAAGAGACAGAGACCCACATTGGAGCTCTGTACTGAGCTCCCAAGGTCTAATTGAAGAGCAGAAGGAGGGAGAATATGAGCAAGGAAGTCAGGACCATGAGGGATTCGTCCACCCACTGAGATGGTGTAACTGATCTAATGGGAGCTCACCAAGACCAGCTGGACTGGGACTGAACGAGCATGTGATCAAACCGGACTCTCTGAGTGTGGCTGACAATGAGGGCGGACTGAGAAGCCAATGATAATGGCACTGGGATTTGATTTTACTGCATGTACTGGCTTTTTTGGGAGCCTGGTCTGCTTGGATGCACACCTTCCTAGGCCTGGATGGAGGGGGGAGGACCTTGGACTTCACACAGGGTAGGGTATCCTGCCCTCTCTTAGGACTGGAGGGGGAAGGGAGGGGGGAAGCGGGAGGAAAATGGAAAAAGGGGAGAAGGTGGAAATTTTGAATGGTATTATTTATAAAGCAATAAAATAAAAGAAGAGGTTCATCCTCCTTCGATTTTTTCCTCCTCGGGCCCAGCATCTCGACAGAGATCAGGGTGACACCCAATTCTGGACGGAAGAGAGCCTGACCATAGCCCACACGGAAGTTGGCAAGGAGGTCTCCCTGCATTGTCAGAGGGTCTCCTGATGTGGGCCACCATGTAGACTCCAAGCAGAGTATAGCACGGGGATGCAGCCCAGGACACCTAACACTGGGTTGACAGGTTCCGTCTCTTGTTGACCTCAACGGGCATCCATAATTCTGGAGGAGCTAGGAGCTAGGACCAGGAACTGTATAGAGAAGAATTCAGCCACAGAGCACTTTTCTCTAAGCCTACAGGACCCTGCCTCTCCTAACTCCTTTTGGACAGCTATAGCAGTTTTCCATTTGCCAGAGAAGCTGTGCGCATGCCCAACACTGAACGGGTGGAGGGCAAAACTCCTGGTGCGCTTGCTCTCATGGTCGCCAGGGGACAGCAGCGGGATTAGGCGGTTGGGAAAGAATTTAGGGGCTCAGAGGTCATGACAACAGAGAACTATCCTTGAGAAGAGAATAACGGGATTGAACTAGACCCCTCAGAGCGCAGCCGCAGATGCATTTCAAGTCTCTCCAGAGGGACTCGTGGGATAACTGTCATCCCTTCGGACTAACGGACACAGCCAGCGGCAGTAGATCCCAGCCAGGGCATAGGCAGGACGGGAGACAATGGACAAGGGCTTGGTGCGATCCCTGTGTGGAACTCAACAGCGGTGTGCAGTATTAGCACGATCCTGTGTCCATCCCAAGGGTGAAGAGAAAAGAGCCTGGAGACTCCCACGGTAGTGCAAGCCCGACCTTGGGGCCAGAGCTTGATTGTCTTTTTGCTCCTCTCTCTACTCCCCTGATTCCTCCCACCCATCTCTTCCTTTGAGTGGCTCCAGTCCCTCCAGGGGCTAATGCTCTGCCTTCTGGGCCAGACAGAGTACAACCTCAGCCTCTCCAAGACTTGTTGGTGACCATCTGAAGGAATTTTTCCTTTGAAAGCAAGCACAGAGCAGCCAGAGAATGTCCACCATGAGCAGAAACAAACACCACAAAGAGATCAAAGTCAAGCATGAACGTGAAGGCAAAGGTAAGATTGCAAACAGCTGTCTTGCTCTTTTGTGAGCCTGACTGGAGGTGACCAGGGGAAGGCTAGGTTCCTGCTTGAGGTCCCAGGGCTTCCTCCAAACCAGTCCTAACCTGCTCAGACCCGCTGGGTCAGGATACCAGGTAGCTTCCAAAGTCTTTCTATCTCCAACATTGAGGCATCTGGTTGGAGTTTGTCACATTTTTCTTAGTCTCTTCCTCTGTCCACACCCAGTTCTGAGCCTTAGGAATTCAGTGACCCTGCCTTGCCCTGTTCTGAGGCCAGACTTCACCCACCACCCCATGTACTGACCACAGCCTGTGTGCAGACTAGTCCGAGTCAACACACGGTAAAGTTATATGAAGAGGGAACCTCAATAGAGAAGAGTCCTCCATAAGATCCAGCTGTAAGACATTTTCTTAATTAGTGATGGCTAAGGGAGGACACAGCCCGTTGTGGGTGGTCCCATCCCTGGGCTGATTCTTGGGTTCTATAAGAAAGCAGGATGAACTAGTCATGGGAAGACAGCCAATAAGCAGCACCCCTCCATGGCCTCTGTATCAGCTGCTGCCTCCAGGTTCCTGCCCTGTTTGTGTTCCTGTCCTGAATGTCGTCCATGATGTGTAAGCCAAATAATCCCTTTCCTCCCCAACTTGCTTTTTGGTCATGGTGTTTCATCTCAGCAATAGAAACCCTAACTAAGACAGCCTGTGAGGAACCAGGATCACTCTGCTCGTATGCAAACGTGGGAATTGGCTGTTTTAATTCAGTAAGGCCAATCCCAGCCCAGATAAACTTACAAATTCACCCTTCCTCCCGAGCATGAGCTAGAAAGATAACTGACCGTTCATAGCGCGTAAATTCAGCTGCCCTGTAGAGCAGCTCCCTTATGGAGTAGCCCCGGGGACACCAGTTCTGGAATCTCCAGCCTCTCAGAGCAGTGTGCAGGAGTCTCCTTGGAGGGTACATGACCTGGATTTAGATGTGTGATTTTGGAGTATCCTGCTCCTTTAATTCAAGATAACTATTTGATCTGCTACTAAACAAAAGAAGACCACCCCTTCAGCTGCTGAAGGAAAAACCTGGCTTCCTAGGACTCCTTAGGTTTGTTCCCAATGAATAAAGTCATATGTGTGAACTCCAGGACGCTTGGGAAGGGGGATGGATGATTCTGAATGATTTCCATTATAGCTGATTTTCCCCCTTACATTTGAACTTAGAGCCCAACAGGCTAGGGGTTTTGGTCTTTCTTTCTACATCCATTTTCCTGATAACATTTGCATTTACCTCAGAATACAATATTTTGTTCTGACAAAATAACTCAAGATCTCAGATTTTATCTCTTGGCTGCTTGCAAAGGTTTTGAGAACAAAATTCCCTGCAGCTTTCATCAGTCTCTGGTTATAAAGTGTGATTTCATGTGTGCGGCCTTAAGTGCATTGAGTTCATTAAGTTCATTGATTCATGATGTAGAGACTCTTGTTTGTCTCTGGGGTGTTTTTTTCTTATCTATGAAGACGCAGTAAGAGATGTCTTTTATGTGGTGGCATTAGTGAGACATACTGATTTAACAACACACATCAGTTGTTCAGAATGGACAGCTATTATTTGAATCCCTCCTAGGAGGGAAATCCCACCCTAATCCCCACTCTCCACTCCATGGGATATGTACAGGAAAGATCAGAAAAGTCTGTTTTTCCATGGCCACTCTGCTATTTGAGGTTCAGAAAGTACATTTCAGGCAACCACATGGTGGCTCACAACCATCTGTAATGAGGTGCCTTCTTCTGGCCTGCAGAATATTGTATACATAATAAATAAATAAATAAATAAATAAATAAATAAATAAAAAGAAAGTACATTTCAGTACCAGACAGCATGTACGGGAACACCAATTTAAGATGATATGACTCCATGTCATGCTACAGATTTAAAGCATAGTTAAAAATTCCTTGTGTTACTAACATGGTCAGGGAATCTGCTTTACTGTTCCCACATAGCCTGGAATGGAAAAGGACAACAGTTTCCATTAGGAGATAAAAGTTTACAGTTGGTAGGGACAACAAACATTTGTTTTTGACCTACACAGTCCTTTATATGATGTAGGGAGTCCTTGTGACAGATACATAATTGTATAACTAACTATAACATCACTGAGACTAGAAGCAGGGTCCATCTCCTTTGATGAGTGATGGTGTTTGCAGGTCAAAGTAGACGGGGGCAGAATTCACCCACTGATAATTCACTCCATGATGGACTCAGCAGAACAAAAACTTGAAGTCATCGAATTATCTATACTGGGGTTTTTATTTTTTTAATATTTATTTATTTATTATGTATACAATATTCTGTCTGTGTGTTTGCCTGCAGGCCAGAAGAGGGCACCAGACCTCATTACAGATGGTTGTGAGCCACCATGTGGTTGCTGGGAATTGAACTCAGGACCTTTGGAAGAGCAAGCAATGCTCTTAACCTCTGAGCCATCTCTTCAGCCCCTGGGGTTTTTATTCTTTTCTTCCTTGTCAATATGTTTCAAGGGACCTCAATGGTCAGAGAACAACTTCAGGTGGTGGCCTTTACTATCAAGAAAAACAATGTTGTCAATGTGTACGCACATTTTTCTTGTCATTTTTTGAAAAATAATTTAGTCACTGCAATGAACCCCTATTTCAACTACCTTCCCTGACTACAAATATATTGAGGGAGAGTTTGGGGATGGTTTTGAACAGATCATGTCCTTCTGAAAGACGGTGACATTTAGGGGGCATTGCAGGCTGGGAAACCCCAGCTCCAAACATCTGCATTGCTTTGCTGACTCCTAGGTTAACCAGCAGGAGCCACACTGCTTCAGCCCCATGGTAGATTCAGACGTGGTTTTATCACACCCTTGTTTTTTTCTTTTAATCTTTTTCCAGACTTCCTTCTCTTTCTTCTTTTCCTGCTCCTCTATTGGTCTTCTTGGAGCCAGGCAGGTCTGGAACTTTCTGTAGCTCAGAATTACTTTCAACTCCTGACCATCCTTCCTTCACCTCCCAGGTACTGAGATTACAGGTGTGCAGCATCATGTGTGACATTATATACCTACCTCGTCTAATGTTGCTCACGCTGCCTAGTTTATAAATTAAAAATAGCGTTTGTTGTCTGTTATTCTTGATAGATAATTAGGTGACAACATTGTTATTTCTGTATCCAGAGTTATTTTCTAATTTATTGACCAATTTATTGACATTATATGTGCTGCCCTGTTGACATCTCGTGGGCAGGGATGGGGCGCAGTGTTTAAGCACAGGCACTGCTGTTAGCTCTCTGGCCTTGCAGTGCCTGCAGTTGCCAGAAGAGGCCATTGGATCCTCTGGAACTTGAGTTACAGATGAGGCCATGTGGGTTTGGAACCTAACTCAGGTCCTCTGCAAGAAAATGAGTGCTCTTAACCACTGTGGCATCTCTGCCTCTCTAAGTTCTCTGTACGGTAGACTTTATTCTCATGATTATTATTTCATTCTCATGAGAAGTACTAACTTGAAAAATGATTTTTCTGAGACTCGGTGATCATGTTTGCTTGTGACTCTGTTTTAGATTTTCTTTATTTCCATTTAATAGTGCCACATGGAAAATAAAACCATAGACCACTCCCTGAGTTCACCTGGGGTTAAAGCTTTCTTACAATGCCAATCAAGTCACCATGTTAATTCCATAGTATTTGAGAAAGGACCTCACTCAGCAGCATAGGCAGAACTTTCTCTGTACCAAGCGTGGAGTGGAACCTGGATCTTCACATCTCTATCTCCCTAGGTTAGAGCTACAGCATGTACAGCCACATCTAACTAGTCTCACAGTTTATAACTGTTTTCATTTTAAAAATTAGTCTACATAGCAAGTTCCAGGATAGCCAAGTGTGCATGAGGGACCCTGTGTAAAAAATCTAAACAAAAAAACCCCACAAATATCCACAAACCTAAATAACAATATTATAAGTAATATTGGTAGTACTAATAGTAATAGCAATAATAAAAAGTGACCTAAAATACAGTTTTCTGTTATGATTATTATCATTATAACTGTTATTATTATTATTATTTTGAGACAGTCTCACTGTTGCTCAGGAGGGTCTAGAGGTCATGTCATAGCCCATGTTGGTCTTGAAATCCCAACTGTCTTCTTCCCGAGGTCTCTGTGGTGCTGAGGTTAGGAATGTGACAGTTATTTAAAAGATTTCACTGTGCATTTGAACACTCACTCCATATGCTTGTGTTAAAATGACTTCTTGACCCAGTCTTTCTCACTAGTGTTTATCTGATTTCTTTGAAGGTTGTTTCTGTCCCAGAGATTTGAATTCTAACCAGATGAGGTGCATAGCTGTAATGTCAGCCTTGGGAGGCTAAGTCAGATTTTTTTTTTTTTAGTGTAAAGCCATCCTGGGCCACATTGCAATACCACTCACACCAAGGAGAAAAAGAAAAGGAAGGGAGTCAACGCTGACTTATTGACCTTATGTCTGGCTGTTCTGTCAGTCTGCCATTTCACTGGGGGTCATAATGATATCCCAAGCACCACAGAGTAGCTACTTTGGATTCTGGTATCTTCCTTTTCCAAGTACAGAGAAAGGCCTTTTTACTGAGAGAAAATTCCTTCCCTGGAGTAATTATGATGGACACCCCTTAGCCAGGCAAGACTGGCTTTGCAGACAGAAAGTGAACAGCTGTCCTCTCAGGCACCCATGCAGACCTTTCATCTGGTCTTCTGAGGACTTCCTAAGAGGTTGGTCTGCATTAGAAGACAGTACTTGCTCACCTCTGTGTTCCTTTCTTCATCAGTCTCATAGCTTCTGGTTACTTTACACAATCCCATCCTTTATCCCTATCTGTCACTGTGGATGTCTTTGTTCATACAATCTGTTCATACTCAATGCATAGTGGCCTATATTTTTACTGTAGGAGAATGCGATATTATAAAATATACTTAAGCAAATGCACCTAGAAGGAGAGCTTTTATTTGGGTTACAGGTGGCATTCAATCATCCAGCGAAACCAAGTGAGGACCCGAGAGCAGGAGCTGAACCAGGGCCTCTGACGGACTGCTGCTTGCTGCCTTGCTCTACAACAGAGCGGAACAAGAATGGGTTGTGGAACAGCACTTGCTCAGGTGGTACTCTCTTCTTTTGAAAAATTAATTTAGTTTCAATTAACATATACTTAAATCCTCATCCTCTCCTCGCTATAACCTTTCCCATTCACTCACATGCTGCCCAAGGCTATGTCTGGGTCCACGGTCCACGGCCACTGGGGTCTCTGTTGATGTCCGTGACCCACATTGCCACTAAGGCCATGGGGAGGCCTGAGGTCTGTTTCGCAAACTGTGGTCATTTTGGTGTCAGACTTCATTGCCGCTATTGGGATCATGTTGGTCTGGGTAGAATGTGCTGCTACTATGGGACACGGTGACATCTGGTCCAAACTGCTCCCAGGGGTCATGATTAGGTCCAAAGCCCTGCATCAGCCAGGGTCTGAGTTGATGTCCATGGTGCCTGTTACCATCAAGGTCAGAGTGGATGCCTGGGGTTTGGACAGTTACCAGAGACCCAGTTCACCAAAACCTCTAGATATCTGTCCGTCTTTAGAAAAAGGTGGTTCATCACAGCAAGTTCATCCTATTGGCTTCCTATCTGCTGTTAAATAACCTTTTACCTCCACCTTGTCTCGCAGTGTTTCAGTGGAACGTTCAGGCTCACCTAAACAGTATCAGGTATTTTCTGTACCTATGAATCCAGGCAGACAATACTCATGGCGGGGGGTGTCTTTTACTACCAGTCTCCAGTTTACATCTAGATGAATTAGCGTAAGTTCCTTTGCAAAGAGGTTTACTTCCTGGGCTCATCTCTGACTGACTATAAGCTGGTATAAAGGAAGGCTCTAAATACATGAATTGGGTACCCTTCGTTTTGATTGCTTGACATCTGAAAATTCACATAAAAATTGATGACTTCACTTTGAGACATTGGCTGTAGTGTCTACAGGACTCCTCTAATAATTCACAGGTCCAAGTCGTGGCCTAAAATCTCATTTTATGGCCCTCCCCTGGGCCTAGTGCACCTCTAATTTTCTTTTCCACGTTTGCTGTTACCTCAGGGCTTTGGTGTTTGGTTGGTTCTCAGAAGCCTTTTTTATTGCGGCAACTGGTATTGAGATGCTGCAGTTGAAGATGCCATTGCTGACACTGTCTATGCAGATTGGGCAATAGGTTCCTCCCAGAAATTCAGGCATGGAGTGGTTTTCCCTTCTGGTCATTGTCTAGGATTATTCCAGTGCTCTTCCATGTATCCAGAGTTTTGTCCTCTGAACACCTCTTTTCACTTTTGACTCACTAGTGTTGTTCTGACGGTGCAGGGAGATTCTTTTGACTTAAATGGGAAAGGCCACTCAGTCTTCTTCCAGGTGTCCACAGGTCTTGTGTGTGCTCTGTGAGGGTCAGAATCTACATGCTCACCGGTTAGGAGATCTTCCGAGACAGTAGTTACTTTTCCTTGTGGTGTTTCTGAACACCTTCCCCCGTGTTTCAGTCGGTGAGCTTGTGCCCACTGAGACCATGCTCAAATGTCAGCTCATTACAGCTTCTTCCTGAGAATCTTTGGCACACTCTTGCCTCCTGAACAGCCATCAACACTTTCCCTGGGGATTCCATATCTGACCGCTACTAGGGTCTTCATACCCAATCTTTTTTTCATCGTGTCTCTGTTTCGGCCTCTTCCAAAGCTTGGCTGGCTCCTCAGACTACACATAGACAACTCTCTCTTCCTGCCATTTCCTCTTTTGAACTTTCCCTGGCTTTTCAGGGCTCATGACTCCACGCTGCTGGTGAGGTTGCCCTGCGGTACTTGGATTGCTCTGCTCAGGTGCTAGCTGTTGGCTGTACTACAGCTTTCTGATTTCCAAGTCAATGTACCAGCCAGCAGGACTCTTGGATGGGTGTGCCTGTGTTGTCCTCTAGATGGCTGAAGCATCGCTTAATCCAATAGGAGATGTCTTATCCTTTCTGGACGTGTTAGCTCAGTGTCAGGAACCACTGGGTGAAGAGCTCAGATTTCCTCTTTATCAGTGGAGTTTGCATTTCTTGACTACATCAATGAGTACTTCTCAGTTGGTGTATCTATCCATTTGACCTTGCCTGAAAAGCGGCAGCTGAGCAGGCCCATTGTAGAATGCTCCATGGAGGTCAGGCACTGCCTTTTCTGTTTTTGGAGAAGTGGGACTCCAGGGTACAGTGAGTCTTTGTAGACCCCATTATTGTCGAATCACACTGAGCCAGGACCCCCAAGGACCCCAGACCTTGGCTTCCAGCCGTGCTAGGAGGCAAGGCTGCTCTGTGCCCCAGTTCTTGCCCTGGCTATAGGCTTGCAGGTTTCATAGCTGGGTTTGGTGTAGTTTCCTAATTCGTGATAAAATTTAATGGTAAGTGAGGCACTGTCACCATCATCCAGGTCAAGGGTCTTAAAACTTTTTTCCAGCCCTGGAATTTCTGTTGGTCTGTGCCTGTCCCAAAGACTGAAGAAAACCCAAACTCAAGGGGGCAAAGGTGGAGCTCTGCCTCCAGAAAGGGAGAAAATGTTGGAAGAGAAGCTAATACACTTCAGTTAATTTTTCTGACATGTAATCTAGGAAAGAGGTGTGTATCCTTGGAAGGATTTATACACATGTCCCTTCCCCTCTGCTGAACAGAGAATTATACTCAGAGATACATTTTTCTTTCTTTCTTTTCCTTTTGTTGTTGTCTTTTATAGAAAATAGATACTTTTCTTGTGGTCTTAAAAATTGCTGACTTCCCTGTCTCAAAAAGCAAAAACAAAAAAACAAACAAACAAAATTGCTAACTGTTACAAATGATTTAATTGCCTCAGCCATTCCTAAAAGGTCACACGATTAAAGCGGCTAACTGCCTAGTACTGCTTTTGTGTGAAGTGCTTGCTTGCTTGCTTGCTTGCTTGCTTGCTTGCTTGCTTGCTTGGATGACTGAGTCCTCTGCTGGGCATCTGTTCCAAAGTCAATCTTTGCCCATACCCTGAAAGCATACGATTTAATATGGCTCCACAAAATTATGTCTTTGAGGGTTTTTCTGTTTTTAAATAATCTTATTTTTACTTTACAAGCATTGATTTTTTTTTCTGCGTGTTTATCTGTGGGGGGTAAGAGGATACCCTGAAACTGGAGTTGCAGACAGATGTGAGCAGCCACGTGGGTGCAAGGAATTGAGTCTGGGTTCATTGGAAGAACAAACAGTGCTGTCAACTGCTGAGTCAGCTCTCCAGCCCAGGTTTTACCTTTCTAGTCTGACTAAGAGTAGTTAGGCCTTATCTAGCAAATTCTTCCTGGTTTTGTCCTATCCAGTCTCATTTTTATTAAAAGCCTCTAATTTACAAAAATCAAAATTTCAGCCACACTGGTGAATCTCCGAATGACCCAAGATCTAAAACATTTAGAGGACCCAGCAAGATCTGTGCATTCAGGTAGTAGCTGCCAGCTTTTTCTGACTGGCCTTGTTGTCGGGGTACTCTCAGCCTGGTGACTGGTGAATCAGAAAGGCTTAGTCACTGGGGGACTCAGGCAAGTACCCAATGCCTAAACTTCAAAGAGGAGTATTCAGTTCTTGAGGGCTGACAGTCTCAGGCCAAAACATAGATGAGAGAGGCCCAGTGTTGTGGATGTCACTGGTGAGTTCCAGGCGTGGTGGCAGAGGAATATGAGAGGCCATGTGTTTGCAGGGGGCATCAGCAATTTTCCAACAACAGAAAAGGAAAAAGGAGGCACCTTAAAGTCTCTGAAGTTCTAGGTAATGAACCGGT
Organism: Myodes glareolus; assembly: GCF_982192425.1. Classification (NCBI taxonomy): domain Eukaryota; kingdom Metazoa; phylum Chordata; class Mammalia; order Rodentia; family Cricetidae; genus Myodes; species Myodes glareolus. Next base: position 13,795,326 of record NC_142047.1, on the reverse strand, counting down.
CTGCTGTAGCACACAATCCTGATACTTATAGGAAAGCTGAAAGCAGCATTATTTCCATAACCAGAGGGACTCAGAGAACTCTGGGGACTCTTGGGAGTCCAGAGGGTCAATTTTGGAAGAGGCAGCAGCCTCCACATTTCAGTTCCTTGCCTTGTTTTGTGTCTTACTCTGCTTTTTTGTATGTTGTTTATTTTTGAAAAAAAGTCTGAAGCGATGGGTCAAAAGAGCTCGCTCAGGAGATCCCTCTGAACTTGATGAAATCCCACTTGAAGGACTTCCAGAGAAAAGCTCAGGAGTCTGGAGAACATGTTTTTGTAAGAAACCAGTTGGCTTTTGTTCCTCCGATTGTCCTTCATTGTATGTGGGCTATCCAGCTGAAGGCTCCTTTAGCCTTTTCTTATTTACAGGGTACAACATGCAAATTTTAGTTAACTGGGGCATTTGATCAAAGCGCCCTACACTCTGGCCTGGATGTTCCTGCAGAGAACTCCCTATCCTTGATAAAGAAGGAGAAGCCAAAGTATTCCCATTGCCACTCTTTAGTTTCAGAAGAAATATACTCAGAGTATAGGACAAAGTCTTGCCCATATTCTGGTCAGTACAGTCAGAAGAGAAAGAAGTGCTATCACCCTATGTCCCTTAAGTACAGGTCATAAAGTGAAGCCAACCAATGGAGAGGCCCCCAGGCCCTTCTCACTTCCCCAGTCACGTGTTAAGTTATCCTAGTCCCCAGGGCTGAACTGGTGGAGAGATTTACAATCAGAGGCAATATCGTGTCCTATGCACACCTGGACAGATTCCACTATAAGCCCCAGTGTCCTGGTCACTCACTTCCATCTGGCTCTGGTTCCCAGTTTCCCTCCAGTTTTCTGTCAGAGACCCATCCCCACCCACACTCGTAGTAGTAACAAATTTCCCCAGTGCTCCTCCTTGAGAGACATGATCCACTGCCCCCAGGTTGGTTGCAGCAGGATATGATTCCCTTGCTTTTCCCCAGCAGACTTCTCCTTGGTTCCTTGCTCCAGCCATTCTCCCCTTGAGAGAAGCCTTCTCATGGATGGGACCCAGAGGGAGGGGGACCAGATGAGAAAAGTCACCAGTCATTTATTTTACACGATCCTTTGTCTACTAGAGATCTATATAATTGGAGATCTCAAAATACTCCCTTCCCCAGTAAAATCCCCAAAGCTTGAATACCCTACAAGAAATGATGTTTTTCAGACACAGTCAGCTGAGCATCATGTCAGCAGCTGCTTCATGCCCTCTTCACAGCCAAGGAGAGGAAAATAATTTAGAAACCGAGAAATATGTCTTTGGAAATGTCAGAAAAACAACAATGACCCTATGTTTATTGAAGAAGTTTTCCCTGTCATACAGCTGGATTGGTACCTAAGTTCTGGTGAAGGTAGGAAGTCTCTCAACCACTTTCGCCAGACTCTGTAAGGGGGTCTCTGGGCAACGCGCAGAAGCCCACAAATTTAACTAAGGGAAGCCAGATAACTCGGGCCTCAGATGAGTCCCATTTGCTTTTCTGGAGTGCCTCCTAGAGAGCTTTCAGGCTTAAATCCAATTGACCTGGAGGCCCCAGGAAACCAGAGGATTATTGGTATGGCTTTTGTTTCCTAGTCAGCACCAGACAGAAATTAGAGAGTAAATTCAGACAATAGAAGAGTTTGAAGGAAAAGTATTGTCAGAGTTAGCTGAGGGTATACAATAAAAAAATAGCGCACAGGGCAGACAGACTAGGAAACTATCTAAGATCATGGTGGCCACCTACCAAGTACAAGTATCTTGACTTTGAGGATCTGCAAGGGAAAGGCAAAGACTGAGGGAAACAGACATGAAAGAAATAAACATTTTTAGGGAAAACATCGTGCATAGTGCAAGGAAACAAACTGTTGGGAAGATGAATGCCCACGATACTGCTCATGTGCATCCTGCCGGGAAATGGACAATTGGAAAAATGGTTGTCTGACCTGAGAGCACAGGTCTGCATCTGGGTTCCAGCTAAGGACAGACTGATGGTGTCCAGACACTGCCACTCCTGGATCCCAGTATTAGTCTGATGGGGTGTGTGTGTGTGTGTGTGTGTGTGTGTGTGTGTGTGTATGTGCTCCTGTTAAATTTCTTGAAGACATGGGAGTCACCTGCTCAGCTCTAAAATGGACAGGCAAGCCAATAACAGAAAAAAAACAATAATATGAGCAGCTACCAGTTCAAAGAGCTGCCCCCTGGATCACCAAAAATCTATAGATTTACAAAAGAAGACAGCCACTCAGACTTTCCTGGTAATGTCTAAATGTCCATACACTCTCCGAGAAGTGATCTGCGTCATAAACTAAGGGCAGAAACAAATTGCGAAAAGAATGAGGTTCTAATTGTCTGAAAGGATCCTTAATTAACAGATAGAGTTCTGCTAACCAAGCCACTGGTGGACAAATACATCCTTTTAAACAACCCCCTCTAGATTAAGGATCAGAACTATTAAAAGTCTTACAGTAAAACTTTTTTTTAAAAAATCCCTTCTTTCTGGGCAGAAGCAAACCCACCAGGACTAGCATGCCACCAAAGCCCTGAAAGTAGAACTGGGAAGCAGCGCTAGTCCTCTCAGGGTAAAGCAATACCCTGTGACTTGGGAAGATAATCGTGGAATCAAAGTCCTCAATAACAGGGGTGTGAAACTGGCACACTGGTCCCTTGCCACTTCTCTTGGAAACTCCTTTCCCGCATGTCAGAAAACTAGGAATACAGAATTCTAGGCTAGTCTAAGGTCTTCAGGTGACGAACAAGAGAGCACAGGACATTCATCCGACGACTCCTAACTGCACGTACAGTCTTCTGTTCACTCCCTTCTCACCTCCTCCACCCTGAGAGGCGGGTCAGCTCTGCTAGATCTGAAGGATGACGACTTCCGTTTTCCTCTGGCTGAATCAAGCTAACTGATATTTGCCTCTGAACGGATAGTTAAAAGAGATCAAGGGCCAATCAAAATGAACTAGATTACCTCCGGGTTTAAAAACTTTTTCAACTTTGTTTGATGAACCTGCCACAGAGACTTGCAAACACTCCGGTCCACCACTGAAAATGTCCCACTCCTGCAATCCATGGATGACCTCCTGCTGTCAGCAGAGTCTGAGAAGGACTGTCTCCACAACGCAAAGCAAGTACTGGAAACAGCAACTCCAGGGATATCGGGTCTTTGCAGAGAGGGCTCAGCTCTGTTCCCCTAAGGCAGCATACCTGGGGATGAACTGCAGGAAGGGAAGAGATTGCTTCCCCCTCACAGAATCCAGGCAATTACTCAGATCCCAGCCCCTGAGACACTGAGACACAGAGACAATCTGGGACTTCCTTGGGCTGGAGGATATTCCTGGCTCTGGATACTCAGGTTTGCTGAGTTAGCCAAGCTATTATACGTTCCGCTTGGGGCACTGAAGAAGCTTAGTCTGGTCTCCAACAGAGAAACAGGCCTTGGAGAATTCGAGAAGCCTCTGGCTTTGGTTTCAACATCAGCCCTGCCTGACATTGCTGAGGATTTTCAGCTGTTTGTGAATGAGAGGAAATGCATTGTCCCAGATCTGAACGCAAAAACTAAGACTGTGGCAATGTCCTGTTGGTGAGTTCTCTAAGAAACTGGATCCAGTAGCAGCAGGATGACCAGGATGTCTGTGGGCTGTAGCCACCATGGCTCTCCTAACACAGGAAGTGAACAACCTGACTCTGGGGCAAGCTGTCTTGATCATGTCCCCACATGAGTGGGAAGGTCACTTGAGGAAGACTCCACACAAATGTATGACTAACTCTCCTATAACCCTTTATCGGTCCTTATCCTAGCCCAGCCAAGAATCAAATTTGATACAACAACTACCCTGAGTCCAGCCACTTTACTTCCAGAACTGAAGATGCTGTCATCCAATGTGACTGCTTAGAGGTCATCCCCACAATTCAGAAACTGAGGACGACCTGACAAATGTCCCATCTCATCGGTCACCCTGGGTAATGTTCTCAGGTGGTAACAGTTTCATCTAGGGAAGTAAGGTATCCTGGGGCAGGTGAAGTGATGGGTCACACCGTTTGGACAGAGATCCTTTCCCCAGGGACTTCATCTCAGAACGGGGAATTTGGTGTGCTCACCAAGGCTCTCAATTGAGAAGAGGAAATAATATAAATACATGTGCTAACAGTAGATATGCCTTTGCCACTGTGCATGCGCATGGGCCGTCTACCTGCAGAAGGGCCTCTTAGGAACAGAGGAAAATGGTATCACAAATAAGACGGTGATATTGGACCTGGGATCTACAATTTCAACCACAAGACAAGTTGCCAACATATACCGTCCTGGTCAACATGAAGGAGATTCATAGAGGAAATTGGAAACAGAATGGTCGACAAGTCAGCAGGAGAGACTGCCTTAAAAGTGGTAGAATGCCTCCTTATATCCCAGAACCCAGACTGCCTGAGAAGCCACGTCGCCCAAAAGAAGACAACCTGGAGACAAAAGAACATGGCCCCTCAAGGTTGGCTTAAACACACTGGTGAAACAAAATTGTTCCATTGTGTTGGAAGACACTTGGCTGATCAACTCCATGAGGGGACTCACCTGGGAAAAGCCAGGTTAACTGAACTTAGGAGGATAAGATTCATTTTCACAAGAATGGACCAGATGATAGAAGTTGTTTCCAGATGACAAGCCTGTCAACAAACAAATGCTTCCTCAGGAATGGTGCCACCTCCAGGGGTTAGATAACATTCAAGAGCAGGCAGATTCTAGGTAGTAGATTTACAGTCAGGCAATAATAATATGCATACACATATTTGCTTGTTCTTGTGGCTACCTCTTGTGGGTAGAGAGATTTCCCACCAAGACTGCTTAGAATACAGCTAAGAAACATTTAAGTGAGCTAATGTCTAGGTCTGGACTACCCTTGTCCATAGGGTCAGATTAACAGGTCAGTCTTTCTACCTAAGGTCAGTGAAAGTATTTTTGCTGTTGTGGGGATCAATTGGAAATTACATTGTGCATCTCATCCCCAAAGTGCAGGACAGTAAAGAGGATAAATTGGACCCTAAAGGAGACCTTAAATAAATTAACCTTAGAGACTGGTGAAAGTTGGGTGGGGCTTCTTCCCATTGCCCTCCTTAGGCATCCCTGACTCCTCATGTAAAAGGACTGACTCTATTTGAACTCCTTTTCTGAGAGGCTTCCTCTTATCCACCAGCAGATAGAATTGGAACTAGTTGTTGAAATTATTAATCATCAATTACTTCAATGTGTGCAGGCTTTGCAGCAATCTCAGGTTGTGGTCTCCTCAGTTAATGCTACCCTCCCGAGGCCAATACTTCATCTACACCCCTTGTAGACAGGAGATGAGGTGTGGATCCAGAGACATGGAAGTGAGGATTTAGGACGTTGCTGGAAGGATCCTACCTGATCATGCTTACTACCTCAACTGCTGTCAAGGTAGATGGTATCCACACCTAGATACACCACTTCCCTGATTTAATCAAGGGCATCACAGAGGGACAAGAAGGCCCAGTTGCGGGGAAAGCCTTCAATCCAGCTCCAGAGAGGTGGACCATCAGCGGACACAGAAAGGGCGACTAAAGAGAAGACGGACTCAGCTTTCATTCCATTATATGTTAACGCTTACGCTATGTGTACTTGTGTCTGATTATGCTGTATGTACTTATGTATGATTACATTATATGTACCTAGGTATGATTATGCTGTATGTACTTATGTATGATTACATTATATGTACCTAGGTATGATTATGCTGTATGTACTTATGTATGATTATGCTGTATATACTTATGTATAATTATGCTGTATGTACTTATGTATGATTACGTTATATGTACTTATGTATGATTATGTTATATGTAATTAAGTCTGATTATGTTGTCTCCTTTAGTGTTTTGGGATCCAATGTGGAAAACCCTTCTTCTCCCTCAAACGCCTATACCCCTCACAGTAGTTTAGGGTTAGGAACATCTGTAGACTCTCTTGGTGCAACCAGCACAGCATGGCTCACTCTAACTCCAGGATCTTAGGGTGCCAGGAAACCCAGGATTTACTTGCATTGGAAAAGTGTACTGCAAAGTCAGAGGAACAGGTGGGCTCTTCAGCCGAGGTCGTCTTGGAACATGGCAGGACTCATAACCTACTCCATACAGAACATGGAGGGTACCGCATGAACAACTCATAGAAGAGGGAAAGACTGCATAGAGGTAGTCCAGGGATTCCGTTTTCATAATCAGTTTTCTCTTGGCTGGAATCTGTACTGTTAGCTGTTGCAGGACCTCTGGACCTCCATTCCTTATGATTACATTGGCCCTGCACCTTTAATGCTATAACTAGATATAAAAATTCATACTTAGGAGCCATTACCCTGAGGGTTGTTTGGTCACGATATGAGCAGGTACCCACTGCAATGTCACGGATTTGACAAAATATCAGAGTAAAACTGTTATTTGACATTGGAGAAAACTGCATCATGATAAATCCATCACAAAGTGAAATAGTGTAAGTCGAAATAGCATTGAATCCACCTAATCTCATGGGCACTGTCTCTAAATCTGTCCTGCCTTCAATAGCTGCAGGACACTTTCATTAGACTAGAGTGGGGCAAAATCATCTAACACTGTAACAGGGCCCCAGACCTCAGCACAGTTGACTCCATGACAGAAGTACAATTCAGGCCAGAATCTTAGTACATACACAGTATTCATCACCTGCCACAATAAAACGCAAAGGTTTAATCCATCAAAGTCCATAATTCTGGAAAAGTCTCTAAATGTCCTAACTTGCTATTTGGATTCTGTAGTTTCACATCTGGCTAACTGTTCTTGTACCTGAAAGGTCTCAACCCACGATATGTGTTTTATGCTCAAAAACTAACCCTGAGAAAGACTGGGGGCTGCACTGGGATTGTGAATGATCCTGACTACCCAGTGTGGTCGCCAGCCAGCTAATAAAGACGTCCTATAGACTTGAGCCTGTGTCTAAGTAGTCTTCTCTGGCAGATACATCATAACAATACAGTCTACATTCAATTCAAGTTTTTATATGTGAAGTTATCGTGTATAGGTGTGTGAGAGGGTGTGTGTGTGTGCATGCACGTGTCACAGCATGTGTTTGTGGAATCAAGACTCAGCTTCTAGGAGCTGAATCTCTCCATCCATGATGGGCACCGGGGTAGAGCGCAGCTTCACTGGCTTATCTGGCTAACACTTTCACCCTGTCAGTCCTGCTTCACACACCCCTTTTCTCTAGTAAAATATAGAGTGATGTGATCCCTGAACAGAGTGCGGAACATTAGCTAGAAAACATAAAGTTACGAAGAAACACGGCAGGGATAAGACACACCTTCAAGATCAGCATGGTCGAACTTGTAATTACAGTTTTCCTGTCATCCCTGTCGTGTATCATTTGCGTGAAAGGTCTTCTGGCCCAGACCCTTCTCTTATATCTAAATACGTTCATTATAAAAAGACAGGCGGGGACTAAATACATGGTTCAGTGATTGAGAGTACTTGCTGCTCTTTTGGAAGTCCCAAGTTTGATTCTTCAAACTCACCTGATGGTTCACAAATCCCAGGGGACCTGAGCCCTCTTCTGGCTTCCATGGACAACAGGCGTGCATGTGGTACACAGACACACATACAGGCAAAGCACCCATACATACAAAAAATACATTAGAGATGTTAAAGTAGACAGCTGCCTCCGCCTATTTCATTTTAACTTCCATTATTCAAAGAGACAAGAACAAAGCACAAAACCTCGAGGTTCAAGCAGCGGTGCTGCTGCTAAGGACTTTCTCTAAAGGTCCAAAGTCTGAAAACCACAGTCAACATAAAACTACTGCTTCTTCCAGTTCCTGCCTTTTGAGACAGTTTCACTGAGTAGCTCCCATGGCTACTCTTGGTTGTCAAGATGACTTCATCTGGAAAGTCTAAAACCAAAGGTATGTGCACCCCTGAACATGATTTTTCTTGATTGGGTCACTTGAAGTGTGAAGACTTCCCTAAGACAAGGCCACCCCTTCCTTTGCCGATACAAAGGGTAGGAAGAAGGAGGCTTTTGCTCCTTGCCTGTTTACTCTCGCTCTCACTGGCCAGTTCATTGTTTCACTGGTATTAGAGCCTGCTTCTGCAGGATTCCAGAATACACTGAAGAGCAGCTAGGCTAGTCAGCCTTGTAAACCAGATATTATATTCTCAGATTTATTGGGAGATAACCGTTGTTGGGATAATCAGACCACAGCCTATAAGCCGCTCTAACCAATCCCTTGTATACTTGTATGGATCTATTCATTATATCAGCTCTGTTTTTTTAGAGAACAGTGACTAACACAGTAGCCTAGGGTGGCCTCCAACCCAGGTGATCCCCCCACATCATGCCTCCCAGGTAAGGAGATTAGAGGTGTGAGCCACGGGCACCTCCACCTTCTTGTTAGTTTACACTGAATTTTCCGTTTAGCACCCCTGCACATCCATTACAAAGCATAGTAAGCAAGGTATTATGAGATTTCTCAGACTATGATAAAAAGGAGGAATTAGACCATTGGAAGAATTCTGCGAGAGACCGCCACTAAACACTTGTGCAAACCTGTGGAATAAATGACACCAAGTGTAATCAACGTAAACCATGAGCCTCAGACAATATTAGTGCTGCCAGTGGTCAGGAATCTATACTGCTGTTTTCAGGTTCTTCAAAAATGAAATAAAGGCACACAGAGATTGCAAAATAGCGGAGATCCTTCACTCAAAAGCCAAGTGATAGCACTGATCAGAAGGAAACTTGTTAAGAGTGGCATCAGTCTATAGGAGTGAGGGTCCTCAAGCACCCCAGTTGTAGTTGAGTTTCCTTTTGTGGGGTTCAGGAGGAAGAGTCCATGCCCTATTTACCAACCTCACACCATATTCACTGGGCACATACCTGTGTCTCTCCGAAATGATGTGAAAAGAAGGTCGCCTCTAAGAATCTTCCACCAAAATACAAGGCAAAAGAGAGCCAAAGCTGCCCTCTGCTTCTGAAAATATGGGCAGAAGTTATCCTCATTTGCTAAGACATCTTTTTGCCTGACTTTACTCTGGTACTTACTATGCCACCTTTCATTCTGACCGTTGAATTGCAGCTGACCCTTCTGGTCTGGTCTAACTTTGGCTGTTTTTCTTTCAGTGCTAATACCATGGTTTAAAAGTAAGCAATGGGAAGTCCAAGGTCCTCTCCCCTCCATCCAGGTCTAGGAAGGTGAGCATCCAAACAGACTAGGCTCCCACAAAGCCAGTCCATGCAGTAGAATCAAAACCCAGTGCCCTTGTCCTTGTCTTCTCAGTCAGCCCTCATTGTCAGCCACGTTCAGAGAGTCCGGTTTGATCACATGCTCCATCAGTCCCAGTCCAGCTGGCCTTGGTGAGCTCCCATTAGATCAGCCCCACCGTCTCAGTGGGTGGATGCACCCCTCACGGTCCTGACTTCCTTGCACACATACTTTTCTTTAATATCAGATTCAAGGTTTTGGCAGGAGAGCAGAGTTTAATCGTCCAGTTGAACATTCTCAAATAACTATTCACATGTTTGTTCGTTTTTCTCCTTCCCTCAGTATGGTCCCCATCTTTTCTTTCTGCCCTTTCCTCCCGTCTGGCATCAAGTCTCCTGCTCCACCCATGCAGAAGTTCATGCTAATTCCCCTCTATCATTTCATCCTGGGCTCCTGTCTGCCATGGAAGGGCATCACGGTGCTGCTGGAAATACCTTTTCAGAGCTTGTCTATCCCACCATCCCTTTGTCCCAAACCAAAGAGCCTGAGTATTTATATGGCTCATTTCACCAAGCTTCTGTTACTGTGACCTAAGCACCTTTAAAACAGAGACCTACACTTCTTGGTTGGCCACCAACCTACCAACTGGTTAGATAAGCGCACTGGACTAATTCAGCCTGAGAGAGTGGGTTTGCTCTAAATCTGGACGGGGTGAAAACAACTTTCATCTGTCTACTCCAACGAGGATCTTGAACACTTCATTTTGTTTATAACAGACAATGGGGTGCCAGGTTTATAGTTCACTAAGCCAGACTACATGATACTACCATTTCTATGTGCAGAAATAATCAAACATCAGGAGTGTCACGTGGTTTAGCCTCATAACTACCTATAAATATTGCTTATTTGAATTGAAGAAGCTGGGCATAGTGAGAAATATCTGTCATTGTTGTACTTGGCAGGCTCAGGCAGGAGGATTGCTGCAAATCCGAGGACACTCTGGGTCATATAGGAAGCACATGACTAGTCAGGGCTGCATAGCTACACCCTGTCTCACACCCCATCAACAACAAAGCAAGAACAAGAACAAAAATGAACTCCCTAGCCCACAGCCATCAATAGATTTTGTTCTGTAGAACAATTGAAAATGCATACAGAAAAGGCAGAAAAGCCTATAAAACAAGCACATTATATGAAGTCAGTTCCCAATCAACACAGGAAACTCCAAGATAAAGATAAATAGAACAGTGAAGCAGGCTCTGGCGCCTCTGACCTCAGCAGTGGCTGCTGTGTAAGTTCAGGCCGTGACCTACTGGATGGACATAGTCATAAAGACACTGACTACAGAAAGTAGTCTCCGGCATTTCGTATGTGGCAGACTCGGTGCTAAGTTCTTCAGACAGCATTGCATTTAATCCCAATCATAAATCCATGAGGATGAGTGTTTGAGTCTTACAAATGAATAGATGAAAATAAAGACTTTACTGAAAGAACAATTAGTTTCTTAGAGACTCATTAAACAAAAACAGGCTTGACATGTTCACTGTCACCGGCGTAATAAAATTCATCAGTATGATATTTTAATGTCCTTCAGTTGTGAGCAGGAAGAGATCTGCCTGGAGAATTTCTTCCTAGTCAATATCAGATCTGAAGGTTTCCCTGCTCCTCAAATGTCTTTTATGCCAGGCTTCCTGACCTGACCTGCTAGAGCTTATTAGAAATTCAGAGTCTCAGACCTCCATCCACAGGCATCAGACATTCATTAGGACAAGATCCGGGTGGCTCAAGTGGGCATTAGTGTTTAGAAATGCCATCTTTAGTGTAGTGTGTCTGAATTTAAGCAGATTCTAACACAGTGGTTTTCAACCTAATGCTGTGATCCATTAATTCAGTTCCTCAGGCTGTGGTGACCCCAACCATAAAATTAAATCATTGCACTTTCGTAATTGTAATTTTCCCTGTGTCGTTAACTGTAATGTAAATACCTGGTATATAGGATATCTGATATGTGACCACCTGTAAAAGAGTCGTTCATTGCCCCCCAAGTGTCAAGAATGACAGATTAAGACCGTATCATCTAAATTGATTCTGTTGATGATCAATAGTGAGGCCACACAATTTAAAATGTCCCAGGACTCGATTCCTGAAATGCACCCACTGAAATCCAGAGTGGAAACAGTTTGAGAAGTCATGAATCTTGGGAAGTCCAGATAGTAGAGGATGCAAGGTAAGAGAAGTCTACTGTGACACTCTGGCCTGATCCATGAATATAACCTAGCATACAAGTGGGGCTTTACCTGCTTCATTTTTAATACTCCCTGGTGGGGACAAAAACATATCCTTTCATCTAATGGGACTCCCAGAATGATCTACATCAGATATGAAAAGCATTGAAGCAAATTTATATCCAAAAATGAATGAGATATTTACTACTTTGAAAAGTTGTTTCAGAGTCTGGGAAGATGGGTCAGTTGGTTAAGGGCCTACTATGAAAGCAGGAGGACCTGAGACTGGATCTCCATCAAACATGGAAACTCCCCAAAGTCAGGGTTTGGGCAGGGTTTTGTGTTTGTCTTTCCAGGAAAATGAAGGCATCCAACTAAGGAATCTGAAGACCACTGGACAAAGGAGGCAAAGGAAAAGGACAGTAACTGCCTATGTCTGGAAAGTCCAAGATCCTGGTGCCAAGATGTGCCAGCTGCTCTTCAGTACATGCTGGATTCCTGGAGAAACAGCAAAGAGAGCAAGTGTCCTCCTCTGTGTCCTTTAGAGGAGGCTGGCAGCAAAGGTGTTGTCTATAGTAGAAGTGGCTCTTCCAGCCCCAAAGATCTGGGTTAGAAGTAGGTTTCCCATCCCAAATGATTTTATTAAGAAAATCCAGGGGCTGGAGAGATGGCTCAGAGGTTAAGAGCATTGCCCGCTCTTCCGAAGGTCCTGAGTTCAATTCCCGGCAACCACATGCTGGCTCACAACCATCTGTAATGAGGTCTGGTGCCCTCTTCTGGCCTGCAGGCATAGACACAGACAGAATATTGTATACGTAATAAATAAATTAAATAATAAAAAAAAAGAAAGAAAGAAAATCCATCCCTCACAGGTGTGCCAAGCCATTTGGTGTGAGTTGATTTCAGGTGTACTCAAGTTGACAACCAAGAGTATCAATCACATTGCCCATGCCTGTAATCCCAGCACTCAGGAGGCTGAAGCAGGCTGGCTGAAGTTCATGCCAGCCCAAATGACACGGGAGTTCTAAGCCAAGTCAACCTGATCTGCAGTGTGAGATTCTATCTGAAAAAATATGAGAAGAAAAACCTTAACCCTTCGAGGCATATCGAGTCTCGCCCTAATCCGTGTAGCTCCTAGAAATAGTGAGCTCTCTCAGATTTTGAAGGCCAAGTATGTATACTTGTAGTGTCAAAACTTTCTCTGTTTATTCAGACAGAAAAAGAAATACATGCAGGCTGGGGTTGTCCAGTTCAAATGTCAGAGCGGAGCAGGAGAAGCATTTCCTAAACCAGGATCTGCGAGGATGGGGAAACTCTGAGACAAAACCTGCTGGAACAAAACAGGGACACTTGTTTCCTTGTTTGCGGGGATGATGTGGCTTCACAACTATACCTCAAGTTCACTTATTTGGAGAGAGGGTCTCATGCAGTCCAGGCTGGCCTTGATCCTCCTGTTGTAGCCTCCCAAGTTTTAGGATGACACAGTGCACTGCTATGCCCAGCTTCAGGGTTACCTCTAACAGTGTCTACAAACAATCAAGATTCCAGGAATTAGCGCATAGCATTAAACCAAGTCTCTGTCCTTGGGGGACTTGAGGTCCTCTTGCAAACACTATGAACTATTAGGGATGACACTAGATAGATGTTGCACCATCAGGAAGGTGAGCATGTTTGTGTTCCCATATTAAGAAGCGGCTGCAGGAAGACTGCAGAGTCTCAGCAGAACCACTTAAAAGCAGAAGTGCCCACACATCATCTTTTCCTCCTAGTCAATCAAGAGAGGCAAACACTCAAGGTTTCTGGCAAAGGAAAAGGCATGGCCAAGTTGCCCTCTTGTGCTTATAACATACAGGACCTTACGAATGAGCAGCTGGACTGGATTCAGTTACCCTGGGGGAGAAAAGGTAAAGCCTTGCTGCCTGAGGACCTGTGATGGTGAGTGGGACCACACACCAGGAAAGGAGAGGAGAGGAGGGGAGGGGAGGGGAGGGGAAAGAAAAGGAGGGGAGGGGTGTAACACACAGAGATCTCCATAAGTTGTAAAACTGTCTGGCTCATTAGCTGAATGGCACCCAATGTGGGGCTGCCCTATCAGAAGGCCAAGACAGTATCTTTATTCAACCAATAAAAACAACACACAAACAAAAGAACCTCCTAAACCAGAGGGGAGGGGAGGGGAGGGAAGGGGAGGAGGGGAGGGGAGGGCTGCTGGTCTTACCTGCTTCAGGACCAGACCAGCAGGAGTAATCTTTCAGCAGGAAACTCTGGGCCCTGCATGTTCATAGCATGATTTGTGCACTGAAAGAGGTGAGCATGTATGGCCAGGACCTCTGCTCTCCCCAGGAACACTATGACCTTCAGTCTTTCAAAGGTGTTGGAAGTAAATCTCTAAATTTCACCAAATACTTTCACCATCTTGAATTTCCTGTACTATCTTGTCACAGCCAGTCCACCGCCCCTACTGTGTTGGACTAGCACACTCTGGCTCCATCTTTCACCAGGAAGCCTGATTCTGGCCCAGTTAAGATGGGGGCTGCCCAGGAGACTTCTGCACAACCGGTGCCCCCTCACCCTGAGGATACCTTACTGAAGCTCAAGCCCCATGCTTTGATGTGGACTCTCTGATGGCTGGACACTGACCGCTAGTGGTTTTTTTCCTTTGAAAACCATCATGGTGACTGATGGGTGCTACATCCACGGCTGTCTCGCCAGTGTAGCAGAAATGCTGACTGGATGGGCAAATATTGCCGGAAGGATCAGGATCCGCGCTTCTCGGAGTTGAGTCCTGGGCTGTCCCTTGGCAACCAGTTGTGGTGTAATGCTACCTGAGTTGCCATTTGTACTGACTCGACCTGACTGTACTTGGTGCTATATGTCTGTCTTTTCCCTTGTCTGTGTGTTCTTTGTGATCCTTGCATATTGCTAACAGATCAGACTATTCCAGGCAGTTGTGGATACAAACAAGACTGCTGAGGACATTTTTGAGTTTTGCACCCCTATTCATTAAAGCCTTTAAAGAAATAGCCAGTTCTGGAAATAGGGAAGTCATCGTTAAAATAATTCCTTAATGATGTGGAGCAAAAGGAGTTGCTCTTATCAGGAGAAACCTTAGAAGCCTTCTGTAGGAAAACAGCTGCAGCAACACTAGATGTTTGCCTGAGAATTACGTGCGGGAGGCCTATGCAGCCTTCATTATGGCCAGAACAAACCTAGGCTAATTACAACTTCTGACCCTGAGAGTCGGGGAGGGAAGAAAGTTGAGATTTATGGTATGAAACCAGATTCAGACAAGTTTGAGATCATGTCTAAAATTTCCTAGCAGAAAGTTTTCCCAGGAAGATAGTGGCCTTCTCCTCTCACACCCCAAGATATTCTGAGCACAAGGTCACTTAGCCCTGCCAGCCGCCTGGTACAGACTGGGCAAAAAGTCTTTGTGCCCAAGTCAAAGCATTTTCAAAGATTCTTTTTGTAAACTATTCTATGCTTTTTTTTTACGATCTGATGATGTATGCTTTCATCATCAACTATGTTTGCCAAGTTCTTTGTTTGTAATAATATAAAAACCTCACACTGAATAAGTAAAACACAGCAGCATTTTCAAAATACATTGAGAGTGGCTGTCTGTCAAATTCCTCCGCCGTATCCTGAAATCTTCCGTCCTTCGCCCTGATTCCCTCACGGTCTGAGTGGCTCCCCTGAGCCGGTCCGTAGCAGATGGGTGAGTTCCCTTCATCCCTAGGAAGCTATAACAAGCAGATCTGTGGCCCGTATAAGTCCTGTACACTCAGATGGTCTCACTGGGGACATGAACACCTTAGCTGCCCAAGATCACATATGCAAGACAATTGGTGATCGTCTTCAATGGAATTGTCATGAGGGGAGCCACAAAAGCATGGTGGAAGGGTGTTGGGTGGCTACAAGCCATATCCATGGACACTGGAGGAACTATGAATAAAAACTTGATGCTGTTACTCATAGACTGTCCCCAACATTGAAGAAAAGCTAAGTATTACTTCAAGAAGTTCAGCATGGTTTAAACATTGTCAACAGCACGAACGATCACTCCTGGAAGCTATGGCCACTCGTCTCTTCAAATAGTGTACTTACTATGGGCAACACTGAGTGTGTGCCTGGCCTTGTGCTCATGGGAAGCAGGGATCTCATGAGATTACAATTTGTTCAAATTTGCTGCACAAATAGTACTGCTACCAGATACAGGAGCCTGCAACTAAAGCAGAAACCCCTTGGAAGGACAACTGGTCAGACTGACCTCTAAGCACATGACCCTGGCCTTTAGCTCTGCAGCAAACGGCAGCCAGATACGACCATCAGTATGTCTAGCACCACTCTCAGGCATTCACCTGGTCTCTGTCAAAGCAGTGGCTTTTGCCTCCCTTTCTCCAGGATGGTCTGCCTCCAGGCAGCCTCTCCCAGAACCAGTGTGATCTGCTTGGGGAGGCTGCTAGGCCCTGTACATGCATGCTGATTGAACACCACAGCCACAACTTACACAATGGAAACAAACAAGAACCATTTATTAAAACCAGTATTTAAACTAACACAACATCAAAACATCCAGAAGAATAAAAAGGCTGTTACTCCGGGGAGGGGAAGCTGGCTGTGGATCTGGGAACGCTGATGGGTTGAATTCGGGGGTGATTCTGTGGGGAACAACAGAACTGGTGCTGTCTGTAGAACGGAAATACAGGGGACACTGAGAGAAGCAAGGGGGCCTCTGTAGAACGGAAATACAGGGGACACTGAGAGAAGCAAGGGGGCCAGGCCATTCTCTGGGGAGTTAGACACACACCCCCAGACGAAGTTGCACTGCATCTGGGATCCTGACTGCTGCTCCAGTTGCACACACCTCTGCTCTCCGGCTTAGTGCACAAGCTGATTCTGGTTCGAGCGTAGCCATCTTGCTGCTTAACAGACTTGGAGCTCTAGATCTGCCGATGTACAACCCTGCCTGCAGCTCTCCAGATCTAAGGTTGGAGACAGATGTGCTGATGCAAGCATCTCTAGGAGGGGAAGTGGCAGTGGAGGACAGGAGGGGACCACATGCCCAGGATGAGGCCTCTTTCTCAGACTTTCCAAACACAGGGGACATCATGTCTGCCTGGGTTCCCAGATCCCATCGTACAACAGGACATGTGCCCAGGCTAGGGTCCAGTGACTGCTCCTGCAAGGGGGATCACTTCAGGTCCTGAATCCTCCTAACAGGGTGTCAGGTACCTACCTGGGATTTCCTCATCCACTTTCCTCTGGATCACCAGCCACTTCTGCCTGCAACTTGAAATGAAACTCATGGACATGAACAAGAAGATCTGAGTAGGACATGTTCAAAATCACGTAGGCCTTCATCTTCTTCAGAACAGACAGGTCTGAGGTCTTGAAAGAATCCTCAGGGAACTCGTCAATCCATGCGTCCTGAAGGGACAGACAGCACAGTCAATGGCCTGGACTTTCCTTTGCCACCCTTTCCAGACCCCGTTCATGTGAGACTGCAGGTAGAAGACATCCAGCCCTTACGCATATGAGTTCAATGTGCAGGGCTGTGAGTTCCATGGGAGCAGGGAGATCCACACACCCCTTGCTCGGCTCTAATGAAGCACAACTGACCAAACCTTCATGACATGCACTCAGATGAGGGTAGGGTCTCATAGGGGCACCAGAGGCCACAGGACTTTCCTCATATCCCCACTTCTAAGGACCCTGCCCATGCAGTTCTTGTTACCTTCCAGAAGATGCTTAGACCTCGGTATGTATAGAAACTAGGAGTGTGAGACCCAAGCCTCGGTCACCCCTTACCCTTAGAACCCAAATGAGCCCACTTGCCCACTCTGCAGAGCCACTTCCTTGTCAAGCCCACTTCCTTCCTCACTTCCTCATCCTCTTCGCAGTCAGGGCAGAAGTTTCCATACCTGGAGGAGACCAGGAGGGATGTCACCTGTAGAGTCCCAGGTCCCCACCTAAAAGACATCTAGGCGGCCTGCTGATTCCTGGAGCAGAATCAAAGTCCAGAGCCTGGAAGTTCTGTCTGCTCTTGGATTATTAGTTCACCTGCACACAGGAGGTGTTTCAAACATGTTCGTGTGGTGGGTGATCACAAGTATGTCTACCCAGACATCTCAGTGGACATGGGTCCCTCAGATTACCCTCCACGGCTCTTCACCCAAGACCCAGCTCTATCTGGTACCCCAATATGAATTCTAGAATCTCCTTTACAATGGGAGAAGTGCTTTGTCCAAGGCTTCAAAAAAAAAACTGGGCCAAGGATAGAGGACACCCACACTCATTAGGGTCTCAGCTGTGGGCACGGCAGTCCCTAGGGCACAACCCAGAGGAAGCAATGTCTGACTTCATGCTGTTAGCTTCTGACAAGACTCTAAAGTAAGTAGGTTCAGAGAAAGGCAGAATGCTTTCTATATACAACAAGAGGATCTGAGGCCTCTGAGCCTGGAGGTGGGCACTCGCTAGAAGAGCAGGCTGAGCACCTGGTGGATGGTGGTATACCTTGGTATATGCACAGGAAGGCAATGAGAAGGGAGCGGTCCCCATCCTGCACAGAAGTCACCGAGTGATATACCACTTCTCCCAGGCGTTGTAGGGGGGTGTTCTGCCAGACTCCTTCAGGTCCTTTGGGGCCGACTCCTTCTCAAGCTGAGGAGAGAGCCAGGTGGATGGTTCAAACAGGCACAGGACGGCAATGTTATGATTGGCTATTATCAATCCAAGTTTTCCTGAACCTATCATGATAGTGCCAAACACCAAGAGAGAAATTTGGGAAAGCTGACATTTCAGAGTGGTTACCTGGTCGGTGTGGTCCTGGCCCTGGCTGCCCTGACTCAAGTTTGTTTCTTTCCGGCCAAACGGCCAGAGGGGCTGGAGCCAGGAGTAAACCCGGTGTCTCCGGGCACCACCAAGGCCTCCACTTTTGTCTTTCTTGAGGTCTGAGCCTCCAGTAATCCCAAAACAACATGACAGCATCCTGCTTTCTCTACTGTCTCAAGACAAGTGAGCCCACTGGGCTGCCTCTAAGCCACTGGCTGCCTGCTTGCTGGGTTCTGCACTGTGATGTTGTTGTTAATAAAATAAGGTCACTCCCAGGGTCCCCTTGCCTGAGTCTTCTCCTCACCCAGGGCTTTCCTAAAAGTCTCCTAGGTCCCCTCCCTCTTTCCCAGGTGCACTACTTGACATAGTTACCTAGGTGCTTCCCATCCCACTGCTCCTAAAGATGTCTGGGTACAGGCAGCACCTCGGCTTTGCAATCTGAGCTGCTACTATTGACCTGCATCTGTTAACTTAATTCTAAACTCAACCCTGATTTCCCCAGCACATCATAAACCCTTGCCATGTTGCCTTGCTTCTAGGCTACTTTGTGTGTGTTCTGTGTGAACTATAAGCACAAATCGTGTGTGTGTGTGTGTGTGTGTGTGTGTGTGTGTGTGTGTGTGTGTGTTGAGATTTCATGAGGAACTACAGAGTGGGGCTTTTTTATCAAAATTTGTTTTATTTCATCTTGTTTTGAGACAGGATTTTTTGGAATAGCCCTGGCTGTCCTGGAACTCACTCTGTAAACCGGACTGGCCTTGAACTCACAGATATCCACCTGCTTCTGCTTCTTGAGTACTGGGAACGAAGGGCCCAGAGTGGGGCATCTGTATAGCTAACTAAAATTTGTGTTCATTCTCCTTTACTCTTTGCTATGGTTTTTTGTTTGTTTGTTTGTTTGTTTTGTTTAGTTTTTTGTTTTACAGACTCCCTCAGCTCTCTGCACCTAGACATCACTGATGTTGCCTCTTTTATTCTGAAAGTTTGCCAGCAAGGGAAACAGTGCAGGGAAAGACACCAGGGAAAGATCCAGACAGGAGGCCTGGAGCCTTTAGCAGCTCCTCCCCACTTCCCATCTTTCCCATTAGCTGCTGAGCCGCGCTACTGCCCCCGTGTGGAAGAAAATGACACAGCAGGTGAGAACACCAGTAGAAAAGCCACCTTCAGTGCAGTGGGATTACTTTAAGAATAAGAACATCTCATATATAATCAAGTTTCCTGTAAACTCTAATATGACTCCCTTAGTTGAAATATATTCTTCCCTGATCCCACATTCATCCTTCCTCCCTTCCCCCCATCCCGGTCAACCGAGCTTTCTCCATTCCTCCCCTACTCCCTTCTCTCTAACCCTCTCCCCTTCCAACAACCCTCCCACCACCCCCCCCCATGCACCCAAGGTTACCTGGGACTCTTGACTATTTCCTACCTCCTGGCGGATAGGTAAATAATCTTCATCAGGTTCGTCTTCTTATTTAGCTTCTGACTGGTTTCCTCTGCATATACTGGATTTTTGGGATCCAGTCTGTTTGGATGCTCACCTTCCTGGACCTGGAGTGAGGGGGGAGGAACTTGGACTTCCCACAGGGCAGGAGACCCTGACTTCCCTTGGGGACAAAGAGGGAGGAGGAGAGGGAGGGGGGGAGTGGGAGGGCGTTGGGAGGAGGGGCGTAAATGGAAACTTTTTATAATTTAATAAAATTACTAAAAAAAAAAAAAAAAAAAAAAAAAAAAGAATAAGAACATCTGAGGCTAGATTTCACCAGGTAAATCGAAATGACACAGCATGTCCCACAAATAGGCACAAGTACTACATATAATTCAAACATGAAAATGACTTCAAATGAACGTTAAAAACTTCCTCAAAAATACCTAAAATATCTGATAAAATATCTAAACAGTACAAAATACTGTTGAGGAAATGGAAACCTGCAGACCTGCTTCAGGAGTTGACAAGTTAGTTATTAAGAGGACAGATTCTCCCATAAATCTGAAGGAAAAAAAAGAGGTCAGGCAGCACTTGTATATGTTTTTGTTCAGCTGGTGGACAAAGGCAGGTTAGACAGGTGCAAAAATAAATCCTCTTTTGCAACTCAGAACTCATTGCTCAATATGAGTTTTGATACATACAAGGAGGAATATAATTCAGCATAAAGGGATTATGGTATTGATGAGGTTGGTTCTTCACTATCCTGGAATTTAGAGGTATAGGTATCTAGTATGATGAATGTTTCTTTTTTAAAGGCTTTATGAAGTCAGAATTGAAGATACCCATGAAGGGATGTTTGTTTCAATGTAGTAAGTGACATATTGTCAATTTATATCTTCAGAGTTGTGTGAAGGGGAGTGCTCAGCCTTCAGTAAATCCTGGAGCATGGTCAAACAAGCATATTTAGAAACAATTTGAAGTGAGATGTTTAGCAGTATAATGCAAGAATAAACACTGAGGGCTATAAGGCCTCATACTAAAGTTAAAATATTACCTATAAACATTCTGAAACATTGTATAATTACTGCAGAAATGTGTAACATTAATCTCAAACACATTTAGTATATGCCAGGCGGTGGTAGCACAAACCTTTAAACCCAGCACTCTGGAGGCAGAGGCAGGCAGATTTCTGTGAGTTCAAGGCTAGCCTGGTCTATAAGAGCTAGTGTCCAGGACAGCCAGTGCTGGACAAAGAAACCCTGCCTCGAAAACAAACCAAAATAAAGAAGTAAATTGTGCCCCCATAAAGGTAACAATTTTTATAATTCTATCCAGTTGTGTAAGTGCTCACGTACTGGATCAGATAATTATTTTCTGCCCCTGGAAAAGTTCCAGACGGAGCTGATTCGGGGTCTGGGTATTCACGGAAAAGTGCGGTGACCAACAGTAAATAAAAAATAATAATTAAGAAAAAAGAGGTCAGATTCCCCAGATTCATTCCCGGCAAGACACTGGGCCTCTTTTCCCATAACTGTCCCATAATTCCCTAGGAAAACTGCCTGTTGAGCTCTGGAGCAGAGCACTTGAGTGACATGGGCCAGAGCTATGTTATGATCCTTGAAATAAAAACAAAACAAACAAAAAAAAACCCTCTTTTTGCACAGTGACAAACGTATTCTCAAAGGAGAATTAAAAGGAAGGTTTTCCTGATGTTCCTTTTCTGATGTTCTGGCTGTGTGTTACTGCTCACCACAGTCTTTGGACAAGTTGCCCACCCACCTGCGGAGGCTCCGCATGCCCAAGAACAATCATCCTGGGTGAAGGCAGAATCAGAACTCTCTGCCCTTTCTTGACCTAGGGCCACTGTGGACGGCAGCCATTCTCCTCCGAGAGCACAGCTCCCCTCGCTCCCAGGGCTCTGGACCTGCTCTCCGTGCTGTCAGTCACACAGAGGCTCCAGAGAGGAAGCTATCCCTGCACTCTGGTGACATCTCCCTTGGCGGCAGCCTTAGAGTTTTCTGAAGACTTCGTATCTTTGGAGACATCTGGACCAGTCTCAGCACTAAGGATGCTGTCACCCTGGTTCCAGGCAGGATCACTGTGGGAGCCAAGGAGCCCACAGATAACCTGCTCTGACCACTCCAGCTTCACATCCACAGCCTGCTGGAGGCCACACGCCAAATGGTCCGTCCCCTCTCCCTATCCAAGCTAGGCCCTATAGTCAGCCCTACTTCCTGGCCCATTGTAGAACTTAGGATATGCACCAAACACCACGCCCTCAAGTCCCACAGGATTGATCTCGTATGCAGAGTCTAAAAGTCACAACACTGATAGACCCAAGGGTTCGCAAGTATACCTCCACCCATGTAGTCAGGACAGGTACACGACAGTGCTTGCTGTACATGTGAACCATCCGGCCAGTCACACAACCTAACAGGGACACCCGAGTGCTCTTCCATTGTCAGATCCTGTGGCGGGTGAACCCGGAACCGAGACTTTATTCACAGCAGACTCACAGCACAGTAGGAAGCAAATCTTGGACAGCACTGGAATTGACCTCTATATGGGACATCAGGACACTGCAATCCCAGAAAATCTCTCCTGGTACCCTAAGCTTCCTGATGACCCTTCTAGCCCATGGGTGCAGCAGCTGGAGGATGCCTTGCTGACTGGAGATGCAGTAACAAGAGCTGCTGTCTCAAGACTCGCTGGGCACAAGCACCTGCTCCCTGGCCTTCCGTCTCCTCAGTCTAATTACCTGTTCTCTTACGCTTGTTTCCTTCTATTCAATCTGTATCATGGCATAAGATAATTTCATAAGCATCCATTTACCTGAGATTTATCCAGGAATTCACACAGTTTCTCACCATGTGAAAATGCTTCTCCGAGAGGCCTAGAGCCAGTGTCAGAGCCTGAGCGTACTCCGGACAAGGACACGTCCTCCTTGTCTCCTGTCACCCTCCTCCCCTCCTATCACTGATGATATTCTCTGAAGCAGACTCCAGTCCAAACTCTACATTCCCCCGGTGTCTGAACTTAGATCCGTATATTTTATGTGTGGAGGTATTTTGCCTGGATGTATGAACGTCCACCAAGTGTGTGCTTGGTGTCCGGCAAAGCCAGA
The DNA here is from genome assembly GCF_982192425.1 of Myodes glareolus. Classification (NCBI taxonomy): domain Eukaryota; kingdom Metazoa; phylum Chordata; class Mammalia; order Rodentia; family Cricetidae; genus Myodes; species Myodes glareolus. The sequence goes on along the minus strand of NC_142047.1, from coordinate 13,772,451 downwards.
AGGAGGTGTCAGATCCGCTGGGACTGTAGTTTCAGACAATTAGAAGCTGCTGTGTGGGTGCTGGGAATCAAACCCACGCCCTCCTCCTGCTGCTGCCAGCCCTCCTGATGATAGCCATTCTGACTGCGCTAAGGCAGTATCTCAAAGTAGTTTGTGCTGGCATTTCCCTGGGGGCGAGGATACACAACACCTTAAAGTTGGCACATTTGGTTGATCAGCAGTTTTGTTTCCTTGATATTTAATTTCTGCTGTTCTTTATAGATACTGCATTCCATGGTCTGCGGTGTAGCTGCTCGTTCTCTCCTGTCCTGTGGTCTGGGTGCTCTACCGACTGTCTCCTGTGCTGTGCAGCAACCTCCTGCTTTCCCGTAGTCCCAAATGATGACACTGGGGTCAGGTTTTGTGCTTTTGGGGTGCACGCCTGTAGCTGTGCTTTGCAGAGGACTCCCCACGTGCTCTTCTACAAGTTTCAGAATTTGGAGTTTTCATTTAGTCTTTGATCCATCTTGAATTGATTTTTGTACAAGATAAAAATATAAGAATTCTATTCCATTATTACACAGGTCAATACCTAGTTTTGCCAGCATCATGTATTGAATAGGCCATACTGTTTGAATGCAGATTATGTTTTTTTATCTAAAATTAAACTAGCAGGACTGTGTCATCTTATTTGGGGTCCTGTATGTTGTTTCACTGGACGTCTACTTGGACGTCAGTAGAAGGTTGTCTATCGTTACATCTCTGTGGCGTCATTTGAGGTTTGGCACCGTGAGACCTCTAGCAGAGCTCTCTTCCCTGGATCACCTTGGCGGTTATTTGCCTTCTGTGGCTCCTTATGGACTCCCAAGTTCTTCTTTTTTTTTTTCCTTTATAAGCCTGTAAAATAAGGATCAGAATTTTGTTTTGCTTTGTTTTTTGTTTCTTGAGACAGGGTTTCTCTGTGTAACTGTCCTGGCTGTCCTGGAACTTGCTCTGTGAACCAGAACTCAGAGATGCACTTGCCTCTTCCTCTGAAGTGCTAGGATTAAAGGTATGCACCAACACTGTTCAGCAATGTCAGAATTTTGATAGTAATTTCCTGGAACTGTAAATTAATTTTGGTAATATAGCCATTTTCACAACCTTAGTTCTGCCAACCCTAGAGCAGGGAAGGGCTTTTCATCACACTGTATCTTCTATGACTTCCCTGTTCAATGTCTTAACATTTTCATTGTAGAGACTTTCTCTTCTTTGGGTAGATAAATTCATAAATAAATTTTTTGAAGTTAATTTGAATTGGATATTTTTCTCAACTTCTTTATCTGAGAATATATTTGAAGTCTGTTTTCTTCTTTAATATTGATTTTGTATTCTGCAGCTTTCTTATGTTTATTAGGTCCAAGGATTTTCTAATAGACTTTATAGGGTCCTGAAGTAAAGAAGGCTGGGGGACGGTTTGGCTTCTTCCTATCCTGTTTCTATCCTTGTTGTGTCTTTCTCACGTCTTACCACGTCTTACCGTAGCTATGACTTCTACCGCTATAGTGAACCAGAGAGGGATCAGTGGGCACCCATGCTTCACTCCTGATTTCAGAGGTCATGCTGCTTGTTTCTGTTTAATAATTGTTACCTGATGGTGTCATTCACACACACACACACACATATATATGTATGTATGTATGTGTATATACACATATACATATATATCCTTCATTATTTAGAGATATGTCTATAATTAAAGTCTCCAACACTTTATGAAACATGTTAAACTCTGTCAAATATCTTTTCAGCAATCAATTGAACACCACGGTTTCTTGTCTTAAGTTTATTTAAATGGAGTGTTACATTTCCTTTTTTTTCTTTCAGGAGCCTTTGTTTCATCCTTTTAGTGAATATTTATTTTCCATAATCTATTAAACAATTTAATATCCCCAAATTGCTATATTTTGTGTTGGTTGCTTTGTAATAAATATTGGCTTTTTATTATACAATTATTATTGTGGCTATATCTTTTTTAACTTTTTTGAAAGGGCTCCACTTCTTTGGCATTAGGGAAGACATCGGCCTTGCTGGGCAAAGACTTTTCTTTTTGTTTTTATTTGGTTTGGTTTGGTTTTTTGAGATGGGGCCCCACTGTGGCTCTGGGGGTAAAGACTTTCTCATGAGGTTGCTATAAGGGTCACCCATGCTCCTTTCAGTAACCAATAAACTCACTAATGGCTCTTCTGAAATATCCACCAGAGAAAATTACTCAGACATGGATTTAAGTCAACAGAAAGTTTTCCCAGTAGGTAGCCCTAAGCCTTTCTCAGGGTGAGCTTTCAAACACAAAAACCGCAGCCTGGGCTGACATACTTCAGCTAGCAAGACCGTTAGCTAGAACCAGAACTACAGAAGCCAAAAAGCAAGGTTAGTCCATTTACAGACTTTCCCAGAACTATAGACTTTGATGGATTTAGGAGGTGCTGTCTAAATTCTGAATTTTACAGCTGAATGGTACTTCCACCATGGATCAGTTGTGCTGAGGTCTCGGAGCCTGTTACAATTTGTCAGGGTGAACTTTGGAGGAATGGAACTTTAGTTTGTCATGGGAACCTTATAAAAAGGGAGTGGACATTGTTTACCCCATGCCACCCCTAGGGATGTCAGGTCTGATCTGATGGGTGAGTACAGGGAGCCCCACTTGGGTCTCCTTAACAGATCTGGCCTATTCCTTCAAGAGGGAGACTGAGAAAAATAGAGGCATATTGTGTGTCACAGCTCATAGCAGAATCCAGTGTTTCCTTCTTCCTTACTCTAGTATCAAACTGCCCATGCCAGTGTTGGAAATATTACAAGGCAAACATGGGTTCCCTGTTCACCCAATGTTGACAGAGGTTTCTATTCTGCCTGGTCCCGCAGCTGTTCAGTCTCAAAGAAACACACAGAGGTCTACATTAATCATAAACTGGTTGGCCTATTAGCTCAGGCTTATTAACTCTTATATCCTACATTAACCCATAATTCTTGTCTGTGTCAGCCACGTGGCTTGGTACCTTTTATCAGCAAAGCATTCTCACCTTGCTTCCTCTGCCTCTGGGTGACAACTGCATACTGAGTCTTTCCTCTTCCCAGAATTCTCCTGTTCTCATCGCCCTGCCTATACTTCCTGCCTGACCAATCAGCGTTTTATTAAAACAAGTGACCAATCTTTACAAAGTACAAGACCATTGTCCCACTTTCCCCCACAACTTCTCCCTCCTTCCTGCTGCCCAGTTTGTTTCTGGGAACCTGTGCCATGCTGGTGAAGGAGGCAGGCATGACCGTGTTTGGAGTATGCTTGGTTTAGGACCTCTTCTTCCCCTCCCACAAGCAGGACAAATTGAGCAACTGGGTGATCTGTCAGCACAGCCCACAGCAGCCAGCGAACACCCAGCCCTCCTCTCAGCACGCCCACCCCCACCGTGACAGCAGAAAGCAGCGCGTCCCACACAGATATCCTAGGGGAGGTTGCCATTCACCATTGCACCAGAACCCAAGAGCAGCGGGCTCCCTGTGTCTCCAGGAGCAGTGTGGTCCCTGATGAGGTGGCTGGCATCGTGGGCAGTGTTGATGTGTTAGCATGTCTGCTGTTCCTGCTGGCCTTTCTTTCCTACCATAGGAGTCTGGATCAGGGCTGTGCAGAGCAACCACCCAAGGCCAGTCCCTGTCATCAGAAAGATGAGGAATGGCCCCTAGGCAGGCTTACACCCAGGTGGCCTTTCTGTTCAAAAGGCACACCCAACAACAGCACCCCACAAGCTCCCCCTCCTTGGCCCCGGTCCAGATCCCCGTCAAGCCCACTCTTGGTGGGTGACTGCCAATTGCTGGACTACAGGTAGATGCCTCACCTTCCATAAGCCTATAAGGCACTGGTTCTCAACCTGTGGGTCACAATCCCTTTGAGGGATTGAACAACCTTTTCATAGGGTTCTCATATCAGATAACATGTATAATGATTTGCTGGAGTATCCTGCATTTTTAAAGATTTATTTATGTATCATTTATTTATTATTATTTATCATATATACAGTGTTCTGCCTGTATGTTTGCCTGCACACAAGAGGGCATCGGATCTCTTTGTAGATGGTTGTGAACCACCATGTGGTTGCTGGGAATTGAACCCATAACCTTCTCTTCTAGAGAAGAGCAGTCAGTGCTCTTAAACTCTGAGCCATCTCTCCAGCCCAGAGAGTATCCTGCATTTAAGGTTGCAGTTCACCATGTCTCTGAGCTCGGTGTTATATGGAGAACTCCCTTTCTTGGCAGGAATCCCTCTCTACCTTATTTGGATAGTGTCTCTAGGCCCCATGCCTGATGCCTGACCTTATTCGGAAGCTGTCCCTGAGCGTGGACGCCTGACCCAAGTGTAACCTTTGACACAGTTCCCCGCAAATGCTCTCCGCATGCCACCCATATGCTAACTAGGTGTTGTGTTCCACCTGTATGCTAGGATCATACAGATTAGGTGATGCCCCAGCTGCTGTCCCCGTCCTACATATTCCCCACTCCCTGAAATAAAGCTGAGCTGTCTCACTGAGGCTAACTCCCAGAAGGCTATTTCCACCATTCTCACAGGCCGTACAAAACCCTGCACGCTGCCTCTGCTCCCTTGGTCCTCTCTAACTGGTGACTAACGGACCTCGAGGAAAAGGGAGGCCCCACAATGATTCACAACAGTAGTAAAACTAGAGTTATGAAATGGCAGTGAAAATAATATTATGGTTGGGGACACCTCAATATGAGGAATTGTATTAAAGGATTGAAGCATTAGGAAGGTTGAGAACCACTGCTTTGTCTATGTTTTTTTAAAAGTTTCTCTGTATAGCCCTGGCTATCCTAGAACTTGCTCTATAGCCCAGGCTGGCCTCAAACTCAGATATTGCCTGCCTCTGCCTCACAAGTGCTGGGATTAAAAGTTCTCATCTTTCCCACCTAAAAATACATATATATATATATATATATGTGTGTGTGTGTGTGTGTGTATGCATATATGTATATATGTGTATATATATATCATATATATGATATATATATATCACTCATTCTCTAAATTCTGTTCTTCCAGAGAACCCTAATACAGTGATCCTACTCAGCATCCTTCACATTGGGATTACAGACATGAGCCACAACACCAAACCTTTATCTATTTATCTGTCTGTCTGTCTGTCTATTTATTTATTTGAGAGAGGATATCACTATGACCTAGAACTTGAACCTCCTGCTTCACTCTCCTTGGCACTGGATTAAACACCAGCTACAGCACCTCCTCTACATGGGTTTGTGCTAGTCTACATACATGTTAAGGTTGTTAGCTTGGTGTCTTATGGGACTGCTAACAGTGGGAGTGGGGTGTCTGACTCTTTCACCTGCCTTTGGGACCTTCTTCTTCCTACTGGGCTGCCTCATTCAGCCTTGATATGAGGGTTTGTGCCTCATCTTATTGTAACTTGTTAGGCCACGTTCAGTTGCTGTTCCTGGGAGGCCCTGCTCTTTTCTGAAGGAAAATGGAGGAGGAGTGGATTTGGGGGAGAAGGGTTGGAGATGAGGGTAATAACAGGGAGTGGAGGGAGGGGAAACTGTGGTTGGGATATATTGGGGGGGGGAACGCTTTTTAATTAAAATAAAGACTTTTTAAAAAGACTTTTTATTTTTCATTTTGTGTGGGTGTGTGCACATGAGTGCAGGTAACCATGACCAGCAAAGGCCAGAGGCACTGCATCCCTCTAGGGCTGGTGTTACAGCTGCTGAGCTGCTTGATGTGGGTGCTGGAAGCTGACCTCGAATCCTCTGGAAGAACAGTTTGTGCTTCTAATCAGAACCATCTCTCCAGCACCAACATCTAGTTAACAAGACACCAGAACACACTAAAATCCCAGGGAGCATTAAGACTCCACAAGTTGAGAAGAGGAAGAATCTCATGCGGGAGGGGTGATGGCCTCCACCAGTGAGGAGCCTATGGCTGGAAGCTGCTTCTGTCCCAGCATCTCCTCCAGAACCTCCCAGATTCCTTGCCTACATTTGACCCAAAGGCCGGGTTAGAAAGACCCAGGGTGCAGCTGGTTCTGGTGCTGTGTCCGGCACAGGCCTATCCTCAGTGCTTGTTGACATGGCTGGGTGAGGGCCTGTGTGGACACGGGATCGGAGAGGGAGGAAGCCATGAGTGGGAGGAAGGTAGAACATGCTGAGTGCCAAGTCCAGTGGGGAGGTAACCTCCAGAGAGGACCTGGGGTCTGGACTGAGCTGGGGCCACTAACCTCCCTGGATCTCACACTCATGTCCCCGCCTCAAAAATAACGCAGTCACTGGGTAACCTGCGTCTTAGTAGCCTTTTAATGATTTTTGTGGTTACAGCAAAAGAAGGAGAGAGAGGTCTGCCCCTCCTCCCAGCAGGTCTAGCTGACTTCTTGTCATTGAACGCTGGCCACGAAGGTTCGTATTTCCATAGGCTGCAGTGTGACTGAGGTAGGGTCCAACTTGGAGGGAGGAGGATAGGAGACGGGACCTATTGATCGGCAGAAGAGAACTGAGGTCTGGACACAGCCACACACACCCACCTCTCAACTCTGTCCCGGGGCCTCATATCCAGACCTTTAAACCACTTCCCTACGCCTGAACACACCTCGAGATTCCCCAAACCCCCTCTCTAACTCCTAGACATTGTACTCATATCCCATAGGTGACAGACACCGTCCCAGAACTCGACACTGATGGACAACAATCCAGCCTCGGGTCAAAATTTCATGGTCCCAAACGCCAGTGCATTGCTGGTTGGCTGGACCCACCGCTCACGCTTAAGCTCCTGTCCGCAGGGTCTACATTGGCTCCTAGCCAACAATCCTCATACTCCACCCTCAACTGCCAGTAACAGGCAGGATTCCTGCCAGGTCTTCACCAGTATTTGTTAGCCACTTCAGCCTGGAAGCCGTGGACAGGGGCTGATTGGCTGCCAGGGTGGTCTCCTGCAGGTGTGTGATAGTGAAGGTCTGGAACAGGTTCTGCAGGGAATGGATGGATCCAGCTGAGATGCAAAGCCCAGCTTTGGCCCGTCTCTCTCCTCCGTCTCTTTCTCAGCTTAACCCTCCTCACCTGCAAGTTCAAGGTTACAGGGGAGCTCAGGTTGCGGCCTGAATCTTCTGTCACAGCGAACTGATGCTCCAAACGCAGCAGCATCGTCTTTGGTCCCCAGCGGGCCAGGGTAAGCAGATGCACCTGGGGAGGTAGCTCCCTGCGAAGTCCGGAGAACTGTGGAAAGAAAAACTAAGTAGCCGGAGCCTGGCTGGCAATCAGCACTGACTTGCGGGAAATGAAGTTGAAAGGAAAGGAGCATTGATGAGGATGGACTCGATATGGAAGCATGTAGCTTACAACAGGGTGGAACTCATTCCTCAGTGGAAAGACTTAAACTGAGGATAAACTCAGCCCTGAAAAGAGGGACTCGGGAGGTGTCCTTTCTGCCCGACTCGCCGTCCCTCACCTGCGTCCTTGGTTCTGCCTTTCTGTCCAATTCGCCGTCCCTCACCTGCATCCTTGGTGCCGCCCAGGAGTAATACAGACTGCTACCAGCCTGAGCCAGCACCACCTGAGGGGCCAGGACCACCTCCTCCGCCAGCAGTCGGTGCCTTGCAGCTGCATCACTAACAGAACTCAAAAGCACAAGGTGGCGCCCTCGCACCGTACTCCCGGCCTCTGATTCCATCAGGGGCTCCGCCACTCCGCGCTCATCATCTACCATCAGCCGTCGGTGCACCTGGGAGGAGCGGCCAGGAAAGAGTGAGGAACTAGCGTTCAAGAATCGGGTACAGGCTTTCAGGAATTCCAAAAGAAACTAAAGCCAGAGTAAACAATGAAGACTAAGGTCAGGGGCTGGTAGAGGACCTCAGCAGAAGTGAGGCCCAACTAATAGGAGCCCAGGACAAAGAAAGGCAAGAGGATCGTCACAGGACAAGTCAAGGCCTCAAGAGGGACTGGATACGAGAAAGGAAAGGGAATATAGAAATATAATTCCAAAGCCAGGCATGGTGACGCAGACCTGGAATCCCAGCACAAGAAAGGGAAGAAAGGGAAGAGGATGGAACCAAGGCCACAGGTAGGACGTGGGTATCAACAACAGCCTTCAAGTTTGGCTGGGTCTGGGTGGGCCTTCCGGAGAAACCCCGCGTGGGTAGGGCTCCCCTCTCACCATGAGCTCTAGTGAGCCATCCTTCAGACTGCTGCCCCCCTGGGAGCGGTCGGTCACCACAGTCAGCTGCATGTGCCCGTCCTAGGTAGAAGGGTGACTGAGAATGCGGGTCCCAGGTAACTGGGAGGCGCTTCCAGTCTGAGGCAGTGGCAGGGCAGGTACCGTGATGTAGATTCGCGTGCTGACAGGATAGTAATTCCCAGCCACGGGTTCAGTCTGACTTAATTTCCAAGTGGGTCGATGATCACGCCTGGGAAGAGGTGTGATGTGGTCAGATTTGGGGTCCTGCTTCCTCTTTGTCCCTCCACACTCATATCATCACCAAATCCCCGTGGCCCTAAAATTCAACACACCACAGACTCCCCACGGTACCCTTGTCCCACCTCCTCTTCAGGATTTCCCTGCCGTTGCTGTCGGTGTAGAATTCTCCATTCGTTTTCATTGGAGTGTCAAAGCGGCTGATCACCTCTTTTCCCCAGTATTCTCTGTGCTCAGTGGAAAAGCACCCGTGTGAATCTCCTAAACACCACTGTGCCTGCTCCCCACTCCAGAAAGTGTGCCACTTACTCCACTGGGATTGGTCCCACCGTCCACTCCAGCTCCAAGTGACGCTGTCCTGGGTACAGACGAATTACTTGAGAACACCAGGCTGAAAAATTCTGGTATACCTCCTGCACCAAGTCTGTCTACAGACACACAGGAAGGCTGGAGTCAGCCACGTTGAAAATGCTAAGAATCCCGAAAAGGATCCCACTGACACTCACTTCACAGACCAAGAACAGTGTTCTCACTGCTTCTTCAAGAAAAATTAAGAGTGAATTATCAAATATATACCCACATTTTTGTTGCTGTTTCTGTGCCTGTGTGCGCGCATGGGGAGTGCGTGTGAGAGAGAGAGAGAGAGAGAGAGAGAGAGAGAGAGAGAGACCCACTACATAGCCCAGGCTGGCCTTGAACCTGAGATACTCCTGCCTCAGTCACCCAGTGCTGCTATTATGCACACACGCGCGCACACACACACACACACACACACCCCTGTGGTGGTGTAAAGCTAGAACTCAGGCCTTTTCTCATATGCAAGTCATCTGAATTACACTCCAAGACATAAGCTCATTTCTTAGACCTTGGTGGACTCTAAGCAATTATACTTTAACAACACCTTCGCCTCTAATTTCCAAAGTGAGGAATGGATGTGAGCATGTTGACAGAGATGGTTATACCAGCAGGTTTTCTCTGTCAGCAGAGGGAGCCTGGGTCTTACTCCACACACACAGGAGGAGAAAAGGCAGACTTGCTGCTGCACTCCCGCAGTCTCAGCACCCCAGAGGCTGAGGCAGTGTCGAGAGCTCTGAGGCCAGGCTGGGCTACACAGTAAAACCTTCCTTGGGGAGCAGAGCAATGGTTCGGTGGGTAAAGGTGCTTGCTGCCAAGTCTGATGACCTGTATTCTCCCTAGGGACCCATGTGGGAGACTCCCACAAACTGTCCTCTAACCTCCACACATATGCACACCGAAACACACGCGTGCGCGCATACACATACAAATAATATTTAAAATAATAAAATAAAGATAAACTAGTTCCTACCCCACCCCACATGTAGCACATCCTGTTCCCAGATTCCACATTCCCACCCCTCCCCCTACCCCAAACCCACTCCTGATTTCGGGCTACAGACCTTCACCAGGTGGATCTTAGCCCAACGGCTCACAGGCAGTGGCTTGAGACGGCTGGGTCTGAAGATGTAGGCGCCGGAGGCCTGAGGACTCTTCTTATCCCCGGTGCTGGCATTGTACCTGGGCCCAGAGCAAACGAGCATCAGGGAGGGGCCTCAACTCAGCAGCCACCCTGACAGAGCAGCCCTTCCTCACCAAAAGAAGCCTTGGCTCACAGGGAGTGAGAGCTTCTGCTCCATGTTTTCAATCTTCATCAATAACCCTGTGCTGGAGTCAAATGTAGCCCGGATGTACTGGGTGGGAAAATGGAGAACACGTCTAAGCAAGCGTCTCCGCAAGCGTCTCCTCAGCAGTGAACCGCTTTCCGCATCTCACGCATTGCTGCGCCTGATCCGGCAAGCAAACACTTCTGCAAACCCTGCTCTGTCAGCAACGGCCTCTGGCCACCTCTCTACGCATGGCCCTCGAGGGCTAACTCGGTTCTTTGCAGAAACTCACTTCTATACTTATCCACAGCAGCAGAGCCAACTACGATACCCTAAATTGATCCCAGTCCTCATCTGCTTCAGAGCTAGATCAATATATCATCTGACCTGGGAGCTGAATGCCAAAACCCATATGGCTTCCAGGGCCCCACAGAGAGAGGTATTTTCATGCGTAATAGTGATCATATCTCGGTTAGCAGAGTGCTTGCTTAGTATGTATAAAGCCCTCAGTACCACATGCCTATAATCCAGCCCTCAGGAGGTGGAGGCAGGAAGATTAGGAGTTCAATGTCATTTTGAGCTACATATCAAGTTCAAGGTCACTCTGGGCTCTATGAAAACCAGTCTCAAAAAAATTGAAGAATATTTCATTTCCTTTAAAAATCTAAAGAAAAGTTGAACAGTAGCAATGAACATGTCATAATGAGACTTGCATGGATATTGCTAATCTTTACAGAAATATCATAAAATGTTTTGTGTGTTATATCTACATGTGTACATGTTTCTGTGTACATTCATGTGATGTATGTGGTATGTCTGCATGTAAACATGTTTGTATATTTACATTCATGTAATGCATATGGAAGCCAGGGGCTGAAGCTGGCTGGGTGTCAATGCTTCTACCATAATTTTTTATTTTTTTAATCTTTTTTTAATAATTTATTTTTACTTTATGTGCACTGGTGTTTTGTCTACACGTATGTCTAAGGGTGTCAGATCTCCTGGAACAGGAGTCACAGGCAATTGTGAGCTGCCATGTGGGTGCTGGGAAATGAACCTGGGTCCTCTGGAAGAGCAGCCAGAGCACTCTACCACTGAGCCATCTCTCCAGCCCCTCTTATTTTTATTTTTTGAGCCGGGTTTGCACTACGTACCTCTGGCGAGACCGGGATGTGTACCGTGTTTTTTGAGAGAGAGTTTCTCACTGAACCTGGAGTTCACCAACTCAACAACACTGTCTGACCAAGAAGCCCCACCAATCCTAACTGTGCCCACAAAGTATCAGGGCTATAAACAAACGCACCACACTGAAGTCCACATCATCCTGATACAGTTTTAATATATTTATAAAAGAAGGAGCCCACAAAGCAAATATGCCAGGTCTCAGGACAGACTGGTATTCTTTCTTTCACTTACCTGGGTTTTGGGGTTTTTGTTGATGGTGGTAGTTTTTTGTTTTGGGTTATTTTGGTTTTGGTTCTTTTGTTTATGGCTTTTGGTTTTGAGACACTATGTAGCTCTGTCTGTCCTAGAACTCACTCTGACGACCAGGCTGACCTTGAACTCACAGAGATCCACCTGCCTCTGCCTCTCAAGTGCTGGGATTAAAGGCACACAACACTATACCTGGTCAGGATTTCTTTTAAGATGAATTTTTATTATTTTTAATTATGTATAAGGGTGGGTAAGTATGTGTCTGCAAGGCCAGAGGCATTGTGTCCCCCTAGACCTGGAGTTACAGGCAGTTGATTATGAGCTGCCTGGGCACTGGGAACCAAACTTGGTTTCTTTGCAAGAGCAGTGCAAGCTCTTTCCTTGCTGAGCCATTTCTCCAGCTGTGCTGGGTCATTTTATGTCACCTTGACAGAGTTAGAGTCATCAAGGAGAAGGGAGCCTCAACTGATAAAATGCCTCTATATGATATAAAGGCTATAGGCAACTTGTAGAACATTTTCTAAGTCAGTGATTGATGGGAGAAGACCCAGCCCATTGTAGGTGGAGACACCCCCTGAGCTGGTGGTCCTAGATGCTATAAGAAAGTAGACTGAGCAAACCATGAAGAGCAAGCCAGTAAGCAGCACTCTTCCACGGCCTCTGCATCAGCTCCTGCCTCCAGGTTCCTGCCACGCTTGCGTTCCTGCCCTGATTTCCTTCAGTGGTGGACTGTTTCCTGGAAGTGTAAGCAAAATGAACCCTAAACCCCTTCCTCCCAACTTGTTTTGGTCACATGTTTCATCACAACAGTGAAAACCCTAATGAAGACACTAACCCCTCCTCTATCTGTTTCTGAGGTACTGGGGGTGGAGCCCAGGGCTTCACAGACACTAAGCAAGTATCTATCACTGAAGTCCAATTCGAGCCTTCAACTGTCTCCTTATCAAAGAAGTCTTCCTTGACCCCTCAACAGCTACTTGCCGTGGGCCCTGACACAGCTCTATCAACCTCAAGGTCACACTAGATTTTTACAACGTTCCAGAAAAGAAACTGAGGCTCCAAGGTCACCCTCCTCACTGAAGAACACACAGTGAGATGAGTGAAAACCAAGAACCAGAACCCACTGATCCAGAATCCAAGCAGTTTATAATATAACACCAAGGCAGGCCAGGTGGTGGTGGCACACGCCTTTAATCCCAGCACTCAGGAGGCAGAGGCAGGCGGATCTCTGTGAGTTCAAGGCCAGCTGGGTCTACAGAGCAAGTTCCAGGACAGGCTCCAAAGCTAAACAGAAACCCTGTCTTGGGAAAAAAAAAAAAAAAAAGTTACATAGGCAAGGAAGGGGATTCAAGGAGAGTCTCACCTCATTTTCAATGGCCAAGACACGGGACCTGGCATGGGACCTGTGTTTCCTGGAGATGGCCTGAAGGTTGTTTTGGACAGACACCTTGTCCACAGTGTAGATGCTGAAACCCAGGGCAGGCACCGAGGCTGAGAACAGCAATTCCCACTGGTCCTCCTTACCAGAGGAGCTGGGGAGCATCACCACCTGAGTGAAAGAGGGTGCTAGTCAAGAAGACAGGCCCGGGTGCAAGCATCAACCTCAGAGGGTAAGGAATGGGGAAGAAGACATTCACCTAGCACATCTCTACCTAGTTCAAGGAAGAAAAAAATAGGAAGGAGAAAAAGACAGAAGGGGAGGAAGGTGAAGGTATACAGAGAGAAACTAGGGGTCTCTGAGAAAATAGGAAACAGAGCAAGAGATGGGACAGGGGTTAAGAGGTTCAGGAAAGGAGCCTCCTGGGGTGAAGAGGTTGACCATAAACAGAGAGTCTGCTGGGAAAACGGTGAGGCCACCCGGATCTGCAATCCTAACACTCGGGAGGTTAAGGCACGAAGACCACAAGTTGGAGGCTAGCCTGGGCTACACAGTGAAAGCCTGTCAGAAGAAAGAAAGAGGAGGGGGTTAGAACAAAGGACGGAAGGAAGGAAGGGGAATTCCAGGTGGGACATTTAGAAGGGCTGTCACTTACGGAAGGGCGATGTTCTCCTTGTGGGAGACACAAGAAGAGAAAGAAGCTCATGGAGATATCCACAAGATCTGGGAGATGCACTGGGGAAGGGAAGAGACATTGGGCAGGCTCACATTATTGGGTACAGCCTTTCCATCAGGGTCCTTCACAAAGAAGATGCCTTCGCCGACCGGCAGCCGGACCATATGTTTCACCTTCCGGCCCAGGGGGTTGTAAATAGTTATCTGGAACTACAGCAGGAAGGGCAGAGTCACAGCAGGCCGCCAAACCCATCTTTTCACAAGCCACGCCCCTTGTGATGAACTATCCTATCCCAGTGTCCCTGGACCCAAAATGGCCCTCCAAAAAGAAAGTAAGCAACCACTCCATCCCCGTTAGCGCAGGCTTCACCTTCTGGGGTTCTGTCTCGCCTGCCTCCTAGCCCCTACTCACGTGCTCTGACTCCTGGCTGACTGGGCAGATGCTGATATTGAGTTCTCGGCAGAATGAGAAGTTCTGTTTGTAGTAGCTGAGCTGCGACAGAGCATTGCTCACCAGAACCTGGTGAAGATCACCAAAAGACCTGCACCAAAGGTGTGCACCCCAGGATGCCTGGCCGTACCCCCACCAAGGCCCAGTCTCTCCTACCTAGACCCTGCCCCATTTCCTGTAAGCTCCACCCCTTCTCTCCCAAGAATGGTCCTCTCATTCTCCCCCCCAAACCACGCCCCAAACAGTACTTTGCGGCCCCACCCACAACCATGGACCACGCCCCTTCCTAGTTACTTCATGGTTCTGCCCCTCACACCTCACAGGGTCCCCAGCCTGCTGCCAGCTGCCGTGCATAGTCATCTGCAACGTTCTGCCGTGCGGTACCAGTGACTGCATCGTGGTGCTGGAGGACCGCCATTGCCTCGTCTGCCAACAGAACACCAATCAGACACCATCTCCCACAGAACTCTGAACCCCATCACCAAGTAAGCACACACAAAGGGTCGGGTGCAGGATAACAGGGTTCTTAGGCGAATTAAAAATGGCTCTGGAAGGCTGGAGCCATTGATGGCCCACGGGCTAAGAGCACTGGCTGACCTTTCAAAGGACCGGTGTCTGACTCCCGATATCACATGCGTCTATAAGTCTATAGAAGTTGTCTAGAACTTTAACTCTAGGAATGTGACACTTCCTTTGGCTGCCAAAGTCACCAGATATGCTTGTGGTACACTAATATACATACAAAACACTCACACACATAAAAATAAATGAATTTAGAAGAAAGAATCTCAAAGTCTAGGGATGTAGCTCAGTGCCCAGTGGAACACTGAGTGGTACGTTTGAATGCTGTCTAGCATTCAAGATGTCTAGGGTTGGGTCCCCAGGACCACCGAAAGTAAAGTGTGCCCTAGGGATGGTTTTGGCTTCTGGCCTCAATCCTTCTCCCTCCCACCGCATTCAATCCCATGGTCGACAGACACTCACTCAGGGGTGCACTGTCTCCTGTACCATAGGGTCCTAAGTTGGCTGCCAGACCGGCTTGTGCCTCCAGCTGGTTGCACACCTGAGGAGAAAGAGGTATGTTAGGCCCCTGCTCCCCTGGGCCTCCCGGCTCCCCACATGCTCACTCACCTGCAGGAAGTTGTAGCTGAGGCGCTCATAGCGTTTGAGGGCTGGCCTGCTAGAAAAATAGCCCGTCCAGAACATGTGGGGGCCGTCGGCATAAGGAAAGAAGTCGTCCTCCTTCACAGACCTGCACAGGGGCATTTAGAGCTATCAACCCACAGAGCAGGCCAACCCCACCCCAAGCTCCCCAGTCCCCTGCCCCAAATACCAGGTTAGATTGGCCTTGTTCAGCTCCCAGAGGTAACACGTAGGAGTGGAGTAGAGAACGTGGACCCGGCTTCCGTTTGCCTGCTGCTGGGGGAAGGCATGTGTGAGCCTCGGGACCTGCACCTTCCTGGAGGCCCACAGGCATTCAATAGTCGTTCTCGACATTTTTTGTTGTTGTTTTTTTAAGGTTTATTTCTTTTAAATTTAATGTTTTGCATGCATGTGTGTCCATGCACCCCCTGTATTCCTGGTGCCCATGAAGGTCAGACAAGGGTGACAGAACCCCTGGAACTGGAATTACAGATGGCTGTGAGCCACCATGTGGGTCCTCTGGAAGGGCAGCCAATGCTCAGCCCCTGAGCCATCTCTCCAGCTCCTAGTCACCCTTTCTGAGTACACAGCAGTGGTCAAATATGAGAGTATGTCTTGGTCAAGACCAAACACTGTTACTCTTAAAAGGACTTCAGGGATAATTCTATAATTTTACACAACTTTTCCTTTTTTTTTTGTTTTTGTTTTTTGTTTTTTGAGACAGGGTTTCTCTGCAGCTTTGGAGCCTGTCCTGGAACTAGCTCTTGTAGACCAGGCTGGCCTCAAACTCACAAAGATCCGCCTGCCTCTGCCTCCCTGGTAGCTGGGACACAAGCATGGACAGGGGCACCTACCTGGTTTACAAAACTTTCTAAATAATTCCAACTTTATTATTTAAAACAGGGAGAGATTGGGCACGTGTAGTTCAGTTGGTATGGGGTTGCGTAGCTTGCACAAAGCCGAGTTTAGCCCCCAGCACATCTCAAGAGGTACAAGCCTAGCAAAAGTTCAAGGTCATTCCAGCACTCAAGAGGTACAAACAGGCAGATCTCTGTGATCTCAAGACCAACCAAGGATATATAGCGATATCCTGTTTTTTAACAAACAGAGACAGAGAAATGGCTCAGTGGTTAAGACCACCAGTTGTTGTTTCAGAGAACCCAGATTCAACTCTCAACAGCACATGGCAGCTGACAGTTATCTGAAAGTCCAGTTCCAGGGAATCCAATGCCCTCTTCCGGCCTCTGTACCAAACATATGCATGGTGCACAGATACATATGCACATAAAATACCCATATACAAAAAATAAATAGCGCTTTTTAAAGGAGAAACAAGGGGAACAGGAAGAGGAGCATGTAGAAGAGAAGAGAAAGGGAACAAACTAGGAAGAGAGCAACAGAGTTCATGAGGCTGTTCACGGAGTCATGCACCTCTAATCCCAGCACTTGGGAAGTCGAGGCAGGAAGAGTAGGAATTCACAGTTATCCTCAACTGCACATTGAGTTTGAGGCCAACCTAATCTACTGGAAAGTTGGTCTCAAAAAACCTAAAGTGGCTGTGGAAATGACTCAGCAGGTAAGAATGCTTGCTATACAGGTGTAATGGCCTGAGTTCAATCTGCAGAACACACATAAAATACTCGGAGTAGCCACCTATGAGCCTGTATTCCAGTACTGCGGAGGGCCCAGACAAGAGGACAGTGCAGCTCTGTTGACTACCAGCCTCGCTGGCTTCAGGTTCAGTTCTCAGAGGACTGAGACAGAGACCGATAAAGCAGGGCACCAAACATCCTGCCCTGGCCTCCAAGAACAAACGTGGTCATGTGCACCTACACACACGCACACATACATACACACAGGAACACACACACAATACACAATTTACTATTTTAGAAAACTGAAAGTATGCTACATGTGGAAGCACATGCCTTCAGTCCCAACACCCAAGAGGCAGAGGCAGGGGGATCTCTGTGAGCTGAGGCCAGCCTGGTCTACAGAGTGAGTTCCAGGACAGCTGGGGCTACACCGGAAACCCTGTCTCAAAGAAAAATCAAAAGGAAACTAAAACTAAAAATAACTTTTCTGTATTTTGGTTTTGTGTATGATTTTGGTTTTGAGACAGGGTCTCGTGTGTGTGTGTGTATGCATGTGTGTCCCAGGCTGGCCTCCAACTCAAAGCAATCTTCAGCGTCCCCAGTACTGGGGTGCACCACTCTGCATGGCTCTCTTCCCTTTATCACTTATCTCAGGCATCTGACTGTACTGATAGAAAGCTGACTGACACACACACAGAGGCACACTGACCTGTTCGTTGACCAGGCGGATAAGCTTGTCCATGTTTTTGAACCACATGTTGGCATTCTCATATTGGAAGTCTGAACCCATGGTCATCACAGTATGGTTGGTTCGGTAATACTGTTGCTATAGATGAGAAGGCAATCATCAGGCCAGGGTGTCCTGGACTATCCCTATACCTACTCCTAAGTACACGTGGGGGTCTTGGGATGTAGTTCCATGTGAGAGTACTAGCCTAGCATGTTTGAAACCCGATTGGATCCCCAGTACAAAAAAAATAATAATAATCCTGCACTTGAGAAAAAATGACTAGGGCACATAGAAACAGCGGTGAACACAAAAATAACAAGTGAGGGACTGGGGGTGTGACTCAGTCAGCAGAGTGTCTGACTAGCATGCGCCAAGTCTTGGGCTTGATCTCCAGCACTGCAGAAATCAGGCATGGGGGTGCACATCTATGTTCTCAGGACTCAGGAAATGGTGGCAGGAGGGTCAAAAGCTCAAAGCCAGCCTCTCCTACATAGCAAGTTCAAGGCCAGCATGGACTACATGAGACCTCACCTATAAAGAACAAAAACAACCAGTAGCTGCTGAAGTACTCTAGGGTTGACTACTCAGATGAGGCGACAAGGACTGGAGGAGGCCGCTTGCTGGTTCCTGGCTGCTTAGTCCCGAAATAACCACACAGATACTGTATTAATTAAACCACTGCTCGGTCCATTAGCTCTAGCTTCTTATTGGCTAACTCTTACATCTGAATTTAACCCATTTCTAGTAATCTGTGTACTGCCACATGGCTGTCTGGCTCCAGCGGGGCTACATGGCTTCTCTCTGACCCTGCCTCTTTTCTCCCAGCATTCACTTTAGTTTTCCCCACCTAGCTCTGTTCTTTTGCCCTCACAGGCCAAGACAGTTTCTTTATTCATTAACCAATAAAAGCAGCACATAAACAGCAGGACTTCCCACACCAAGGGACTGAACCATACTCTCATGCATTCTCCTCCTCCTTCCTGTTTATTTAGAGGGGGAGGGAACGCATGCTATGGTGTGCACTTACAGCACCAGCTTGGAGGCCGGAGGACAGTTTCCAGGAGCCACTGCTCTCCTTCCACCAAGTGGGTTCTGGAAACTGAACTCAAGTGTTTGGACAGCAAACACCTTTATCCACTGAGCCTTCTCACCGGTCTACTTCTTTTGTTTTGAGACAGAACTTCCAGAGATCTGATTGCCTCTGCCCACCCCCAGTGCTGGGATTAAGGTGTGCACCACCATAGCTGGCCCACATCTTTTTTTTTTTTTTTTAACTAAGGGGTATAAATAAGTGTGTGTGTGTGTTTTCTGTGTATTTACATGTGTTTGTGAGGCCTGCATTTGCCTCTACACACATGCACAAATCAGAAGAGTGTCAGGTGTCCCCTTGCCATTCTCTACCTATGCCTTTGAGGCGGAGTCTCTCCCTCAACATGGAACTTGCATTTTCTTCACTAGGCTGAAATTTAGAAGCTCCAGTGATCCTCCTATCTGTACACTCCTTGGAGCTAGGACTCCAGATAACTCTCATACAGGAGTTTGCAGTCAGGATGACTAGTTTATTATGTGGGTGCCGGGATCTGAACTCTGGTCCTCATAATTGAACAGCAAGTGATCTGAAGTGCTGAGCTATTTCTCCAGCTCCTTGTGTATCTGTCTAATGAAGAATCAATCCCAAAGGAAAATCCCCTGGTGGTACTGGACCTACATGGTATGGACCATGGTCCAGACATCCATGTTACCTGGGAAAAAGCCAGCTTCAGGAAGTAATTGACCAAAGTAACTGCATTGAACTCAGGGCTTTTGGGATCCTCCACCATGGGTTTGTCTGCACACAGCACATCCCAACATAGGTCCTTCGGAGGGTTGTAATTATTGGGGAGCACACCTGTAAACCAAATTGGACTCAGCACCCCAGACCTGCCCTGGGGTCAGAGTCTGCCATGGCCTACCCAGAATAGACTTCTGAATTAGAAAGGGCTGGTGGGACAAAAAGAACACACAGAGCCCAGCTCAAAAATCATTAAAAATTCTAAGATAATCACAGCATATCACAAAATCATACCCGGACCCTTCAGAGCTTGAGGTCTTGTGTGACTGCCCTACCCTTCTACCTCCTCACCTGTAAAGAGGTCAGCAGCTGGGGGCTTCAAGCTGGCACTGGCCCGCCACACTTCCTCCATCTTCCGTTTCTTCTGCCGAACAACTTTATCTTGATAGTCAATGCGCCCAAGGAAGAAGCCATCAAAACCCATCTGGAGTGCAGAAGGGGTGGAGTGAAGGGGTGCAGGTGCTTCTTGCCCAGTTGGGAAAGACAGCACAGGAAAAGTACGCACAACTAAAACTAGGTTTCCGTGGGGAGGGGTTGGAAAGATGGCTCGGTGACTAAGAGCCCTATGTGCTCTTCCAGAAGACCAGGATTCAATACCCAGCGTCTATATGGTGGCTCACAACCATCCATTGTTCCAGTTCCAGGAGATCCTACAACCCTCCTCTATAGGCTCTGCACACACCTGGTGCACAGACACTCATGCAGGCAAAACACTTATATATTAAACAATACATGGCATAACAAAACAAACATTCATATTAAATAATAAAACTAAAGAAAAATATAGCTAGATTTTTTTTTTGAGACAGGGTCTCCGTCCGAGGCCATGCTGACCTCAAGCTCACAGCCCTCCTGCACCAGCCTCCCAAGTACTGATATTACAGACATGGGCCACACAAAGCCTGTGTACTTCTAATTTTGAGAAGGGTCAGCAAAATAGAGGAAGCTCTAAAGACAAAACCCCTTCCACGTCGCTGGGTATGTCAAAGCCAAAAGGAGGCTTTTCCACGCTCTACGATCCAAAGTGGGGATACGTAAGCACAGACAAGAAGTTGGTTCTAAAGCAGGGTAGCGCCACTGCTCAGAGAGGAGCCTCAACCTTAGCAGGCTAGTGAAGTCCAAATTCTAGTACGGCCTGGTCAAGGGAAGAGACCAAACCAGCTGGAGAAAGACAAAGCAGTTTAGAACTGCAGAGCCCTAGGACATAGGCCAAGGCTTGAACTCAATTCCCTAGAGTTAAGTTCACCCAGGAGTTGGGGTCCCAGCAAACCAGGGTCCAGTCCCAGGAACTGCTAGAGAAGGGCAGTGTTTGAGCAGCTAAAGGAAGAGTCAAAGTTAAGGAGCAGGTCCAAAAAGAAAATAGGGAAGCTGGCACCTGGGCAAACAGAGAGGCCTGTTCTCGAGAGTGGCCAAAAGGGTCAATATGCCAGGCTACACGGGGACGCCCATTGTCACCGAATGTGTCTTGCAGGAAGCGTAGCCCAAGTGTCATCTGGTCCACAATAGCACCATAGTGGGTAGCTGCCTCGTCATTCATCACCCAGCCGCCGTTGACAAACTCCAGGCGCCCTGTGCAAGGGGCGCAAGGGGAGAAGGGTGTGTGTTAGGAGCAGGGCTATCATGAACGACACTAGGAAAACTGACCGTTCTGTTACTGAAGCTGGAGAGGAGGGGAATTTCCAAGCAAATATGCTTAGATCTGCATGACAGGCTTCCCGGGAAGCCACTGGAGACAGGGCCTTGTGGGACACAAGTCTCCACATGAAGGGAGATTCTAAGCAGGTAGAACTATAGGTACAGTGTGTAGTGATATGATACAAATTCCACTAGGGAAGCAGGAGGGTTTCCACAAGTTCAAGGCCAGCCTACTGGAAGTATCAAGTTCCAGGTCAGGAAGGGCTATGTAATAAGATACTGACCCAATAGATAATAGTAATAAATAAATAAATAATCTCTGAAATCAAGCTGGGCTGGACTTCCTCCTTTCGCTCCTTTGGGCAGGCTCACCCTGGCGCACCAGTTCCCGTACGGTGTCCTTTGTTGCATTTGTCTGCTCCTTCCACCAACGTGAAAAGAAAGCCATCTCCACGTAGATGAAGCGACGGGTGGGATCCTCCAGGAGAGAGGAGATTACCGAGTCTAGGATGTACTGAACAGATGCATGCTGGATATCATTTAGGACTGCGGACATGAAGGTCAGGCAGTGAGAGACCACTAGGAGACATGCCTTGATACAAGGGTCCAGATGACTCATTGTTCTCACCCCAATGTCCACGTCCCTGAAAAAGTTAGCGGGCACCTCCCCCACACACACACTCTCTACTCACTGCCATAATAGTACTGGTCCACTGTCTTCAGCCAGCCGACGTCATCATGTGTATGAGGCAACAGGTGCACGTTGAGCATGCCTGGCTTCACTGTAGGACATGTCTGCACAGAGACGCCAAAACATACACATTCGCTGTCAGTAACCGAGAGTTGAGAGATCGACAGGTTGGGGGCTCTGAAGTAGAATCTTTGCCTAGCATGTCCAAGACCATAGGCTTGGCCTCAACCATCACAAAACAGGTAGGGAGGTGGTAAAACACAAGTCTTGACTCTGGAGTGACAGAGAGGTCAAACGCTATCATCAGTTGGGTGGTGGGGATGCACGCCTTTAATCCCAGCACTCGGAGGCCGGGCGGATCTCTGTGAGTTCAAGGCCAGCCTGGTCTACAAGTGCTACCAGGAAAGGCTCCAAAGCTACAGAGAAACCCTGTTTCGAAAAAAACAAACAAAAGCTATCATCATCTGTCCCAGGCTGTCTCAAGTAGGACACACCAAGTACTGTACTCATAGACACAAGTCCTAGTTTGCACGAACCCCACAGAGCAGATTTCATCCTCTAGAGTAACAACTTTAATAGTAGCTGGGGTTAGCTACGTATTCACAGACAGTAGGCAAGCGCCTGCGTTGTGGCGCAATCTAGCTCTAGTTGTACAGTGAGGCATGGTGTTGAGGTGACTTGCACAAGGAAGGAGTCAAGAAGCTGAGGAGTCAAACTGGGACTCCAGGCAACCTGAAGGGAGATGACTAGGGATGAGCAGCCCAGCTCACATACTCCTACTCTGGAAGTGAAAGTGGGGAGCCCTTCCACGTGATGTGGTCAGATCTGCAAGGCTGGCTTTTCAACAGAGCCGCGCCAAATGGGGATCTGGGAAATGCACTGTCACCAAACAGTGAATTCATGCAAGTGGAACCATAGAGAGAACAACCCGTTCAAGCTTAGAGTCCTGTTCTCAAGTAGCACTCATCCTTAGCCGCACCAATCACAGTTAAGTGCATGCAAAGTTCAAGAGGGGAGGTGGATACAATCATGACCAGCCCTGTTCTCAGGCGCACACCAGACCTTTTCAGAAACCCAATGCACGCATTTAGATCACACTGCCAGATCAGCAGCAGTTACCATAAAAATCAGTGTCACCCACACCTCTGGTTCAACTCCAGTCCAAATAGATTTCCTCCCTCGGACCCCAGCTCACCTCGTAGCCCGCGGCCCAAGCGCCAGGTGTGACCAGGAACAACCAAAAAAGAAAAGAAATAGGCAGGACAGGCGAACCTAGAGTGCAGGAGTTCATCCAGATCCAACCAACACTCCCGCCACCAGCACAGACACCAGAGGCCAGCGGTGGGGTGCCCATGGTTCCGGAGAGGCCGCTTCCGCGGGTTTCCCTAACCCAGCTAAGTTCCCGCGGACGCTCCGCCCCCAGAACCCGAACTAGCCAATCGGCGCGGAAGGGGGCAGGGCCTAGGCCGTCTACGAGCTGTGGCTGTGGACTTGGGTACTGAGGAATTTAGATGCTAGGGAAGTACTGAGTCTGTCCCCACCCCCATTACACCCGGGGCTCTTTTGACAACAGACCTTAGCTGTAAGGCTTTGTTTTGGTCTGAGTGTGTGTGAGCAAAGGGTTCAACGTTCCAGTGGACGTCAGTGTTTCCTAAGGAGTGGAAAGTGTAGAAGGGATTCTAGGGTACCACACTCTCTTTAGGGCTGAGGTCCTGGAGGGGCCTAGCGTAGCTAGAAGCTGGGAAAACAGTTCTAGTCTGCCTTGTGGGGCTTGGGACAAACGGCCACTGTCAGAGATAAGGCACTCAGCCGGGTCTGAACAGAGGCTGATCCTCCTGTGAGCTGGAAGTGCCTTGGAGGGGAGGGAGAACCCTGAGTCTTTCGTACCCTTTCCAACTCCTACAGTCTATTCATTATTCTGTTGCTCTAATAAGAAAACCCCAGGCCAGAGTTTGGTGTGTTGGTATATAGCTGTAATCTTAGCATGCTTGAAGGCTGGGACAGGAATATTGCCATCCCAGCTACATGATTACCAAATCTGCCAGGGCTATACCAAACACACAAATATAGCTCTGTAGTACTGCACCTGTGTAGAATGTATAACACCATGAAGTTCATGTCCGGCACCTCAAATAAACAAGTCGATAAATAAATAAATAATCAAACGAAAAAGAAAACCAAAGCCAAGATTAGTTAGCTTGGCAGAGCCAACAGTCACCCAAGTGTAGAAATAACTGTCTTGCCCCCAGTGCCTAACCTAAGACATGAGACTTGTGAAATATGAACGTTAATTCATTTAAAAAAAAAATCTCGGCGGTGGGGGGCAGTGACACACAGGCCAGTCTTCACTGGGCAGAGCACCCCAGGAACAAAAGAGACGTAATACAAGTCAGCCAGAGTGGAAAATTTTATATCAACCGGTTTCAACAAGAAAACAAGTGAATACTTTTAGAAACATGAACAGGGTTTCCCATAACAGTGGTCAGGGAAGGGAAGGGAAAAGGGAAGTCTGTGGGTTTACCCCTTTGTCAAAGCAGAAGCAGGACCCAAAGAAAGGGCCAACTTCCCTTCATTAAGCTGGGAGTCCAGAGACAACACTCAGGCAAGTTGAAGGACAGTAGCTAAGGGTAGGTTGGAAGCAGCCAAAGGCTAGGCCAGAAGGTGGGCAGGACATCACCATGGGGGCGTCATGGGCTGAGGATTCTGCAGATAGGACATCACCACGGCAGAGATCGAGAGCCTGAGACAGAAAAGAGGTGTCAGCTCCAGAGCAGGCATGGGGCCCCATCCCCTCGCTCAGGGTCCTTACATGAAGCTACTCATCATCTGCTTGGTGTCCTCCGAGCTCCGGGAGTTGGCAAAGCTGATAAAGGAACAGTAGACGGCAACCCAAGCACACCATTTCAGCTGAAGAAAGGTGGGTGGGGACATTGGATCAGTGAGAAGTATGTCAAGAAGCCCCCACAACCCAGATTCTCAGAAAGTAGGAGCCACCTGCAGCTTGGACCTTGTCCCCAGGAAGTACCTCAATACCTACCCTTCAGAGCTGCTTGCTGACCCGTGTGTGTGTGTGTGTGTGTGTGTGTGTTGTATCTCTGACCCCAACACATTCCCACATGTTAAGGACCCTGCCCTTTTTCCATAGTCGTCTGCAAATTGCCTCAAAGTAAGGCCCACCCTCAAACCCGCTCAGTTACGGACTCAATCCCAACTTCCCCTTTGTTGGAGGCGTCACCATAGCTCCGCTCCCCGCAGACCACAACCCCCACCCCCACCTCCAGCACCCGCCAGAGGACTCGCCTCTTTCTGAACCCGCCCCCCCGGCCTCATTCTCTGGAGGAGCGACACCCAGGGAAATTCAACCCCGCCCACCTTAAGCATGAGGCCGCACATGCTAAAGATCATGCCGAGGAGATTCATGTAGTCCGGCGTCGGGTCGTCCAAAGCTGGGTTGCACTCGCTCGGCGGAGGCTTATACCTGCGACATGTTCAAGGGTCAGGAGCGATCAAGTCCCAACTGGGCTGACAACTTGGCCTGGACCCACGGCCACAACCAAAGATGCCTTGCCATGACTTGCTGAACTGCTCACCTCAGCACTTTGTTGGGTCTCCGTGGGTCGGACATATTGTTGGTGGACATAGCGAACTGAAGACCACGTCGTGCCTCTTTCACTGCTAGACCAGCAGCTTCCGGCGTGAGAATGAAGGGTGGCTTTTAGAGTAACACCAGTAGCCTAGCGCTTGTGCTCCCAGGACAGCTCTTAGCCCGAGAATGGAGAATAAAAAAAGGCCAGGATCGTTCCTGAAACGTAGGCAGTATGGAAAAAAACTGAAAGGAAGCTTCAGTATTCCCAACACTATCATTAACGCGATGAAAATCTGAACACGGAAGTGCCAGGCAGGAAATAGATCCTGGGGGACAATAATAAGGTTACACCCAATCAAGGGCTTTTGAAAGCCTGGAAGCAAGGCAGTCTCAATACAGACAGCAGCAATGCGGGTAACAGTCTAATGTGCTTGAAATATGGCTTTTCCTGAACCAAAGCCACGGGCCCCGGAGCTGCCGCAGAAACGGTTGAAGACCCTGGACTGTGGCCAGGGCGCGGTGCGAGCCGTGCGATTTAATGGTAAGCGTCCTCGCCTTCATCCTGGGCCTCCCGCCTCCTGAGGCCCGGAGGTCCCGTAACCCCCTCCTGCTGTTCTCCAGTGGATGGCAACTACTGCCTGACGTGTGGCAGCGATAAAACCCTAAAGCTGTGGAACCCGCTGCGTGGGACGCTGCTGCGGACGTACAGCGGCCACGGCTACGAAGTGCTGGATGCGGCCGGGTGAGTCCGGGGCCAGCCTGGGATAAGGAGTGCAGAGGCTAGGATCCTAAGTGGATATTGACCTTCCCTTTCCTGCCCACCAGTTCCTTTGACAACAGCCATCTCTGCTCTGGTGGCGGAGACAAGACGGTGGTGCTGTGGGATGTGGCAACTGGGCAGGTCGTGCGCAAATTTCGGGGCCACGCTGGAGTGAGTACAAGCCAGAAGACCCTCATTAACATGTGGAGATCCATATTAGCGCCTAGGTGGTACGAGGAAGATCCTTCCACGACAGTCTTCCCCACGTGCCCATCACCTACACCCATGCAGTTTCTCCAAGGTCTTTTCACCCTCCCTACCAATAGCGTGTGTCCTTGCTCTAACATGCACCTGGAGTCTCTCCTTTATCCCAATCTTCCAAACACCCCTCCTCTAAAGTAGTAATTCCTGTTTCCCAGAAGGTGAACACCGTTCAGTTTAACGAAGAGGCCACAGTCATCCTGTCTGGTGAGTCTAGGGCCTAGACAGCAAGAAACCAGTTGCTGCCCAGAGACTCAAACCTGACCTCACTTTCATGTTGGCCTTATAGGTTCTATCGATTCCAGTATCCGATGCTGGGACTGCCGTTCTCGGAAGCCTGAGCCAGTGCAGACGCTAGATGAAGCCAGAGATGGCATATCCAGTGTAAAGGTGTCAGACCATGAAATCCTGGCAGGGTGAGTCGGTCCAGGAGCTTACTCCTGCCCTGGTGCCACTGGAGATCATAGTGGACACTGTGTTTTTGAGACAGGATCTTATGTAACCCAGGGTGGCCTTCAGTTCCTAACCCTCTTGCCTTCACCTCCCAAGTGTTGAACTGATGAGAGTGAGCCATGACACATGGTGGCAAAGCCCTTTAATCCCAGCACTCAGGACGCAGAGGCATTTGGATCTCTGAGTTTGAGGCCAGCTTAGTTCACATAGTTGAGTTCCAGGATGGCCAAGGCTATGTGGAAAAAAAATCCTTTAAAAAAAAAAAAAACACCATGCTGAACCCCAGCCTAGATCTGTTTTGTTTTTGAGACAGGGTCATTCTGTCCTGGAACTCGCTATATAGACCAGGCTGGCCTTGTGGCAATGTTCCCAGCTATGCCTCCTGAGCGCTGCACCTCAAAGCCTGGTCCAGCTCTGATATTTCGTTCTGTAAGTCAAAATAAGTAGCCCAAAAACCATGGGGTATGGAAAGATGGATCCATAGTTAAAAGCACTGGCTGCTCTTCCAAAAAAAAACCTAGGTTCAGTTCCCAGCACCTATATGATGACTTAGGTTCCAAAGGATCTGCTACCCTTTTCTAGTCTGTATAGGCACCAGCATGCACATGACACACAAACATATATGCAGACAAAATACAAACACACACAAGAAACTTAAACAATAGTGTTTGCACATCTGTATGGGGTAGTAATACTGGGGGGTATCAGCAGGTCAGAGGCATTAAGGTCCTCTAGAGCTGGAGTTACAGGCATGTGCCACCATTGCCTTGGCTTTTTTAAAAAAAAAAAGTTGAGCCGGGTGGTGGTGACACACGCCTTTAATCCCAGCACTTGGGAGGCAGAGGCAGGCGGATCTCTGTGAGTTCGAGGTCAGCCTGGTCTACAAGAGCTAGCTCCAGGACAGGCTCCAAAGCTACAGAGAAACCGTCTCAAAAAAACAAAAGAAAAAAGTTGAGTGTGTGAGTGTGTTTGCACATGCGCGCAGCCATGTGTGGAGGTCAGAGGACAAGGAGTCAGTTCTCTCCTTCAGTGTGTTGAGACAGGGATCTTTCTTGCTGTTTCTGCCATACTGTGTACTCCAAGCTAGCTGGCCCTTGACTTTACAAGAAGATTCTTCTGTCTCACCTCCCATTTCCCCAATAAGAGTGCTAGAATTTTAGATGCCCGCTACCTTGTCCAGCTATTATGTGGGTTCCAGAGATCAAACTTAGATCATCAGTCTTGCTTTTTCCCGGGTGGGCCCTCTCCCCAGCTTAAAGAGATCATTTAGCTTCAGTTTGGCGATATAGAACTTTGTTGTGGTTGGCTCCACGTTGTTCCAGTGCACACTTTGTATCTCCGCTGGGCTACGCCTGGTTGGCTACTTTCATCTTCCTGTTCCGCTGCTGCTGTTACCTACTTTCTTACCTCCCTTGTTCGGCACAGGCTGCTTACTGGGAGAACTGTGCAGGCTCTTCCAGTGAAAGAGCTACAGCTCCCAGTACTGCTGCCTAGGACAGTCGATAAATGTAGCCGTGGGGGCTGGAAGGATTGTTCAGTGCTTTAGGGTACTTGTTGCTTTTGCAGAAAACCAGTTTGATTTCCCACATCTACATAGTGGCACACATCCAGCTGAAACTCCAGTTCTAAGGCAATCTGACAGCCTATTTTGCCCTCAACAGCAAACCAACACACATGATGTACATACATACATACATACATGCAGACAACATTCATACATATGAGATAAAAATAATTCAAAAAATTTCATAAAAATATATATAAATGCAACCATGAGCCAGGCATGGTGACACATGCCTTTAATCCCAGTACTTAGGAGGTAGAGACAGGTGGATTTCTGAGTTCCAGCTCAATCTGTTCTATATAACAAGTTCTAGGCCAGCAAGGGCTTCACAAAGACCCTGTCTCAAAAAAACAAAAGTTACAAAGTGCCAGCTGTGGCAGGTGTGGGGACATCCATCTCCTCAGCAGTGAAAAGGTGAGGGCAGGGGACCAAGAGTTAAATGCCAGCCTTTTTAGAGCTGAGCAGTGGTGGCACACACCTTTGATCCCAGTACTAGGAGGAAGAGGCAGGTAGACCTGACACCAGCCTGGTCTACAGAACAAATTCCAGGACAGTCAGGCCTACACAGAGAAACCCTTCCTCAAAAACCAAATAACTGAATGAATGAATGAATGCATGAAAGCAGAAATGTGACTAATCTAATTGCAGCAAGGGCAAGAAGTTATGAGACAGCATCTTTAGATGGCAGAAGTGGTAAGATTGTTCATAGTAAAGGCCTGGAGTGAGCAACCATGGGTGGGTAAGAGCCACCTAGTGGCAAGCCAGTGGCAAGCACATGTCCCAAGATGATGAATCTGTGCAACAGGCCAGGCAGGAGAGGCTGAAGGAATGGAAAGAACTGGGTCCAAAGGGCTGCAGGAGGCATTTGAACATTTATTTTTCTGAGAGTAGTGAAAAGCCATGTTTCTTTGAGGGAAATACTGGTATGGAAGTGGCTGTGCTCTCAAAGTTTCCCAGTGAGCCAAGTGTGGTAGGACACCTGTAATCCTTTAGTTCAAGGACAGCCTTAGCACAGTGAAAGGAGACCATCCAGGACTGAGTTCCTGTCTCAAAAAAGGGATGAAAGCTGCTTGGTGGGTTTCAGCATTAAGAATGTAAGATTACCGGCAAAACCTTCATCCATGTAATAGGATGGCAGTGGAGCAGGAGGGGTAAGGAGTTACACCCCGAGAACACAGTTGCTTTGGTAACTGTAGTAGGCTGATTGCTGTTCCGGCCCTCTATAAAATAGCGTGCAGAGTCTGCACATTCTGATACAGGATTCTGGTTTGTTTGTTTGCTGTGCTAGGATGGAACTCAGGGTCTTGTGTGTGACACAAGGCCAGCCTGGCCTACAGAGCGAGTTCCAGGACATCCAGGGCTAGACAGAGAAACTCTGTCTTGAGAAAATGATAACCTTATAAAATACAGTTCTGCAGTTGGTCAAATGTGTAGATGTAGAACCCAGAGACAGGTATGGTTGACTGTTGTGCCAATCAGGATCTGGAGAGTTCTGGGGATTTGGAAAAGAGGGCTTGGTTTTTGAGTGGGACCAAGTTGTCCCCTGGACCTGAGTCACAAAGCAAAAGAGCATCTTTTCCTTACTCAAACTTTTCTAGATGCCCAGGAATGCATAGGGGCACGGGCTGCCCTGGAGTAGAAGACTGCAATGCTTCAGGCTGGATCTACCTTTTCTTGCAGCTCCGTGGATGGCCGAGTGAGGCGCTATGACCTAAGAATGGGGCAGCTCTTCTCAGACTACGTGGGCAGTGAGTGTGGCCCTGGGTCCCAGTGGGACAGTCAAGGCAGATGATGGGGCAGGCAAGAGTACCCGGATTCACCTGCCTGTCACGCTCTCTCCCAGGCCCCATCACCTGCACCTGCTTCAGCCGCGATGGGCAGTGCACTCTGATGTCCAGTCTGGACTCTACTTTGCGGCTTCTAGATAAAGACACAGGGGAGCTGCTGGGCGAGTGAGTCTCCACGGTTGGCCTCCCCTCCCCCTCCTTCTGAGGCTAAGAGGAACAAGCCTGATTCTACCCACCCTCACTGCTAGGTATGTTGGCCATAAGAACCAGCAGTACAAGCTGGACTGCTGCCTGAGTGAGCGTGACACACACGTGGTCAGCTGCTCTGAGGATGGGAAGGTGTTCTTCTGGGACCTGGTAGAGGTAAGCCTTCCCTTTCACTCCTTGCCAGGGTATCAGCTGTGTGTTTACCTCAACCACTTCCAGGCCTAAAAAGAGCAATAATGTTGGGTATTTGAGCTGGGACCTGTGGGAGGGGGGTAGACGTGGGAGTGTGACTGATTCTGATTCATCCTGCCTCAGCTTCCCAAGCTGGAACTGGAAGGAAGGAAAAGCAGGAAGCATATTTTAAGAAGGGAAACAGCATATGCTAAAGGACCTGGAGAAGGTGGTGGCAGTAGCTGGTTCCAGGTCAGACAGGGCTGTAAACGCCAGGCTGAGCTACTAAAGCAAACCCAAGTGCGAGGAGCCAGTGCCAGCCACCGAACCTGGGCTTACATCACCCAGAAACCCTTGTCTGCATGTGGGTTCCATAAGGCTTTAAACCCCAGATCCTGGCATGTCCCAGGTGGGAGATGGACCACTGGCTTAATGAGGTCAAGCTTCTAGGGCCTTCAGAAAGGAGGTGTCAGTGCTGGGGCCAGCCAACAGAATTAAGCTCGGTAAAAGGACTGGATAAACTAGGGGATCCTTGGGACCAGCTCTTGCTTTGGGAACTAAGGATGGTCTGTCAACTTCTCTTGATGAAAATTCACCTTGAAAGGCACACAAAAGAATATTGTTAAGGTACAAAGTACTAGGTTACAAGCTATAGTATCATAACTACGGGGTGGCAAGAGAAACGACAATCGCTGGGTCTGCCAAGTAGGCCTGTTAGTACCCAGAATGTCAGGGAACAGTGAAACTCAGAACAAGACGTGCCTGAAGCAAGTGGTGGCTATGAGAGTAGAACATGTGCCGAGCGTCCCCTGAAAGGAAAGTGAAGGTTGGGCATGTAGTACGTGTGTTATCCCAGTCAGTGGGGCAGCTATGGCAGGAAGACACTGAGTTCCAAGCCTATTATCTCAGCACTGTATTGCAAATAAAGAAGGAGTTTGCTGAGCCAGGCGGTGGTGGCACATGCCTTTAATTCCTGCACTCAGGAGCCAGAGGCAGAGGGATCTCTGAGTTCAAGGTCAGCCTGGTCTACAAAGTATAGCCAAAACTGTTATACAGAGAAACCCTGGGGGGGGGGGGGGGTTGCTGAAAGTTTGAGGTCAGCCTGGATTATAGAGCCTTTTGTAAAAATAATAACAATTTTGTCTTGGTTTTCAAGACAGGGTTTCTCAGGAGCTATAGAGCCAGTCCTGGAGCTCACTCTGTAGATCAGGCTGGCCTCGAACTCACAAAGATCTGCCTGCCTCTGCCTCCCAAGGGCTGGAATTAAAGGTGTGTGCCACCATTGCCCAGCAAAAAAAAAAAAAAGAAAAGAAAAAAAAAGAAAAAAATTTAAAGGAAGGTAAGTGAGCGTGGTAAAAGAGACTTCCAAGATACTTAGCACTTGGAGTGGAGCTCCAGAATGGTACACTTTGGCCCGACATCTGTACTGTTTTGTTTTTGTTTTTTGAGACAAGGTTTCTCTGTGTAACAGCCCTAGCTGTCCTGGAACTAGCTCTGTAGACCAGGCTGGCCTCAAACTCAGGAGATCCACCTGCCTATGCTTCCTGAGTGCTGGTATTAAAAGGCGTGCGCCACCACCGTCCAGCTGACATCTACAGTGTTTGAGAAGCCATTATAGGCCGGTGGTGGAACAATGTTAAGCACTTGCCTAGCATGTGCAAGCCTCAAATCTCTAGCACCCCCCAAGGTACCAGGAACACTCAGACTAGGAACAAACAGTAAAGTGGGGGTCACAAGGCCAGGGCCTTTCTATGTCCAAGGTTAGGAGCCTCCAGACTAAGAGTGTGGCTCAGTGGCAAGATTTGCCTAGCATTCTCAGCACCACCAAAAGAA
Organism: Myodes glareolus; assembly: GCF_982192425.1. Taxonomy (NCBI): domain Eukaryota; kingdom Metazoa; phylum Chordata; class Mammalia; order Rodentia; family Cricetidae; genus Myodes; species Myodes glareolus. The sequence continues at coordinate 13,740,207 of NC_142047.1, read as the reverse complement.
GTCAGGGAAAAGGTGACTGAAGACTTCAGGCTAGATCTCAAGGAGACAGCCTGATCACTAGTAATTGCTCCCCAACATTCATTCCTTAGGGTGCCCTGGCACTGGCCCTGCCCGTGGGTTCTAGTGTGGTACAATCATTGGCTTACCATCCCACGGAACCCTGCCTGCTGACAGCCATGGGGGGCAGCATCCAATACTGGCGAGAAGAGACCTTTGAGGCAGAGGGTGGAGCAGGCTGAGGCTTGGGGATCTGACACCAAGCCAAAGGACCCAGACCAAGTCACAAGACCTAACAAAGACTGTTTATTCTGGAGATGCTGCTGATCAAGGAGTGGGTGGGCTCAGGGAGGGGCTGGTTTATAAAGTTAATAAATAAAGGAATAGCAAATACCCCCAATCTTCACCAATCTTCTTAGTCCTCATTCTTCTCAGTTATGAAGGCATCTGCCTTTTGGGCAAATGTCTTAGCGACCAGCAGGGGGAAGACCAGAGAAGCATCAGCATAGACCTGCAGAGAACCTGTGTGAGCCATCGGATCCATGGCCACAGCCCATGGACCCCCCCTAGGCAGCCAGCTTCTACCTTTACTGGCTGAGCATCCATCCGGATCTTGCCCCAAGAGACAGCCTCGTCTGGCCGGGCTCCTGAGTCTGAACCATCAAACTCCTGGGCTGTGTTGATATAGACAGCATAGTCAGCCCCATTCCGCTGTGGGCAGAGGAGAGCCTGGTCAGAAGGCAGAGCCAGGGAGAAGGCTGGGGTATGACACAGGAAGGCCTTGAGAGCTTCTAGGAAGGGCCATCATCAGTGCCTGAAGTGACTGTGCAGGTGAGATGGTCCATGTTCACAACACAACCACCTCTGCATGCATACAAGCTCTTCCCCCAAAGCCAAAATGTACCACTTCTGAGACCCATGTGTCAGTTAGCTACAGGCAAAGTAAGAATACTGTCTGTACAGGGCTGGAGAGATGGCTCAGCAAGTAGGGCATTTCATGCTCTGACAGGACCTGAATTCAATTCCCATATTCATGCCTGGTGGCTCACAACCATAAGTAACTCAGCTCCAGATGATCCAGTCCCTCCTGTGGACTCTCATGGGCACCTACACTTTACTCATAGGTGCACATAGGCACACATGTATACACATAATTAAAAATAACACCATTTTTAAAAATAGAGTATGAAATTACCTTCAAGTTATATTCATTCACATTTAAATTCTGGACATGATTTCTTTCTAGGTTTCTGCTCCACAATATGAATGTAAATATCTCAAATTTTAAATATAAAAAACAAAACACTAATCCAATACACTGGTGTTACCAAGCATTTTGGTTAAGGACATTCAAGCCAGCTGTACTGACATGGGCTTGTGGTTCCAGCTACTAGGCAGGGCAAGGCAAGAGGATCCTTGATCCAAGGGAGTCAAGACCGCCTAGGCAACAAGGAGGCCAGTCTCAAAGAAAAAACACAGAGGACCGCCAAGTTGTAGTCAACACACTACGCTCAGCAGTAGCTACTGCTGCAACCAACCATCTACAGAAAAGCAAACCTGTTCCCACAGCACTGCTCTGCCTCAGAACCACCAGAGGTCTCTGCACACTCCTGAGTCCTGGTGTCACCAGCCTCACATAACACGGTTCACAGGCCCTGCTAGTTCTGCGGTGTAACCTCCAGGTCTTTGCCGCTCCACTATCAATTGTTACTTGGCTACTTCAGGTGCCTCAGGGCCTTTGCACTGGCTAGTCACCCAATGGGAATGTTCTTCCCATAGCATAACCATAAGGCCTGTGGGAAGCACCTCTAGAAAATATCTGCTCACGGTCACATTTCCCAGAAGCCTCTTCCAACCCTCCCTTTATTAAACAGCATTCCTTTCACATTATAGTATTCCAGGTTAGCCCTCAACTGTGTACAAGCCATCTCCCTGCCTCAGTCTACCAAGTAGCTGGGACTACAGTCACCTTGCCTGACTGACGTTACTTATTGCCACACATAAGATGCACGTCACTTCTTGCTGTCTGACTGTTTCACTCCAACCTAACTCCACAGAGGAAGGGATTCCAATCCATGCAGTCCACTGCTGTAGTCCACACCTGGCACATTTATGTCTACAACAGAGACACCTGTCAAGGGCCACCCCACTCACCATGAGGTTAGCATTGGCGATGTGGTGCTTGACCATACCTCCACCCAGGATGATCATTCCGGAGCGCTTGGCGAAAATGGCCTGCATGTTGATGAGTCGTAGGTCTGAGAGGGAGGGCTGAGGTCAGGCACTGGCCTCAGTGCGCCCTCCTCCCTCTTCTCCCAGGGCCTGTGCACCTCACCTTCAACGATGTCCAAAACTAAGCCTGGGTTTTTGTAGGAATGGAAGAAGATCATGTCACCCAATGAGCCATCTGTGAGCGCAGGGCTCAGCACAGGAATGTGGTTCTGGTGTGGAGACAGGTCCAGTTAGCAGCTACAGCTCAGAGCCCAGAAAAACTCTGGTCCCCAAGCCAGTGGCATCCTCCCTCCCTCCCTGAACAGGCTGCTTATTTCTCTGGCGAACATGAAGCAGATGAGAGGGAAACCATACACATCTCTAAGTAGGTGTCTGGCACACCGAGCAGTGGTTCATCATTTTCCGGACTCGTAAGTGCCACTGTCTCTAGGAGCATCATAGTACCCTGGGTCCGGCCCCACTGAGTTCTTAGGCACTACAGCTAAGTAGCCCCAATAGTGTAGGGCATGGCTAGGAACTAGAGCCCTTCATTCAACAGATTACCTAGCCTCTCGGGGTTTGACATGCCTCATCTAAGTCTGGGAAGACTAAGAATAATAATTATAGAGACTCCCAGGTAGCTGCAAAGACAAAACAAGTCAGCGCATGCCAAAGCCTAGGAAATTCGTCCCCAGCAACCCACCTTATAAGCCCAATAATACACAGACTCTGGGTTGTTGATCTCCTTTCCAAGTCGGGAGATCATCTTGGACGGTGTCCACTTCACACCCTAAAGGAAGAACATCAGTATTAGCCCCAGACGTCTTCTGACTCCACTAACCAGGTCCTCCTGAACCCTTCCAGCCCTACCTCTGTGTTCTGTTCCAGCACCATCTGGTCCAGAATGGGCATGAGCCAGTCCTCAAACTTGCAATAATTATCGTTGGGCACCAGCAGGTTCCCAATCCTGGGGATGGGAAGCACATGGGCATCAGTCACCAAGACCCTCGGCCCAGGTCCCCTGCCCCACGGCTACTCAGGGCCCCACCTGTTGATACCATTCTCCCGGAGCTCCTTCCCACTGAGGCTGAACTCGCCAAGGTAAGTGGGTGCCAGGCACTTGATGATATCTTCTTCCACGCCTCCAGCAGTCGTCACCAACACATCCACCTACAGGCACAGAAAACAAGGCTCACCTCCTTCTAAGCCGCACTCCTGACTTCAGCCTGTGCTCATTCAGACACAAGCATGCAACAAAACAAGTCTGTTCCTCTGCTTAAAGCAGACCTGTAGCCAGAAAATGTGGCACACTCCTGTGATCCCAGCACTCAAGAGGCTAAGGAATAAGAACTGCCAGCATGTTCAAAAACAAAATCCATCTCCTCGCATCCTTTTTTAAAATTATTATTTTTTATGTGTACCAGTGTTTTGCATGCATCCCTGGAAATGGAGTTACAGACATCTGTGAACCACCACATGGGTGCTGGGAACCAAACCCAGGTCTTCCACAAGAGCAGCAAATACTCTTAACTTCTGAGCCTCTTCAGAACCCTCTTCACGTCTCTTAAATGAACAGCAGTTTTATTATCCACTTGCCCAGGGAGGTTGAGGCCACAGACCTAACATCGACCCATACCATGTTGTGCTGCACGAGGTAGCGAATGGTCTCCCGGATGCCCGAACTGATGAGATTGGATGTGTAGCCTAAGAAAATGGTGCAGCCAGTGAGTGGGCGGCGGCTCTGCGTCAGATCTTCGTGATGGTCTTCATCTTCTGGTAGCGGCTCCAGCTTCTTCTCAATCTGCGCATGAGGGCACCGGAAAGTTGCACTGACTCCAACCCTCAGTCGAGGAAACCCAGGTTGACTGGACTCCGGAGTTTGATTGTACTCGGGGATACTGGACTATTTCGAAAACAAAACACAACCCCTGCGCAGACCCTACTCCCCGCTTTCCTGGTCCAGGTCTGTCACTTAGGGTTTGTCCCCTTTTAGGAATCATACAACATCTTCTTTTCAAATCCCCTTCCACTGGGAGAAGAGACTCCAAGGCTCTCCCGACCTTAAGCTTCTCCTACAATGTCTTTCTTTTAACCCCAAATTCCCCCCATCCCAGAACGTCGAATTTACTAGGACTCCGCCCCGCCCAGCCACTCACAAGCGCATCCGCGTGGCGCGGTCCCGCCCTCCCGTCCCGCTTCGGGGCCGCCCCTGCACCTCACCATGGCGTTGACTTGCTGCACCGCGCGTCCAAAGTTGGTAGCCTGGAAGCCGGTGGTGCCGAAGGCCTCCAGAAGTGCCTGGTAATCTACGCCGCGGTTGAAGTCGTAACCTTGCACCTTGGCGCTCTCGGGAGGCAAGGCCGAGCTGTGCTTGAGCACGGCGGCCAGCGCCGCGGCGGGCGCCACCCCCTGCGAGGTCCCCTCCATGCGCCCGCGGCTGCCCTCAGATCACACAGCCTCTCTGAGTGCTAGGAAGCGCAGAAACTCTCCGCGTGGTCGGCCTGAGCCCAGGAAATGGGACTAGAGAGCCCGGGTGGGGGCGGGCGGGGTTGGAACCGGAAGCTATTTGGTCACATGACCCAGGATAGCGCCTGCAGTCCTGGTAGAGGCCATTTTACTCATGTGTTCCGTACACCGGCTCCGGGAGCAGTTTTTCCTGTCGTTGGACTCAGCTTCAAGCGGATGAAAGTGCCTAGTTTGAAAGTTGTCTGTCTAAATATTCCTGCCCTCTGTGAGCGAGATGATTGTTCCTAAGATGGATGGAGCCCTTGGACAGGATTTAGGGCATCAGGCAAAATGAGTTAGTTGCAGCCTCATGTCAAATAGAACAGTGATTCCTTTTGGTGCCTCCCACAGTCTCCACAAACTTCCTTGCCTCTTCTTCCCTCCCAGCACAGTTGTCACCCTCCACTCTATGGGAGGCAAGGATGACTGCCATCTTTTTACTCCAAGAAGCAACAGAAGCACCTATTATTAATTCTACAATTTGTGTAATCTACACTAAATAGTGCTCTCTGCTGGGCACTGAGATTCAGCACTGAACAAGACCTCTGCCCTCCTGATGTTCGTAGTCTGAACGAAGAAACAGAAAACTGTGATTAAGCCAGGCTCAGGGTACACACCAGCCTGCAGATAGGAGGTGGAAGCAGGAGAATCTCAAGTTTCAGGCCAGCCTGAACTGTAGAGACCCTGTCTCAACAAAAGGGATGGTGTGGCTAGGGAAATCACTGTCTTTGAAGCCCTTGCTTTGCAAGAGTATGGATTAGTATGTGTTCAATTCCTAGAATCCAAATTTAAAAAGACAGATAAAATGTCTGAGAGGTCAGTAGCAGTAATTCCAGCTCTGGAGAAGTAGACAGGCAGATCCCTGGGCTTGCAGGATGGTTCGGGCTCAGTGACCAAAGGCACAGGGTAAAAGGAATGAGCCTCAGACTCCAGTAAATTATCTTCTGACCTCCATCCACAAGCATGCCATGCATGCACACCTCATACATGCACATGCTCATATATGCACATGCTCATACATGCACAAAATAAAAGGTTAGGGGCCGGGTGGATGTGTCCTGAAGAATGATAGCTGAGGTTGTCCTCTAGCCGACAGCGCGCGCACACACACAACCTCAGATGTTAATGCTCAGATAAACAGAGGCCCCAGTGATTCGCATGCAGAGGAAAGAGCAGGTGAGGACGCAGCAAGAAGCTGACCCAGACAGGACCGACATGGTAGAAGAAAATGAACTCCAGAAAGCTGTCCTGTGAACTCCACATGCACCTCCCCTTCCCCCAACACACACAAAATAAATACTTCTGTGACAGTCTCACCATGTAACTCTGACGGGCCTGGAACTTACCATGTAGACCTCGCTGGCCTCAACTCAGACCAGCCTGCTTCTACCTCCTGAGGGCTGGGACAATGAATGCAATTTGAAAATAATTTTTAAAGAGATGTTGATGAAACAGTCTCTAGAGACACCAGAAGCAGCATCTGACCTCCAGCTACCCAGTTAGCAATTGCCGTTGTTTATCCAGTTCAGTCTATGACATTTGTTATAGCAGCTCAAGGCTAAGGCAACAAAGGAATCAACACAGCAATGTCAGGGTGATCCCTGAGGGATAAGGGGCAAGAATACGAGGCTGGGTGTGGTGGGAGTGTTTAGAGTCCCAGTTACTCAAGGGGATGAGGCAAAGGGAGCCTCAGCCTAGGAGAGAAAAATGATACATAGCCAGCCCCCGTCTGAATGACAATGATGGTGTCAGTCACATAAACAGCAAGAGAAGGCGGACAGCAGCACCCTGTGGACCGTGCGGAGGACGGTTACTGCAAGAGCTGCAAAGCAGGTGGAGAGCAGTTTCTTGATCTTCTTGGCAGGGTCCTTCAATGGCCCAGGCTGCTTTCTAGCTCCTGGCTCCGAGTAAGCAATCTTCCCACCTCAGCCCTAGAGTAGCTTGGAATATACGTGGTGCCAGCCACCCCGACCCTCACCCCCAATTGGTTTTGTTTGAGATGGGGTCTTACTATGTAGCCAAGCTCAGTGGCAGGATCACAGGTGTGCATCACCATGCCCAAAACAGCCCGGGCAGGGTAGAGAAGAACTGGCAAATGACATGGGAGACTATTTGGCTCAGGCAGTGGGTCAGGGGGAGGAAGACAGGTGGCGTGAACAATAAGAGCAGGAACCAGACAGAACTTCACTGTCCTAGCTGATATGGCTAGGAGGTGGTGGTGCACACCTTTTAAGCCCAGGGAGGTAGGGCAAGTGGATCTCTGAGTTCAAGGCCAGCCTGGGCTAGAGAGTGGGTTCCAGGGTGGCCAGGACTACACAGAGAAGTCCTGTCTCAAAAAACAAAAGAATGAAAATACAAACAAAAACAAAAGGCTTATCTGATAGTACCTGAGGCAGTTAGATATGGAGGCGCCTGAAGGAGAGGGATGAAAGCCTTGGAGATGTGTGCCTGAGCAGCTGGGATGCAGGTCTGGGGATGAACATGTTAAGAGGTATAACACAGAGTGATGTCATGCGTGAAGGCAAGGTCAGCCTGGGCTACCACAGTCAATTTGAAGTCAGCCTAGGCTCAAAATCCCATCAAAATAATAAAAAAAAAAAAATTAAAACGGGGTGGGGGAGTTATTAAAAAGACAATTTGGAGTTCAGGTACACAGAGCCTGCAGGAGGTGGCAGAAGCAGGGAGGGAGGTCTGCTGGGAACAGCACACAGATATTCAGCAAACCGGAGTCCCACATCCTTCGGGCCTGCAGCCAAGCTGCCTAGTCCCCCAGGGGATCCAAGAAACATATGACACCAAAGCAGCCACTGGGCCTCCTGGGGAAGGGACCCCTTCTGTCACAGCAGCAGCTGCTGCTGTTGCTGGTGACATTTCACTGGGTCCTGGCTTCAAAGTCTCTGCGGGGACTGGGAAGGTGGGGGGTTGAAGTATTGAGGCCAGTATTGAGAGAGCCAGAGTGGGGTAGCTGAGGCTGGAGCAGGCAGCCAAGCCTGTTCGGGAGTCTTCAGCTGAGGTAGCTGAACGTGGGAGACCCAGGAGGAGCTGCAGAAGCTTGGAAACTCAGGCTTGCAGAGCACTGCTCACCTTCTCCCAGATGTCCAGCAAGGTGGCCACTGGCAGTGACATCGGACAGGCCCGCCGGGCAGTGGAGCAGCTACGGATGGAGGCAGGCATCAACCGCATAAAGGTGAGGGTCGGGCAGGCATGCAGTGGGCACAGCTGGGCAAGGGAGCAAGAGGACACCCAGATGTGGCTGACGTGGTTGGTTTGCAGGTGTCTAAGGCAGCCACAGATCTGCTGCAGTTCTGCACGGAGCAGGCCAAGAGCGACCCCTTCCTTGTGGGCATCCCCGCTGCCACCAACCCCTTCAAGGAAAAGAAGCCTTGTGCTATCCTATGAACCCACAATAATGCTACCCCTATGAGCCTGGATACCACGGGAAGGCCTCAATAAACATGACTGCTCCTGTGTTACAACTTGTGTGCGCTGCTGTGGGAGGCTGAGGGGTGCCACAGCTTTTGGGGATCGGTGCACACCTCTCAGGCTTTCTTCTATGCCCATTTCCACAGTCACAGCCACACATACCTCACGCCTACAGCGCTGCATGAAGAGACCTGCACTGTGGCCCTGTACCACATACCTACAGGATGACTGCGGCAGGCGTCTGTGGCAGGCGTCTGTCTGCTTCCTCCACACAGACCTATACTGGGAATCTGAGTCAGAGTCTACATGCCACACAGCCCACAATCACCTCACTAAGCTATGTCAGACCAAGTGTCCGTGGTCCTCGAGTGCATACACAGAGCAGTAGGCGCCCCAGCCCTCGCATGCTACCCTTCCCCCTCAGTCACATGTACAACGCAAACAGTCACAGACATGTGGTCACAGAAAGCTCACACTCCAGTTCCCAACAATTGCACAGTAGGTCGTTTATTCCTTCTTCACTCTCCCGTGGGAAAGAGGCACCCAATCCTAGCAAAACAGGGATCACCCAGGGTAACGGTGCATCCATTGTCCCAACACTTAGAGACTGGAGCAGGAGGACCAGGCATTCAAAGCTTGCCTCAAATACATAGTAAATGTGAGGCCAGCCTGGATTCCATGGAGACCGCCTCAACAAACAAAACAATCAAGGGTGGAAGGTAGGGAATGGCTAAAATTAGAATGTCACTTCCACAGGCATAGGTGTGGGCCCAGCCCTAAGGCTTCCTGTGCCCAAGGCCTGTGGAGCAGGGCAGAAGCAGCACCAATTGCAGGAAGGTCCTCCAGAGCTGAGGCCTAGGGCAGCCTCAGCAGGCAGTGTATTCCAACATCCATCCACAGCCACGTCCAGCTGTTTAGGCCAGCAGCCTCCAGACCTCCAGTGACAGGCCACCAGAGGCAGCCACCACCACGTTGCCCTCAGCACAGATCTGGGGAGCAGTGATAGTGGAATTAGGGGATGGTGTGGGCTCTTGGCAGGCCAACAGGCTATATGGGGCAGGACCTTACCCCATTCAACACATTGTGGTGGCTTCTGGTACAGATGGTCCTAGGTGGGTCTGTGGGCACGTGAACCTGAGAAGGGTAAGGGGCAGAGGTCAGGATATGTGCCCTGGCGAGTACTGGGGTCTGCATGGGTCAGTGTCCTCACCCGAATGGTCTTGTCAGTAGATGTTGTATACAAAGTCCCCAGTGAGTGCTTGATCCCTGTGATCTGAGATTGGTGACCCACATCAAAGGACTAGGGAAGAAAGGATGGGTGACACTCAGGCAGAGTTTCCCCGTGATTAGCCCTCCACACCCAAGAAGTCACAGGGGAGGTACAGACAGGAGTCCTAGCAGACCCGGACAAGCTGGAAGCAACCATCTCGGTTGGCGAAGACGTGCAGCAGGCCCTGGTTGTCACCCGCCCAGAGCTGGGGCTCCTGGTAGGACATGCAGAGCAGATAGGAGTCCAGCTGTGGGAAGGACAAGGCATAGAGCAGCTCAGGAATGGTAAGCTGGGCTACCGCCCTCCTCAGAGTCACTGGGAAGGGCAACCCACCTGCAGCCGCTGCAGGACTCTATTGGCTCGGCGATCAAATACCACAAGACTATGGTCCTCACTGCCTGAGATGATATGCCTGTCATCTGCCAGCACCGCTAACACAGCACTCGAATGCAGCCTCCGGCTCTTCACCAGAGCCAAGCCAGCTGGAGTGGGATAACGGGCCAGGGAGGACGGAGGGTATCAGAGCCCTGCAGAGACCCAGGCCCACCTGAGGGTCGGGGCTACTGTCTCACCTAGGAAAACTTCCAACAGCTCAGCTTCTCACTTGACTACTCCCCTCCCCTCCTACCCCATCTGGATCCAGGACCCACAGGCTTTTGTCCTTTCCTGGTCCCTACCTCCACGCCACCTTCTCTTCCTACCCCACCAGTATCTCCCAACACATAGGCAAGCACTTCATTCCACCCAAACCTAAGTCCACCTCAGGATCCCTTCAGTTTAATGGAGTAAGATGACTCAGTCACGGCTGGGGTGGGGCTAGAGCTCAGCGGCTAAGCAATAGCCTAAGCACAAGGCAATGGCTTCCATTCCAGGATGGGGGAAGGGGCAGATTAATCATCAGCCAGGCCTCATGGTGCAATCCTGTAATTCCAACTACTCAGGAGCCCACAGGCTGAGGCAGGAAGCTGAATCTAGGTGGAGGCCAGCCTAAGATATAGAGTGAGTTTGAGAGTAGCCTGGGCAACATAGTGAGAGTCTATCTCAAAATGAGCAAAGTAAGAGGGAACACAGTTCAGGGACAAAGCATCTGTCCAGCGGGAGAGAGGCACTAGGTTCAGTCTCCACGACAACAGCGTAGACAGAAGCACAGGAAAGACTCGCAGTGAGACAGGCTTGTGTCATCCACCACTGTTCTCTGTTCACGTGATTCAATGTCTGTTTGTTTTAATTTTCGAGATTCCTTTTTTTATCTTACGTATATAGGTGTTTTGCATACATACATCTGTGCATGGCATGCACACATTGCCCATGGAGGCCAGAAGGCGGCAATGGATCCTCTTAAGTTGGAATTACAGGTGGTTGCTAGCTACCATGTGGGTGCCTCCCAACCCAATCCAAGTTCTCTGGAAGAGCAGCCCGTGCTCTTAATTGCTGAGTCATCTCTCCAGCCCCTGCCCCCCCTCAACCTCAGTGTTCTTTCCTGTTGTTTTGTGTTTCTTTTATTTGTTTCTGAGCCAGGGTCTCACTATGTAGCCCTAGTTGGCCTGGAATTTACTGTGTGGACCACAATGGTCTTGAACTCACAGAGATCTGCTTCCCTTTGCCTTCTAAGCATCAGAATTGGAATCTCACCTCTGGGATCATAGGTGGTCACCTTCTTGTCATAGGTACCAGTCACGAGGATGTCAGGTTGGTAGGAGAGGCACAGCACTGCCGCCTTGCCCCTGGGGACACACGGCACACAAGGCTGGGTGATGGCTTGGGCAGGGCCCTACCCACCCAGGCCCCCTGCCCAGGCCCCCTCACACTTGATCTCGCCAAACTGCTGCCCATCAGCCGCCATGTCCCACAGCTTCACAGTGCTGTCCCAAGAGCCGGAGCACACACGGTGGTCCTGTGCTGCTAGCGACCACACCCAGCCCTGTGGGAGCAGGCACAACAGTCACATAAGACAACTTACTTCAGGAGCTGTACAACAGCTCAGGTCTCTCCCCTCCCCAAAACCCAAGAAGAAGTCTGGACCTTCCTGCTTTTGCAGAGAAGGATCCAAGAGATGAACAGATCCACTCAAAGCCAAACAGCTTTTCCTCTCTCATGCCCACTTCCACAGACACTTCAGTAACACACATAACTCCCACTCTTCCCACAGACGACAAACGAGGGTCAGAAGGAGGAGGGACAACTGAAAAACACAGTAATCCCAACGTGTGGGAGTAGGGTCTGCTCTGCAGCCTGTCAGAGCCTGGGGGCAAGAACACAGCCCAGCGGTATCCAGGAGACCACTTCCTCTTTTTGTGCTAGACTAGAACCCAGAGCCTCAACACAATCTAAGCATGGTCTCTATCACTGAGCGACACTCACAGTTTCCAATAGCTCATTTTCGTTCTGCTCTTTGAAACAGTCTGACTCTATAGTTCAGGCTGGCCTGGAACTCATTATGTAGCTCAGGCTAGCTTCAAAATCAGAATCCTCTGCCTTTAGCTCCCTGAGAGTGTTGCTAATACAGGCCTGAGCCGTCAAGGTCTACATCAAGGCCTTCAGAAGCCTGCACTAATGGAGGTTTGAGGCCTCAAACCTTCATCTTACCGCCCACTGGACAGTGAAAACCGAACTCACCAGCAGCAGAGGTAGAGTCAAGTCTGTGCAGCCTGTTAACAAAGCCCAGGCCCTGAGTCGCAGCGCCCTCCCAGCTTCTTTCATGCCCCCCAAGACTGCTCACCTTGTGTGTGCTATTGCCCTGAGTGCCCAAGGCCTTCACCAGAACTCGGCTAGGCTCCTTCCCTAGATGTCGTAGGTCCCACAGGTTGACATTGCGATCTCGGGAGCCTGACAGACACAGTGCCCCACCCTGGAAGGAGAGCATGGAGCTGGTGTTGAGGTTCCCCAACCTTTCCCTTGCCTAGCCTCCCATCTAGCCCCCCTCACCTGGAGCAGCAACACTGCATCAATGGAAGCAAAGTGACCATCAGCTAGGCAGAAGTACTCAGCTCTCTGTCCATCCTCTGCCCAGCGGGACAGGTGCTGTTCCAGCTCGATGCAGGCAGCTGGCCAGTCAAAGTCCTCCTCTATGGGGTACCATGAGCGGGATAGTCAGTGGGCATCAGCTGAGAGAGTCCAGCCCTGGCTGCCAGGGAGCCCAACCTTCACCAGACAGACCTGGATAAAACGTCACCCCCCACCCTAAGCAGGCACAGACTCTGGCCTTGCTTCAGGATATCTGACCACCCATCTCCCATGCAGGACCAGGAATACTCCCAACTCTAAGAAACTGAAACTATACTTTCCACCCTTCATCTCACAACCCAGGTGACAATAGTCTCACCCTCAGTCCTCTCTAGGGCCTCACGACTAACCAAGCATTCTGGCCTTAGCCCCTAACCCAGACCTAAGGTCACAGTTCTTAAATTTCTAACTGTAAATCAGGAAGTCACATCAAGACACAGAAGCCAAGGAGTGGAAAGTGTGGCTTGGTAGTCAAGAACTTACCTAGAAAGCACGGGGCCTTGGCTTTATCCCTAGTCACTTCCCCTCCCTCCCAAGACAAAATCTAAACCCCAGGTCACCCATTCAATTGTTTGGATGAGGTTCAAGCACATGTTTTTATCAAAGCTGTCTGGAAATTTGACTGGAGGTTGGAGTTCAATTCCTGGGGGTAGGAGGTCAATTCCCTAACCCAGAATCAAACTCTTTCAGGTAAGGGGAATCAACTAGTCAGCTTTCCATGTCTTAACTCAAGAGCCTAAGGATCCAGGAACAGAAGGATTAACAGTCTCTCAAAGTCGTGCTGAGGATGTAACGTGGTAAAAAGAAAGCATTTGCCTAGCACACCCAAAGTTCTTGGATCCATACGTACAACCTTAAAAAAACAAAACAACAAAAACTCAAAACCATCAATTTCAAGTTTTCTTTTCCTCCACAGACCAATGAACTCAAGGTCAGAATGAATAACACCTGCTCTGCAAAGGTGACAGGCTGGCTCGGCCCATCTAAGACCAAAGAAAGAAGGGAGGACGAGGCAACCCTGGGCTACTTAAAAGCCTGTCTCAAAATAAAAAAAAAATAAAACAGAAAAGATGACAGGCTAGACTCAGGTATCAACCATTGCTGGTATCAATGATCCCAGCTCCTAAGTCCCAAGGCCAGTTCAGGTTTAGGAGACTAGAGATTCAGAACCTCTGTTTCACCTATCCTGGATCAACACTCCAGGGGTCAGGAGCTTTGTTAAGGCAGTGCCGATTGCTTCTGACTGTATCCAGAGCCTGAGTTTTTTTTTGTTTTGTTTTTTGTTTGTTTGTTTGTTTGTTTGTTTGGGGGGGAACCTATTTTCACTCCAGGTACAATCTAAAAAGTCTTAGAGTTATCCACATCAGGGCTAGGGCCTTAAAAAAGCCCAAACCGGGAAATCTCTGAATTCTAAGTTTAGAGATCCCAGGTTCAGAGCTCTGCCTGAGGAAGTCAAGTATCTGCCTTGTGGTCGATTAAGGATTAGACAACACCTAGAAATTTCCTTTGCCTCCAGTCAGAGCCGGGACAACCTGGATGGCTGCCCCAGAAGCAGTATGCACCCGCAGACCAGGTACCACCCTCTTTCTTTCACTCAAGCCTGACCTGGGCAGAAGTTTCTGTTCCCCCGGGTGTGCGTACCTTCCACCACTGGGTAGGGTGCGCGTACGCGGCGCTGAGCGCGTAGCCTCCAGGTGACATGATCACGCACAAGGTCGTTGAGTGCTTGGCACACGCACGGCAGGACGTGGAGCACGACCCGTGCATCCAGGTAGGCACAGATCTCCAGTAGCAGCTCCGGGGGAAGGCTCAGTAGGCCCGGCAGGCGCACGGCCGGGACTCTGGGGGCAGCCTTTCGCTCCGGCGCTCCCAGGGACGCGGAGAGCGTGGACTTCAGCGACGAGCGCCGCGGGGTCAGGCCAGGTTTGGGTGGGGTGAGCACGCGGGCTACGTAGGCCTCAGCCTGAGCGTCAGGGTCCGGGTCTGGCTCGGGGTCCGACTCATCGTCACAGGAGCGAGGATCCCCACACTGCCCCGAGGGGAGCTCCATGGCGACCGGGTGGGTGCGGCTGCCCCAGGTTTAGCTACTACTGGGCCGCGTCCTGTTTCCTAGGCAGCGCGAGATCATTTCCGGCGTTTTTAGATGACGTCAAAACCACTGGAAGCGAGTTACTAGCGAATAAACCTGATGTCTAAACCGCAAGCTGGTCACTTCTTTTTTTAACCAATCGCGACTGTCATTTCATTTGTTGTTTTTAAGGATTTATTTTTACTTTTATGTTTTCGGGATCCCTTGAAGCTAGAGTTAAGGACAGCAATCGTGTGGTGCAGGTGCTGAAAACACCCACTTTGTTTTAGACATGGTCTCATGTAACCCAGGATGGCCTCGAATTCGGTGATCCGTCTGTCTCTGCTTCCCGAGTGCTGCGGTTAAAGGCGTACGCCACACCTAGCCTAAAGTGCTCTTAACCACTCCAGCCCAGCACAGGAGATGCTTTGTATCCATCTGAGGTCGAGATGGTGTGGGGGGGGGTGTCACTTCTTCGATGATCTACCTCTTAATTTTATTATCCTGAATTTTATTGTGGAAGGTGTGTGTTTCTATGTGCCACAGCATACATAAACTGGTCAGACAGCAACTCTGTGGAATCAGTTCCCCTTCACCTGTAGGTGGGTCTGGAGGGAATCAAACTTAGCCACCAGGCAGCAAATGCCTTTATGTGCTGAGTCGATTCTCTCAGCCCCATCATGTATCTTGAAACAGGTCTTTCACTGCTGATCATTTCAGCTAAGCTGCCTTGGCCAACCAATGAACTTTAGGAACCCATCAGTTTCTGCTCCTCCGTTCCTCCTGCCCCCAACATCTATGTGGGTGTTGGGAATCCTAGCTTAGGTTCCCAACCATGCACAGCAAGCACTTCATCAATTAAGCTACAAGAGATAGAGTTTATTTTGGGTTGAATGACCATGGCCCAGGAACTCAGGTTGCTCCAAATAGCATGAGGTCAGACACAGGTGGAGCAATAAATGGTTATTAAGGTCTAATGGTAGGCCAGAATAATTTTGCATCTACAGTATATAGTTCCCCACAAACACAATTCCTAATTGGCCACGTAGAACCTAACACATATGGGTTTTTTTTTTTCTTTAAATTTTAAGGACCTCACTTATGGATCCCCATCTGGTCTCACATTATATAGACCAGGCTAGCCTCCAACTCAAGAGATCTGTCTGCTTCTGACTTCCAAACGCTGGCATTTAAGATGTGAGCCAACATATCTGCATAAAAGGTTTTTCTTCTGAGAACTTCACACTGGTCTCCATTTACAGTCCTGCTTCAGTCTTCCAAGTAGCTGATGACAAGTGTACACTGTCACATCAGCTCTTTGTTTGAGACAGGGTCTCTCTAAGCAGCTCTGGCTGTCCTGAAACTCACCCTATAGACCAGGTTGGCCTTGAACTCAGAGATCCTTCTGCCTCTGCATCCCAAGTGCTGGCATTAAAAGCATGCTCCACAACCACCCAGACAGCTATTTCTATTTAATACCTCCAAGAATTTCTAGCCTGCCCAGTGACTTAACGTTGTGTCTGTTATAAGGCATTACAATTATGTTCAACAAACCAATGAAAGGCTGCCATACATTAATCATGGAAAACAGCTTGCACGATTTCTGTGCACACCTCTTTCACACTCACCTTCCCACACAACAAAGATGAAAATAGGTTTCCTTGGACCGTCAATTTTACTTTTCAAGTCCTGAGAATTAAAGGTAAAACTTTATGTATCTATTTAAGCTAGCTACTAGCCCTCTCATTCATTGATTTCATGAATGGAATTCTAGCTCCCTTTTTTTGAAACAAGGTCTCAATCAACCCAGATTGATTTCAAATTTGCTATCCTCCTGCCTCAATCAGGCAGCCCATCAGGAGCAGCTGTGCATCTCAGCTCACCCTGCTGGAGAGAACACCAGATGTCCTGCTCCTGCTCTATTCTTCTCTGCCTCACTCCTCAGAGCTGGGGGATTCTGTCAGCACTCCCACAGCACTGGAGCCACAGAAAAGCCCACCTCCACACCACTCTACCACCAAAGTCAAGGACCAGGAAACCAGACACCAAGGCTTTCACAAGAAACTGACCTTTACTCAACAAAGTTCTACACAAGTGGAATCTCACGCCACCTAGGCGCCAGTCCCCAGCACAGCACAGTAACAGATGGCAGATGGATAGACCTGGGAGCCCACAGGGTAATGGTAATAATGAAAGACTCAGGAAAATGGGGGGTGGGGGAAGGAGCTGCAGATCAAGGTCAGTCTGTGTCTGCAGCCCTGGGCAAGGAAGGTTAAGAAACTGAAAATTCATTGTGCAAAAACCAACTAAAAAATAAATTAAAAAATTAAATAATTTTTTAAAAAAATAATAAAATTAAAAAAAATGAAAATACAAGAATTGGGCTCCCCTCTCCTGAAAATAGTTGGAACTCCCACCTTGGGCAGAGGGGTCACAACTCCATCAGATAGTCAATCCATCAATACACCCCAAGACCCAGCAGAGGATGCTCCAAAGAAGTGGAATTACCAGAAAGCTAATGGTATTTTTCTTTAAAAAAATTTTTTCCCTACAAATGGCTTCCAGAGACCTGCTCAAGTTTGAGGCTGGAGGGGAGGGGGACCACTAGCTGAGTTATGGAATGTGCACTGAGTGTCCCTGGGAATAGAGGCAGGGCCTGACCCTGCTTAAGAGAAGACACATGGCCTGGATGGATAACAGATCCTTAGCGGGATGATGGAGCAGGCCCTAAGATGCGGAACTCTGGTCAAGGCCCAAAATATAATGGGCTCCCAAAGTAGTATGAAGCAAGGAAGGGGGTGGAGGAAAAACATTCAGGGATCTTGCAAGGCTGATTTCCACCGCCAATTTGGAAATATTCATGCCCCCCTCCTCTCAGAAAGCCCCTCCCATCTTGAAGGCATTCCCCCACCAATTTCTTCAAGGATTTTTGGAGTCAGTATACCAATCTAGTGGGGGGAATTCTGAGTCCAGTGGACACTGTGATGAGCATTAAGTCCCAAAAGGGACAAAGTTGGAGGCCCTGGGTATACCCTGCTCCCCCAAGCCTTCAAATCTCCCTGGACCCAGTAAACCTTTGTCCTTTGTCCTCACCAATCACACGCTGTTGCCCCAGCTCTTGAGAAGGGAGTTCTCAGGAGCAGGGAACTGGACTATCCTTGAAGCTGTTTCAAAGGAGACCCAGGTAATCATGCTGGCAGCTCTGGCTGCCCTTAAGCTCTCTTAAGGAAAACTAGTCCAGGCCCATGCGTGCTTTCAACACCTTTGGAGCACAGGAAAAGTGTATAGGGTAGCCTCAAGCCAGTCCCAGCTGCTCCAATGGTCCCCACTCTACTGCTGGCTAGGATGTCACAAAGATGGGGACACACTAACTGAGGCTGCCGTGAAGCTGGCAGGAAGTGTATGGAGCAGGTTCAAAGTGTGCAAGTGCTGAGAGGTCAGTCCCAAAGTGACCGCCCTCCTCCCTTGGCCCTGGGGGCCCAGCTGAGGTCCCCCAAACCTCCCAGCCCTCCCAATCACCGCCAATTCCGGCAAAACAGCAGAAGCTTCTTATACTCTAGATGCAAGGTACACAGAAGGCCATAGGCATAATTTGGGGGTTCACTAATTCTACTGTCTCCATGCAGTCGAGGAAATGGTGGGGCGGCTGGCCCAGCCTAGCTGGCTGCGGTGCCCGCACATGCGAGTGTCCACATGTGTACATGTGAGTGTATGCTTCTCTACAAGGAACCCCCCTCCCCACCTGTAATTCCCTTGCCTTATCTGACACCGGATTCGGTAGGCCTTAGGATTCCTCCCTCCCACATGGCTGACCCAAACGGGCTGCCTGAGATGACCCAGATTAGAGCCCAGAGAACTCTTGCCCACCAAGAAGTCCCACCCCCCTCCCTATTTGTAGGATGAGCATGGAGACCCCACCACCTGCCCACTCGTCAGGCCCGGTGGGGCAAGTGGACCGACAGATGGACAGATGCACAGCTAGGCAGCATCTGGATTTAGGTCCCACTCACTCCTCCCTAACCCCCCTGGACCAGGGCACAGTGACTTCTGGAAGCAGCACATTCCCCAGCACACCCTCCGACGATGACGCAGACAGAAACCTGCAGGGGAGAGGGAGGGTCAGGATCTTCATCCTCTTCATTTTGTGATAAGCCTGAATACTGAAAGACCCACTCACCTGGTGGTCTCCACGTTCACCTAGACCCCATAGAAGGCTGCCAGCCTCTCCTTGAGCAGTGGTGGGAACTGCTCTGAGAACTGTTGCCAGTTCTCCTCCCCGACTTGGTCTTTGAAGCCATGGAGGATCTGCAGAGGCAAGGTTGACAATGGGCTGGAACAAGCCGATGGTGTCTACTCCCCAAGACTCCCATGAACCAGCAGGAGCCTTACCTTATAAAACATGTCCCGAAGGTCATCCTTCGGGCTCACCCAGGAGGCTACAGCATCGCAGAAGAAAATAAAGTCCTGAAATATGACGGATCCCATGTGAGGGGCCGCCCAAGCCAGCCCCCGCCCTGCCCTCTGTGCCCCGCTGCGCGGACCTGCACAACACCCCCAGGATTGACACCAATCATCATGCAGATGCCTCGGAAGGCAGAATCCTTCTCCTCGTTGTCCCGGATGTTCCTAAGGGACGTGCACCTGGCCATGGAGGAGGGCAGCAGGTCAGTGGATGGACTTGGGGCTAGACAAGCATAGATGAAGGATGGCTGGAGGGAACAGGGAGGGGGGTATCCGTAGGTAGAGGTCTCCCACATGCATCCATGGGGGTGGCGCTGGGGAGCACAGCTGTTCTGCCCACCCCCAGCAGGCCCCACCCAGGCAGGCACACACCAAGGCCGGATGAACTGCTGCAGCATGGGTGCCACCTCCTGTGGGCACACGTAGCCCAGGCGGCCGATGGTGATGGCTGGAATGGCAGAGGGACTCGTCAGGCGACCTGCAACCCCGAGTGGCCCCGGGACGGTACGTGGCGGGGCCTCTGACAGGAGGCACCGAGCCCCGCCCCACAGGCCCCAAATGAACGACCCTGTGGTTATCCTGGGCCTTTGAGTTTGGCCCATTTGGGTGTCCTCCCCACCCAGCCTAGTCCCATATAGTCTAAAGCCAGTATTCTTTCTTGGGTTCCTCCCAGAATCCCATTCCAGGTGCCGACACCCTTCCTGGAACTCTCCCCTCTCAGCACAAGCCTGGTACTCACCTGTGTTTTCCAGTAGTGTCTTGGGCGTGTTGGGCCTGTTAATGATCTCCACCAGATTGTTGAGGACCATCTGCACATAGGGCTGCATCTCTGCCCCTAGGGACCAGTCATTTAGAGCCCTGCATGGCCCACTCCACCCACAGAAGGTCAGCTGGGTATTGCTGACTTCAGCCCATGTCCCCAGTTCCATGCAGACTGGTGTACCACAAAGCCCAAGAGCACAAAGAACCTCCTCGGGATGCTCCCAGTCAAGTCCACAGCCACAACAGACCCACCCAAAGGACTCTCTCAGGTCACTACCCACAGGTGAGGCCCAAGTCACCTAACTGATCCCACTGGGCTTTTCAGGAGACAATTACATGAGAAGGTCCAGCAGGAACAGACCATTTACCCCACCTCATAAATGGTGTTTTAGTTCTTTGATTTCACCTGTCAGGGAAATCAAAATATGTTCTTGTCCCTGGCCAATCAGAGGCATTCCTTTAGGGGGCCTATCTGAATCAAGGTCTGGCCCCCAAGATAGAAACAGAGCAATGAAGAGGCAGTCTGCTACTTTCAGGGCACTCACCCATCTGCATGCAGATCTCTCCAATGGCCCAGGTGGCATTGTTGCAGACAGAGATGAACTCAGGGTTCAGGTTGGTGCCCAGGATAGGCATGAACTCAGCTAACGGAAGAGAAGAGCAGGAAAATAAAAGACTGAGCAGAAAGGCCAATGAGGTCACATTCCCAGAACTGGCTGAGCAGCCCATGAGACAGCATGAATACATCCCAGTCCAGTCATTGGCGTCCCAGGGCATACCTCCATCACTGGACACCAAGACTGGGGCCATAGGATAGGGCAATGGGGGTAGCCTACCGATACAGGGCTTGACGTGGATAAAGCAGGCTTTGGTAAGGTCTCCCAGAAGGGCGAAGGAGCTCTGCCGGACCTCAGGCATGGAATCCTGGAGTTGGGAGAGGTGGCAAAATGACAGGGCTCCCACTCCTTCCATCCAAGCCAGCTGAGGTGGCACAGTCCCTAGAGCACATCCTGACCATAAACACTGGCAGAGGTGCAGGTCTGTCCCTTACCCTGTTAGCCCTCTCCTACTATGGCCTGTTGCCAGGACCTGGCAGTGAAGTTCATTGGTAAGCACTTCCTTAAAATGCTCAAAAACCCTGTTCCATCCCCAGCTCTCAAATCACAAATTAACAGATATATTAAATAGACCCTTTCTTGAGACAGGGTCTGTTGCACAAACCAGGCTGACTACTGGATGTGGCACCAGTGTCCACGTACATGGGGTCATCTTCCTCCATTGCTACCCAACCTTATTTTCGAAACAATTTCTTTCCAAACCTAAGCTCACTAAAACTAAAGTAGACAAGCTGGCCAGAGAACGTCAGGGATCCTTCTGTCTCCATTTTCCCAGATGGAATTACAGGTCCCCTGTGCAGCTGCACTCATTATTTTATCTTTGTGTGTATACTGGGGGAAGAGAGCTGAACAAGTGTCCTTGGAGGCTAACGTGGGACTCCAGATCCCTGAAGAGCTGGAGTTACAGGCACTTGTCATTGTCAGCTACCTGATTTGGGAGGTGGAACCAAACTTAGGTTCTCTGAAAGAGCAGCAAGTACCCTTAACCTAAGCCACCACTTCAGCCCCTGCCCCCATGGGTGATGGAAATCAAACACAGGTTCCTCTTCTTGTCTAACAAGCACTTTACTGACTAAGCCATTTCTCTAGCCCATACATACATATTTTGGAGACATGGTCTCACTACATAGCTCTGGTTAGCCCTGAATGCAGAGACCCATCTACCTCTGCCTCTAAAGTGTTGGGATTAAAGGGGTGCACCATCACTGCCCAATGGTCAAACTTTATTTTTGAGATCAGCCTGCACTACATTTCCTGACAAGAATTTTATTCTATTTCTGTGTGAACAGAGTACGAGTGAGCACCTATACATGGAAGGATGGGCATAAACCAGATGTCATTCCTGAGGAACCACCCAACATTTATTGTTTTTATTTATGTTAGTGCTGGAGGTTGCTAGAGCTTTACACATAGTAGGCTAGAGTTCTACCACCAACTATCCCAAGCCTTCCACTTTGTTTTCTGTGAGAGTTCGTGGAGCTCATCATATTTACACAGTCTTAAAATTTGTATTTATTTAATTTTTGTGTGTATGCATGAGTAGGTACAAGTGAGATGACAGACATGTGGAGGTCAGAGGTCAACTTGCAGGAGTTGGTTCACTCTTTAATTCATGTGGGTCCTGGAGTTCTCTGGCCAGGTTGTCATAAGACGTGGTGGTAGACATCCCTACCTGCTGAGCTATTTCAACAGCATAGAACTGATTATTTTATTTTGGAGACAAGGTTTCACTATGTAGCCCTAACTGGCCTAAAATTCAGAGACCCACAAGCCTCTGATTCCTAAGCACTCGATTTCAAGTAATACCATGTAATACCATGCCTAGTCTTTAAAAGGAAAAAGTGTTTACTTTCATCTTAAGTGGATGATTAGTTTTGCCTGTGCACCATGTGTGCACCTAGTGTCCACAAAGACTAGAAGAGGGTAACATGGTTGTGAGCCACCATATAGGTGCTAGGAACCAACCCCAGGACCTCTGCAAGAGAAACAAGTGTTTTCAACTGTGGAGTCATTTCTCTAGCCCATGACATTTTATTTAAGGGCTCCTTTTCTTTGACGTTCCCTGGGCACAATCAGGATCCTGACCCCGCCCCCCAAGGGTCAACTAAGGCACCTGTTATGTAAGCTGTTATGGCCTATAAAAGTTCCCTTGGCCTTTTAGGTGTGGCCTAAGTAGGGTATCCACTCACCTGCATACATTGGAAGAGCAATGTCATGATGTTACTTCGGGCTACCAGCTGTTCCACATGGCCGCCCAGGCCCTCAGCCAAACCACTAAGCAGGTCCAAGGCAACAATCATGAAGTCCTTGTCAGGGGCCTCGTATTGTTCAGGGTGTTGTGTGTACATCTGGATACAAACGGGGCAGGTGAGAGAGGTAGGCTAGAGCCTGGGCAGTAGAGCAAGTGTGCAGGGGGCCCAGGGTGCTCACCATGGCCTGGGCCAGTGTCTTCTGCACCAGAGTAACACAGCGCTGGTAGACAGGCTCACAGTAGGGCAGGAAGCCACTCTGCAGGGCAGTGGCCACAGACGACAGACACTGGCAGGGAAAAGGGCAAGGGTGAGCTCTGGCCAGATGGAAGGGCTCTGCAGAAGGACCTAAGCCCACTCACCTCCAGCAGGGGGAAAAGGTCCTTGTCTTCATCCTTGAGCTCATTCCACTTCTGGATCAGTGGAGGCATCAGCTTCTGAATATATTCCTGGAGAAGGAGTAGGAAGTTGGGTTTTCTGGATAGGTGTGGCAGTCTAACTCAGTCAATGCTGTCCCTTAAAGGATGACATCCAGGCTCCTGGCCATAGTTTAAAATCTGTAAGCCCCTCTGATGTTTCTCATCTGTCCCTAGTACATCCTTCCCTTCCTCCCACTCCCAGAAACTTGGGTGGAGTCTCCTGTTTCCCACAGCCCATGCAGTCCCAGATCACAGCACTGGCCATGCTGCCTCATTACTGTCCATCTCTCACACTAGACTAGAGGCAGGGTAAGGGTGGGGTTAATTAAAGTGCTCCAGTCTGTCTGTCAAGGTCACGATCATGTCCATGATATGTGACATATATCATAGGGTAAAAAAACAAGACACCAGATGCCAAGGGACACAAGGATAGGACACAGAGGGTCTCTAGGGACTCACCGGCTGATTAAGGTGGTGGCCCACAGAGTCGGCCAGGGTGCCAATGGCATCATAGAGGATGAGCAGGTTCTTATGCTGGTATTTGCCAAAGGCAAAAACGAGAGTGTCTAGGATATAGCTGAGGTAGGGGACCAGTTCCGTGCATGCCTCCTCCTCCAAAGTAGCAAAGGCACTGGTGAATGAAAGAGGAAGGAAAAAGCTTAATGGACTTGGCAGACAGAACTGCACCACAGGCAGCCGGGGAGAATGTTCATGGGATCAGCCAGTACGAATACGACAGAGATCAGAGTCTTGTCAGCAGTCACAGGCTTCATCATTTCCCAGGGTGAAGAGTCACTGGAGGGACAGGGGTCAAGGGTCAAGGCTTACCTGCAGGCTGCCTCTTGCACCCTCTTGTTGCCATCCAGAATACGCTTGAGCAGTTCTGTCATCAGAGGCTTAAGGTGCATGTCCGGTGGCTGGCTGACTACCCAGTGGGCATAGCGGCTCAGTGTCCAGCAGGCAATGGAGCGTACCAGGGCCTTCTTGTCTGACAGGCACTGGATGAGGTGTGGGATCAGCTCAGGTAGATAGGGCACCATTCCCTGCATGCAGCCTGCAGTAAGAGAAGGCTGGGGTTTAGGCATACTAACAAAACATAATAGGTGGGAAAACTGAGGCTTGGTAGTGTTTCAGACCCCATGAAAGATAGGAGTTAGAGGAGACATAGCAGATATACCGGAGCTGAAGGTGTTTCAAATTCTAACTAAGCAGTAGCTCAAATCAATAATGCCAGTACTAAGAACAAGGCAGGAGGCATGCCACAAGACTAGTACATCATGGAGAAAGCACCCCCAATCCTAGTATTCAAAAAAACACAAGACTAATCAAAATGTGCAGGATTATTTAGTGAATTAATCTTCATGGGACAGCAAAGACCCAGATGGACAGTGATTCCCAACTCGGAACCTTCCTCCTTTGTGTTTCTCTTACTCCTTTCTCTTTCAATTTACTTTTGTGTGAGGGGTGTGTTGGTGTGAGGCACCCACAAGGTCAGAAGAGTGTGCCAGTGGCTCAGGGGCTGGAGTTACAAGCAACTGTGAGAGGCCAGGTGGGTGCTAGGAATGAATCTCAGGTCCTCTGGAAGGTCTTAAGCACTCTTAACCATTGAGCCGTCCATCTCTCCAGCCCTCATTCTTTTTTCTCCATGACAGGCTCCAAAGCTACTCAGAAAAACCCTGCCCTACTGGGCGGTGGTGGCACACGCCTTTAATCCCAGCACTTGGGAGGCAGAGGCAGGCAGATCTCTGTGAGTTCGAGGTCAGCCTAGTCTAAAAGAGCTAGTTCCAGGATAGGCTCCAAAGCTACAGAGAAACCCTGTTCCAAAAAACTGAAAAACAAAAAAACCCACAAAAACAAAACAAAGAAACAGAAAAAAACCTTGGGCCTCAAGCACTAGTCTCCCTTCCCCCACTTTTTTGTCCTGACTTTACTGAAACTCGATGTTTAGAACAGCTGGCCTTGAACTCAAGAGATCTGCCTGCCTCTGAGTGGGATTACAGGTGTCTGTCTGACCAGCTTTGAGTGTTGGGATCAACTTCTCTCGATTGCCCTCACTGGTCTACAGAACACAATACACCTAACAAGGTTGTCTCAACATAGTCACAGGTGATACTCCCTGTACTCTGAAAGCTGAGGCAGGACTGCCACATGTTCAAGACTTGCTTGACATGTATAAGAGATCTGCTTCAGTCAGGTGTGATGAAACATACCTGCAATCCCGACACTAGGAAGTCTGAAGCAGGACAATCATAGCATAACAAGACTATCTCAAACAACAAAACATAAGCCAGGTGGTGGTGACCCACACTTTTAACCCCAGCTCTCAGGGAAGCAGAGGGAGACAGATCTCTGAGTTTGAGGCCAACCTGGTCTACAAAGTCTACAGAGTGAGTTTCAGGATAGCCAGAGATACACACAGAGAAACACTGTCTTAAAAAACCAAAAGATAAACAAACAAAATAACCATGCACACATGTTGCACAGTATCTAAGATGTCTTAGTCACCTAGTAAGCAGAAGTCAGGAAACCATTTTTAGATGGACCCTCGAGTCTTTCAAAATCCAGACAAGTCGTACTGATAGACTACATCCCATTACAACCCCAGGTCCCACTCATAGGTATTAAAGGATCTCCAGATTGAAACCTCTTACTGCCTAATGGCTGGAATTTGGGTGACAATTCTGGGTGGTGAGATGGTCACACGTGTGCCAAAAAAATGGCCACAGTCCACACCTTCTGTCTTGTGGAAGGAAAGTCCAGAGCTGGGCCAACTCGCAGGCACACTATGCATTGTTTGGATGTCTCCCCAGCCTGCCCGACTCCCTGTGTAGACCACACTGGCAGTCATGCTCCTCCAGTCTGTGGCCACACCACTGTGCTCGTCTACACTGGGTTAAATTTAAGGGGTCTCCAAAACGAGGCACTTCTAATTCTAGGGGGCAGCCTAGCACACAGCAAGAGTAAGGTTTGAGTCCAGACATAAACTGAACACAAGGAAAGTAGCGTCAGCTTGTGTAGCTCAATTTGCCCGTGTATGAAGCCTAGGCCTGGCCCTGACTACATGGATGAAGTTCCCCTGCACAGACTCTGATGCAAAGGGTACCCCAGTGGTATGGGTATCGAGGAAGAACCAGTGGGCACTACAGCTGCTGCCCAATGCTTGGAGCATCACAATCACTTGCTTGTGAGAACCAGGAAGAGGGCTGCTGTGTTGAGAATTTGCTGGGGATGGGCAGTGGTGGTGGGTGGGATGAGGGTATGTCTTTCAGGTCAAGCAAGGAGAAGACAAATAACAGTGCTCTTTGGAAAGAACGAGGAAGTAGACAGATCTCTGAGCTGGTGGCCAGATTGGTCCACACAGAGAAACCTTGCTCTGAAAACCAATAAATAAATAAAATGTTAAGAATGGAAATGATGAAGAGGCCCAGCCTGTGTTGTGGAGTTGCATTCATCATTAGCATTGACCAGGTCAGCCCAGGTAGATGCCGATCACGTGTTGGGGACTCACCCTCAGCAATGGCACCCAGCACCAGGATCCCTGACTCCTTGACCACCCACTCCGGGTGGAACAGGAGGCCCTTGAGCAGGGGAAGTAAGTGGGGCAGCAGTTCCTCCCGGAAGACGTTAGCAAGGACGTCGAGCGCAGCTGCTGAGCATTTTCCTGAAGGGGGACAATGGGACTCAGGTTGAAAGGCCTGTGGAGTAGGTATTCATTCCTTTTATCTCAGTCCTGGGACCAAATGTCACCGCCAGTTCTTCACAAACTGCTCTGCACCAGCTTCTCACCCTCTCCCTGCAGAGCTGGCCTACTACCTACTCAGATTCCAGTCCGACAAAGCATCGTCATCATCATCATCCTCCGCATCCTCAGAGCCATCAGGCCGCTCAGCCTCGTGGGGCAGTGTCACTGTGCGTGACTTGTGGAAACGGGGCTTGATATCCTGCTCGCTGTCAGGTACTGCCTCGTCCTCCTCCACGTCCCCCTAGGGACCAGCCCAGGAAGATTTCTCAGCACTGGCTGGAGACTCCAACCCAACACCCATGCTCTTGGCCACCCACAGTCAACTGTGGCCACTCCCAGCTGACCTTAAGTAGGATGATGTCAATTTCAGAGTACTTCATCCCATTCACGAGGATAGGGATCAACCTGCAGGGAGAGAGACTGTGGGTAAGAATGCCAGGGCCAGGCAGTGGTAGCACACGCCTTTAATTCTAGCACTTGGGAGGCAGAGGCAGGTGAATCTCTGTGAGCTTGAGGCCAGCTTGGTCTACAAGAGTTAGTTCCAGGACAGGCTCCAAAGCTACAGTGAAACCCTGTCTCGAAAAACTAAAAAGAATGCAGGGACTCTGGCCGAGTTGCCCATCCTGCAGAGGAAGCAGAGGGATGGGTGGAGGGCTGAGCAGGGGACAGACTTTGTTCAGCACACCCCATGCCTGTGTCCTATTTGTTCATTCCCCTTCAGGGAATTAACAACATATTTTCAGTCACCATCATGAAGAGACATAATTTCCCCCCTCTCCTTTTGAAACAGGGTCTATGTAGCCACTGGGACTAGAGAGCGCTCAGTTGCTAAGATCATCAGCTCTCCTAACTCTAGCCCCAGGGAATCAAACATTCTGGCTTCCATGAGCATCACACACATAGATGCACAGACAAACATGCAGGCAGAACACCAATACGCATTAAAGGACATCATGAACTTTTTGCCTCAACGCCAAACACTGAGATTACAAGTGTTTACAGCCACATGCAGCTGCTCCATCTTAGTGGCAAGTACCACCAAACAGCCCTTGACCCAAACACAATGAATGCCAGAATCCTGAAAATCTTGAAAATGCTGTACCCCAGCACTACACAAAGCACAAACATCTGACCCAATATCTGGGCACTGCAGAGACGAAGCTGCTGGGCCCATGGCAGGAACAAGCAAGGAAAATAGCTACACACTCTGGAGCACAATAACCTTAGGCATAAAGACAGATCCAGCTGTCCTGCCCCTCTCTGCTGAAAGTCCTCTTGTCACTCCAGCCACAACACCTACTTGTTATCAATAATTTCATAGGCAAGTGATCCAGACTGACCAAAAAAAAAAAAAGGTTCAAAACAGCCATGGTTCCACATGCCTCTACCACTAGGACTTCAGAGTCTGAGGGAGTTAGAACTCAAGTCCCATGCCCACTTGTCTCAAAACCCCAAAAAGGTAATTAAGCTCCTCTGTTACTTAAATATCACTCAAGTCTCTGAACTCCTAAATTGAAGAACGCCAGAGCTTGCCAAGCGGTGTGGCACACACCTTTAATTCCAGCACAAGGCAGGCAGATCTCTAAGTTTGAGGCCAGCCTGGTCTACAGAACAAGTTCCAGGACACATACACAGAGAACACTGTCTCCAAAAACAACAACACACAAAAATAACAGCACCACAGCATTACGTATGCAGGAAGGTCATGCCAGAAAGGGAAACCAGGACAGCAGAAGTGGACACCTTTCTCATCCTGAGCACCTGGGTGGGTCTGGCCAGGCTGAGGCCTTGATTTCCTGGAGAATTGTCTTCTCATCTTTTTGCCTACTAGCTTTGTTGTTTTTTGTTTTGGTTTGGTTTTGGTTTTGGTTTTTTCTGTTTTGTTTTGTTTGAGGGAAGGTCTCATTATGTAACCCAGAACTGGTCTAAAACTTATTATGTAGCCCTATCCAGCCTCAAAAATTTGTGCTAATATCCTACCTTAGCCTCCCAAATGATGGGTATGAGCTGGTGGTTTCTGTTACTTAATTTTTTAAGCCATTTAAGTTACAGTCTCAAAAAAAAAAAATCAATATACACAAGATTCAAAGTAAACTGACAGGCAGTAGCAGCGCACACCTTTAATCCCAGAACTCAGGAGGCAGAGGCAAGCAGATCCCGGTGAGTTTGAGGCCAGCCCGGTCTACAAGAGCTAGTTCCAGGACAGGCTCCAAAGCTACAGAGAAACCCAGTCTCGAAAAATCAAAACTCAAAAACAAACAAAGTAAACTGACACCGACCGCGTAAACTACGGTAAGCAGAAGCAGTTAGGGGAGGTTAGGGGAGCAGTTAGGGGAGGGCTGCAGTTGCTGGCATGGGGCTAGAGCACTCACTGGACCAGATGGGAGGCCAGGACTTCCTTGCAGATGGGCTGCTCGGCCAGCGTCAGCCAAAACTCACAGGCCTCCAGGGCCACGTTCTCATCATGGTCTTGGGTCCTCTGCAGCATGTACTGGGGCAATAGGGAGAGGCTGAGACCCAGCCCGACTGCGGGGCGTCCCCGACTCCTCCAGCCGCCCACCCACCCTGTGGCAGCCATGCGTACCTGAATGATGCTGTGCATGTGAGGGATGAGCCTGTCAATCCGCACTTCCAGAAGCATCACCAGGGCACGGCACACATTCTTCCTCACCTCAGGGTCGTCATCCACAGCCAAGGCAAACAGGTGCTGTGAGAAAGAACAAGGTCAGCTGCCAGAGGGCCCTCAGCCTCTCCCTATCCACCCCAGTCTAGTGACCCACCTCGATGAAGGTGTCGATGTTGTCCATTAATGCCTGGGCCCGATCCATGATGAACTGGTTCACACAGGCAATAGCATGGGACCTGGTAGTCAGTAAAGGCACGAATCACTTCTAAACTACACCTGTCTGCCAACTCTAAGACCCCTTTGCCCTGGGGAACTTCACATACCGGATCTTGGGGCTGCAGTGCTTGAAAAACTGCAGGAACTTAGGGATCATAATATTCAGGGGCCTGTTAAGAGCATCACTATCCAAAAGCTCAGAGGAGTCTTCACAGATCTTCTGCAGGGCTCCAAAGGCTCCCTAGGCAGAGAGGCAGAGATGGCTGTGGGTCCTACTCCAAGCTCCAGCCCCTGGTTGGGCCAGGCCATGGCCTGCTTGTAGCCTACCTCACAGGTATTATAATCCTCTGAGTTGAGCAGGTTACACAGCTGGGGCAGCAGCTCGGGCCACATCTGCAGCTCACCCTTGGAAGCGATGGTGGTGATGAGAATGCCTGGGGCAGCCAGGGAAAGGAGGCTGCTCAGGCTGGGCAAGGGCCGAGCGGTCCCCCCCAACCTCCCCACCAAGGAACAGGCTCACTAGCTCCCTTCTCTCCCATGCAAGTCCTGCATAGCAGCCTGATCCTTTAGGGTACCCCATGAATACCAAGTAAGCACTCTACTGCAGAGTGGCAGCCCTTCAGGCAGTGCTTGATGATTCAGCACACATCCTCTGAGCCAGCTCTGTTCTAGGTTGGAGGATCTTCCCAAAACTACCACTCTTAGAAATGGAGGGAAGGTGTGAGGTGAAGGTACATAAGCCAAAGATCTAGGTGGCCACAAGCCAAGGGCTGAGAAGAGTGCAAACTTGTTTTTCAATTATTTTTATTTCATAGTTCTGAGGACTGAACCCAGGGCCCTGTGAACATTGTGCAAGCATTTTGTTGTTGAATTAAATACTCAACCCTACTTTTTTAATTTTTTATTTTAACTTTTTGAGTTAAGGTTACCAGTTGCCAAGGCAAGACCTGAAATTGCAAATCCCCTTGCCTCCACTTGAGTAGCTGGTTACAGGCCTGTGTCAACAGGTGCAGCTAGAGAGTAGCCATTTTAAAATGGTGGTCAGGTGACATCTTGACATATATGCAAAGACCTGAAGGAAGTTAAAACAGATGAACAGGAGGCAGCCTCCAGTCACCTGAGGCAAAGGTGTCTTGGCTAGAGTATGGCAGGCCTGGTGTAGTAACAGAAGAAAGACCAAGGTGAAGAAAGAGAGAATGTGGGCAGGAAGATGGTGGGACCAAACAGTCAAGTCATGAAAGCTCTTTTATCTGAAGAAAGGGCTCTGCTGACTAGTAGAAATCCACGCATGGGGACTGTGGAGATGGCTCAGTGGGGCAAAAGTGCTTGCCGGGCAAGCATAAAGGACCTGAGTTCAGTTCTCAGCAGCCAGGTAAAAAGCCAGGAGTGGTGACACACCTGTAATCCCAAATGCAGTAATCAGTGGAGACAGAGGGTCTACCAGCCTAGTTCCAGATTCCAGAGTGAAAAAAACAAGTATCTGATGTCCTCTGGCCCCTCCTGTCCACATGCTTGTGAGCATGTACGCACACACAGACCTGTTAATGCTCACATTACAATAAACTGATTTAGAATAATGAAATTCACGGGTACTAAGCAAATGGCTTCATCAGAGGTCTGAGGGCAATGGACCCACCAGTGGATACAGTGGCCAACGCACACACCACTCATCAACACAAGATGGCAGTGTTTCACAAGGGCAGAAATTGCCACTGCCAACTCTCAAGGATGCCAACCCCTAAAATTGAAAGGTCTCTCTGAAGTAATTGGATAGACTATGAGGATGCCACCCCATAATGGAACAGCCCCATCCACTGTGTTGGCCACACCCTAAAGCCTCTCTTGTTCCACATGGATCCCAGCCTTCAATGGAAGCAGTAAGAGTACCAGCGCTGGTCAGGTGCTACAGTGGAGAACTGTAATGCTAGCTCCTGGGAGGCTGAGGCAAGGAGACGCCAAGTTTGAAACCTCAAGCTGAGTAGAAACCCTGTTTCAAAAAAAGCACCAGAACCCTAAAGCTCTTCCAAGTACAGCTATT
Source organism: Myodes glareolus (assembly GCF_982192425.1). Classification (NCBI taxonomy): domain Eukaryota; kingdom Metazoa; phylum Chordata; class Mammalia; order Rodentia; family Cricetidae; genus Myodes; species Myodes glareolus. The sequence continues at coordinate 13,708,600 of NC_142047.1, read as the reverse complement.
CCGTGGGGGATCAGTTCCAGGTCGTCAGATGCCAAAATCTAGTGCATTACAGGAACTGGCACAGTACTAACATAGAACTTAAGCACATCCCCCTGTAGAACAGGCATATTCCATCAACTGAGTTAAGTCCCAACCTCTCACTGACTTTAGATTACCTCTACGTGACTTAAATTCCTGTAACAATGTCAATAGTACATAGTTATATAAATACATTGTAGGGCCAGAGAGAGAGAGAGAGAGCTGAGCACATAAAGGTGCTTGCCACCAAGCCTGACAACCTGACTTGGAGATCCCTGGGCCCCATATGGTAAGAGAAAGCAACTCTCCAAAGCTGTCCTCAGACCTTCACACATGAGTAGTGGCAGTGGCACTATACACCCCACTCCAACCTCCACACAAAGAAGGAAGGAAGAAAGGAAGGAAGGAAGGAAGGAAGGAAGGAAGGAAGGAAGGAAGGAAGGAAGGAAGGAAGGGCTGTATTGCTAAAGAAAAAATAACAAGAAACAAAATCTTGACAAGTATAGACTTTGCAGGTCTGGAACTCTCTATGCAGATCAGGCTTGCCGCAAACTCAGAGACCCATCTGCTACTACCTCCCAAGTGCTGAAATTAAAGGCATGGGCCACCATACCTAGCCATTTTATTTATTTATTTTGTTTGTTTGCTTCCTTCTTTTGAGACAGGATCTCACCTTCCAGCTGGCCTAAAACTCCCAGTAAGTGCTGAAACTGCAGGCGTGTGCTACCATGCCCAGCCTTTATTTTTTTAAGGCTTCCTTACCTGAGATATAAATAAATAGCTGTCTTTTCCTTAAAACAGTCTATAGGAAGTCAACAAGCTGGCTTAGTAGTTAAAGGCACATGCTACCACCCTGACAACGTAAGTTCACATAACCGAAAAACATCCTCCAAAGTTGTCCTCTCATCACCAGGCACATCACACAACAAGTAAGAAAGAAGACAGATTTCAAAAAGATAATAGCAGAAAGAAAGGAAGAAAGAAAGAAAGAAAGAAAGGAAGGAAGGAAGAAAGAAGAAAAAATTGGAAGCCAGGAAAACAACTCGGCAGGTAAAAAAAACGCCCACTATCCAAGTCTGATGACCCAGACTTGATCCCCAGAACCCACATGACCTGGATGCAGTGGTACGCATCTGTAATCCCATCATTTCTACTCTGAGACGGGAGGAGATGGAAGAAAGGACAGGAAGCTACTGGGCCAATACAGCCTCCAATACACTGTGCAGCAAAAACGAGATCATCTCAATAAGGTGGAAGGGGAAAGTGACTCTCCAGTGTTCTCTGACCTCCAGATTCAAGAATGGCGAATGTGTGTCCTCACTCACACAAAATAACTAAAAACTTTAAAACACTGCTAAGAAATCACCTATTGATCTTCTTAGTGAAAAGCCTTAAGGGAAAAAAAATGGCCTAAGTAAATCTTAGTCCTCCTGTTCCAATATCCTCAGGTATTTCTTCCTGGATTCAGCAAGGTGCCTCCATTAACTAATTCCCACAGTGCACGAGTCATGTGAGGGGTGCTACTACTGACTGTGTGGACAGAGAAGCAAGCATTGCGACTGCTGCGTCTTAGGCACATACTTTGAGACTAAGTCACAAAACCGTAGACACCGAGTTACTGAGGCACTCAGGAGAATGAAGACTAGAAAGTTTGAGGCCAGCTTGGACTACCTTGTCTCAAAAAGTAAAAAAGGAGAAAAAAAAAAAAAAAGACTGACCTGCACTGCCTGGCTTGTTCCCAAGCTGTTACTTGCCAGGCAAGTCTCTTTAGCATCTCTGTGCCTCAGTTTCCTCTCCAGTCAGATGGCAGTAGTAACAGTGCTATCGCAGAGGGTGCTGAAGTATTCAGTTAGCAACACCCTGAACACACTGAATAGCTTCTTGTCCCAGAGCAAGCCCTTAGTGTATCCTTGATGACGACCCCCAAAGCCCCCTCACCAATGGTGGCTCGGATGAGAGAGGAGGCATCGCCAATGTTGTTGAGACACTCTTGTTTGATGAAGTCAGCCACAGGAGGCGGGAAGCTCTGGTAATGCGCCTTCACATTATTCTTGAGGATGAGGCCACTGAGAGAGCGGGTTGGCTCATCTGTGGGAAAGTGCTAAGGTCAGAAGGCTGTGGAAGTGAGTAGAAGCAAGACACGCATGGCATGGAGAGACAGAGAACATACCTTCTGATTTGAGTCTGGTCAGAACGAAGATCAGATAGTTGTTGAAGTCGGGAAACTGGTTGAGTTGTTTAAGTTTCTGCCAAGCTGTTAAGGGACTTGGAAAGCTACTTGTATTGAGGCACCCCTGTGATCCCACACTAAGGAAGCTGAGGAAGGTCTTGAATTCCAGGCCAGCCTGGACCATAGCCCAAGATCTTGACTCAAAATAAAAAAATTAAAAAAAATAAAAATAAAAACAACTAACAAACAAACAAAAAAAGAACTTGAGAGACAGGAACCTTTCCTTGGCAATATTCCCTCAGTGCTATATAGTTCAGAATGTGAGTGACCAATGCAACTAGGCAGCCAATTAGGCAGCCAACTCCTGGGATGACACCATCGCTACAGCACTAAAGGACCTTTTCAGGAGACCAAATTCACACATGGATTAGACACATGTCTGAGCTTTCCTGACCACCCTCATGTCCTTACCAGAGCAGGAGTGAGTTCAAAAAGACTACTCCTCTTGAACTGAGAGCTGCTACTCATTTCTGACTTCGGCACTCCACTGATCTGTTTCTCTCAATCAGAATGGAAGGCTACCTGGGTGTGGGGCATGCCTATAATCCTAGCACTAGGGCTGAGACAGGAAGATCACCCTAAGTTGAAGGCCAACCTGAGCTACATATTCAGTTCTTATTCTGTTATATAGAGAGACACTGACTCAGAAAAGTAGTCCAGGGATAGATCTCAATAGCAAAGCACACGCCTTGCACATGGGAGGCTATTCAGTTTCTAGCCTTGGGAGAGAATGATTGGGAATCCAGGGAGCAAGACTCAGGGATGCAGCTAAGACAAAGCAAGTGGCCAGCATGCCCCAGGCCCTTATGTTCCAGCCTCAACACTGCAGAAAAAGATGGGGGACTTGCCCCATTTTCAAGTGAAACTTGATACCGTTCGTTCACAGGTCTACATAAGACCAGACTGCCCTCAAACTCTGAGACTCGCTTGCCTCTGCTCCTGAACACTGTGATTAAAGGTGCATGCCCCCATGACCATTTCATTTAACTCTGAACTCATTGTTCTAATCTTCTTCTCTGATGCTGCAATAAAACACTGACCAAGAGCCAAGGCAGGGAGTAAAGGGTTTGTTTTAGTTCATCATGGAGAGAGAAGTCCCAAAGCAGAAACCATTGTGCAAAGTTGCTTACTGGCTCCTTCCCAAACTCACGATCCTTTCTTATACAGCCCAGGTCCACAAGCGCTGGGCTAGACCAGCAGGTCCGCCTGCATCAATCAAGAAAGTGCCCCACATCCATTCCCACAGACCCTTCTGATAGTTAATTCTTCAATCGAAGATCCCCCTTCATAAGGTGTATCAAATTGACAACAAAACTAACCAAGATACTTATATAGTTAAACAAGCAGCAAACAAAAAGTTTTCAACCACACTCATGTTGCAACTCCAGCGTCCCTCCCCATCTAGCCTCATTCTGACAAGGCAAATTGGACTAAATCTGAAATGGCTGGGCTTCTCACCCTGGTTCCTAGCTGAAGCTTAGACAAGGCATTTTTCCTTTCTAAGCCTCCAGGTCCCCATCTATAAAACGAGAGTTAACAGCATCATTTTTAACAGGATTAAGTGCTCAGTGAACTGACTAGGCATTCCCAGCATTTTATGCACCTCTGGAAATGGAACCCAGGGATCTAAGCCTTTAATTCTCATTCTCACATCATGTTCTTTCTTGCAGTCGAGTCTGAGGATCAAGAAGTGGTCCCTCCCTCTCTAGCTACACGAGGTGCAGACATCAGCCCTGTTCCATCAGCCCCGGAAGGAAAGAAGGATACATCCTGCACAATGCGCTGAGTAGCTGTGTTGGGCGACTGCGAGTCTTTGAGAAGCTGCAAGACCTGCTGCAGGCCCTGCTCGTCTGGCTGCCAGTCCATGGCGCAAGGCGAACTGCAGGGGTAGGGGCCTGGGTCAGCGCTGGGTCGCTGGGGTTCTGTGTGAGACCCAACTTGAGTCCCCAAGGCAGAGGCCGCTGCATGCAGACGCAAGCGCTCTCCGCGGAGAAGCAGAGGCCTCGGTTCCGCGCCTGTCCAAGTGCGGGGTCCCCGCCAGCTAAGCCATCCTCGGCCACGCACTCGCGGGCTCGAGAGTGCGAGTGGGGATAATATAAAAGCGGGCCATCAGGGCCGGTGGCGGGGGCGCGTCGGATCCACAGCGAGCCTAACGTGGAACCCTCTTCCCATGGCGCCGCCGCCGCCGCCCCCGGTTATGGGCCCTACGGCTTCCGCCTCACTCGAGTGCGAGGGCCCTGCCCCAGCGGTCTTCCAGGTAAAGGTTCAGTCCACGAGGATTCCTTCCCCCAAAATCCAACCTTCAAGCTCCGCTAGATCCCAGCCGCCTCCTAGGTTCCAGAGGTCCTCTAGGTCCCTAAGCGCCTAGATCCTTCTCATTCCTGTTACCTCCCCTAAACCGGCCCTACAAGCTCCGCAAACGTACATGGCCCCCCATTTTTTGTCTAGACGCGACCCAGTGACTCCCCTTAACCAGAATACCAGCAGTGCCCGACAGGTCTCTGAACGAGAGCCAGTCAAAACCACGCAACCCGTCCCAAGCCCCCAGAACCTGTGCACGCTGCCTGCCCCAATCAGGTCTGGCCAAGCCTCTCTAGCTCTCACCCTCCGCCCCAGTCAGCAGTAATTCCTGCTGACGGATCTCTGGCAGCTCCCCCAGTCAAGTTCCCTTAAGCACCCCCTCCCCGACCACTTCGTGTCGGAGACCCCATCCGTCCGATCCCTAAGCTTCCCCTAAAGAGTCCCGCACAAACACTCGCCCGGAGCTCTACTCTCAACGGATCCCCATCACCGCTTCACAGTCAGACCCAGCAAAGCCCTCTGGGTTTAAGTCTGACGCCCCTCCCTATTAGGACCTAACAAGTCCCCCCACCCCCCAACTTTCAAGGCTGTCTCTCCCAATCAGACCCAACCAAACCCCGCCGAAACAGATCCCCACACACACCCGATCCTCGAGACGTCCCCCGACGATTTCCCCCAATCAGGGCCCCTCCAGCCCGACCCCAGTCGCCCCACTGGCCCGCATCTCGTGGCACCCAAACCTGCCCGGGCGCCGAGGCCCCACCCCCTGAGATCGGCTCAGCTCCCCCTCCCCCGCCCGGCCCGTTCTGCCGGCCTCGCGAGCTGGCCCAACCCGGTTCCCCGCCTCTCAGCCGGGCGCGACCCCGACGACTGGGCGGCGCGCGGCGCAGGCCCAGAACCCACAAAGGTTCGAGGAGAGCTGAAGCCAAGGGGCCCCGGTCGAGCGAGGCCCACCTACCAGGCCCCGGGAGGCAGCGGCGGCGCCTAAGTGCTGCAGCTTCTCCAGAGGCTCGCGCGGAAGGAGGGAGCCAAAGGCTGGGAATAAAAAATAAAATAAAATAAACGCGGCCGAAATGAATAGCTTCGGCTTCCGTAGGCCGTTCAAACTGACTTGGCCAAGCCAATCGGAAGGCGCAGCTCTCACACGTGATCTGGAAGAGCAAGCTCGGCCATGTTCGGTCACGTGACGGAATAAGTACCGCCCCCCCCCCCTAAGCCTCTCTAGCCGTCTGGTCCTCCCAGCATCTCGTCTCCTTTTTCTCACTGCCGCTTTCTTCTTCCTTTCTTTTTAAATGTGTATTGGTGTTTTACCTGAACCATGTGCGTGCAGTACCGTGGGGACCAGAAGGCATTGGGCTCCTCCCTGGAACGGGAGTTACAGATATTTGTGAGCCGCCATATGGATATTGAAATCAAACCTGGGTCCTCTGCAAGAGTAGCCAGTACTCTTAACCATTGGACTTTCCCTCCAGACCTCCTGACTGCATCTTGTTGCTGGAGCTTGAAATTTGCAAGTGCATGGGTGCTCCGGGTATGTAATGGACCTAGGAATCCCTCAGCCACAACTAACTTCGCTCTTACTACATTCAAGAATTAAACTGTTCTCAGTCCGTGTGGCGACCCATAAAACTGTAATCTCAGGATTTGGGGGAGGAGGAGGGCGGAAATAGGAAGTAAGGCAACAACAGTATATCCACTGGTACCGGGAAAGCCTGGGCTACATCATGAAACCCTTTCATCAAAAAACAAAGTCTTGAAAAAATAAACATTGAAATGGCTGTTTCTCTTTCTCCCCTAAGCAACATCTGACCCACATGTGAATAAAAAGCAGGACACACAGTTTGGGGTTGATTTTATACCTGAGACACAAGCAATTCTCTGATCTTTGTTATTGTTCAATACTTTTACATGGAACTGAAAATACTACAGGCTATTTAACTTTTTGAATTTTATGCACGTGGAGGTTTTGTCTGCATGTGTGTCTGGTGGCAGTAAAAGTCAAAAGAGTTGAATCTTCTGGAACTAGAGCTACCAGATACTTAGTTAGGAGCAGCGATAGCACTTGAACCATGGTCCTATGGAAGAGTAAACATTCTCTTAACCGCTGGGTCAACTCTCCAGCACCTGGCTGGAGACTTTTTAAATAAAATGGTCTAGTAAATTCGAACACAAGACCTAATCCCTTTCCCTACCTGAAGATAAAAGTGAGATGAGAACCCTTGCCCAGAGAATTTAGGCAAGGGCAGGATCATCAGTGCTTCTGCCAACAGAATCCATTAGAGTAGTTTTTCAACAGCAGAACATAGTACTCTAGAATTGGAGGCCCCGGTGGTTCCTCTAACTTCCCCTCCTAGCCCTGTCGCCGATTAAAGCGCTTGTTCTCCTGCGACTAGCCTCCTCCATTTCAGGGAATTGTGTATACTTTGTTACATTAGAGATAATCCAAGATAAATTTAGCTGACAGATCGTAAATTAGTCTTTGAAATTTTGGCTTTTAGCACAGCTCGAAACTGCCCTTCGTTGTCTTCGCACAAAGCCTAAACCAATATTTACTAAAACAAGCAGGACTCTAATCTCAAAGGACAACCGAGCTCTGTCCTTTTCATTGACCTTCAGGTGAGGGACAGGTCTAGGTATGCCTCAACTGGAAAAGAGAAACAATTTAGCACAATCAGTCCCGACAGTGTTCACTAATGAAAAGCAAGAATTGGAGCCTCTTTTACTAGGCTCGGGTGAGAGAATTAATGGAAAACTCCCACTATAAACAGAAACCCTCCTTAAAAGACACGTGCAGCAATCCGCATACACATGCGCAGAGCTTCCTCTCATCCCGCCACTACTTATACACATCCGTGACCCTTGAAACTACAAGTCCCAAGGTGCCTTGCGTTCAGGACGCCAAACACGGTTTACTCGCGGTGCCGGGCTGCTCCCTCACAGTTCTGAGTTGGAAGGCCCCATCCCGGATTAGTTTTTGGAAATTTTTTTTCATCATTTTTTTTTTTGAGTGGGGGGTGAAATGTTTGATCAAACATGGGCATTGACTCCAGGTAGAGGCCATGTGGAGCAAGTATGGAATGGAGATTAATACTTTTTAAAAATGTGTTTGTGTTCAAATGGCTTGTTTGATAACTTGCACAGCTGGTTTTCACTACATGGGTCCTAGGGACTGAACTCAGGTCTTCAGGATGCTCCTTAATCCATCATGCCATCTCACTGGCCCCTTTTAAAATCTCTTTTCCCGAGGCAGGGCCTATCTGTGTTGCCCAAGCTGGCCTCCAACTTGCAGTCTTCTTGCCTTAGCCTCCTGAGCGACCACTACACTGGCGTAGTAGCAGTCTCTTCCCTTTTTCCACAAGAGATTTTGAATCACAAGTTTCCTGGCCTGCTTTTTGCTGTTTTTGATACGGTGTACTTTTTATTGCTCAGGTTGGTCTTAAAACCATCCACCCACCTCAGTCTCCTGGATAACTACAGTTGAGCACCACTATACTGGGTTCTCCCATTTTTATTATTTATTCCCGGTCATGGGGTTTCCAAACAGTATTTTCCTATACAATTCTCAGAGTGGCCTAAGGCACCCAATATTTACTTGAGTTCAACTAAAAGCATTCAACTTGTGTCCAACTTTGAATCTGATGGGAGAACATAAACACTTTTGGTATTTAGAATGTGTAGTTACTCATGTCTCTGGAGTGGTCTCCTAACATAGATGAGACCTTGGGTTCCATAGCAGTCATTCAAAAACTGTGTTCTAGGAGAGGTTGGAAAGAAAGATGGCTCAACAGATTAAGGTACTTGCCACCACACTAGACAACCTGAGTTCCATCCGACATGGTAGAGAGAGAACTGACTAAAGGAAGTCCACTGACTTCCACGGGTGCCATAGAAGAAATATGCACACACACACACACACACACACACACAAACACACACACAAGTACAGTTTAAAAACAAATGTAACAAGGGCTTGAAAGATGCCTCATGTAGTGCTCTTGCAGAGGACCCAAGTTCAGTCCCCAGGACTTACAATCAGGCAACAAGGAAGCACCTGCAACAACAGTTCCAGAGGAACCAAATCCCTCTACAATAGCAGCAAATACTCACAACCAGTATGCCATCTCTCCAGCTTCAGTCTAATTTTTAAACAAGGCCTCCAAGATGTAGGTCAATGTTAGTGTGCCTGCCAGCATGCCCCAAAAAATAGGTTCGATCAGAACTGTAGAATACAGCCTGTAAACATAAGCTAACTTCTCTCAGAGAACCAATGAAGGCAGTTATATATAACTGGCAGATATATATAGATATAGATATAGATCTATATCTATATCTATATATATCTTCATTTGTTTTTTGTAGTGATGAGGATCTTAAATGTCAGGCAAACGCCTTGCATCACTAAGATACACCCCAGTCCTGGCTCTTTACAACTAGAATTTAAAGATGCTTCCCTATCTTTAAAAATAAGACAAAAGAAAGTCAGGTGTGGGGCTGGGTTGCAGTGGCACACACCTTGATCCCACCACTCAGGAGGCAGAGACAAGGGATCTCTGTGAGTTCAAGGCGAGCCTGGTCTAGAGCAAGTTCCAGGACAGCACAAGACCACACACAGAAACCTTGTCTCAAGCCCCCCACACACACACCATAAAGTCATGTGTTTGTACATACCTTTAATCTCGGCTCTTGGGAGGCAGAGTCTGGTGGATCTGTGTTGAAGGCCTTTCTGGTTTACATAGTGAGTTCCAGGACAGTCAGGGTTACAAAAAGAAAATCTATCTCAAATGACCAAAAACAAATGAGCCATGGAAAAGCGGAGTGATGGGAGTAGTGAAATGGCCCAGGGGTTAAGGGCACTAAATGCTCTTCCATAATACCAGAGTTCAGTTCCTAGCACCCTTGACAGGTGGTTGACAACTGGCTCTAACTCCATCTCCCGGGGATTTAACACATCTGTACACATATGGCAGGTATAGACATACAAATGAAAAAAATCAATTTTAAAAAAGATAAATGATCTATAGAAACAGCTAACAGGCACAAAAAGCAGAAGAGGGCTGTGACTCATCCAAACTTGTACCTGAATTTCCTTTTACTCCTCCAAGGTCGCATATCTGGCTAGACTGTGATGAGGAGGGCCTGGATTTCAACTCGCCCTGCTTATTGACACACTCCAGAATAGAGGCCAAGCTGCTCCAGTGGTAACCTACTTGTGTCTGTGTGTGTTTATGATCCACTGTTGCTGGCTTCCAAGGAGACAGCCACAGTTTCCTCCCCTATCATTAACCCACCCAACCCCTCTTTTGAAGACCTATGACCCCTAGATCTTTATACCTGCTGTTACCTCTGCCTGGAGAACTTGAGGACCTTCCAGACTGACCTGCCATCTTTGAAATCTAGAGCAAATGTTATCAAACTGTCAACCCTGACCAACTTTGCATTTTATATGTGGTTTTGGGGAGACTCCACATGAGACAAGGGATACCCTAAATTCCTGATCCACCTGCCTCCACCTCCCAAGCACTGAGATCAAAGGCATGAGTCACCATGCCCAGTACCTACCTCATATTTGTTAGCTGAGTGAATGAACACAGTGCCTTCAGATTGCTTTAACAGAAAGGCCAGGGACACCCCTCTACATTCCTGGACCACAGCTATCTGTGCTTCCTCAGTAACCACCAGAGATTGCTACTGTAAAACCTGTCCTTATAGTGTCTTGAGATCCCTACTGAGACACTTCCTCTTCTCACCTCCTTCCCTCCAGACTTTGATCAGATGTCACCTAAAGAGGCTGTTAAAAAGTATTGCTGCTCTCCTACAGAACCCAGGTTGAGTTCTTAGCAACTACATGGCAGCTCATAAATACCCAGCTTTAACTCTGGTTCCAGGGAATCTGCTGCTCTCTTCTGGCCTCCACAGGTACCAGGTATGCATGTGGTACACTGACATACATGCAAGCAAAAAATGAACACATAAAAATAATTTTTTTAAAAAAGAAACATATGGCCAGGCAGTGGTGGCACACTCCTTTAATTCCAGCACTCAGGAGGAAGAGACAGGCAGACCTCTGAGTTCAAGGTCAGCCTGGTCTACAGAGAGAGTTCCAGGACAGGCTCCAAACTACACAGAGAAACCCTGTCTCGAAAAACAAAAAACAACAGCAACCGAAAAAGTGACATGTGGGTTGGAGAGATATATAAGCCATTAAAGGCTATGCTCACAACCAAAAATATAAAAAGTTGCCTAAAACAGACATCCCTTCCTGCAACAAGCCTCTGTTCTATCCTTGTTAGTAGTCACCACCCAAAAAGCCATCCCTTTTCTTCCCATCTGTCTCCTGTAACAACAGAGGAAATGTAGGCTGTTTAAAGCTCTGGTCCCTAGAATCCAGAACAGCCTTGGCATATACCAAGTGCTTAGTCAGTATCTGGGGAATAAATAAAATAGCAGCTCTGTATTAACCAAAACGTAAGGTTAGTGCACTGCACAAATGTGGAGTGCTGGAGACTGAATACACCTTACGTGCACTGAGCAAGCACACTCACACTTAAGTACACCCTAACTCATAGCTAAACTGAGACTGTGAGGAGACTTGGAAGGTAGTACAAATCCATACCATGCTGCCTGCCAAGGCAGGAGACAAACCCTGTACACATAAGACTCTATCTCGAAACAAAAACAAGACAGGCCTTTAAGTGTCAGTTACTAAAAAAGGAAGAAAGATGTCCCGAGTCTAAGACGGGCAGCATGTGCCCCTGCCTACAGAACCTTCCCCTCTGTCCTTCACAAAGGCTCCACCCCAGCACTGGTAGACGTGGTAGCCACTAGTGGGCAAAGTCTTAGCTTGGAGATCGCAAAGATGACAAACCGAGCACACAATTCCAGCACTAAATCAGGTTCTTTACTTCTCAGAAGTGACTGCTAAAAGGAGAGACAGCGAGAAGAGACAGACAGAGCCAGAGAAAGCAAGGTGGTGGGAAGAAAGGGGACAGTAAACCACTGGTCTAGTAAGTCTCAGGAGGCAAGTGCTCAAGGTAAAAAAAGAGTCCTGGAGAATGGTCTGCGGCCACGGGAAGCGCCTTGGTTTCCTTCTGTGTATCAGTCCTCCAGGAAGGCTGCTGCCATTACCGCATTAAATAGTTATGTACATCGCAGAGAGTCCCAGGCAGTGAGCACCCAGGAAGGGGTCATTTCACCAGGGGCCGAGTTTTATCATCATCACCGCACTGGTGGGCTTTGTACTTTTTCACTTCTGCCATGTACTTGGCCCATGCGTCACCTTTACTTGTTAATACCTGTGGGGTCGGAAGAGGGGAGGACCAGTTGGAAGACAGATGACGAAGCAGCTGGGACAAGAGTCAGGAACACAATGAGACAGCTAACCCATTCCTAATGTCCCCCTAAATGTCCTAGGTTTGAGGCGAAAATAAGCAGAAGCAGGTTATCTGGGGGACCTCCCACCCTACCAGACCCACCCACCCAAAGTCTGAATCTGGAAAGACAAGACAGTTAGGGTGGCACCCCTAGCAAGCCCACTCACCTCATCCTCCGTCTTCTGCTTCTTGGCTACTATTCCCGTCTTGAGGGCTAGTTTGTTTCCGCCTCTGCGCTTGCCCACCTGGGTGAAGGGACAGAAGACTGCAAGGGTTACAGGAGCCGGGCCCGCCCTTGGCGGTGCTGAGGCCCACTACACCTTCCTAGCGACGCCTCGCCCAGCTCCTCCAGCCGGCCGACCTGCGCAGCAATCAGAGAGGAGCACACTCGACTCAGCACCTGCCCTGGGCTGCCATGCCCAGGCAGTCCTGGGCCCCAGGCTACCCTCCCAGGGGGCAGAGGAGTGCTCACCTTGCTGGGGAGTGGCACTGTCCTCACTCTTTCTGCCCAGGCCTCCCCCTGTCCTGGCAGGGACCACATAGGTAGCAATACCTTTATTGAGTATTTACCAAGCCTTATACACAACACAAAGAGTGCTGTGACTATGTTATCTGCTCTCACATTCAGTTATGCTATTGAAAAGGTAATAACTACCCCATTTTAGAGACAAGTCTCTAAAATTAAAGACAAGTCTCTGGGAGGAACAGAACACGCTGTAAAACAAGAAAGCAATGCTCAGGGTAAGATGGTGCGAAGCCAGTGGGAGCACCCTGAACCACAACGCATCCCTAATAATCCTGCCCTGAACTGGCCTGGCTGTTTTAGAGGTATAAGTAACTATAATGGCTAGTCATGAACATATGGAATTAATAGTACCACTACTGCTGCTCCCATTCCTGGAGAAGATTTCAGCCTCTATTCTTGACTGTCACATCAACCCAGACCCAGATATCCTGTCACCTGTCACTTTCTACTTCCTCTAAGAACAGTTTTACTCTAGATTTCAACCCTAATATCCCATCTTCTCCCCTTAACGGGGGGGGGGGGGGGGGGGGAGAGGCTTGTACTCATCCTTCAACTTAGGCATCAGCTACTGCTGTGACTATTCCCCCATCACCTGTTCTCGCGTAGTACTACAGATGTAATCTAGGCTCTCAAGCATTCGAAGTAATCTACAACTGAGCTAAATCTCTACATCTCGTTTTTATTTTGAGATGGGTCTCACTAAGTTGCTCAGGTTGGCTCTGAATTCACTCTGTACTTTAGACCCTCTGGTCTCAGCTCCTGAATAGTTGAGATCACAGGAACACAGTACTGGACCCAGTCACACAAATACAACTTCTTCCTGTTGTTTCTAGAAACAGGTTATTGCTATGTAACTTTGGCTGATTTCAAACTCTTCAATCCTCCTCTCTCAACCTACACAGTGCTAGGATTACATGTATGTGTCACCTTATCTGGCGCATACATCCTTTTAAGAGCTAAAGAAACGTAAGTTTTGCCCCAAACCACACAGCTGAGTTCAGGATTTGACCCACGATCTGTTATTTTCAAACCAACATTTCTTCCTCCCCGCTACAGGGCCTCTAACTCAACACCTGAGACAAAGCAAGCTCAAAACTAACAAAAATTATATATCCAATTTATTTAACCCAGAGCTCCTCAACCTGGCACTCATGACGTTTTCAGCTAGATCATTCTTTGTTATCCCATGCACTGTAGGATACTGAACAGCATCCCTGTACCTACCCATAGATGTCACTAGCATCTCCTCTTAGAGTTTTAACAACCAAAATGTCTACAGACTTTACCAATGAGGGTAAAGAGAGTTGTCCCCAATAGAGAACCACTGGTCTCGTTCTTTCTGTAAGAGCCTGAATTTTCTAAGGAATATTCTCACATCCAAAAGTGAAATTTCAACAATTTAGAACTACAGAAAAACAGGGTAGGCAGCCCAGGCTCTAAACAAACAACGTTCTTTTCTGTCAAATTCAACACTGAATACCCAGCACAAAGTAATGTGCTCAATAAACCGACAGTAATTAAAAGATATAGAAAGGAATCGACTGATCTTCCTAAAGCCACAAAGTCGGTGATTTGCATTTTGTTGTTGTTGGTTGGTTGGTTGGTTGGTTTTGTTTAATTAGGGCAGGATCTCACTTTCGAATCCTCGGTCTTCTTGAATCCGGAGTACTGGTATTGCAAGGCGTGTGCTACCACACCCGGCTACGGTCCGTGGTCTGAGTTTAACGAATACAGTAGACTCGGAATTTGAATTTGTACCCTCCTGTTCCCACAAACTGTGTGTTTGGGTCCCCACTATTCCAAGTCTGGGTACAAAACAAACAGGAATCCTAGTGTCTAAGGTCCCCTATCCCCAGAGTGCTGCTTCCAGTACAATTTCCCGGTTCCCAGGTCCCGCGAGTAAGATCTGGGTGTTCCCACTACCGCCCAGAAACACCTCTTGTCCGGAATCCAGGTTCAACATTCTCAGCAAGCGACCGGGATCGTCCGGGCGTCCCGACGGAGGGCTGCCTTGGACCATGACGCCCCTTCCCGGGCCCGACTCCCCCTGCCAACACGGGCCCCGGCGCCCGCCCCCACCCCCGCGGCTCCTTACGAAGCTGAGCGTGGGGCCTGGGCCGCCCTTCCTCTTCGGATTCCCAGGGCCCGCCGCGGCGGAGGCCGATGGGTCGGGTCGCTGCGGGCCCGGGGGTGGCTCCTCCTGCCGCTGCCGCTGCTCCTCCTCCATCTTCCGCTTGAACAGCTCCAGGAAGCTGCCGTCGTTGGCGAACAAGTTCACACCGCCGGACACCGGACTTGAGCCAGACACCTCGTCGTCCCCGCTCTCGGGTGACGTTCCTGGCCCCGATTCAGCCCATCGACTCCTGCCGCCGCCCGCCGGGCCGGGCGCCTCCCGACCCGGAGGCTCCGCCCGTCTCCCTCGGGCAGCCATTTTGTCGCCAGGTGCCGCGCAAGGAACGTCGGGAAAGCTCTCAGCTCGCGCGTTTGGCGCGGGACTGACTTCGTCTGGAGCACTGCATGCTGGGAAGGGAGGACTGATCCCAGAAACCAACGCCAGTGGGCGGGGCTTGGGTGGAGCCAGGGTGCTCTGACCTGACGACCCAACGTCGGGTTTCTTTCCTCTGTTCCACGGATTTTCCCTAATCCTGCCAGACACGAATTCGTTAAGCAGACAGAAGCTCCCCGAGAATCGAACCATCGTCTGGGACCCGAGTCCCCTCTAAAGGCTGAACGCACAATCCCTGTCGGCTGCCAGAACTCTAAAGAATCTTGTCTGGGCACTGCGTGCTCACTTGACTCGGGAGGGAATTTGGGCGGCCCCTAACTAAGTCTACAAGGCTTATCTAACTTGACACCTCCTATTAGAAGTGAAAGCTTCTCCAGATTGGACATCTGTCTCGGAATTTAATCTCGTACCTTTAAATAAGCATACTGCTGGCTGCGTGCAGCTAGACGCCCAGTCTCAGAGTAGTATAAAGCTGAGCACTCAAATGAAGCCGAAGATATTTCTAGTCTGAGTCCTTCTCTAAGACTTAATGTTCTGAGCTGAGTTCTGCGCTAAGGGACTAAGAACCCTAGTATTCCTTCCCGAGAACAGGGATTGAATTCAAACAGCATTTGTTGAACTTGAAGCACGCACACACGTGTACACGGAGGGGATAGGGGAAGCAGAGCGCCAAGGGCAACAAGAGTTTTAGAAAATTAAAGTTCTTTTTACAAGGACGACTGTTACAGACATCATTCCTACCCAGCTTGGGTATTCCGGGCATATAGGACAAAAGTCTGCATGCCCTGCCACAAATGGAGTCTTTTTTGCCTTTTATCGACCCTCAGTCAACTAACCAGTCCGTTCGTGATTGGTTGCGACAGGAGCCAGGTGGCTCACAACCAACTGAGTAACTGGCGGACAAGAAGAGATGTTAAGGTCCAAAGTAGAAAGTAATGGGGAAATGATCATCAGGAAAGTGAGCTTGTAGAACCGAGCCAAGAGACACCCTTGCTCTAACTTCATTCAAAGAGCAGAGACAGGATGTTTGGCTGGTTGCTAAGGAGAGAGAGGTTGACGCCTACAGGGACTTGAGCGTGACTAGTGGAAGTAAGACAAGATACAGCCAATAAAAAGAGTGCCGCAAGACTTAGGATCCAATCAGTGAAGGGCAATGCTGTGGGTCATACCAATATGTTCACAAGTCAGGGGAAGTCTTAGAAAACTACAGAAAAAAGTTCACCAAGGTGAGCCCTCGAGGCATAAAACGGTGAAAACATAGCGTCTGTTGTCAGTGTAAAGGTCAATGCAGGAGGAAAATAAGTCAGGCTTCCAGCTTCCACAGGGATGTTGCTGACTTTTTTCCCCTGTAGGTTTTTGGGACGTGGAGCGTCCCGCTTGATCACGTGAGCCGGCTCCAAGATGGCGGCGGGGGTGGCCGGGTGGGGGGTTGAGGCAGAGGAGTTCGAGGATGCTCCTGATGTGGAGCCGCTGGAGCCCACGCTTAGCAATATCATCGAGCAGCGCAGCCTTAAGTGGATCTTCGTCGGGGGCAAGGGTGGCGTGGGTAAGACCACCTGCAGGTAAGGAGGCTCTAGTGGGGCCAAGAAGACGGGTGGGATGTACCACCATACGAAAGGGAGAACGGGGACCGGCTTTTTCATCCCGAGCGGGGCTGAGCGAGCTCAGCGGGGCTCTCCGGGGATGTACTCAGCGGAAGGTACTGCAGCCTGCTGAAGATACCTCCTGAATGCAAGTCTGGCGTCCTAGTTGAATTATCCCTCTTTGGGTCTTGTGAATCTAGCGCGTGGGGTGTGCAGAGGAGCTTTTAAATACCGCAGTCGGCTGGACAGTACCCCACAGGAAGTTCAGAGTAGAGGGGGGGACACTAATGCAAGCTGTTGTAGTATGACGAACCTTCCATTTGATGCCCAGCGCGGGAAGGAGTAGAAGGGTGTGTAAAAAGCACATGATTACAGTGCCTCAGTCCATTGAGAGGTGAAGTACTTGTCCCCGAACAAATGGAGCGAGGGAGGAAAAGCAGTCTGTGCTGGCTGGACACCTGGACTGTGCCGCTGCATGCCAAAAAAGCAGAAGCAGGTGCTTGAACAGGCCGAACCAGTCAACTGAACGTTGCACACCAGTCCAATCCAAATAGAAGGGTCAGGTGGTGATCTCTGCAAGTATTAAAGCATGATTCCACTGGGACCCATACTTGCTCTTAAGGTCCCGCTGATCCAGGGCTCTGTGGCCCAACCCTGTGTCTCCTGCTATAACCCACTTCCAAAGCTGGCTCCTCACTCCTGTCTTCCCACCTTTCTTTTGCGCAGTTGCAGCCTGGCGGTCCAACTATCTAAAGGACGTGAGAGTGTTCTAATCATTTCCACAGACCCAGCCCACAATATCTCAGATGCTTTTGATCAGAAATTCTCCAAGGTGCCTACCAAAGTCAAAGGCTATGACAACCTCTTTGCTATGGTAAGTAAAGCTGGGATCGCTATGGCTGAGGTTCCTTTTTTTTTTTTTTAATTTTGTTTTAAAGACAGGTATTTTGCCCAGAGTGCATGGGTGATACCCAGGCAGGCCAGAAGAGAGTATCAGATCCTCTAGGACTGGAGTTAAGTTATGAGCCAATATCTGGGTGCTGGGAATCGAGCCCAGATCCTTAGGGAGAACAGCCAGTATTCTTAACCACTGAGCTCCAACCATAAGGTCTTCTGGGGACATATACCTACCAGCAGCCACCAGGCTATTCACAGTTGGCATACTCATCCAGAGGGACATGTGGGAACAGGAAGAAAGGTGACCAAATGAAACTAAGCAAGCAAAGGGAAGGGAAGGAAAAGGAGGAAGACCAACCGAAGATGCAGTGTGCAGTGTTGCTGGCTGAGCAAGCAGTTTGGCTTTGAGTCTAAGTTTAATAGAAGTTTTTATATAAAAGAAAGCTATTCTTTTAAAGATTAACTTTATTTTTAGTTATATGTGCGGGGGCCAGAGGTATCAGGTCTCCGTTGAGCTGAAGTTACAGGCAAGTATGAACTCCCACCTCTATGTGGGTACTGGAAATTGAATGAGGGCGCTGGAAGAGCAGTGCACACTCTTAACTGCTGAGCCGTCTCTCTAACCCCATACTCACGTTTTTGTTGTTGTTATTGTGTTGGTGGTGGTGGTGATGATGGTGGTGGTGCTGCTGCTGTTTAAGATGGAACCCAGGGGCCTGAAGAGATGGCTCAGCTTTAAGAGCACTGGGTCTTCTTCCAGAGGTCCTGAGTTCAATTCCCAGCAACCACATGATGGCTCACAGCTATCTGTCGTGAGGTCTGGCACCCTCTTCTGGGCTGATGGTATACATGCAGACCTAGAACACTGCATACATAATAAATGAATAAATCTTACCCCCCCCCCCAAAAAAAAACCCAAAATGGAGCCAGGGCCAGCATGCTAGGCCCGTGCTCAGCTGTGTCCCCCACTCTCAAGTTCCTACTCTGAAACAGGCTGGGCCTGGTGGCACATACCTTTTAATCCCAGCACTACAGAAAGAGGCAAGTGGATCGCTATGAATTTGAGGCCAGCAGGGCTACATAGTAAGACCTTGTCTAAAAATATAATAGTGCCTAACCATGGTGGCACTATTCTTTAATCCCAGCACTCGGGAGACAGAGACAGTTTGAGGCTAGCCTGGTCTACAGAGTGAGTTCAAAGACAGCCAGGGATATGTAGAGAAACCCTGCCAGGGATGGGGGGGAGAAATCCATCTCTAACTGTCATATGGAAATAGGATTACAAGAAGGCTAGGGATTTACCCAGGTCTTATCTGGTTTTGTCTCTCTCTCATTCTCACTCTCTCCTTGTGTGTGTGTGTGTGTGTGTTTGCCTGTGTATGCACGCACCCATGCCCATATGCCACTATGGAGGTCAGAGGACATTTTCAGATACTGATGTTCGCTCTTCCACCTTGCTGAAACAGAGTCTCTCTTGTTTACTGCTGTATACACTAGGCTAGGTGACCTAAGTATTGCCAGGGGTTCTCCATCTCTTTTTTTGTTTGTCTGTTTGTTTTGGTTTTTCGAGACAGGGTTTCTCTGTAGCTTTGGAGCCTGTCCTGGAACTAGCCCTTGTAGACCAAGCTGACCTCGAACTCACGACGATCCACCCGCCTGCCTCTGCCTCCCTAGTGCTGAGGTTAAAGGCTTGTGCCACCACCACCCGGCGGGTTCTCCATCTCTTATCTCAACATAGCAACCCTGGGATTATAGAATCATGTTACCATGTTCATCTTTACATGGGTTCTGGAGATCCAAATTTCAGTCCCCACACTTGCACAAGTGCTTTATCCACTAAGCCATTGTTTGTTTGTTTTAATTTTATGTGTATGCATGTGTTACTGTGTATGGCATGTACTATTTGCATGCAGTGCTTGGAGAGGCCTGAAGAAGACTTCAGATCCCCTGGAACTAAAGATAGAAGTAGTTGTGAGATGCCTGATGTGAGTGTTTTCCTGCAAGAGCAGCAAATGCTCTTAACCTCTAAGACTTCTTCCAGTCCTCATTATTCTGGTTTTTTGAGATCAGTCTCATGTGTGACCTCAAACTTGATATGTAGCCAAGGATGACCTTAAACTTCTGATCCTTCTCCTCCTCTGAAGTGCTGGGAAGACAGGTATGTGTCATGGTATCATGGCACCTGCCAAAAATTGATTGGGTTTGCTTCTTTTGGTTTTTCGAGACAAGGTTTCTCTGTAGCTTTGGAGCCTGTCCTGGAACTAACTCTTGTAGACCAGGCTGGCCTCAAACTCACATAGATCAGCCTGCCTCTGCTGATCCAAGTGCTGGGATTAAAGGCAGGCACCACCACCACCCTGATCATTTTTATTTATTTTTTTAAAGCAATCTTTTCTCATTTTACATACCAATCCCAGTTCCCACTCCCTCCCTTCCTACCGCTCCCCCTTGCTTCCCCCACCCCAGGTCTGATCCACTCCTCAGAGAGGTAAGGATTCCCATGAGGAGTCAAAGTCTCGCTCGCTCGCACATCACTTTGAGACAGGATCAAGGCCCTTTGCTTCATTTTTGCATTGCTGTTTTGTCTGCATGTGTGTCTGTGCACAAACTGGATGCAGTACCCTCAGGTCCCTGGGACTGGATTTACAGATGGTGGTGGACCTTCATGTGCTTTCCGAGAATTGATCCTGGGTCCTCTGGAGCAGCAGCCAATACTCTTTTTGTTGCTGTTTTTTTGAGACAGGATTTCTCTGTAGCTTTGGAGCCTGTCTTAGAACTAGCTCTTGTAGACCAGGTAACCAGGCTGGCCTTGAACTCACAGAGATCCTCCTGCCTCTGCCTCCTAAGTGCTGGGATTAAAGGCATGCACCCACCACCCGGCGCAAGCAGCCAGTACTCTTAACCTCTGAGCCATCTCTCCAGTTTCTAAGATTGCCTGATTTTGGTTTAATGAGGAAAATAGTAACTGTCTTGATGGGAACTGAGAAATGGGAATCTTACAGGAGAAAAACAGGGAGTGTTTGAGACAGAATTTTAACTATGCTGCCTAGACTAGCCTTGAACTCCTGGGCTCAGCTGGTTCTCTGCTTCAGCATCTAAAGCAGCTGATTCTACAGGACCACAGTGCCATACCTGGCTTTGGAAGGGTTTGTCTGCAAAAGATGGTGATAGAGCATATTAGATTGTTGCTGGAACTTTCCAGAGAAGAGAAAGACATAACATGACGAGGATAATTCTTTTTTTTTTTTAAGATTTATTTATTTTTATGTATACAGCGTACTGTCTGTCTGTATGCTTGCTGGCCAGAAGAGGGCACCAGATCTCATTACAGATGGCTGTGAACCACCATGTGGTTGCTGGGAATTGAACTCACGACTTCTGGAAGAACAGTCAGTGCTCTTAACCTCTGAGCCATTTCTCCAGCCCTGCAAGGATAATTCTTAAAGGCTGAGCTCTGTTCGGCACACACAGCCAGGGCTTAGACTCTGCTGGGGGTGGAAATCAGAAGGCAATGTGTAGAACTGGGATGCTCCTGGGGCAGAGCAGGTGTTAAAACAGTGACATTTCAACTTTCGTTTTTAATTTTCTTCCCCAAAAATAGAGATTGAACTCAGGGCCTGGTGCATACTGGGGTAGATTCACCACTGAACTCGCCAACCCTTTTTACTTTTTCTTAGTTATTGTTACATGTGTGACTTAGAGCTTCTTCTCCTCTCTCTTCAGTGGATCCCAGGATAGAACTCAGGTCTTCAAGCTCGTGAAGAGAGTTTCTTTACTTGTTGAGCCATCTCGGTTTTGTTTATGAAGTTTTGATATTGCTGGTTTCAGACTGGCTCTCACTAAGTTTACAGCCAGAATTAGCTCACTCAGTAGCATTGACAGACCTTGCAACTTTTCTGCCTCATTCTGCTGAATAGTGGAGATTACAAACCTATACCACCGGGCCTAGCCAGGGTCTTTCTCTTTCAAAGGCCAGGACTTCCACAGTGAATGAAACAGGTGACATTTGAGGAGGGAGCAGGGGTAGTGGGCAGAATTGTGTGACTTTTCAAACATCTGTCATTGGGAATGGGGATAGGTATGACTGGTAAGGTGTATTTTTGTCCCCAAAGCAACAATACCATAGAGCCAGGGAAAAGCAGAGTGGGAAGCTTGTCTTCAGCAAAACAGGAGAATTGGCAGAAGCTTCTCATGTAGCCTAGGCTGGGTAAGAGAGCAGGCCAAGGCTGGGGCTATATCTCAGTAATAGAACTCCTACCTAAAATCTACCAGGCAGAGAGAGGCTGGGGCCATGGGATCAAGTGCCCAGCTAGAAGCCACCTTTAAGAGGCTCAGGAATTGCTCAGCAGTAAAACCCATGCTTAGAATCTCCCAGTGAGTGACTGGAGGCATAACTTGATGGGAGTACAGCCTAGCCTGGACAAAGCCTTTGGTTTCTTCCATCAGCATCACTGCCCCCCAAACCCACCCCCGTGTGTGTGCACGCACACACACACAATAGAATACTGACCAAGAGGAACAGCAAACAGGCAGGGAAAGGAAATAAGATCAGGGTGAGCCACAGAAAATAACTGGAGTGAGCCGAGCCTGGTGGAACACACCGCACCTGCAGTCCCAGCATTCAAGAAGTTGAGGAAGACCAGCCTCCGCTACATAGTGATTTGTTTCTTTAAAAAAATAAAAGAATTAGCCAGGCTTTGGCTACGCATACCTTTCATCTCAGCACTTGGGAGGCAGAGGCGGGTGGATTTCTGTGAGTTTGAGGCCAGCCCAGTCTACAGAGTTAGTTCCAGGAACCAAGGCTATACAAAGAAACCCTGTCTTACAAAAAATATATATATTTTTATTTTCAAGGCAGGGTTTCTCTGTAGTTTTTGGTGCCTGTCCTGGAACTAGCTCTTGCAGGCCTGGGTGGCCTCAAACTCACGGAGATCCGCCTGCCTCTGCCTCCCGTGTGCTGGGATTAAAGGCGTGTGCCACCACCACCCGTCCCAAATAAATAATTAATAGAAGAATTATATTTAAAGATGGCCCACATTAGAGGCATGATCTAAAAACAGTTGGAACTATTGGGAAGGCAAATTTTGGGTGGCAGACAGCTATGCAGATTTCTGCAGTGGGCTTGGGTCTCAGCTTATCTCTGGGGGCCCCCCAGTCCCCGTTTGCAATTTCTTACTTGATTGTGAAGGTTAAACCATTGATGGGACAGACCCGGGATCCTATGTGGTTGGAGCCCTACATGGGCTTCCTCTGGCCTACACCTAGGAGTTGAGGCCCCCTCTGGGAATCCGTCATCGCAGCAGCCTGAGTCTGGTCCCCTCGGCCCCCAGGAGATAGACCCCAGCCTGGGTGTGGCAGAGCTCCCCGATGAGTTCTTCGAGGAAGACAACATGCTGAGCATGGGCAAGAAGATGATGCAGGAGGCCATGAGTGCCTTCCCTGGCATTGATGAGGCCATGAGCTATGCCGAGGTCATGAGGTAAGCCTGGGAGGGGTTGGTGCATTGTCTGCCTCCTCTGGGCGAGCCTCTGGTGTGAACCTGAGCCTCATCTCCCCTCAGGCTGGTGAAAGGCATGAATTTCTCAGTGGTAGTGTTCGACACAGCACCCACCGGCCACACACTCAGACTCCTGAACTTTCCCACCATCGTGGAGCGGGGCCTGGGCCGCCTCATGCAGATCAAGAACCAGATCAGCCCCTTCATCTCACAGGTTGGTGCCACACACTCCTGTCAGTGTCTTCCTGGGGCCATGATCCATGTGGCAGAACAAGAAGCATGGTCCCCCGTCTCTCCCGTTTAGTGTACTGCCTCCCTCCACGCACGGCCACTGTGTGACCTCAAGTGATTCTTCTCACTTGTCTACATCCTCTTTTCCTTCTCTGCCAACTGTAATGCTCACTTCAACAGCACATCCACTAAAAACACAAAAATGGAGGGTCCAAGAATGGTCCTGTGGACTGTCAATAGTATGACACTTGTCGCCACTCCTCCCTCGTCTATCTCTGGAACATGCATGTACCTTCCTCCTCCAGCCTCAGATAGTAATGTCGGCTGGGTAGCTACTTAATGCCTAGCACCAACCTGTGCTAAAAACCTGACAGCTCACATAGCTAGCACAGCAGCTCTTGGAGGTAAGGTGTGGAGATGGAAAAACCGAGAAGACAGGAGGTCGGATATCTTGGCCATATTTGCTTATCAAGTGGAAGAACTAAAAAATAGACCTACCCCGTGAGCCGGCCCCAGGGACCACGCCTTTATTGGAGATGCTGCAGTATTCAGCAAGCCCCTATGGGACTGATGGACCCAGGAAGGTGGCAAACCTGTCCCCTCATTCCCACAGATGTGCAACATGCTGGGCCTTGGGGACATGAATGCTGACCAGCTGGCCTCCAAGCTAGAAGAGACATTGCCTGTCATCCGATCCGTTAGCGAACAATTCAAGGACCCTGTGAGTTGTGATCCAGCAGGTGGTGAGAGGTTCCTGAGGATGGGGATAGCTGGGCCCGTCCCTTGCTCTTGTCCTGTGCCCACAGAACAGACGACCTTCATCTGCGTGTCCCTTGCTCTTGTATTTGCCCACAGGAGCAGACAACCTTCATCTGTGTGTGCATCGCTGAGTTCTTGTCCTTGTATGAGACGGAGCGGCTGATCCAGGAGCTAGCTAAGTGCAAGATCGACACCCACAACATCATCGTCAACCAGCTTGTCTTCCCTGACCCTGAAAAACCCTGCAAGATGTGTGAGGCACGCCACAAGATCCAGGCCAAATACCTGGACCAGGTGTGCCCACCTGCCCAGCTCCAGCCCAGCCAAGAATCCTGTATCTTTTACTCCTTATTATCTCTGAGGACTGGGCATGAAGCTCAGTAGAGAGAGAGAGAGAGAGAGAGAGAGAGAGAGAGAGAGACAGAGACAGAGACAGAGACAGAGACACGCATGCATTCATTTTGGTCTTGCTGAGGATATTACATGAGACTTTTTCCATGCTTAGCAGTGCTCTTCTGCAGAGCCATGCCCCCAGTCCTATCTGACCTCTGTGCCTCCTGATGACCTTCTTCCACTCCTGGGCCTTCTGTATCCAGAACTGGACTGGGAAGCATGACATCTAGTCCAGTCCTGGACTTACTAGCCCCCCTCCCACTTATATCAAGAGGCCTCTGCCCTAACCTGTTACCCCGTGTAAACCTTTTCTGCCCTTAATCTCTGCTTTCTTCTCTCTAACCTGGTTACAGATGGAAGACCTGTATGAAGACTTTCACATTGTGAAGCTGCCACTGTTACCCCACGAGGTTCGGGGAGCTGACAAAGTCAACACTTTCTCTGCCCTGCTCCTGGAGCCCTACAAGCCCCCCAGCACCCAGTAGCACCACACCACTCATCCCAGCTGCTGCTGTTTTACACCCTCCTCTTTCCCCATGGGGCAGAGTTTGCACAAAGTCCCCCACAGTATGGGGAGCCACTTAGGAGGTGGGAAGTTGGGAGGGGGTCTGTTCCCCCTGGTGGGGCCTGGGGAGGCTGCAATGCCCCCCACCTCTCCCTGCCTCACACTCCTCAATAAAATAATCTTAAACAACTCTTCATTAATGGAGGCATGGGTAGTAAGCGCCTGTATATAGCCACAGATCATAGGCTGCACAAAAGGTATCTCCCTCTCCCGCACACAGGGATCCGTCTGCAGCAAACCTAGGGTGATACATGTTTATGGTAGCAGTGGAAAGAGGCTGTCTTAAGTAAAGAGAAGCCTGGTCTTAAAGATAACCTTTCTAGGGCTGCAAAGCCTATAATCAAGCATCTGCACCCTTCCCTAAAAACCCAGAGTGTCCCAGGTGTATTTGTACATAACTTTAACCTCAGAAGGCAGAGGCAGGCAGGATCTCTATGAGTTCAAGGCCAACCTGGTCTTCAAAATGAATTCCAGGTCAGCCCGGGCTATTGCACAGGTAAAACCCTATCTGGAAAAAAAAGCAGAGGCTCAGAGTGTGGGAATCTTTAGGCCCCATGGCCAGCCCCAGGCTGGTAGGAACAGATTAAGCAGGCAGTGAGCCCAACACCGCCTGCTGTTTAGTTTGGGAATTAGTGGGTGCCCTGGGCAGAGGCTGGGCCTGCCAGACTGGGGATTAAAGATGTGCATACACGCCCCAAGTTCCTGCCTTCCTGGGATACTTTCAGCCCCTCCTGGGGTGGGACTAATGAGGACTGGCAGGAGCCAGAAGATGTTGGGGGTTCCCTTAGGCTGAACCTGCTTTCAGAGAAGGTTTCCTGAGGTTCACCAGTACAGGCCTCCAGCTGTTTGGGCTTTAGTCTTACAGCCCTTAAATTGGTGACCTGAATTGTGGCACAAATTCTCAGACAACACACCTTTGAGGAAGTTACTTAGCAGACCAACATCTCCTGCCCTTCCCTTTACCCTCTGAACAGCCACTATATTGGACACCTGAGAAACTGGGAATAAAACATGACTTTGGGTGTTTTCAAGTTCCACAGCTACTTGGTTTGAGGGGACAAGAAGGGGTGCTGGAAGACATACATGACTCAGAAGTGTTCCTGGTACACCCAGGGTCTAGGCGTGCTGGGGAATGCATGTAAGGGGAACCCATTTATGCGTCTAGACTTGTCCTCCTGCTGGACTCTGGGTGTGTGCAAGCTGGTATGGGCACGCCGTAGTGGCAGATATAAACAAACAGAAGCAGCCATAGGAAGGAAGGACCACAGACTCCAAGCCCATATCGCCTGGGTTCAGATCCTAGCTGTTCGACTGTATCATCAGAGATGTGGTCTGCTCTTGAGGCTAGTGGAATAACAGGAACCATCTCCCCTGCTGGCATGGATTTTCCTCCGCCACCGGCTCAGCCCTCATTAAGAGTCACGTGCTATTGCAGTGAGAGGGCATGTGAACCAGGCAACCCGCCCTCCAGAGCCACTGGGGGTCGGGAACTGTGGGAACGTGTGTGCTGAGGGAGAAGAGATGCTAGGCAGGGAGCTCAAGGGCACATGCTAGGGAGTCGGGGCAGCCTGTCAAAGAACAGCCTGTCCAGTCTCCAGGTCCTACAGCTGGCAGTGAGTCTGCTGTCGTCGCTGGAGTTTATAGGCTGTGGGGCAGCTGGACAGCGGAGATACAGGCCTAAGGGTGGCCAGCCCAAGCTGGTTCCTAATTTACCCAGGTGGGGCAGACATCTGCCAGCCTGGGAACACTGTGTCCTGGCCAGATGGGCCTCCCAGTGATGCTGTACTGGGCCATCCCCACTCATGCTGCTAAGCAGGAGGATACCAAGGAACTCATGGGGGAACCTCAGAGTGCCCCACCCAGGTCAGACCCCTGAGCCTCTGCCCCTCTCATACCCATGTATCTGTGGACATGCTTGAAGTTGAGGGTGGCGGTGGGCGTGTTCTTTGTGCCAGGCTGGGAGCGGCCCTCCTGTTGGTGTGTCTCTGAAGAGAGAACATCTGTCTCGAATCAGTGCCAAATGTAGGGACAAGGATTTATGCCCCTAGTTGTGTGTTCAGGGCTTTGTTGAGTATGAAACCTAAGTATATGTCTGGGTGTTTCTGTACACAGCACATAACAGCACATAAAGGAGGAAGCATTGAGACGAGGCTTTTTAAATTTTAGACAGGGCCTGTCTGTATAACTTAGATTGTCCTTGAATGCATAGCCTCCAAAATGCTAGGGTTATGGGTATATGCCACCAAGACTGCCTACACATATTATGTTCAAATGCATTAATGTCACCGGGGTTTTAGTTGGTGAAAATATTAAGGCGAGATTCCTGTTGTCATCCCCCTGCCGTGCTAGGGTTGGAAACCAGGGCTTCACAAATGCGTGGCAAGTCTTTCACCGTTAAGCTACCCACACACAGCCCTTGCAAACTGGCAAACATCACCAAGGCCCTGCTCTGACCCTAGGGTTGTATCCAACTGTGTTGAGGAAGGTCTCCCCACACTTCTCATGTGACTTTGGATGTGTCTTTTACAGAGGAAAGGGAGACTTCAAACTGAATATGAAGTCTGTGGCCGTGGATGGGAAGGTGTGGGTGACTGTTCTCTCCTGAATCGTTGTCATATGGTGAGAGCTTACAGGAAGGCCCACTTCTTCTGCCCTCCTGTAAGGCTGTTTGGAGCACCTAGTATGGGCCCATGAGCTGAGAACTGGCTGCTTCCAGGTTTCACTTGCCTTCCACCCACTTGCTCCAGTGGATCCTTGTGTGACGTCGGACTGGTATGTGTGTGTAGGTCAGAGGGCAGTTCTGTGGAGCTGGTTTTCTTTACATGAGAGATTAAACTCATGTCATGCTTTTTGTTTTGTTTAGTTTGATTTGGTTTGTTTGTTTGTTTTTAGGAGGCAGGGTTTTATTGTATTGCCCAGCTGACCTAGAACTCACTCTATAGACCAGACTGGCCTCAGACTCATAGAGTTCCACCTGCCTCTGCCTCCTGAGTGCTGAGATTAAAGGCGTACAACACCATTACCTGGCCAGATGATGAGGTTTGTATAGCAGGTCCCTTTACCATTGAGACATCTCTATGCACACATACACACACACACACACATGATTTTTAGAGACAGGGTCTCTCTGTTTAGCCCCAGCTGTCCTGGAACTCACTCTTTAGACCACGCTGTCCTCAAACTCACAAAGATCGCCTGCCCCTGACTCTGGAGTGCTGGGATTAAAGGCGTGCACCACCACTGCCCAGCATTATTTTTTAGACAGAATCTACCATATAGCAAACTGAGCCTTACCCCAAATTCATTATGTAGCCCCGGTTGGTGTCTTTATCTCCTCTATGTGATCTTGCCTCTGCCTCCTAAAGAACGCTAAGATCATAAATATACACCTTTACACTTTGAGGGGGAGGGGTCTGGAACTCTCTGTAGACCTGTATAACAGGCTGATCTCAAACTCACATATTCTGCCTGCTTCTGCCTCTCTAGTTTCTGGAATTAAAAAGGTGACGACTTCTTCTTCTTCTTCTTCTTCTTCTTCTTCTTCTTCTTCTTCTTCTTCTTCTTCCTCCTCCTCCTCCTCCTCCTCCTCCTCCTCCTCCTTCTTCTTCTTCTTCTTCTTATTTTATTGCCCCTGAAAACAGGATTTTTCTGTGTAGACCAGGCTGTCCTGGAATTCACTCTGTAACCAAACTCTAGACCAGGCTGGCCTTGAACTCAAAGACCTGCCTGTCTCTGCCTCCCAAGTTCTGGGATTAAGGCATGTGCCAACACCACCAGGCTGTTTATGTTTTATTGTAAGGATGTTTTACCTGCACGTATGTACATACACTCCATGAACAAATGCCCAAGGAGGCAAATGAGAGTGTAAGAATTCCTGGAACTGGTGTTACAGACAGCAATGTGGGTGCTAGGTACCTCATTCTACAAGAGCAGTATAAGTTCTTAACCTCTGAGCCGTATCTCCAGCCCTACCTTTTCAATTATGTGTATATGCCTTTATGCCTGTGTGGGGATATGTGCATCTGAGTACAAGGTGCCCTTGGATCCCCTGGGGCTGGAGTTACAGGTGATTGTGAGCTACCAGAGTAGGTACTGGGAACAAACTCAACAACAGCAGTATATGAGAAGCACTGAGCCATCTCTTCAGCTCCTCTTTTGGCCTTTTAAGACTCAGTCTCACTCTCTCTAGCCCAGGCTAGCCTAGAACACATGACAGTCCTCCTGTCTTAGCTGCCAGCATACCTGACAAGAGACTGACCTTGAAAGTCTCTGTATGACCCTGTGAAGGGCCACGGTGGTTAAGTAAAGCTGTGTTGGGGAAGCAAACTGTGTGCCTGGGTCTACGGTGTGGTGTGCATCTCTATGACAACTGGTAATCACAGGTAACTGAAAGGTGACCCAGTCTTGTTAGTGCTCTCTCTCTCTCTCTCTGTCTCTCTGTCTCTCTCTCTCCCTCTGTGTGTGTGTGTGTGTGCGTGTGAGCTTCTTCTTCCCTCTCTTCCAGCTGTAGATTCCTTCTTTCTACTAGGGAGGGAGACAAAAAGGAGCAAGAAAGTACAGGCAGCACACACACACACACCCCACCCCCTGCCCAGGAGACAACCTGGCAGACCTTCTCCAAACAAAACTCTGAGACTGCAGCTCAGCTAGAGAGGATGGACCTGGGAGGGGCTGCCCATTTCCCAGGTCCCTTCCTGCACAGAGTCTGGCTTCAGCCCCACCCAACACTGAAGCCACCCTCCCATTCAGTCTCCTTCCCTGTCTGTCCCTGTACTGCCACCCTCAACACAGGTGAGAAAGACCAGGCCTGGGAGAATAAAGGACCTTGGGGAATGGCAGGTTTTGGACTGGACTCCTGGGGTACATTGGGGAAGGCTAGGAGGGACAGCAAGAAAGGAAAAGTGGCAGAGGAGGGTCTGGGGTAGAACCGAAGGAGTCAGAGAGGAAGGGTTTAGTAGGGGTCAGAATGGGCTGGTTCCTATCGGGAGATAGGGAGGCTGTGGAACAGATTGAGGGGAATAGTAACCCCAGTCTGCAAAGGGAGACTGTAAGCTCAAGGGAGTGGAGAGAGGGAACCAAGGTTGGGAGAGTGAGCAATGAGTTAAGTGGAGAGGGCTGTTGAAGCTCTGAGAATTTAGAAACTGAGGACTTGGGAAGTCAAGAAGGTTGAGCGCTGCATAGGTGAAAGGAATGGGGGGGGGGGGCGGCGTGGGAGGCATTTCAAAAATTAACTAGATTCATCCAAGGGTTTAGGAGGTGGAAGATCTAACTCAAAATCCAAGAGGCTTGGACCAGTAGTCTAGGGGAGGAGAGAGCAAGACTGACAGAAGGGAGTTCGGGAGAGAGCCAGGAACCGGAGGGGGGTGGGGACAGTCCCAGTGCCGTGAGGACAGTGGCTATGTCCGCCGGCACCTGCAACTGAAATTCCCAGGATCACCCCTTCCCAGCCTTTTCCCCTTGGCTCACAGGCCGGGGCCCAGGCTAACCCCTTCTCCACTGGCCACACTGGCCCGGCGCGGCGATGACCGTGACCTACACAGCCCGAGTGGCGAATGCTCGCTTCGGTGGCTTCTCGCAGCTGCTGCTGCTGTGGCGCGGAAGCATCTACAAGCTCCTGTGGCGAGAGTTGCTGTGTTTCCTGGGGCTCTACATGGCGCTGAGCGCCGCCTATCGGTAAGAATACCTGGGGTGGGATCAGGGGAGCTGTGTCCCGTGGAGGGGGATTGGGAGTGGAGGAGAGACCTGTAGCCACTGCACTCCCTGTCCCGCAGCTTCTTACTGGCAGAAGAGCAGAAACGCTACTTCGAGAAGCTTGTCATGTACTGCGACCAGTACGCCAGCCTCATCCCCGTCTCCTTCGTGCTTGGTGAGGTTGCGCCCCCTGAGTGTCCTATTCACAGGGGAAATCTGTTTTCCATCCATGCTTCTTGGAGACCCCCATTCCTACCCTTCTAAAGCACCTCACCCAAATCGAACCTCCAGGGCTTTCCACTTCTGAATCCACACCTTGAAGATGCCCATATGGCCCCACATCCTGAGACACTGGATATCACCTAGTTAAGGGTACACTCCGAGGTGCCCCCACGGGAGCGTCACCTCACCCACAAACTTATCGCTAGTTACTAGTTATGTCTGCATCAGATTACTATCCTCTAGGGACCAAATATGATTCCATTCAAATGTAGCCTGGCCCCTAGCCCCACAGAAACCTCACGTGACCCTCCCATCACAAGGATGGAATGACCAGCCTGTCCAGGTCTCCCTCTCACATAAGACCGAAACTCTTTCTTTCTATGTGTGTGTTGTTTGAGACAGGGTCTCTCACTGTGTAACCTTGACTGGCCTGAAACTCATGTAACTCAGGCTCAGGGTGAAACTCTTTCCTAACCAAGGTTCAGGGACTACAAGTGGCTGCTGTTGTAAATCTATCTAGATGCCCCTGGTGTACATTCCACCTCCACACACCAGTGCCCTCACCTTATTTCCAATCCAGATACCCCAAGCCCAGTGATTCTCTGGGGTCAGAGGAACATAAACATGTTCCTTCATACCCCTAACATGGGCCCTAGATTTCCACTACCATATTGGGATAAAATTCCCCCATCTCAGGATACCCTAGCCTGCTCCAACCTCTTGAATGCCAGGGCCGGATATCTGCTTAGGCCGAATGACCCGTGTGGCCAGGGTGACCAGCCTTTTCCAGATGTCTGTGATACGAGCTCTAGGTCATCCCAGTTCCTTGACTTGGGCTCCCAGACTCTTGGCCCTTGAATCCCTGCTAAGCTTCCGTCTCTGGCTTGCCCTCAGGCTTCTACGTAACGCTGGTGGTGCATCGCTGGTGGAACCAGTACCTGTGCATGCCCCTGCCGGACGCACTCATGTGCGTGGTGGTCGGTACGGTGCACGGGCGGGACGATCGAGGCCGCCTCTACCGGCGCACGCTCATGCGCTACGCAGGGCTCTCCGCGGTGCTGATCCTTAGGTCCGTCAGCACAGCCGTCTTCAAGCGATTCCCCACCATAGACCACGTGGTGGAGGCTGGTGAGTCTCTGACCAGAGGATGGCAGGGCCAGACAGGGGAGCGGTGCGAGTAACTCCGGATCACACCCCTCCAGGATTTATGACCCGCGAGGAGCGCAAGAAGTTCGAGAACTTAAACTCATCCTACAACAAGTACTGGGTGCCCTGCGTGTGGTTCTCTAACCTGGCGGCGCAGGCACGGCGAGAGGGGCGCATCCGTGACAACAGTGCCCTTAAGTTGCTGCTGGAGGTGAGCCTGCAAGGAAGTCATTCTTCTAGAATAACAGAGAAACTGTGCCACGCGTCCGTATTCCAAACACCCTTACCAATACACTTATTTCCCTGGGGGCAGTTCTATAGTCCATGGTACCTCCACCCAGTTGTACATCACCACCAAACACCCTGTAGCTCCTGGAAACCCTCGCCTAATATATGTGACCCTCTCCATCCGCGTATGCATACTTAATCTCCACGTGAGTTCCGTATTCAACCCCTTCATGACTCACATCTGCCCACAGGAGCTGAATGCGTTTCGGAGCAAATGTGGGATGCTGTTTCACTACGACTGGATTAGCATACCCCTCGTCTACACCCAGGTAACTTCTCTGTGCCTCCATTTATACTTAGCATAGGAGATGCTATTCCTCTTCTGGGAAAATGGAGGTCACTCATAATGGCACACATTTGTTCCCAGCATTCGGGAAGCTGAGACTAGAGGACCCAGGGGACCCAGAGCTTGAAACCAGGCTAGGTGACATAGCAAGAGTCTCTCTCTCTCTCTCTCTCTGTCTCTCTCTCTCTCTCTCTCTCTCTCGGTTTTTCGAGACAGGGTTTCTCTGTAGCTTTGGAGCCTGTCCTGGAACTAGCTCTTGTAGACCAGGCTGGCCTCCAACTCAGAGATCCGCCTGCCTCTGCCTCCCGAGTGCTGGGATTAATGACGTGTGCCACCAACGCCTGGCCGCGAGATCCTTTCTCAATTAAAAAGAGTGTAGGGACTGAAAGTCAGTTAAAACTCAATCATCCTTTTGTTCATTGCTGGTCCTGATCTTTCTAAGACTCCCTGAGGCACATGGGTGGGTGGGGGTCAGACGTGATCTCGTTTTTATTTGCCTGGCCCCCAGGTAGTGACCATCGCAGTGTACAGCTACTTCCTCGCTTGCCTCATCGGCCGTCAATTCCTAGACCCTGCACAGGGCTACAAAGACCACACCTTGGACCTGTGCATTCCCATCTTCACCTTACTGCAGTTCTTCTTCTACGCTGGCTGGCTTAAGGTGGGTGGGGCCGGAGGCCCGGAACGAAAGTGTGGAGTATGAAAAGATTCTCCAAGCTCCACCTGCCTCTTTCTCTGTACTCAGGTAGCAGAGCAGCTCATCAACCCTTTTGGAGAGGACGACGACGACTTTGAGACCAACTTTCTTATTGACCGCAACTTCCAGGTCAGAGTCTCCTCTTCGTGGCTGGTTTCCTAAGTGGTCCCAGACTCGCTTAGGCCTCACCCTAAACACCCTTCTCTCTTTGATCACGCACCATGAGGGCTCCACCTACCCCACCCTGCGTGTCCACATCCTCAGGTGTCGATGCTAGCCGTGGACGAGATGTATGACGACTTGGCTATGCTAGAAAAAGATCTATACTGGGATGCGGCCGAGGCTCGCGCGCCCTACACTGCGGCCACCGCTTTCCTGCGGCAGCAGCCCTCCTTCCAGGGCTCCACCTTTGATATAACGTGAGTTAGCGCGGTGGGCGTGGCTTAGGGCTCTGCTGACCTTGAAGGGTCTGTGGTATAAGGGGTTAATCCAGGTACTCCAGAAATCAAGCTAGGTTCTTTGACCCAGAAAGGCTGCGTAAACCAGGAATCCTAGCACTCGGGAGGTGGAGCCAAGGAAATCAGGAGTTTGGCTATCAAGTTCGGGGCTGTGACTGGGGTGCGAACTGGTAATCAGTTGGAGACTGGGGGCAGATCTAAAGACCTTACGAGACAAGGTAGCACCAGGTATGGCTAGGTCTTTCAGGGGGACACAAACGAGTCTTGGCTAGGTCTTTCAGAGGGACACAAAGGAGTGGGGGGAGATAGGTAAATCTCAGATGCTTCGGACCCCCCTTTGCGGATCAAGAAGGGAAAGACCAGAGGTTCTTCTATCTCAAACACCGCTAAACAGACAGAGATAAGTAGATAGCTAGGTAGGTAGGTAGGTAGGTAGATAGATAGATAGATAGATAGACAGATTAAATAGCCCCTGATTTGATAGCACATATCTGTAGCCAATCCCAGGACAGGGGAGACAGAGGCAGAGGTTCCTTTACCAAGTTTGAGGCCAGTCTGGACTGAATAGTGAATTTCAGGCCAGTGAGAGCTACACAGTGATACTGTCAAAACAAACAGCAAACACACACACACACATACACAAACACATAAACACACACAGAGGGAGAGAGAGAGACAGAGAGAGAGAGAGAAAACATATTTCTCCTTTGGAATTTCTTCTGAGAATTCCTCTCTTTTTTAAATATTTATTTATTTATTTATGTGTACATAATTCTGTCCGTGTGTATGCCTGAATGCCAGAAGAGGGCACCAGACCTCATTACAGATGGTTGTGAGCCACCATGTGGTTGCTGGGAATTGAACTCAGGACCTTTGGAAGAACAGGCAAAGCTCTTAACCACTGAGCCATCTCTCCAGCCCTCCTCTCTTTTTCTTAATATACCTTCCCTCTACTTAAAAAATAAAACAACAACAACTAAACAAATACCAGAAAACTAGACAGGCTGTGGTGGCACAAGTCTTTAATCCCAGCACTCAGGAGGCAGAGGCAGGCGGATCTACAGAGTTCGAGGCCAGTCTGGTCTACGGAGTTAGTACTAGGACAGCCAAGGCTACGCAAACAAACCATGTCTCGAAAAACAAAACAAAAACACAAAAAATCTAAAAGGAAGTAATAAATCAACGCAAAGGAGTGAGGCCTCAGTGCTGACCCCTGTCCATCCTGCAGGCTGGCTAAGGAGGACATGCAGTTCCAGCCGCAGGACGGCGTGGACGGCCCGCTGGGAGAGGCTCACGGGGACTTTCTGCAGCGCCTCCTGCCACTGGGTGCGGGCTCTATGGGTCCACTGGGGCGGCGCCTGTCTCTGCTACGGCGTAAGAACAGTTGCGTGTCAGAGGCGTCCACTGCGGCCAGCTGCGGGTGTGCAGGCGCAGCGGATAACACAGGGGTTGAGTGCGGTTGTGGAGAGCCATTGCTTGACCCCAGCCTGCGGGAGCCCGAGCTCGAGCCCCCTGCATGTCCTGAACCACCTGCCCCCATCCCGGGGCCGACGGCTGAATCGTTCACCACCGTACCCATTCCAGGGCCCCGGGCTCCAGCGCCGCCATGGCTGCCCAGCCCTATTGGAGAGGAGGAAGAGAGTCCGGCCTGAGACCCTAGAACCTGGACCCTGATGGACACCCAATCCTGTACAGGGCATGCTGACGACCACCAAAGTCTGCACAGGCTAGCTAGGCCTGCACAAAGTCGACCTGCCCATTTTGATCAGCTATGTCTCCCAGTGGTGTTAGGGGTCCATATTCTCACAGCTGCTGTTGCTTTTTTTTTTTTTTTTTTAATCTACTCCCAGCTTCTTTTAAGTGGCTTCACTTCCCAAACACCAGCACCTGACCAGCAACCTGGGTTGTTTCCTTCCAGTGGAACTCTGAGTGCCTATCTCGTGAATTTATGAGGATTAAAACAAAAATAAACGAAGCGGTGAATTTAAAGCAGTTGGTTTATAGTACGTGTTCAATAAATGGTTAACACTGAAGTGGTGTCTCTAGCCAGATCATTTGATATTTTTTTTTTTTTTTGATACAGGGTATCACTGTGCGCTGGCCTGCACCACCTGACAAAGACTAGGTTCTCCTGGAGCTCACACTCACCTCCCTTGCCTACCTAGTGCTGGGCTTAAAGGCAACCGACACCACCCCTCGCCTTCCAGACTTTCTTGACATAGGTTTTATTCACTAGTGAGAGAGAAATGCTACCTGGTGATCAGAGCTCTCAGCAGGAAAGACGAGTCGTGGGAACAGAGCTATACCCCAGGCCCACTCATCACAAAGTTAGCCACTGTCAACTGTTTTCCCCTTGCTCCAAGCAACCTCAGATTCTCTCAGCACTGAAGATCCTGTGGGTACCGTGCTGGGGGATGCAACCCAGGTCCTTTGGCATACTAGCTAAGACAGGCAAGGGCTCTGCCACTGTGCTACCCTGCCCCCAGCCCAGGCAGGACAGGTTTGCCTGCTTTGTTAATTTTTTTTCTTGGTTAGGCAATTATTATTTTATGTGTATGAGCATTTGCCTACATGTAAGTCTGTGTACCACTTGTTTGCCTGGTTCCTCTGAGTCCAGAAGAGGATGATGGATCTGGAACTGGAGATACAAACAGTTGTGAGCTGTCATGTGGGTGCTAGGAAATCAAATTCAAGTTCTTTGAAAAAGCAGACAGTGCCCTTAACTGCTGAGCCATCTCTCTGACCCCTATTTTGTTTCTTCAAGACAGTTATACAGCTCTGCTTGTCCTGGAACTTTTTGTGTAGACCAGGCTGTCCTCAAACTCAAGAGATCCACCTGCCTCTGACTCTCGAGTGCTAGGATACACCCAGCTTTCTTATTTGTTAAAGGTTTGTTTTTATTTTGTGTACATGTTTGCCTGCTTGTGTATATGTGTACGACATGCAAGCCTGGTACCCTTGGAGACCAGAAGAGGGTATCAGATTCCCAGAACTAGAGTTACTGATAGTTGTGAGTGCCATGTAGGTACTGGAATTGAACCTGGGTCCTCTGCAATAGCAAGTGCTCTTAACCTTGCTTATTTTTTTTCTACCAAACGTGTGTGTGTGTGTGTGTGTGTGTGCACATGGAGTTCAACGGACAACGTTTAGAAGTTAACTCTTTGTTACCATGTGAGTTCCCAGAACCAAACTTGTGTCATCAAGCCTAGTGGCAAGTTCCTTTACCCATTTGAGCCATTTCTCCAAACTGCTTTTTTTTTTTTTCCTTTTAGACAGAGAATGATATAGCCCAGGCTGGCCTTGAACTCACTATAAAGTCAAAGATGACCTTGAATTCTTGATCTTAAAAATTTATGTATTATGTATATAGTGTTCTTCCTGCATTTATCTCTGTAGGCAGAAGAGGGCACCAGATCTCATTACAGATGGTTGTAAGCCACCATGTGGTTGCTGGGAATTGAACTCAGGACCTCTGGAAGAGCAGCCATTGCTCTTAACCTCTGATTCATCTCTCCAACCCTTGAATTCTTGATCTTACCCTTACCTACCAAGTGCAGGAATTTTTCTTTTTCTTTCTCTTCCTTCCTTCTTTCATTCCTTCCTTCCTTCCTTTCTTTCTTTCTTCCTTTCTTTGTGTCATTTTTTGTTTTTTAAGACAGTGTTTCTGTGTAGCCCTGGCTGTTCTGGAGCTCACTCTGTAGTCCAGGCTGGCCTCAAACTGAGAAATCCACCTGCCTTTGCCTCCTGAGTTCTGAAATTAAAGAAAGTCATGTGCTACCACCTCCTGGCTACTTATTTTTTATGTTTTAAAGCTTGTTATATAGTCCTAGATGACCTTAAACTCAACAGCAATCCTACTGCCTCAACCACCTCAGGGCTAGGACCACAGGCGTGGACTGCTACGCTTGGCTTTCCAGGCCTTAACTGAATTGCTCTTAGATGCCGCTGACTTTTGAATTGACAATTAGAAGTTTCCTTGATCACCTCCCTCCCAAATCCCACAAATCAGCTCCCAGTGGCTCCCCAATCTGGACCATGTGTGTTCTTCCAGAAAATGAAGCCAAAATCATACTAACTGGGGTTTTTCCTTCCTCTCAACCACACCACCCAGTCCTAACCACCACCAAACCTGAAAGGCTCTAACCTACTCTCCACACATCAGCGCCCCTCTTCACCCTGGCCAGAGACAACAAACAACACATCACCTAGACAGTGACCTCTGTTCTGGGCTTGTCCCTTCAGCTTTGCCACCTCCTGCATGAGCCACCAGAGAGCACCTACCAACACCCAAGTTTGTCACATGCTTCCTCCGAGTCTTCTAGGGCTCTTCCCCCACTTAGAACCAAAGTGAACGTCCTCGCACTGTCAGCGAGATCCTAAGGACCTCCCTTCCCTCACTTCTTCCTCACCCGGTTCCAGTCTCTGCCCCCCAGGCAAGCTCTCAGCTCAGGGCCTTGCACATGACATGCTAGTACCTCTGTCTGGTCTGTCCTTCCCTAGGTGTCTAGATGGGTACCCTAGCCTCTGATTGATTATATGCTTGCTTAAATGATATTGCCTCCTAGCCAGGCCTGCCTTCCTGGACCTCTTTTTTTTTTTTTTTTTTTTTTTTGAAACTCACTGCTTCTGACTAGGCTGACTGGCCAGTGTGCTCTCAAGTTTGATCTGTCCCCAACCCCTCAAAGTGGGGATTACAGGCACATGCAGCCACCATCAAAGGCTTTTGTAGTTGGTGGAGATTAAACTCAGCTCATGCATGATTAGACAGAGCAGTCTCCCAGCTTCTTAAAACAATAACAACAAAAACTCTAGCATTCTCATCTGTCATTGTGTTACTGGTCACGCATACTTTATTAGGATTGAAAAGCTGGAGCTGGACAGTGGTGGCACACGCCGTTAATCTTCACACGAGGGAGGCAGAGGTAGGCGGATCTCTGTGAGTTAGGCCAGCCTGGTCTACAGACTGAGTTCCAGGACAGCCAGGGGGAGAAACCGTGTCTCAAAACAAAATAAAACAAAACAAACACGCAAAAATCCCACAAGAATGCAAGACAAGAACCTGGAGAGATGGCTCAGTGGTTAAGAGCACTGGCTCCTCTTCTAGGGAACCAAGATTCAACTCCCAGAACCCACACGGTGGCTCACAACTATCCTTAACTCTAATTCCAGGGATCTGATGCCTTCTTTTGGCCTCTGTAAATACCAAACACATATATAGTACAAAAACACACACAAGGGCAAAACACTCAAACACTCATATATGTAAAAAAAAAAAATGTTGAAAGGAAGGAAGGAAGGGAGGGAGGGAAAAAAGAATGCAAGACAAGACAAGGCTTTCTTAGAAACAACAGTCTGTGTCCCTAGCCCACTTTCTATTTCTTACCATGGTGTTCAGAGTCCATTCACGATAGATTTAAAATCTTTATTATTTTCAAATATAAAATCAGGCTCTTCCCAGGTAGTATGAGACCCAGAAGAAGAATCAAGGATAAGAATCACATTGCTAAAAAGGATTGGCCTGCACCACCTGCTACCTGCCTCTCCCCTTCTCTCCCATCTAAGGAAGCAAAGGGCAGAAGTCACAACTCAGTCAAGGTCAAGGCCCCAAGCTGGGTACCACGTGAGCTGGAGGACTCCAGCAGGCAGCAGGAGTTGAAATCTGTCAATGCTTGTCAGTGGGGCGAAGGCTCAGAGAAGCCAGGCGTCCCAGGGGTCCTCGGCGTGCGTTGGTGGCCAGTCTTTGCTGTGCCAGGAAGGACTGGGCATGGGCAGGAGCCTGCTCTTCCCCAGCCCGTTGCTCCAAGGCCATACCCTAGAGAGATGGTATGATTGACAGGGTGTAAGTGAGCCTACCTAAGCCGTGTGAGCCTGACACACCGCCCGTGGAGGTAGCCCGCTTACCATGCTGTACCAGGCACTGATGAGCAGCTTTTCCTCCTGCTCCCGCTGACTCCGACTCTTCTCATAGTCCATCTGCCAGGAAAGCAAGAGTCAGGGGCTTGGGTGTGCTGATGGCCGCCTGGGGGCGTGAGGATACCTACCTCCAGGTGCCGTATTCGCATGTTCCGCTCCCACAGCTGTTTCCTCAGGGTTTGGAGTTCCGGGGACACCCCAGTGGGTGGCCGCTGCTTGGGTTCCAGGGTCTGAATGACCTGGGGATTAGAAAAAAAATTAGAGAAGAGTGAGCTTGATTATAATGACAGTGACTTTTTGAAGTCCTGGGGACTGATTGAATTTAAGGCCTCACACAGGCTAGGCAACATAGTTCTACCACCAGCATGATTCTGTTTTGTTTGAGACAGGGTCTCATTCAGATCAGACCTCAAATTTATGATTCTCTTGCCTCTGAGTCACAAGGTGCCACCACACCTGGATCTATTTCCTTCTGTCTGTCTGTCTGTCTGTCTGTCTGTCTGTCTGTCTATCATCTATATGGGACAAGGTCTCAGTATGCAGTCTGGTTGACCTCAAACTCATGGAGAGCTACCTGTCTCTGCCTCCCTAGTGCTAGAATTAAAGGAGTATATCACTATGCCTGGTTCTTTATTTTTCACTCCACCTAATCCTGCAGAATAGTTGGGAATAGAGACTTGAACCACCCAGACCTCCTCTTTGGCTTTTATGTGATATATTTACTTATTTTTAGGAATGCTAGTGACTGAACCCAGGGTCTCCTGCCTGCTAAGCAAGTATCATGAGTGATCCCCTGGCTGGTAGATCATAGACAAGCACCCTATCACTTAGCAATGTTTCCAGCACCTCACTGGTAGATCTGAGACAGAAGTTCTACCACTGAGCTATGGCCCAGAGCTTCTTTGCAGACCCCCTTGACACACTGAAGTACAAAGACTATGACAGTCCATGGCTGCAGCACCATGCAGACGCCTAGAATATGACATGGTGTGGTATAATGGGTTTGAATGCAGAGGGCAGGGATGTACAAACTGCCAGATGTGAACTGATGGGAAGCACAAGGAGCAGGACCTGAGGCGGGCGGATAGCGGGACACCTAGCATCCTTACCGTGCGAGCCTTGTCCACATAGCGGCGGTAGCGCTCCTCCATGGCCTGCAAGTCTGCGTCCTTCTTCTGCAGGCTGTCCTGCAGCTCCTCAATCCGACGAGCTGCTGAAGAACAAAAAGGTCTCTAAGTTCCGAGCTGCACGCTGAGCTCCCTCTAGCCCTGGCTACTGCTGAACCCCAACCCCACTTACTATTGTTGTCAGTAGGAGGCTCCAGCTCCTCAATGTATTCTCGTTTCCTCTGCAGCTCCAGGTCAGCCTCATGCAGCTTCTGCCTGCGGGCATGGGAGAAGTGGATAGTCTTGGGCTGGCATCTCTGTCTGCCCATCCATCCATCCGTCCGTCCATTCATCCCTCAATCCATCCACCTGTGGTGTGGGGATATAACCCAGGGCCTTGTCCATGCTAGACAAGTGCTCTGCCATTGGGCCACACCCCAGTATCTCACTGAACTCTAGACTGATGCTCTACAGCAGAGACACTCCTGGCCCACTGGCTTCTCTTTCGTCCTAGTGGTATCCCAGCAAATCAGAAGCTTCATTATGGCCAAGACCTCCTGCCCTGCCTAACTATCTCCCCAATCCATGGTCCTCAAGTTGGTCTGGTCCTCGTCACCTTTCATCCCTGGCCATTCTTGTCCACTTTCAACACCTCCATTTCATTCTAAACCCAGCAGTCAAGGTTGGTGGGTTTTTTGTTTGGTTGGTTTCTGTTTTGTTTTTTAGGATTTATTATTTGTTATGTGGGGGGGGTTGAGTGTAAGCCACATGTGTCTGTGTACCTGGGGAGGGGAAAAGAGGGTGTTGGATTCCCTGGAACTGGAGTTACAAGTGACTGTGAGCCACATGACATGGGGACTGAGACTCAAACTTGGCTACTCTGAAGACTAGCAAGTGAGCTTAACTGCTGAGCCATCTCTCAAGGCCCAGGGTGATCCCTATTTGTTACTTCTGTGGCACTAAGGATGGAACCCAAAAGTCTTGTGTATACTAGACTAGTGATCTACCACTAAATCAGAGACATGCTTGGCTGGGGCTTTGCTCGTAGAACCCCATTAGGGCGAGGTGGTCTGCTCCCCCCCATGTGCCTTGCCCTCAGCTTGAGACAGTAACCCAGGATGGCCTTGAACTCCTGTCCCCCTCCTCTCTTCTGAGTGCTGGAATCACACACCATTATCTCCTACTTTTTCTTTTCTTTCTTTCTTTTTTGTTAAAAGACTTAGCCATCTCTCCAGCCCCTCCTACTTTTTCTAAAAGAGATTCTGAGTCAGACCTAATGGTAATGCTAGGAGGAAGGTTGAGGCAGGAGGACTACAAAGCCTCGGCCAGTCTGGGCTAAGAAAACTTGTTTCATAATTTAAAAAAAAAAAAAAGGAGGGGTTAAGATCACTCACTGTTCTTGTAGGGGACCCAAGTATGGTTCCCAGCACCTAGATGGTGGCTCACAGCTGTCCTGTAACTCAAGTTCCAGGGGATGGGAACCCTTCCCTGAACACCACGGGCACGTGTGGTACATGCAGACAAAACACTCATACACATAAAAAATAAATTAATCAATTAAGGCAAACAAAGGTTTGTACTTGAGAGCAAGGCCAGCTTCAGTCACACGACAGTCCGACAGCCCGTATCAAAACAAAGACTGTACTTGACCTGAGCTGACGGGACCTCCTCACCCACAATTCTCCACACCTTAACCCACTGGTTCCCACCCCAGGAGTGACGGCTCTCCGCACTTACAGGTGATCTTCCAGCTTCCTCTTCAGCAGGGTGGGCTGGGGGAGAGAAGCAGCAGGGAGTGAGGGGCGGGGAACAAGGTCTGAAAACCTGTGTGGTAACGATGGGGTGCCTCCCTGGGCCGTGGTACTCACAGTGGCCTTCATAGGGCATCAGGCAGCAGTGGGGTGGGGAGAAAGGAAGATTACTGGGGAGCACTAGGGGGGGCCAGGCAGGGAGGAGGTGGACACTCACATCCTCAGCCTTGCCCCCCTGCTCCTGCAAGGCCTTCTGTAGATCTTCCACCTGGACCCTCAGCTCAGACAGCTGTTGCTGGTTCAGCCTGATGGGGAAGGGTGCTTAGTACCAGCGCGCAGTCGCCTGTAGATCTCCCTTCCAAACAAGCTGACTAGGGCTCTTACCGGTGCTGCGTCTCCAGCCCATGGCGTGCACGGTTTGCCTCCTCCAGGTGGCGCTGCAGCTCCTCCTGTCGCTCCCGGTCCGCGGCCTCCTGCTGGCGTAGCCGCTTGTTTTCCAGCTGGAGCCGCAGGAGCGTCTCTCTGAGAATAGGGAATAGGGCTGAGCTCCTAGAGGACCCATGAGGTGAAACTCTGGGCTGATCGCTGCCTTGGAAAGAGCCCAGCCTGACTTGGGGTGGGAGTACTGAGGACCAGGCTCCAGTGGCTCAGGCTCTGGGGCTGACCTGGGCACGATGGAAGGGGCTCCAAAGAGGCGCTCTGGTTGGGCTGGGGAGGATTAGAACACTTGAACCCGCTGTGGAAACA
The DNA here is from genome assembly GCF_982192425.1 of Myodes glareolus. NCBI lineage: Eukaryota > Metazoa > Chordata > Mammalia > Rodentia > Cricetidae > Myodes > Myodes glareolus. The sequence goes on along the minus strand of NC_142047.1, from coordinate 13,665,419 downwards.
GTAAGCGCTAGGTGGGAGTGAGCAGAGCAGGGTAAAAGGAACTGAACCTAGCAAGGACTCCAGTGAACCAGGGCAGGAACCTAAGTCTCAGGTCAAGTAAGCAGAGCCAAAATGTAGGAATTTTGCCTCCGGAGCAAAGTCACGTGGGTTGAACTTTATTTGTGCACTGAAAAGCCTCTGAAGGGCCTTTGAACCAGTAGAGCAGGGCAGGAACACCAAGAGAGTGGGGCTGAGGAAGAGTCTACCCTGGATGGGTCCAGAACCTCACGAGGTCCCAGTATACCTGAGCTCTGCAGGCAGGATCTCTGCTGCTAAGTTTTCCAGGCCAGAAGAAGTAGGATCCAACGAGAAGTCTGAAGAAAACAAAAAATCTTCAGGTTTCTGCTGCACACACGGTCTCTATTCCTGGGTTCTCTTTTCAAGAGTCATCTCTGAGGACTAAAATACAGCCCCAGACAATCTTACCAAAAACAATCTACAGATTCAACGCAATGCCCATCAAAATCCCAACAAAATTCTTCAAAGACCTCGAAAGAACGGTACTCAACTTCATATGGAAAAGCAAAAAAGGGGCTGGAGAGATGGCTCAGTGGTTAAGAGCGCTGCTTGCTCTTCCAAAGGTCCTGAGTTTAATTCCCAGCAACCACATGGTGGCTCACAACCATCTGTAATGAGATCTGGTGCCCTCTTCTGGCCTGCAGGCATACATGCAGAATACTAAGAATACTGTATACATAATTAATAAATAAACCTTAAAAAAAAAAAAAGAAAGAAAGAAAAGCAAAAAAATCCAGGGTAGTCAAAACAATCCTGTATAATAAAAGAACTTCTGGAGGCATCACAATCCCTGACTTCAAACTCTACTACAGAGCTACAGTACTGAAAACAGCCTGGTATCGGCATAAGAACAGACAGGAGGACCAATGGAACAGAAGACCCAGATATTAATCCACACATATTTGAACACCTGATCTTTGATAAAGACGCAAAAAAAATCAAATGGAAAAAAGAAAGCATATTTAACAAGTGGTACTAGCATAACAGGATATCAACATGTAGAAAAATGAAAATAGACCCATATCTATCACCATGCACAAAACTCAAGTCCAAATGGATCAAAGACCTCAACATAATGCCAGCCACACTGAACCTTATAGAAGAGAAAGTGGGAAGTATACTTGAATGCATTGGCACAGGGAACCACTTCCTAAATGTAACCCCAGCAGTATAGACATTGAGAGAAACAATTAATAAATGGGACCTCCTGAAACTGAAAAGCTTCTGTAAAGCAAAGGACACAGTCAACAAGACAAAACAACAGCCTACAAAATGGGAAAAGATCTTCACTAACCCCACATCAGACAGAGGTTTGATCTTCAAAATATACAAAGAACTCAAGAAATTGTACACCAGGGACTGGAGAGATGGCTCAGAGGTTAAGAACATAGCCTGCTCTTCCAAAGGTCCTGAGTTCAATTCCCAGCAACCACATGGTGGCTCACAACCATCTGTAATGGGGTCTGGTGCCCTCTTCTGGTCTGAAGGCATACACACAGACAGAATATTGTATATATAATAAATAAATAAATTATTAAAAAAAGAAATTGTACACCAAAAGATCACATAATCCAATAAAAAAAAATGGAGTACAGGGGGCTGGAGAGATGGCTCAGAGGTTAAGAGCATTGCCTGCTCTCCCAAAGGTCCTGAGTTCAATTCCCAGCAACCACATGGTGGCTCACAACCATCTGTAATGGGGTCTGGTACCCTCTTCTGGTCTGCAGGCATACACATAGAGAGAATATTGTAAACATAATAAATAATTTTTTTTTTTTTGGTTTTTCGAGACAGGGTTTCTCTGTAGCTTTGGTGCCTGTCCTGGAACTAGCTCTTGTAGACCAGGCTGGCCTCGAACTCACAAAGATCCTCCTGCCTCTGCCTCCCGAGTGCTGGGATTAAAGGCGTGCGCCACCACCGCCCGGCTAATAAATAAATATTTAAAAAAAAATGGAGTACAGACCTAAACAGAGAACTCTCAAAAGAGGAATCTAAAATGGCTGAAAGACACTTAAGGAAATGTTCAACATCCTTAGTCATCAGAGAAATGCAAATCAAACAACTCTGAGATTCCATCTTACACCTGTAAGAATGGCCAAAATCAAAAACACTGATGAGGGTGGGGGAGGGAAATGGGATGAGGTAGAAATTTTTAATAAAACAACAACAACAACAAAAAAAACACTGATGACAACTTATGCTGGAAAGGTTGGGGTGGGGGGAAGGGAACACTCCTGCATTGCTGGTGGGAATGCAAGCTGGTACAGCCCCTTTGGATGTCAGTGTGGCAATTTCTCAGAAAACTGGGAAACAACCTTCCTCAAGACCCAGTAATACCACTTTTGGGTATATATCCAAAGGATGCTCAATTGTGCCACAAGGACATGTGTTCAACTATGTTCATAGCAGCTTTATTTGTCATAGCCAGAAACTGGAAACAATCTAGATGCCCCTCGATCGAAGAATGGATAAGGAAAATGTGGTACCTTTACACAATGGAGTACTACACAGCAGAAAAAAAATAATGACAGCTTGAATTTTGCAGGAAAATGAATGGAGCTAGAAAACATCATTTTGAATGAGGTAACCCAGACACAGAAAGACAATTATCACATGTACTCACTCATAGGTGATTTTTAAACATAAAGCAAAGAAAACCAGCCTACAAACCACAATCCCAGAGAACTTAGACCACAATGAGGACACTAAAAGAGATTTACATAGATCTAATCTACATGGGAAGTAGAAAGTAGAAAAAGACAAGATCTCCTGAGTAAATTGGGAGCATGGGGACCTTGGGGGAGGGTTGAAGGGGTGAGGGGAGAGGCAGGGAGGGAAGCAGAGAAAAATGTAGAGCTCAATAAATATCAATAAAAAATATATATAAAAAACAACAACAACAACAACAACAAAAAAAGTACAGCCCCAGACCACCCCCAACCCGGATCTGAACCTCACCAGCCTGAGTCAATCCCCTAGGCTGCAGCTGGGCACAGCGGAGCTCCTCATTGGCCTCCCTCAGAGAGTCTCTCTCCGTCAACAGCCGCTACAGGGACAGAATGCACGATGCCGATGCCAGTTGGACCTCCTGGAAACTGGGCTATCCTAGGACACAGGGTAGAGGCTGGGCTGCAGGGCTGAGGCCTTACCTCCTTCTCCTTGGTCACCAAGTCACACTTTTCCTCCAGGTTTCGGCATTCAAACAGCCACTTCTCAGCCTTCATGGCCTCTTCCTGCCACTGGCCTTGCAGCTCTTGCACCTGCAGAAGTCGAGTGGGCCTGAGACTCAGCGGATAAGAACACTTGCCACTGAGCCTGACCGCCGGCCTGAGCTCAGTCCCTGGAACCCACAGGGCAGAAATAGAAAACCAGCTTCGGCAAGGTGTCTTCTGAACCCCACTCACACACACACAAACTCTCACACAAAATCAGTAAAACGTAGCTTAAGAAGGGAAGTTGGAGGCTGGAGAAATGGCTCAACAGATAAGAGCACTAGCTCCTCTTTTCCAGAGGATAGGGGTTCAAGTCCCAGCATCCATGTGGCAGCTCACAACTGTCCCTAGCTCTGGTCCAAGGGGACACCCTCTGGTCTCCATGAGCACAGGCACACATGTGGTACATAGACACACATGCAGAGGAAACGCCCATACACATACATTTTTTGTTTTGTTTGTTCTTGTTTTTCAAGTCAGAGGTTTTGTGTGTGTGTGTGTGTGTGTAACGGTCTTGGCTGACCCGGAACTCGATCTGTAGACCAAGTATGCCTTTAATCTCAGCACTTGGGAAGCAGAGGAAGGCGGACTCTGAGTTCGAGGCCAACCTGGTCTACAAGATCTAGTTCCAGGATAGGCTCCAAAGCTACATAGAAACCCTGCTTCAAACAACAATAACGAGAGAGAGAGAGAGAGAGAGAGAGAGAGAGAGAGAGAGAGAGAGCTGGGAGTGGTGGAGTACAGGAGTACATCTTCAGTCCTAGAACTTGGAAGGCAGAGGCAGGTGGATTTCTGAGTTCGAGGCCAGGCTGGTCTACAGAACGAGTTCCAGGAAAGTCAGGGCTACACAGAAAAACCAGGCGGAAAGGGGAGGAGTGAGGACAGCAGAGATAGGAGGGGTAGCAAAGGAGCCGCAGAAGAGGGGGTAGAATCCTTAGAGGGGGGAACCATAAGAGGGGGTAGGTCTAGAAGGGACCTAGTGGTGCCCAGAAGTTGGGAGGAAGACTGTTGAGGAGAAGTGGGGCTTACAAACCCAGCCCGAGAAAGGGTGCATCTAGAGGGCATGGCCTTGGAAAACAAGAGGGAGGCTGCAGAGCTGTGCTGGGAGTGGACCATAGCGATGAGCCCAGCCGTTAAGGGATGGTGCTACCTGCCTTACCTGCCTGCGCTGAGTCTCGAGCTGGGCACGCAGGGATCCCGCACGGCGCAGCTCCTCTTCCAGCTGGCGCGTGCGTTCCGCATGGCCCGCATTCCGCTCCTCCAGCTGCCGCACCTGCCGCCTGAGCTCCTGCAGCTCACCCAGGCGGCTCCGGCAGCTGTTCAGAGTGGCCTCCAGCTGCCTTGCACGTTCGGAGGACTGTCTGAGAGAGGCATAGGAAGTGGAAATTTCAGAAGGCAACTGGGATGTTGGGCAGGGAAGGGTTTCAGCCCGAGGGATTCGGGTTCGAGGTGAAGGTAGTGAGGTTTGTAGCTCTGGTTAGGGGTCATTACGGTAACAGGTTATAATGGAGAGGTTCTCAGGAGCGGAAGTGCACAAACATGGAAGAGCTATAGGGCAGCAAAGGAGTAATAAGGACACTCTGGAGTCATGGGGGAGCTGTGAGGAGTCTTCAGAGGCAAGGTGGGATGTTCTCTGGGTGTGTCAACATTCTAAGAGTATATAGGGTTAGAGGAGAGGTCTTTGGGGATACAGAAAGCACAGCAGGTTCACAGGGAGCTGCGATGATACATTCTTAGAGGCCATCCTAGAATCCAGCGGCATGACGGGATCCAAATGATACCCTGGAGTCTGGAGAGTATTGCATGGAGGGGCTAATGACACTGTAAAACCAAGGGGGCTCCATGGATCCAGGAGGTCTCTCTAAAGGGGGCCCTAGTGGGCACTGTGTGGTTCAGGACGGCGTGTTGAGCCTAGGAGGTATGATGTATAAATCTACTTAGCATTTGGGAGCTGGAGGTACCATAGCACTAGAGAGCAGTCTGTGCCGATGGTGCAGGTATGTGGTGTGCATTCAGGACCTGCCACCTACCGAAGCTCATCCATCTCATCCTTTAGTGCTTGTGCCTCTTGGGATAGGCTGGTCAGCGCTTGGTTCCGTTGCTGCAGCTCAGTGACCTCGCGCTCCAGCTCCATACAGCGCAGCCGCTCATCTTCTCGGCTGCTCTCCAGCCTGGGGTGTCAGGGCAAAGACATCAGAAGGATGCCCGTGGGCGCCAGTGCCCTGGCCCCGAGCCCCGCTGATCACACCTGAAGTTTTCCTCCTGTAGCTGCTCGAGCTGTGACTGCAGGAGCAGCAGCTTCTTAGCAGTGAGGCCGGGGGCACTCTCCACTTCCGCGCGGCCCACCCGCTCCCGGAGGGCAGCATTCTCTTGCGCCAGATTCTGTTTCTCCTCTGAAAGGAGTACAAGCTGTGGGTGGGGGAGACGGGTGAAGTGGAGCATGAACCAGGTTTTTGTGTAGGTAGGTTTATGCAAGTGGCCCTGTTCCCTCAGCCTCACCCACCTGCCGCTCCAGATCTAGGCAGTGTTGTTGAAGTTCATCACCCTCCTCCACCTCCTCACTCAGGAAATAGTATCTTCGGGACTGAGGAGACGGACAATGGGTGGGAGATGAAGGACTTGGGGATCCAGTCAGAAGGGAGGGAGGAGAAAAGCTGTGATTTTCAGGGGCCCTGGGGAAGGGTCAAGGAAGCCCAGGATCTAAGAGTGGGTTGGGGTCCTAAGAGAATGGAAGAAGAGTAATTTTCTAACCCCTGAGATGGGGCAAGGGAAGAGGCTAAGACCAGAGAGACAGGGATGGTCGGTTAAGTTGAAGGATAATAAGCCCTTTATCAGATGCTCCTGAACCAGGAGGATCTAAAGTTCACCATTGCTGCCGGGACTACACAAGGACAAGCCTTTCCATTACCTGTGTATCAAAGTTCCCATAAGTCTCCGCTGACAGCGAATCAGGAGTGTCTTTTGTCATGAGCTGCGGAAGGGGGCACTGTGATGAGCTAGGCTGGCTGATAGAGCCTTCAGAACTTCTACACATCAGCCTAGGGACCTCCCTCCTGCTCCTCTCCGAGGCTAGTTTAGCCACATAACTCCTGCTCAGAGGCTCCCTCCAGTGCAGAAAAAGGCCAATACTTCTGAGGCTACAGGGTTCGGACTTACAGCCGACATACACTGGTCTGGAACCGCTGACTTCCGGGCAGAGGCCAGACCTTACCAAGCAGGGCAAGGGCTGGGCCCAGTTGCCCAATGTCCCCTCCCCTGACACTTCTGGACTGCCACAGGGGATGCCCTCACCCACCTCCTGGATGGCTTCCATCACTACATGTTGAACAGATTCCTCCAGTGTCATAATTCTCTGGATATACTCTGAGGACAAAGGCGGAGGTGAGAGGCTGTACGTAGGGATGGATGGGCAAGGGAAGAGCATCCCCCCAGGTGTCCTCTGGGAGCTCTCTGGCTTCCTCCCCTCTGGCCCTCCTCATACCCTGTTTTTTCTCACAACTGATAGCACAGCCCAGTACCAGCTGAAGCAGTTTGCCGAGCTCTGCAGGATCTGAGAACTCGCCAATGAGGCTCACATCTGGAAGAAGCTGTTCCGATACGGGATGTCCCAGAACCTGAGAACACAGACAGGAGACGTCAGGGCTCACAGACCGAACTGTCTCCCAGCCCAGCCCCCTAAGCCCTTTGCAGTTACTCACATCCTTCGAGTATTCCATCAAGCTCTGTAAGATCTTCTCCAGTTTCCGGACCTGGTGAGGCCAAGGAGTTATCTATGCATGGAGCCTAAAGTATGGCTCCCAAATCCGTTCTCACTTCCTCCCCACACCCTGCCTCAATTTTCTTTCGCTGCTTATCCCCTCGTTGTTTGGTCTTGTTCTAAGTATCCTTCCCTAGGGCTGACTTGCACTGCCTGTACTCAGTGTCTACCTGCCCATCTTTATCCACAAGTCCCAGAACCCAATGGCTTTTTGATACCTGGCACTACCAACAACATCATCTCTCACTTGGATGCCTGTACCCACTGCTTCTCATCTCCCACCTGTGAGTGTGTGGGGAGGGGTAGGAATTCTGGAGATCAAACCCAGGGCCTTAGGTATGGTAGACAAGGGCTCTTCCACGGAGCCATGCTTCCTGCCCTCAATGCTGGATTCTGGGCTATCTGTGGCCCTCTGAGCTGCATTCCCAGCCCTCATCTATTCCTGCTGTCCACACTGCATTCATTCCTCCACAAGCAGCTAGGGGGAGCTTCTAAAGGGCTGGGTCCAGGCTGTGTCTTTCTTTTGCGGAAACCATTCCCTGCTTTCCATAGTACTTAAAGTAGAATTACTTGCAAGGCATGGAAACCTTTAAACCCAGCACTTGGGAGGCAGAGCCAGGAGGATTTCTGAACTGGAGGCCAGCCTGGTCTACAGAGCAAGTTCCAAGACAGCCAGGGCTACACAAAGAAAACCTGTTTCAAAAAAACCAAACCAAACCAAACAAACTATTTTGCCTTCCTGACCTGCTGGGCCTTTGGTGATCTAAGTTCTTCAGTTCTTGATCTATTCCTCTTTCTTCTGACCTCTTCACTCTTCCTCACTCAGTTCATTCCCACTCTAGGCATTCTGCAATCACTGTTCCCTGTGCACGCAAAACCCCTTCTCCAAGTATAACATGGAGATAAGACCATCTCAAGAAAGCACCTACCCACCTCCTGTTGTCTTTTATTTGTTTTTTGAGAGGGTTTCTCTCTGTGTATCTCTGGCTACCCTGGAACTCACTTTGCAGACCATACTGGCCTTGAACTCACAGAGACCCACCTGCCTCTAGCTCCCAAGTGCTGGTATCAAAGGCATGCGCTATAGCACCCACTTTTTAAAATTACTGTGTGTGTGTGTGTGTGTGTGTGTGTGTGTGTCCATGCCTGCAGAGGTCAGAAGTGTGAGATTCCCTGGGGCTAGAGTTACGGGGGGTTCAGAGCTGCCTGATATCTGTACTGGGAACTGAACTCAGGTCCTCTGGAAGAGCAGGATTCATTCTTAACCACTAAGCCATTCCTCCAGCCCAACTTTGTTTTTTGAAACGACATCTCTCATGGCTCAGGGTGGCTTCTGACTTGCTGTATAGCCACCAAGGTTGACCTTGAGCTCCTGATCCTCTTGCTTCCTAAGTCCTGGGATCCCACGTGTGTCACACGTCCTGGCTACCACCTCCACTACAGCCCCCGCTACTAGAGATGGAACCCAGGATCTTGGGTAGGGTGGGAAAATTCTCTGTTGTTGAGCTATATTTCTGGCGCCCCTTTTAAAGTTTTGAGACAGGAGCTCAATAAGTTGCCCAGGCTGAGAACTTGCCATCCTCCTGACTCAGCATACCTGAGTCAAAATAGCTGGGATTGCAGGCATTTGCCACCATACCTCTTGGAAGTTAACATCTGTTTGTGTATGTGCTTTTTGCCCACATCACAAGAATGATGGCAAGCTTTTGTCTTACTGTGGGTGCTCGGTATAAAGAACAAAAATAGCTTGCTGATGATCAGACATCTGGCCCTTTTCCTGGAAGGTCTGCCTGTCCATTATGCAGGACCTGTGTCTAACTGTCCCTTTACGATCACCTCTTATATTCATCCTTTAGTTATTCCCTAGTCATGAGTCCACCTGTCACCTTCAACCTCCAGCTGGGACTTGGGTCCTCTGAGATGCCCTGGAGCCATGTGTCGTTGAACCAGGAAGGGTCTCTAGGGGCAAGAAAAGTGTGATGAGCTGACTGGGGAGTCCCTCGGGATCCTCCCACTCAGCCCCACTCACATCTGATTCAGCACATGGGCTATGGCGAGTCCGCTGCTCAGATCCTGGGGACTGGCACAGGGGGGTGGAACTTGGAACGTCTGCAACTAAAGGGGGCCGGAAGGGGCAACAGGAAAAATCAAGATATGACACTCTTCTTTTGCAGACTTTGCCCCAACCACTCAGACACCTCCAAGGGTTGGGAAGGCACTAGTCTGTAGCTCCATAGCTCCACCACGACAACTCTGCGGGGGCGTGGCTTCTACATACCTGGGCATGAGGGGGCGTGGCCTCATTTCACCTAGTCTGACAAACCCTGCAAGCCTAAGTCAGGGAGTTACCATGAGTCACCTGTTCCCCACAGCTGACATGTGACCAGCTCTGTGCCCCAGAGGGGCGGGGCCTCACCTGTTCTTGCCTCTCAGGCCTGCCCACGTGACAGGGGCAGGTGGTCAGGTCAGAGTCCAACGGCCCAGCAATCCTACGACCTATTCCTCCTTCCAGCCCCAAGACAGGAGAGAAGACCAAGACAGGGCGAGAAGAGAGGACACACACCTGACCCAGCCCCGCCCCCCAGACCTACCCAGGTGAGCAGAGACCCGCATAGCTCGGCCTTGTCCACACTCATGGCTCCGGATCGAATTCGATCCGGGCCAAGAAGCCCCGGCGCGCAGCAGCAGCCTCCGGGTCCGCCACCAGCGAGAGCCCGAAGCCCAGACCTCCCGCTCGGCCTAGAGCGCCGCCCCGCTCCACCCCGCCCCCTAGGCAAGGCTCCGCCCCAAACACGTGATCGCTTCCAAATGCGATCTCCTGCCTCTCCGCCCCTTCGCCATCTTGGCTGCGGGACGCAGGCTGCCCCTCGTCCTGCCGCTAGGTGGCAGTTTGGCCCAGCCGTGCTGACGGGGAGTGGTGGCCTCGTTTCCTCGTGGCCTCTCCTGAGGCGGAGTGGTCCTCATGATCCTTCTAAGGCGGATCTACCGCACCCAGTGTCAGAAGCACATCCGTGCTCTTTCCCTGAAGCTGAAAGAAAGCCTCCTGTTTGGCCGCTCTGTGATCAGAGCCTTTATATATGGACGGACAGATATTAATAAAAGAGTCCTCCCCGGAGAAGTGACTCTGGAGTCCTTCAAGAAGAGACGGATGTGGTCGGGAGCAGGAAGGGTCAAGCAGGCACACGTCCCGAGTGAAGGACGCACGCCGTTGCCTAGCCTAGTGTCGCCTTCCATTGAGTTCCCTGCTCCTTCCCGGCCGCCCGCGCTTCCAGCGCTTAGAATACTTGGCCAGGCCAAAGCGTCGGGTCGCCTGACAGCCACCAGGGGGCGCGCAAACCGCAGGTAAACCTTCAGGGAAAAGGGTGCGTCCACCGGTTGAGCCAGCTCCGATCGCAGAGGGCTCTAAAGAAAGAAATCAATTGCTAACAATAATCTCCAGACATCGTTTGTAAAGTGCTTACTATTTGCAATCTTTACATTAAGCTATATATTCCCAGACATTTGAATGTCCTCCACGACCCTAGGAGTCAAGGGCTACTTTATATTCCCCATTATGTTTTTTTTTTAATTTTAGACACTTTATTATTTTAAAAAATTGCAAATCACGTTTTGCAGATGAGCAAAAAACGGCTACAAAGTACACTGGCTTTGACGCCTGGGATAAAGCCCTAGACCGCGTCCTTTGACCCCTGGATCCAATGAAAGCCCCTCCCCCGCAGGCGGGTGGGGTAATATGCAGTAATTAGAGGCTATTAGATGTACCCAGAGGGAGGAGCAGGGCCGACTCTGCTTTGGGGCGGGTTCAGGTCGGGGTGGGGGGGGCGGGGCGCGATATTGAGCCGGAATCCAGCGCACTGAGCCCTGATCCAGCGACCCTGTCCCAGTGGGGTGAGCCTAGTGACATCAGCCTCCCGCCCTCAATCTTACAAGAGGATTGTCAGTCTACCACAGACACTCGATTACAACCCACTCAAACTCTCAGCTGCGCACACCAGAGAGCTTGGAGGCTGATTCACACTTCCACAACCCCTTCACGCCTTGTTTTCCAGACGCCAGTCTCTGGGAACCTGTGGAGATGGATAGAGGGAACGTGCTTGGGAATGGACTGGTTTCCAATGGGCTTGGGAGCTGCTGCTGGCTCCCCTATGCCACTTCCACCTGAGAAGTTGATATCCCAAAGCGGAAACAAAGCTATACTATCCACACACACACACACACCCCCCACACACACACACACATGCATTCGCGCACGCACCATAGCCAGGAACCATGACTATGAAAAGAATGTGAGGCTGACATCTGGGACACAAAAATTTGGGATAAGGAGTTACAGGGACTTTGAAGTTTAGAACTCTGAGAATCCAGTTATTTGTGTATGGCCTGGTGACTTACTGATTTATTTATTTGGCTTTCCTATTCATTTTCTTTCTTTTTTAAATTTTTTTTTCTTTGATTTTTTGAGACAGGGTTTCTCTGTGTAGCTTTGGAGTTTGTCCTGGAATTCACTGTGTAGACCAGGCTGGCCTCGAACTCACAGAGATCCGCACTGCCTCTGCTTTCTGAGTGATGGAATTAAAGGCATGTGTGCGCCACCACTGTCCAGCTGGGAGGATGACTTAAATTGTTCCAATGTTGATGTGATATTATAGGCATTCTAGATGTTCAGGAAGTCATAACTTAATAAAGCTAGGGAGCAAAGACCAGTGGATCTCTGAGTTCAAGAGAGAGTTCCCTAAGCAGAGAAACCTTGTCTGGAAGAACCAGAAACAAACTAGAAAAGAAAAAAAAAAAACGATTTAAATGAAAGTTAGGGACTGAGTGAGATGGTGCCTGCCTGTAATCCCAGCACTCTGGAGGCAGAGGCAAATAATTACTGTGTTAAGGTCCATGACAGCAAGGGCCACATAGAGAGACCCTATATCAAAGTAAATAAGTAAATGCGTTAACAGATAGATGAAGGAAGGTACTTTGCTCTCCCCCTGAGTTAGCAAGGAGTCCCATCTTTTAGGGAGAAGAAGGAGGCTGTGATGTTGGCAGCAGGGAAGACTTGCAATCTGTTTTTACAACCAGTGCTGGGTTTATGATTGGGTTAGCCATAGGAGCAATGCTATGGATCTAAGTGCCTTTAATTCTGCAAAAAGAGCCACAAACCTTTCCTTTGGGACTGACCACATATTTAGGATGCCAGCGCATTTTAGATGTAGTGAACCTCAAAGTTTGCAGAGATCTGAAGGCTTCCATTTGTAGGAACCAAGAGGCCCCACTCTGCAAGTTTGGATTAGTAATCTCTAGCTGGTTTGGGGATCCCATCTCCTCCTACTGTTTCCAGGGACAGCTGGGCCCAGCCTGGGTTGTACTGCTGGGAAATGAGTGACTCAACCCCTCCCTAAGGCCACAGCTGGACCCCTGCCTATCCCCTTCAGCCTGCACATCTGGACATTGATCCAGTCATCACAGATGGCATGGAGACCCTGGGTTCTACAACCAGAGGACACCACTTCCTCCCCCTCCCCACTGGATATGTAAAACCCTCTGCGTGCATTCCATGTGCCATTACCATGGGAACACTGACAGTCTTCCTGCACTCAGCCTCTCCAGTTCTACAGCAGCTCCTATCCTGCTCCCATCATGCCATTTGTGTTCCTAAGTCAAGGGAAGTGTGCGCATATCTGTAGGTGTGAGGTGCTGGGTTTATGATTGGGTTAGCCTCCACCTTTGTCTTGGGATCCTGGAGTTTGTACAACTGCTTATGTGTGTATGACTTGGTAACTGCCAAGGAGTTAGGCCATCAATCTCTGCATAATACACAGGTTTAAAAGATGAGTGTAGGGACTGCAGCACTTGCTCCTGCTGAGGACCCAGTTTGTTTTGTGTGGCTCCTAACCATCCATAACTCAGTACCAGAAGATTTTACATACAGGCACATACCTGCTGCACATACATGCATGTAGGCCAACACTCAAAAAAATATATATATATAAAAAGAAACTTAAAAAAAAAAAGCTAGGAGTGGTGGGTGGGGCATACCTGTAATATCTGCATCTGGGAAGGGCAGACAAATGATCCGGAGTTCAAGACAAGTTAGAGGTGAGTCTGGACTCCAAAAGACACTGTCTAAAAAACACAGTAAGCTTGGTGTATGCCTTTCATCCAGCACTCAGAAGGAACCAAGTGGATTTCTATGAGTTCAAACGCAGCCTGGTCTACATAGTAAGACCCCGTCTCAAAAATACAAACCAAAAATTTGGTCAGCCAGCCTTGGTGGTATACACCTTTGATCCCAGCACAGGAAGGCAAAGGCAGGTGGATCTCTGAGTTCAAGGGTAGACTGGCCTACTTAACACGTTTCAGGCTACCAAGTGAGACCCTGTCTCAAAACAAACAAAAATTCAGGTTTAGGGTTACCCAGGAGCCTCATTAACACCGCTTTATTTTTCTCTGCATAGTCCAAGCAGAGTCTATGAGACTGTTCTGTTCTGATTTTGTCTTCCTATGTCTGCCAACTACAGGCTTCTCAATATGATCCTCTTTTTGGGTCAGTCTGTGATATTCTTTGTGTGAGAAATGTGTGACAATTGATGCTCAGGTTGGCACTTGGATCTGTGTCTGTGACCGTACTCTACTGGTTGTTGTTGTTCTGCAACCTAACAGAATCCATGTTTCTGAGAAACGGATTATTTTATTGGACACACTACTTGTTTCCAGCTTTTGTTTTCCTGTGATACTGTGCCCTTATCATGGGTCTGGTTTATCATGCCCCTTTAACAGTCAAAGTATGTGTGTGCCGCCTGTGATAACTTGGTGATGACATGACTGTCTCTACCATGTCTCAGCCATAATTTCCATGTGAGGGGCACTTGTGGGACAGCCCAAATCCCAGGTGACAGAGAATGGTATACTTTGCCTCAATGGTGTGGCATATATCAACTTCTGTGTGTACATATGGATTTGTCTATCTGTCACACACCTTATATGACCGATGTGCTGAGAAACTGTGCTTCTAGATTTAAGTCCCTTTGTGACTGTGTTCCATGTTCGCAAGGCTGCCTGAACAGGGGTTTCTCTAGAGTGTAGCAGGTGTATCCTGTGTCCCTGTGACTGTGACACTGTGGGTCAGAGTTGTTTGTGACCTTGTGTGTGGATGAGGGTGTCAAAGTCACACCAGACAGCCAACTCAGTAGAGGCAGCTACATGCGCACCACTGTCGCTATCCGCAACTCTCCCTCTGGGAGGACTCCACCCCGCACTGCGGGGGCGCGTGCGTCTTTCGTGACGTGAGACACGACGGAGTTCGCTGCGTGCGTGGAGCCCGACGCGGTTGTGCGTGCGTGCGAGTGTAAGCCGGGGGTGGGGTGGCTGTACGTGTGCGTGAGCGCGCGGGGGCAGCCGCGTGAGCGAGCGGGGCCCAGTACTGCGGAACCAGAGACTTTGGAGCAGGTGAAACTCCGAGGGGGACTGCCGTTAACCCCTTCCTGCCCGACCTGAAACTCCGGGCCCCAGAGCCGCATAAACGGGGGCTTCCCCATCTCGCTGGGCGGGGCAGTCCCTGCTGGGAAGACCTTCCTTCAGAGAACTGAGACCCCCGATTGCCATGGAAACAGCTTCCTGGATCAGCCCGGCGCTTGCTTCCTCCCGCTCTGCCCTTCCTCCCTCCGACCATGTGCTTCCCGCTCCTGATCTCAGCACCGCAGGGCTGGGGGTCAGTAGGGCCAGGGCGTGCGTGACTCAAACCAGCCCTGGGGTCCCCAGGCCGCACTCGGCCTCACTCCCCTTGCTCTGCATCGGTGACTCATGCCTCGCGGCTTTCCCTATGCATGACTCAGGCCCCTGGGGAGGGGACTTTGGGACCCCCCCCCCCCGCAAGACATCCAGGACTAGGAATCAAATTCTGAAGACCTCCAGTGAGAGTGAGGGGTTACCCCTCAGGAGACAGGAGACCAGGCGCCCCTTTTCATTGGCCATTGCGAAAGTCATTGGGGACACTTCCTCCATCCCTCAATTAACAGAGCTTCCCCCGGCCTGTCTCCGGGAACCCAGTGCCCCCGCCCACCAGCCCACAGGAAGTTTTGGCAGAACCTATCGTGGCAATGAAACGGTTAAAATCGTTTTCTTATTCATTTCATCCAGGGGCTTTTTTGACTCAGAGCAAGCGGGTACCCCCTTGAAAGCTTGGCCTCACGGGGACTAGGGCTCCTTCTACACCCCACAGACACCCTGCTTAGAGGGGAAAGGTGGCTGTTTAGCTGACTGTGGGTCTTGTGAAGCAGCAGCTGCGTACAGAGTTTGGTTCGGTTCGGTTCAAATCCTGTCTCTTCCCTCGCTCGTTTCCCATTTGAAAATGATGTCCAACTCGTTGAGGACTTGTGTTGATTTGATGAATAATAGATGGGACGCTTCGAATTCAGAGTTGGACACAAGAGGTAGGGAGGGGTGTCTCAGACCTGGGTGTCCAGGTGCCCAGCAGAAAACACCTACTCCATGCTCCACCCACGCACTCTGAGGCCATGGGGTTCATTTTGTCCACCCCTGCCCCGGGCTGGCACCCAGGAAGTGAGAGGCGGGGCAGGAATGAGGCGGAACCTGTTGGGTTAGTCCCTTCCCCGCCCCCCACCCTCATTCTCATGCCCTGACAAGGACCCCCCCTCCACGATAAAGCCCCACCCCCGCCACCCTGGACGCCTGGGTCCTGACCTGCGGGTGGCCGGAAACAACGTCTCGGGAACATCCTGTGGACAGCTAGCTGGACAGACAAGAGGGTCAGCTCCTCCCAGGGCAGGGCAGACATAGACAGGGGCAAAATAAACATGGCCCAGGGTGGCTAGACTGCGGGGGAGGGGTGAAGTGGGGGTGCTCTGCAAGAATGTACACAAATACACGGTCACCCTGAGAGAGCCAGTCCAGAGGAACAAACCTCTGTGCCCAGGCCACTAAGACATCTAGTCAGAGACACACAGACAGGGAAAGCAGACATCCATCTGGTTAAGACACCCAGCAATGGCCCATACAGTGACAGCCAAGTCAAGAACAAGGACTCTGGAGATGTACTCAGTCGTAGAGGGGAGAGACAGAACTCACAAAGGCAAGCACAGATCAAAAGCAGACAGAGTGGCTGGGATGTAGCTCAGTGGTCTAGTAAGCATGAGGCAGTGGATTCAATCCCCAGAATTTCAAACAAAGCTCATAGTCAGGATAGGTGTGACCCAGATAAACCAGCTCTGCACGCAGGCTGGATATCAGTACACAAAAGTGCACATTCCCAGAAATGACAGAAGCGAACTGAGAGCCTCTAGGCCACATGCACAAGCAGTATTATTACTATACAGAAACAGGAGCGACAAACATTTCTATAGACAGATGTGCAGAGGCGTCACGGTCACCTACATACCATGTCAAAGTGTCCCAGGCACCTACCAACATAATTGTGGCATATACATTTGAAGGTGAAGGCTTATACGCAATCATTTTGAGATTTTGTTTCTTATTTTTTTTTTTTTGAGACAGGGTCTCACTGTGCCCCCATTAGCCTGTAATTTTAATTCATTTTGTAGACCCAACTGGCCTAGAACTCACAGAGATCCACCTGCCTCTGACATCTGAGTGCTGGGATTAAGGCCTGTGTGACCATGTCCAGCTATAGTCACCTCTTAATGGCCCTAGCCAACAGATGAACAGGAGGGTACAGATGGACACATTCTCAGATGCGGTCTGGACAGATAATAATAATACCTAGTGCAGACCATAGCCCAGCATTCATGAACACATGAGCATGGAGACACCCTGACAGAGCTGCGGCTAGTGACACAGACTTCTCATGAACCACACAGGGCTCATGCTGTCTCACGTACACATACAAGAAGCCACAGACCACACAACACACACACAAAACATACAGACCAACTAGGCTTCTCTCTTTCCTCTTTCCCTCTCATAGACACACATAGACCACAAAAACCAGACACAAAGTATGTCCCCCTTTTCTCCCTTCCCATTTGGAATATATGTTTAGCAATGGCTGGTCTATATGTATGAGGGGGGCAAGCAGTTCCGGGCTATCTATGTAAATACAGAGACATATAAACATAAAGACACTTCACAGATGTAAGGCAAAACATGTACCTTGCACACACAAACCAGATACAAATATGTTAGCCATATGTATGCCCAGAATTGAGTCACATATTGTCCACCCAATGGAACGTGTGTGCGTGCACACACACACACACACACACACACACACACACATGAGCGCTCCTCACCCTCACTCCCTCCACATAAAGCAGAACTGAGTTCTCACAAACAAGCCCACACCCCCTGCAGGGTTGGACCAACACACAGAAGCCCCAGCAGGCCTCGTGCACTCTCACAGGCCCTAACAGGCCAACCACACTTGCACTCCCCTCACACACCCTTTGCTGAGGTTCTGTGGGGCCCAGAGATCCTGGCACTTCCTCTCCCAACATCACCCCTACTTCCCTGCTGTTCTCCCGCTTCCCCTGTCAGGCAGGATTGGTTGTTTGATTATCTCTCTTGAAGTGGACACCTTGGAGCTCAGGCCCCCAAGTCTTTGGCAGTTGTGTGGGAAACTCCCTGTGGGCCCAATTGAATCAGTGTGAGGATAGAGCCTGTTTCCAAGAAAAACCAGCAACTTCCTCTCCAGATGAGGGGCAATGGACCCCTAAAACCGCAGAATAGGGGAGGGAGGTGGCTGGCGGCCTTCCAAGATGAAGACTTCTGGGATTGATTCTTAGCTTCTTCAGGCCCAGCCACCAGTCCACACCCAGGGGCAGGGACAGAAGACTGGGTGCTGTGACTTGTGGGCTCCCGCCCCAGCCTGCCCACTGGATGACTCACAGGCAGCCCCCAGCCCAGTTTCCTGGTGGCAACAGTGGCACCGGTCAGTGGGGCCAGGGAGGAGAACGGTCACCAAACTATTTATAAGAAGGAGAAGTCCCTGGTGCCAAGGCCAAAAGCCCCAGAGAGACCGTGGGTGGGAGGGGGTGAACTTCCTCCTTATCCTGAGAGGTAGCCCCTGGCCCCAGGTCCTAGGATGGGGCAAACCTGACAAGTAAAGGCCAGTCTGGTGCTGACCTGTAGCCCAGGCAGTGTGGAGGAGGGGCTGTCTTCACACCCTCCACACTGGACAGGCCTGGCGCCAGCAGGGCGACTTGAGGAGGTGGTGCCCAGGCCACAAGAGTGAGAATGGTAGGGGCCAGGAACCGGCTGTACCAGCTTGGCCGGCCCTGCCCTCCCTGGTTGGCCTCTTCCTCAGCCCCTTCTCAAACACCCAGACAGTGTGAAGGAAGACCCCACACTGGCAGAGTCGCCACTATCACCTTTCTGTGCCAAACTCTACTTCTCCCACTGAGGAGAAAGGACAGGCCCTTTGCAAAACGCACACTAGAACACTGTTTGTTGCTGGTTCCCCATAAATGCCTATCTACAACATAGTAGTGTTGAGGAGGTAGCCAGCTGATTCCATACAGACTGTATGGAATTCTAGTCCTTCTAGCTCTGAGACAATTATTAAAGGTCCTTCATTTCCTTTGCTTCAATTTCTCATATGTTAAATGGAAACTCATACAGCATGCAATTGCCTGGATCATTGGAAGTAGCCAATGACCAACTTTATGTAAGCCACTTTAGAACAGTGTCTGGTCCACGGTAAGAACCATATAAGTGTTAGCTATTAAAATAATAATTACTATTTCTCAGACAGTCTGTCTGCCTGTCTTAAGTATCTCCCAGTCTCCATGTCTGCAGAAGACTAACCTGGCCCCATCTGTCTCTCTGGGTGTCTCCCCTTGTTCTGCCTCCTTGCCTCCAGCCACCCACTCTTGTCTTCTCTTTGGACCCTCTTTGGGCAGGCCTGGCCTCTCTCCAGGACTTCCCTTTGGCCTAGCCAGCTTCAGCTGTGGCATGGGTGAGTCAGTGTGGCCTCCTGGCCAGTGGGACAGGCAGGTTGGCTTCCCAACATGTTGCCCTCCGTCCTGCCCTGCCCCCAAAGGCTGCGGCCAGCACCCCCTCGGGCCAGGCCACATGTCAGCTGCAGTTATTAGCATGGGCAGGAGACACAGGCCTGGCAGCATGCCCGCAGACTCAGCGGCTTCTGGAATCTCCCTTGAGACTGTGGTGGGGGAGGGGAGCTGTTCAAGCAAGGGCAAGATGGGAGGGAGCACTTAAGGGTCACAAGGATCTTTCAAAGACTGGGATGTCCCCAGCTCCTTCCTTTCCAATGTCCCTACTCTGCTGGACTTCCCCCCTCCCCCCCTCCCAGCTGTTTCTCTTTTGCCTCTTTCGATTTCCTTCTCTGTCCCACAGTAGGTGATCTATGAGTCTATTAGTTAGCTCCTGTCCCTAAGCTTCTCTCTAAAGAAACCTCCTCTGTCTTACCAGAGAGACCTGAGTCTGGGAAAGAGGAAGCGATGGAACTCTCACCCTGTCTTCTGGTGGCTCCCATACTACTTGGAAGTTCCACCTGTCTAACTGGAAACCTTGCTATTTAAACCTCCACCTTGCCCTTCCTGGAGAAGGGGCTGTGAGTTCTTCCATTTTCTCCCTGCGACTTGAGTGGAAAGGTTCCCAGATGAGGGAGCCGGTTTAGTAAGGCAGGGACCTTCTTTTAGGTACCTCACTCACTCCCAACTGAAATGGAAGTAGGCAAGAGGAGTATCCAGACTTCAAAGACATGGGGTCGGGAAAGGGGACCCTAGATCTTCTGGCAGAAGGGAAGGGCACATACCCAGTGGAGGAGGCAGCCCTGTACCAGCCTGCCCAGGCGCCAGGTATGCCTAAAGGCATCATCCCGCCCCCTCCGCGCCCTGGCGGGCCGGGGGCAAAGTCCGACCCAGGCCCGCGGGCAGGCGGGGACCTGCCAGGCTGCGTCCGACCCAGTCGGGCGGGACAGGACTCAGCCCCAGAGCTGCTCCGCGGGGCTGGGTAAGGCCGCCGGGAGGCCCCCGGGGGTGGCGGTCGAGGCTGGTCCGGACTAGCCGTCCGGGGGCCCGGGCGCGCCCTGGGACCTGGCAGCTACCCTGGGTTCCTGGCTCCTAATTCCCCGCCCCAAGACTACACTGGTCCCACCTCTTCCTGTGCCCTAATATGGATCTTGGGGAGAAATTCAGGGGGTTGCCCCGCCCCCAATCCAATTCGCGGACTCCGGCCTGTTGCCTTGGTGATGAAGGCCCCGCTCCCAGGCTGCATCCCCCCTCCAGAGGGTCAATGGAACAGTCCTCGGGCTGCCAGGCTTAGTAGTCGCCGGAGACTGCAGGCTGAACCATTTATTAGATGGGGGAGAACAGACAGTGACTGGAGGCGTTTGTAGCTGGGCTGTGACTTCCTCGGGGGTCGCTTGCCCGGGTTCCTCTTCTCAGGAGCAGAATTGGCAGGGCCCAGGGCCGGGCGCACCGTCCTGTAGGCTCAGAATGACGAGACAGGGCCGGGCTCTTTCCCCCTCGGGGCTGTTGCCACACTTCCTGCCTCTGCTCTCTTTCCTTAGCCTGTTTCTAAGGAAGGGAGTGGGGTTGGGCGACCGCGCCCCAGCTATCCCGCCCGTCGGCTCTCCAAGAGCTGGCAGGGTATCGGGCGAGCCCAGGGTGACTAAGGGAGGGCTTTGGGCTTAGGGTCCAAGCTATGCAGGTGCCTAGGGACCACCCACGAGGCACAGCCCTATTCGTACAAGTCCCTTGTCTCTGGGATCCCCCGAGTCATCTGCTCAGGCAGATCTCAGATACCCTACTGTCATCGCCCTTACAGCTCGGAAGTCGTGCCCTGACCCATCTAACTCGCCATCAGAATTGTGCAAGTGGCCACAGTAGCCTCAACCTTTGGTAGACATGTTCCCATCCTTCACCTCTTCTATTACCTCAGTGTATGCAGGACAATGCTCTCCCATTTCCACTTATAGGAGAATCTTCAGACTCATCTATGGCCTCTAGAACCCCTCCCTACTCATTTCTTGCACAATAGGTACCTGAGCCCCGCTTCCTTACTCCTTCCTCCCACCTGTGACAATTCCAGTCCTTCAAGCCTTTTGTACCTGGGACCTCCAGTTAATCCCTGGGTTAAATGTTGACAAATTCCTTCCGATTTGTCCCTTCCCTGCTTGCTGGGGTCTTCTAGTGTATTGTCAGTTCTCAAGCTACGGGTACTCTGGGTCCCTCGAGACTCTACCGGGTGTATCCGAGGCCCCCCTTCCCCACTTGCTGCGCACCAAGCTCTCATATTCAACTAGGTGTACTCCCGCAGTCCTAACCGCTGTGTGCCTCAGCCCCTCAACATCCCTTGGCTGGAGTGTCTCCATCCCTACAGCCCCTCCCCCCTGCAGCCGCGCAGAGCCACCAGGCTCGTGGCCGCTGTTTACAAGGACACGCGCTTCCTGACAGTGACGCGAGCCGCCTCCTCCCCTTCCCCACGCTCTAGGAGGGGGCCGCGGGGGCCCGGCTCCCGCGTCGGCCAATCAGAGCGCACTTCCGTAGCTGACAAACTCAGTATAAAAGCTTGGGGCTGGGGCAGCGCGGTGGGGACCTTGAGGGTGGCCGGGCCAGTTTTGGATCCTGCGAGGAGCGGGGAACTGAAGAAAGCGACGCCGAGGGAGCGGGCACACCACGGAGGGAGAGACGAGGTCCGAAAACCCGGCAACGCTTTTACGCACGGCTTCCAACTGGCCGCTGCCGACCGTCTCCAGTTCCCGAGGACGCGCGACCGTACACCGGGTCCCGCCGCTGCCGAGGACAGCTCGCCGCTCGCCGCAGCGAGGCCCGGGGCGGCCCTTCAGGGGGACCTTTCCCAGACCGCCCGGATGTGCACGAAAATGGAACAGCCTTTCTATCACGACGACTCATACGCAGCGGCGGGATACGGTCGAACCCCTAGCAGTCTGTCTCTACACGACTACAAACTCCTGAAACCCACCTTGGCGCTCAACCTGACGGATCCCTATCGGGGTCTCAAGGGCCCTGGAGCGCGCGGCCCGGGCCCAGAGGGCAGTGGGGCAGGCAGCTACTTTTCGGGTCAGGGATCAGACACAGGCGCGTCTCTGAAGCTCGCCTCCACCGAACTGGAGCGTTTGATCGTCCCCAACAGCAACGGCGTGATCACGACGACGCCCACGCCTCCGGGACAGTACTTTTACCCCCGTGGGGGTGGCAGCGGTGGAGGTACAGGGGGCGGCGTCACCGAGGAGCAGGAGGGCTTCGCGGACGGCTTTGTCAAAGCCCTGGACGACCTGCACAAGATGAACCACGTGACGCCCCCCAACGTGTCCCTGGGCGCCAGCGGGGGTCCCCAGGCTGGGCCAGGGGGCGTCTACGCTGGTCCGGAGCCGCCTCCCGTCTACACCAACCTCAGCAGTTATTCCCCAGCCTCTGCATCCTCTGGAGGCGCCGGGGCCGCTGTCGGGACTGGGAGCTCGTACCCGACGGCCACCATCAGCTACCTCCCACATGCACCACCTTTTGCGGGCGGCCACCCGGCGCAGCTGGGCTTGGGTCGCGGCGCCGCGGCCTTTAAAGAGGAACCGCAGACCGTCCCAGAGGCACGCAGCCGCGACGCCACGCCGCCGGTGTCCCCCATCAACATGGAAGACCAGGAGCGCATCAAAGTGGAGCGAAAGCGGCTGCGGAACAGGCTGGCGGCTACCAAGTGCCGGAAGCGGAAGCTGGAGCGCATCGCGCGCCTGGAGGACAAGGTGAAGACTCTGAAGGCTGAGAACGCGGGGCTGTCGAGTACTGCGGGCCTCCTACGGGAGCAAGTGGCCCAGCTCAAGCAGAAGGTCATGACCCACGTCAGCAACGGCTGCCAGCTACTGCTAGGGGTCAAAGGACACGCCTTCTGAGCGCCTCCCTAGCTCCACACGGACACCCCCAGCCCGGAAGGCTGGACGCCCGCCCCCCGCTGGGGTGAGGGGGGCAGGCGATGGGCATCCGCCCGGAGGCCTGGGGCACCGCGCACACACTGGACTCGGGCTCGCCCGCCTGCGCCCAGTCCCTCCACCTCGACGTTTACATGGCCCCCCACTGTCAGCGTATTTTGTATGTCTTTTTTTTTTTTCTGGGAAGAGACCGAATTCATATTGAATATAATATATTTGTGTATTTAACAGGGAGGGAGAAGGGGGCTATCGCGGCGGAGCTGGCCCCGCCGCCTGGTACTCAGCCTGCCGGGACACTAGGGAGGGACCTCCGCCCCCTACCCTCCCCCTCTGCACAGTACTGTGGAGAAGAAACACGCACTTCGTGTCTAAGAGTCTATTTTAAGATGTGTTTGTGTGTGTGTTTGACTTTTTATTGAATCTATTTAAGTAAAAAAAAATTGTCTTTATTAATTTCTGTGGTCTTCTTTCTTCCAAGCCGGGCGGGTGGCGGGAGAACGGGCTGCCCCCAGCCGTTGCTTTTGGAGCTCGCTCCTCTCAGATATCCTAGGGCCCAGTACAAGCATCCAGACCTCCATCCCCTGCGCTGGCACCGACGCAGGGCAGGCAGGCAGTGGCAGGGAAGAAGCCGCCCTGGACAAAACGCGGGATGTGTACGCCGCGCCCCGCCCAGCCGCCCAGCGCCGGGGCTTTCCCCGCTGACGCGCCGGAAGCGCTGCCCATATATGGGCCTATTCTGCTCAGTGACGCCAGCGCGGTCTCCGGGCAGATTCCGGGAATCCCCTCCCCCAGCTCTGCCGGGCAGGGCCTCGGCGCCGGGAAGGGGGCCGGGATTTTCCCGGGCAGGCGGCCCTCTGGGCGCGGAAAGCCCCAGGCCCGGGTCCAGGGCGCCCGCGGCGGGAGGGCTACGCTCTCCTGGGCATAGGGAGCCACCCGAGCGGCTCTCAACAGGCTGGCGCCGGAGTCTCGCCGCGCCCACGCCCCCTCCGTCGGCTCTGACCCTGGTGGAGCCCAGCTGCAGCTTCGGTGTGGCAGACGCCGTCGGGGCAACTCCCGCCAGGAAGGGCGGCGCCCGCCTGCCAGTGTCCCCTCCCGTGTGCCAGGCCAGAAGCTGGCGACTGCCAGGTCTGGTCCTGTCGGGGCAGTTGTTTGGGCCGCTGGGCGCTGCCGCAGCCTTTATGCTGGGCCCGCTCCCCAGCAGCTGAAGTCAAAGCTGCTAGTTGCTGGTGGGATCTCGCTGGCCTTGAAGCTGGAAGACCTCAGTGCAAAGAGGAAAACCATAGTATTCGGGTGGAGCCGAGGAATAGTTAAGTACTAAAGTGGATGGGCTTTAAGTCAGTCTACATAGTAAGGCGGATCTCTGAGTTCGTGGCTAGCTTGGTCTACAGAGTGTACTCCAGGACAGGACAGCCAGGGCTACACAGAGAAACCCTGCCTCACCTCCCATCCCCTCAAAAACAACACAACAACAAAACCCTGACCCCAACCAAACAAAACCTCAGAGACAGCTTGGATCACACTATAGATAGGAAAAAGAAGAGAGAGAGAGAGAGAGAGAGAGAGAGAGAGAGAGAGAGAGAGAGAGAGAGAGGAGATAAGGGGTAGATGAGATTAAATGGCTCAGCGGGTAAAGATGCTTGCCCCCAATCCTGAGTACTTGAGTTTGATCCCTGGGCCCTGGAGGAAGAAGCACTCACCTTCACATACCTTCAGCACAAATGAGTACGCGAGCGCGCACACACAGACACAGACACTTTTTAAAAGAAGAAAAAAGACGGGCTGAGGAAATGGCTCAGCAGTTAAAGGCATGAACCACTGCTATTCCATAGCATGCACTGCACCCATCTTAGGCGGCTCACGAACCCCTATAACAAGCTCCAGGGGATGCAATGCCCTCTTCTGGCCTCCACAGGCACTGCACTCTTCTAAGCAAAAACCACTTTTACAGAACTAGTTCCAAGACAGCCAAGGGCTACCCCCAAAAAATCCCTGTCTCGAAAAACCAATGAAATAAAAGTGAGGGCAAACATGATTTGAAAAATGGCGATGAGAGTTAGGAAGAGGAGGATCAGCTCAAAGTGTGTCTGCTGGGGCAGGGGAGGCAGGCTGATCTATGAATGTAATGCACTGTTAGCCCTGCAACAGATTTGGCAGTGCAGGGCCCGAGCAAAGCTTGGGACAGGGATGCGCATACTGTGGCCCAAACAAACCTGAAGAAGGCACATGAAATGGGAGGAATCACAGTAGGGTGGATGAACTCAAAGGAGACCCAAGCAGGAGCTTTGGGGAGACATTAGATTCCAGGGAATAGCTGAGTATGGGGCTCTATGGTAGAGTGTGCACATGTCCTTCGAGAGGCCCTGGATTCCATCCCTTTAATGGAAAAAGGGAAAAACAGTACCAAAGTGTGGGGGGGGGGGAGCTATGAATGACTTCCAGAGTGAGATGTTGAAGGCACAAAGGTGTAAGGGTAAAATTTCAGCTCAGGCTGAAGGAACTATAGTTTGATGACTCTTGTGTCAAAACACAAATAGAAACAAACAACCAGATCGTCTTTGTTCTGAGGAATGAAAGTGGAACTCAGAATGGCAAAGCTGTTTAAGTGCACACAGCTGAATGGAACCTCTGAAACACCCATCTCCGATCTAACCCTCCTCACCCTCCTCAGCCGTCGACCTCAGGAAGCAAATGCTCTACCCAGCGACTCCCACTGTTGGCTCTCTCAGGACCTTGGTCTCACTCGCTTGCCCAAAATATTACATGGAAATGGGACTGAGCCTGGACTTCACCTACTGGAATTCACGTGATGATCTGATTTTATTCCCATCCAATGAGGAGACCCAGTGACGATCCCAGTTGTTAAATAGCACTTTACGGCTGATGGCAAGATGCGGGCACTGGTCTACAGAGACAGGATCTAGAAGTAAGCTGCCCACCTGTTTTGGCTGTTTAGAGCAAGAAGCGCTCTTAACGGCTAAACCATCTCCTCTCCGGTCCTGTTATTGGTGTTTTCTTTTTTGGTTTTTTGAGGCAGGGTTTCTCTGTAAGCTTTGGAGCCTGTCCTGGAACTAGCTCTTGTAGAACAGGCTGGTCTCGAGCTCACAGAGATCTGCCTCTGCTTCCCGAGTGCTAGGATTAAAGGAGGTGCACCACCACTGCCCGATCCGGTTGTTTTGTTTGTTTTTAAATACTGATCTCAGATCTGAAATTGGGTCTGGTGCCCTCTTCTGGCCTGCAGGCATACACACAGACAGAATATTGTATACATAATAAATAAATAAATAAATATTTAAAAAAAAAATACCGATCTCACTAAGTCTCTCCACTCTCAGGTCACGGGGTAATGGAGTACCGAGCAGTGAATGTGGTAATGCCTCCACCTTGTGGTGAAGAGGAGTAATTGCAGAGCCACTTGTACAGGCCAGAGTTTAACAATTGGGTTGGAGTCAAAAGCTAGAGAGTACACCAAAACAGTCTTCCACTGTCCCTAATACTTTATTGGTTTTCTATAGACCGGTGCCCAGCTGGGTAGGTTCAGGGCAGGGGGTCACTATTCACCAGATTCCGGGTGGGGAATGAGAAAACCTTGGCCCAGCCTCCAGCCCCCACACAGAACGTGGGAGGGGGATCTAGTCTTTTCTGGGCCAGCACGGGACATCCACGTGGGGCGAGATTCAAGAACTCAGGATCACTGATGTTTAGCCATCTTAGTTGTGTTTGGAGAAGTATTCCTTGCTGTCATCCACATTGGGCTTGATGGTGTCACTGCCGGGCTTCCAGCCAGCAGGACAGACTAGAAAAACACACAAGGATGAACACGTGAGGCTCAGCACCAGCACCAAGGTCAGGAATAAGAAGGCCACGCAAGAGCCTAGGCCGCATGAAGAGTCTGGGAGCTAAGGGCCAGGGTTCCAAATTGCAAGTGAGACGGTTTCCTGAGCAACACTTTTCTATGTTCTGTTTGTCCTGCATATTTTTAATTAATTAATTAATTAATTAATTAATCTATTTATCTATTTATTTATTTTTGGCCTAGACCCCATGACAGCCCTATCTCAGCCTGACTGCTGGAATCACAGAGGTGTATCACCACACTAAGCTGCAAATTCTTTTTATTTTACTTGCTGAAGTACTGGCGTTTAAGCCCTGGGCCTTTTGTAAGCCAGGCAAGGGCTCTACATCTAGGTGTAGCTGTCTTCTTCAACTCTCTCCACAGATCAGGCTGGCCTCAAACATGCAGCGAATCTCCTCCTCTGCTGCCCCAGTGTCTGGACTGTATCACCACACTGAGCCTTTTGATTTTAAAACTGTCTCAGTCTGTAGCCCATGCTGGCCCCCTGCTTCACCTGCCAAGCGCTGAGATTATAGGCCTGTCTCCACGCTCCTCCCCTTCAACTCTCTCACTCAATCAGCCTTAACTTCCCCAAACTTTGTACCTATGGTCAGCAGTCCCTTCCATATGAGGTCCTGATTGGACTGCCGCTATAGCTCAGTGGAAGAGCACTGTCTAGTATGTTTGAAGCTTTGATCACTAACAAGAGAATGTCTGTGCTGATCTACACAGCTAGCTCCAGGCCAACAGCAATACATACTGAGACCTTTTCTCATACACACACACACACGTGTGTATGGAAGGGCTTACTCTAACCCAACTAAGATTAACTTGGGACACTTTTCAAATACCTTTTTTTTTTTTTTTTTTTTTTTTGAGGTAGGTTCTCAAGGAGTTTGGGCTGGCCTTGAATTAACTCAGTAGCTGAAGATGACCCTCAACCTGACCTTTCTCCCTGGGCTTCCTGAGTGCTGGGATTACCAGCATCCACCACACACCCAGCTTTATCCTGTCAGGGACTGAACTCAGGGCTTTTTGAACGCCAGGCAAGCACTCGACCAAGTCAAATTCCCAGCTTGAAATCCTGTAGGCAAGCCTGTCAGTGCTTATTTTTTTACCTTTTTGTTTTGGTTGTTTAAGAAAAGGTCTCATTATATACCATGGGCTAGCTTTAATCCTGCCTCAGACTTCCTTCTGCCTCAGTCTTCCAAGTATGGGGATGGCAGGTACAACCCAGCACACCTAGATCAAATACCTCCAGCCAGCTCCCAGCTCCTCAGCTTTGTCTACTATGTATACGAATCGCCACCCCATCCTAGACACTCCCCGCAGGCAGAGAACTGAATTTTGTATGGGGCTTAAAAAAAAAAAAAACCTAGTGTTTGTTTTGCCTGTGTACATGTTTGTGTTGCTACAGAAGGGGGACAGAAGAAAGTGTCAGATCCCCTGAGACTGGAATTATAGATGCTTATGAGCTACCATGTGGGTGCTGAGAATCCAGCCCTCGCCCTCTGGGAAAGCAGCCAGTGTTCCAGCCATCTCTTCAGCCCTTGTTTGGGGCTTTGACATCCACCCCACAAAGCTGTTAGGGCAGAAGGCTCATGTCTGCAAGCTGGGCAAGGTGAGAAGGGCCTCCCCATTTGCGGACACTCACTCACCTTCCCCGTGCTCATCTGTGTACTGAAAGGCCTGGACTAGGCGAAGAGCCTCATCTACGGAGCGTCCCACCGGGAGGTCATTGACTGTGATCTGACGCAGGACACCTTTGGCATCGATGATAAAGAGGCCCCTGAAGACATGAGGGCCTACAGTGAGGAGATTGGAGCCCCCCACTGCCAGGGCCAGGGAAGGAAACGCGCACACACCCCATTAGCCACAGTGGTCCCTTTAGCTTTGAGATGGGGATCCTGGAGCTGGGCTGAGGTCCCTGCTGTACCTGTAGGCAATGCCCTCGTCAGTTTTTAACACGCCATAGTTCTGGGACAAGCTTCTAGTCACATCAGCAAGCAGGGGGATGTTCAGGGGGCCCAAGCCTCCCTCCTTCCGTGGAGTGTTGATCCTGTGGGTGAGAGAGTCAGGGTTGGAACCGTAGGATGTCCAGCACAGCAGAATTCTCCCCCATGGGCCTCCAGTGTGATAAGGGCTGAGTGAGGGTACTGGCAGCAAGAGATAAAGGATTTAAAAATGGCTGGGGAGCTCCACCCACCCCACCCTGGTGTAGGCAGCATAGCTGGGAAGAGATGGCCCCAGATAAAGCTTCATCTCCAAGTAGCTTCACTGTGGGCTCCCGTAACTTGCAGTAGAGACACCACATCAGAGTTCCCATTGCCCAACAGCAGGGGTAGAGCTCAGTGGGAGGGCACTTGCTTTGCAGCAATGAGACCTTGGACTGACTCCTAGTTTTGAAAAAAGGGAGGAAGGGAGGGAGGGGAGTTCCCACCATCATCCAGCTCTCATCTATCAACCCATCCTCTTGAGAACTAGTTTCCCATTTCATGAAATAGGGCAAAGCAGTTTGTCTCCTGAGAACTAAGCCACGAAGCCTCTGCAGTTTCCTCCACCTTCCAACTAGGTGCCAAACGCTAATTACCGTCATCATTGTAAGGGCTTGGGTGTAATTGTTTCCATTCTTTAGAAGATGAAGGTGGAAGACAGTTTATCCCCATAGTTTGGGCTTTCCTACATCTCTGCACCCGCTCCCCTCGCAGACCCATACCACGCCAGGTGGGTGAACTGAGAGTCCACAGACACTCCGAGCACCTCGCAACCCAGCTTTCGAAAGTCCTCAGCGTGGTTGCTAAAAGCGATGATCTCCGTGGGGCACACGAAAGTGAAGTCCAGCGGGTAGAAAAAGAGGACCACGTACTTCCCTAAGGGAAGAGGAGAACGGAAGAAAAGTTAGTTCAAGTCCCTTTCATATTACCCTATCCCCACCTGGGTTCCCTCCGGGCAGCTTCACCTCTGTAGTCCGAAAGCTTGACTTCCTTGAAGGCGCCATCCACCACCGCGGTGGCCGTGAAATCAGGGGCCGGCTTTCCGATACGTGCGTTGCCGGATGCCATGACTGCAAGCAGAGACCCACAACGCAAAAGACCCTTTGTCTGGCTTTCCCAAGGTCACTCTTGGGGCTGAGTCCAGACACTGAGTGCGAGATGTGGAAACAGCAGCACTCATATTCAACCTCCCTTGTTGCAGAACAAGGTCTGCAAGGACTCAGGAGACCCGTCCCCCCCCCCCCCCAAACAGGGCCCAAGTGATGGGGTCACCGCTGCCACCTGAGTCAGCCCAAGCACGGGGGAAGGGCCGTGAGCCCTTGGTTTCAGAACGGGATGGTGAGCCCGTGAGCTCGGCGCTACGGCCTGCAAGCCAGGGCTCCAGCCTTGAGTCTGCCCCCAACCCCCATCCCACCACCCCCATCCCTGCAAGGACAAAGGCGGCCACCATAGAGCACGGAAAACAAAGACCGCCAGCAAGGAGGTCGTAATAGACCCAAAACCACACCAATGGGGCTCCTCCTATTCGTGTGCACTCTGGGTTTCCATACCTGCGTGGGCAAGATCCGGACACGCGGACGACCAGACACGACAGGACACAGAAAACAGAGATCTCAGAACCAAGTGAGCCCTAGGCCCTAGAGCTTTTTATGCGCGGCCCAAACCACACGAAGCAGGGCAGGGGGAGGTGGGCGGGACAGCTCCGCGGTCGAATCCACTGCGCCTGCAGAGGGGAAGCGCGAGGACCGGTTCACGCGCTTGCACAGGGAGATGGGTGGGGTGTGCCCTTGCGGATGCCGGGATTGTCTGTGCTGTGGGCTCCGCGCGGTCCCGAGCCGCAGGGGCGCGTTGGGGTCGGTTGGAGTCCGGGCATGGCCCGGAGCCGGCTGGCTCTACTGCTGCCACCTCTAGTACTTCTGGGGCTGGTGTCCTCTACTCAGATAGACCCGGACTACCAGTATTTTGGCCAGCAGGGCGCAGGTGATACCTGGGAGCTGCTGAAGCTGCAGCGAAAAAAGGGTAAACTTGAAGGTGGCGGGAGTGACAGTTTCAAAAGGTACCCCCAGAAGCCTCACTTAGCCAGCTGGCTACACACAGACCCTCCTGTGCCGACTCTGCCCAGCTCAGCACAGGCCTGCCCTCTGGGACTGGCCGCTTTTCTCTGAGTGTGTTGGTTTCTCATCTGTGGTTGTTTTTGTTTCATTTCACTATATTGAAAATTTTACCCGGCAGCTTCCTTGGTGGTCTGATAAATGTAACAGACACTGCCTGTCAGGAGCAGGGCACCAGGAGACAATAAACAACCTATAAACACAGCGCTAGGAAGGGTAGGGACAGAGATGGAAACTGGCCCAGTCAGCCTGAGATGTCAGCCAAGGTGTGGTGAGGATGGTAGCAACCCATACAGCCGGAATGACTAGCAGGGTCAAAATTACAGAGATTGGGCAGCAGTGTCCCAGAAGACGGGAACAAATGCAAAGGCCAAAAGGCCTCAGGGGAGGATGGGAAAAGCTGGGATTGTTTGGCAAAGATCTGTCGAGGAAGGGTATGAGGCACCAGGCTGAGTTCATCTCCACACACAAGTATCAATAAGGAGTTGTGATAAGACTTGATGTTGTACTGGTAGCTCAGATGGAGGAGCCCTTGGCCCAGCCAGCCAGCATGAAGTCCTGTTCCTTCCCCAGCACTGCAGAATCCACTACCCTATAGCAATCCTAACTTTTCGGAACTGAAGTCAGGGGATCTGAAGTTCAGAGTCATCTCTGGCTACCAAAGGAATTGGAGGCCAACTTGGAGTACATGAGACTCTGGCAAGAAAGGAAGGAAGGAAAGGAGGGAGGGAGGGAGGAAAAAAGGGAGGGAGGGAGGAAGAAAGGAAGGAAGGAAGGAAGGAAGGAAGGAAGGAAGGAAGGAAAAAGAGTCCTGTAAAAGTGTAGGTCGCACCAGCTCGAGCAGGGGCTCAGAGAGGTAGAGCAGCTTAACGCTGTGTGCCGGTGCCAGGGGTCGCCCTGGTGCCAACCGTCGTGGGTTAGAATCCTGCCTGCGCTGTCGATAGTCATGATAAATCTATGATAATTGTGCTGAATCGATGGTAAATGTGATCAATGTGCTGATTAATAATCGGAAAAAAAAAAGTTTGGGGGCTGGAGAGATGGCTCAGAGGTTAAGAGCATTGCCTGCTCTTCCAAAGGTCCTGAGTTCAATTCCCAGCAACCACATGGTGGCTCACAACCATCTGTAAGGGGATCTGGTGTCCTCTTCTGGCCTGTGGGCGTACACGCAGAGAGAACATTGTATACATAATAAATAAATAAATATTAAAAAAAAAAGTGTAGGTCGGGTGGTAGAACACTTGACCAGAGTGTGTGAGCCCTGGATTAAATCTTACCTTTATCTTTAGCACAACACTGGAAAAAAAAAAAAAAAAAGGCGTAGCAGCTCCTGAGCATAAAAACTACTTTGTTGCTACAAGTTAGCACAGGCTGGCAGCAGCAGGGGATTGAAATAGGCTCAGTGTGTCATATAGATCACCCTCTGTTAGCCCTGCCTGTCAGGTGGCAGTGGGCCTGCTGCGTAGCCCGATTAAGTCCCTTAGGACAAGAGTCAACTTTGGTTGTCAGGTGTGAAGGAGGACAGAGAGTCCCGACTCCCAGCTGAGCAGGCTGGCACAGATTGGAGGTATTGGTTTGCAGCTGTGGGCAGTTCACGGGGTGTCAGCCTGACAGGTGGCTTGCTCTCCTAGCTCACCACTACACAGAGGCAGCGTAGTCTTCGAACGCCAGCTGTCCTTAGGTTCCTTATCTCTGTCCCTCCCCGGACAAGTCACCTGTAAGGGGGTTAATTTTCCCACCTGGGTTTTCAAGTCCACCCTCCTTCTCCAGTAGTGGAAGATTCCGTCCTAGGCCCGTGGGGAGAGTGGCGGTGTTTCTGCGATCTGGGCAAACAGGAGCGCAGCCGTCAGGTGCAGGGCACAGCGCCGGTCCCTGTGTTCATGGACCGGGAGAACCTGATACAGTTGAGGCCCTGCCGACAACGGGATTGTTCATCTTGCAAACCGATGGACTGCGACTGGAGGATCTGAGCAGAGGTGAGCAGCTGGGGAGGCGCAGAGAAGCCAGGGAGGATCCAGAGGACCCAGGAGTAGGCGGGGAGAGAAGTGAGGTACGGGCTGGCATGAGATGAGCACTTGGACCCAAAGTCTGAGACTTTAGGCTGGTGGGGGGAGCAGGCAGCTGACTTTGGACACAGGAGTCTTTCTAATAGCCAGGGGGAAGGTGGGAAATGTTGGTGGAGGCGAACCTTGTTGGTGCCCAAGACAGAAGCAGTAGGATCAAGAGTTCCAAGATCAACCTGGGCTATGTAGATAGCAAGGGCAGGCCATTTAAGGCTACAGGAAACCTTGTCTTCAAAACAAAGCAGAGCCAGGCAGTGGTGGCGCACTCCTTTAATCCCAGCACTCGGGAGGCAGAGGCAGGCGGATCTTTCCAGCTAGTTCCCGGACAGGCTCCAAAGCTACAGAGAAACCCTGTTTCAAAAAAACAAAACAAAAATAAAACAAAAACAAAACAAACAAACAAACAAAAAAAGCAGAAAAGGGAAGGGTTGAAGAGAGGCACGTGATAGATGAACTGGAACTCAGAGGATGGACCTTGACTTTGATGAGAAACAAGATTCCACACAAAAGGACTTGTGTCCCACTGAGGAAGGGAACAGTAGAGGAGTGTGATTGAATTAGCAGAGAGGTCTGGGAGATGTAGGGTTCCCTAAATTAGGGAAGAGCAGGAGAAGGGAGGATGGGTGGGGGAAAGAAGGGAGAAAGAAGCCTGCATGGTGTGTGCAAACCTTAAATGGGAATCTGCCGGGGCCTGGAATCTATAATAGTGGTAGAGAAGGCTTTACTTCCATGAGATGGTATCATGGGACAGGTCCTGGAGGCAGCAGGGGCCTTGAGAGCTATTAACACGGGGGTTTGGGAAATCGGAGTCAGAAGGCCTGAGCCCTGTTAAATCTGGGACACCTAGTACTAGGCGCATAGACTATGTGGAGAATGTGGAGTGTGTTGGCGCTGGAGAGGCAGGGGCAGGTGTATCTCTGTGAGTTCAAGGCCAATTTATGTAGCGAGTTCTAGGTCAGCCAGGCAAAAACAACAACAACAACAACAACAACAACAAAAGTGCACGTGGAGAGACAGTCAGATGTCTAGCACAAACCTGAACGTCAGGTGAGAGACGTGAGACCAAGACTCCGAGAGTGCAATATTTGATCTTTTGTCATTTTGTTAGGCTTGTTCTTCTTTCAGACAAGGTTTCTCTGTGTAGCCATGGCTGTCCTGGAACTCGCTCTGCAGACCAGGCTGGCCTCAAACCCAAAGATCCACCTGCCTCTACCTCCTGAGTGCTGGAATTAAAGGCGTGCACCATCACCGCCTGGCTTATATTTGGTCTATTAAGTCTCAAGAAAAGTCCACTGAGTGTGGGCTGGTACATCATCCTGAAGGTAGACAGGAGGCATTATGAGTAGAAGGTCATCCTAGGCCACGTTGTGACTTCAGGGGAGGCAACCTGGGCTTCATAAGAAACTGTCTCAAACAAACAAAAAACCGCAAAAAAACAGTCAACTAAACTGCATCTTAATTTCCTCTTTATTTCTCTTTACATCAGTCACTGAGGGCCTGGTTCCAGCAGCAACGGGGCGGAGCTTGCAAAGTGACCCCGCCCAGCCCCGACTACAAACCGCGCCCTTAGTGGTAGCTCTTGGGGACTACAATTCCCAGAAGAGAGTACAGCGGCGGCGACAGCGTCGCGCGCGCCAACGACCACGCCGACGGGTGCGTCGGGGGCGGGCCCTGCACGTCGATTGGTCGGCATCGAGAGCGGCAACTGGACTTGCGGAAAACGCGCGCTGGGAGCTGCGCCTGCAGTCTTGTTTTCTGCAGCTTTTGGCTGTCGCTGAGGCGGCATGGATCTCAGCGAGCTGGAAAGGGACAATACGGGCCGCTGTCGCCTGAGCTCTCCTGTACCTGCCGTGTGCCTCAAGGAGCCGTGCGTCCTGGGCGTGGATGAAGCGGGCCGGGGCCCGGTGCTTGGTGCGCCCCCAGGGCCGCAGGCTGGGAGGCGCGTTGTGAAAGGGGTGTAGATTGCAGGGACGTGGGAGTGGAGATCGACCAGGAGTGATAGTGGGATGTCCTTGGGCCGTGGTGGTGATGAAACAAGGTAGGCGACTTTTAGGTGTTCACTGGTTGGTACCCCGCTCTCAGAAATCTGACTTCCCTCCCAAGGACCCATGGTCTATGCCATCTGTTACTGCCCGCTGTCCCGCCTGACAGATCTTGAAGGCCTGAAAGTGGCAGGTGAGCCTGTGTTGAATGTCTACATTCGGGGTTTTGGGGTATGTGCAGGGGGCAGGTGAGATGGAGGGGGGAAGCGGAACTGAAAGACCCAGCGAGCTGCTCCCCACCCCCCTTTTTCTTTAACTTCTCAGATTCAAAGACCTTGACAGAGAACGAGCGGGAGAGGCTCTTTGCGAAAATGGAGGAGGATGGAGACTTTGTGGGATGGGCTTTGGACATTCTGTCTCCAAACCTGATCTCTACCAGCATGCTTGGGCGGTAAGGGGCCCCTGCGTGGGTGGGGGAAGAGCAACCAACACAGGTTGGCTGGGTTCTGCATCTGGGATGGTGTTGGCTAAGCTCTGTCCCTTACCACAGGGTCAAGTACAACCTCAACTCCCTGTCCCATGATACAGCTGCGGGGCTGATACAGTATGCGCTGGATCAGGGTGTGAATGTCACCCAGGTGAGCTGTTGGGTCACAGCCTTTTGGTGGCCTTCTGGTGAAAGGGGCTTTAAAAAATTGAAGCTGGGGATGGAGTTCAGCTGGTAGGTTGTTTGCCTAGCATGCTTGAAGTCCCGGCTTCCATCCCAGCATTGCTTGAAATCAGAGTTGTAGCACTTAGGAAGTGGAGGCAGGAGGATCAAGATTTTAAGGCCAGCCACCCTTAGCTCCAGAGTGAGTTGGTGTCAGCCTGTACCACCTGGAACCATGTTTTGTTTTGTTTGTTTGTTTTAAATCATAAAGCTGGACATAGTGGAGGAGGAGAATTGTGACTTTCGGGCATACATGAAGACCCTCCATGGCTTAGTTGGTACATGCCTGTTGCAGAGGCATGAGTGTGAAAAGCCATGGTGGCACTCAGGAGGCAGAGGCAGGCTGATCTCTGAGTTCCAGGACATCCACCCATAGTGAGACCCTGTCTAAAACCTTTCTTTGGATCCATAGCCCCCAGTGTAAAGTCAGGCACAGTGACATAAACCTGTCATCCCGATACACTTAACCGGGATGAAGGCAGATCTTGGGGTCTTGCTGGCTAGCCAGTCTAGGTGAATTGGGGAGCTCCAGGTCTAGTGAGAGACCTTGTGTCAAAATAAATAAATAAATTAGGCAAACAAATAAATAAATAAAAACGTACATGTTCATTCAGGTGGAAGCCAGAGGTCACAGTCGGGGATTTTCCTCAGTTGTTCTTCAAAAGTCACCCTAGAGCCAGGCTACAGTAACAGTTGGGGTGGTGGTGTGCACCTTTAGTCCCAGCACTTGAGAGGCAGAGTCAAGTGGATGTCTGTGAGTTTGAGACCAGCCTGGTCTACAGACTGAGTTCCAGCATATCTAAGGCTACACAGAGAAACCCTGTCTCAAACAAAACAAAACAAAACAAAAACAAACAAACAAACAGAGGGCTAGAGAGATGAGAGTTGTGGCAGCTATTCCAGAGGACCTGGGTTGGAGTCCCAGGACCACAGGGTGACTCAGACACAAACATTCTAACTCCAGTTCCAGGCATACATTTTTTTATTTTATGTGCATTGGTGTTTTGCCATGGGTTCTGGCTCCTCTGGAACTGGAATTACAGACAGTTGTGAGCCAACATGTAGGTGCTGGGAATTGAACCTGGGTCCTCGGGAAGAGCAGTCAGTGCTCTTAACCGCTGAGCCATCTCTCCAGCCTGGTTTTTTGTTTTTTTTGAGACAGGTTTCTCTGTACCTTTGGAGCCTGTCCTGGAACTAGCTCTTGTAGACCAGGCTGGCCTTGAACTCACAGAGATGGGTTTTCTTCTTTTTGTTTATTTTTGTTGTTGTTGTTGGTTTAGTTTTGTTTCTGAGAAAGGGTTTGGCTGGCCTTGAACTCAGAGGTTTACCTGCCTCTGCCTCCCAAGGGCTGGGTCTAAAGGTACACGCCACCCACCTTGGGGCCTGGCTATATGGTGGCTTTTGAAGAGCAATGAGGAAAAGCCCTGACTGTGACTTCCGGCTTCCTCCTGAATGTTCATGCACCCTTCACCTGGCGCGCTGAGGCACACGTGCATACACACAGTGGATGGAAGGGAAACGAGGGTCAGCTTTGCAGGTGAGCAGTAGAGCTGTGCCGAGCATGCTCAAGCACCTGCGCCTACTCTCCTACATCAAGGTGGTTCAGTGCATAAGAACCTCTGGCAATCTGAGTTCAATCCTCATGAGGGGGAACTGGCTTCTTCAGTGTCTTCTGACTTCCACAGCCTGGCCTGTGTGTATGTGCACACACATACTACAAAAAGTGAATAAGATTTCCTTTAGGAAAAGTTTAGTTGGCAAATTCAGCATTAGAACCAGATTTTATTTTGATTATTCCTGCCCTAAATATATGCCCCAACCTCCCTATCCTAAGTCTCCAGTGGTCCAGAGTGATTCCACAGTTCTACTTGTTCTGGCTTCTGTCCTATGCCAGGGTCCACCCTACACCTGGGAATCCATCCCATCCAGTTTTCTCAGTGAGCCCACTTTTAGGTGGCCCCCTTTGCCCTGCTTTTTGCAAAGCTGACAGTCTCAGTGAAATGTAGGGTTTTGTTTTGTTTTTTTATTTAATGAACTTAAAAGATTATGTGTATGGCTGTTTGCATGTATGTATGTATGTATATCACATGCATTATGGTGCCCATTGGATGTCAGAAGAAGGTATCAGATCTCCTGCAATTAGAGTTACAAATAGTTTTGAGCCACCGTGTGGGTGTTGGAAGTGAAGCCAGGTCCTCTGAGAACAGCAAGTGCTCTTGACTCCTGAGCCATCTTTCTAACCCTTTTTGTTTTTGAGGGCTATCGTGTAGCTCAGCATGTCCTCCAGCTCCATATGCAGTTAGCCCTTGAGCTTCTGATCTCTACTTCCGTCTTCCAAGAGCTGGGAGGACAGGCCTATGCCACCAAAGCTAGGGATGTGGACCTGGGGACGGAACGGAGGCTTTGAGCGTTCTAGGCAAACACTCTGCCTGCCGAGCCATATCCCCAGCCCAAATGCAAGAATTCTAATGCAGGGTGTTTGCTGCCTCGTCCTCAGCCCCTAGAATAACGGTGCGCACTAAGTGCCCAAGCC
The DNA here is from genome assembly GCF_982192425.1 of Myodes glareolus. Taxonomy (NCBI): domain Eukaryota; kingdom Metazoa; phylum Chordata; class Mammalia; order Rodentia; family Cricetidae; genus Myodes; species Myodes glareolus. The sequence goes on along the minus strand of NC_142047.1, from coordinate 13,627,301 downwards.
TGTCGCATGCTTAGGGAAAGCATATCTTGTTTTAGGTCAGTAGTTCTCAACCTGTGGGTTGCAACCCCTTTGAGGGATCGTTTATCAGATATCCTGCATATCAGATATCTACATTACAGTTCATAACAGCAAAATTATAGTTAGGAAGTAGCAACAAAATAATTTTATGGTTTTTTTTACATGAGTAGCTGTGTTAAAGGAAGATTGAGACCAATGTTTTAAACAGTGCTGTAGGTGGGGCGGAAAGAGCTGCCCGTGTAGTAAGAGGCAGTCTTATGATTGAACTATCCTTAACCCTGATAAATAATTTTTTTAAAAAATTGTGTGGCTGGCCTAGCAGTGGTGGTGCACACCTTTAATCCCAACATTTGGGAGGCAGAGGCAGACAGATCTCTGAGTTCAAGGTCAACCTAGTCTACAGAGTGAGTTCCAGGACAGGCTCCAAAGCTACAGCGAAACCTCCCTTGAAAAGGAAAAAAAACTGGGTTGGAAAGATGGCTGAACAGCTAAGAGCACTTGTTGCTCTTCCAGGTCTGTGTTCAGTTCTTTAACTTTCTCAGTGGCTAAAACTAACTACACCTCCAAGGGATCTGACGCCCTCTCCTGGCCTCTGTAGGCATCAAGCATACAAATGATACATAAACATACATGTAGACAAAATACTCATATGTATAAAATAAAAATATTTTAAATATGTATTATGCCACATATGGAGACACCTACCTTTAATCTGAGGCAGGTACCCCAAAACATTGGTGTGCAGTATATGCGTGAGCACTGACACATACATGTCAAGGCATGCATGGGGAGTCAGGGTAACTCAGAGTCAGCTTTCTCTTGTCTTGGGGGACTGAGTCTCTAACTAAGATCCAGACAGAGCGCAAGCACCTGTACCTGCTAAGCTGTTTCCATGGCCCCCACATTTTATAGTAATTAAAACCCAGGGGGCTCAGCAGTTAGAGAACACTGTCTGTTCTTCTAGGGGCTCCATGTTCAATTTCCAGCACCTCAATGGGAGCTCACAATTGTCTGTGACTCCAGTTCCAGGGCATCTGACCTGACCTCTTCTGGCCTCTGCAATCACCAGGCAAACGCATGCACAGACACACATGCAGACAAAACATCCGTACAAGGCAAGCGCATGCACAGACATACATGCAGACAGAACACTTGTACACCATAAGATGAAACAACACTGGGCTGGCAGCTTAGTGCTAGGAATTGAGTTTGGTCCTCAGTAGAGTAGGAGACTGCGTGCTTTACAGTTGTCTTTTCTGCTGTTGGTTAGGTGATTCCATTTCTTTTCTGTGTTTCTGTCACCATGGCAGGTATTTGTGGACACTGTAGGAATGCCAGAGACGTACCAGGCTCGGCTGCAACAACGCTTTCCAGGGATAGAGGTGACAGTCAAGGCCAAAGCAGATTCCCTGTTCCCTGTGGTCAGTGCTGCCAGCATCTTTGCCAAGGTTAGCATCCTGCCGGCCAAGGCCCATTCCCAGCATCTCCCCTGTGTAGGGACAGGCAAGACTCCCATGAGGAAGGAGACACTAAACTACTTCCTGCCTTGCCTGCAGGTGGCTCGAGACCAGGCTGTGAAGAACTGGCAGTTTGTGGAGAGTTTGCAGGATCTGGACTCTGACTATGGCTCAGGCTATCCCAATGGTGAACTGAGGGGCTTCTTTTCATTACGTTTTAAAAACTCTTTTATAATACTCTGGAGGCATAAGCAGGAGGATCTCTGGGTTTGAGGCCATTCTGCTCTACATAGTAAGCTTCACAACAGCTAGGGCTATATGAAGACCCTGTCTCAAAAGGCAAAACAAAATTCTATTTTATATGTATGGGTGGTTTGCCAGCATGTATATCTGTGTGCCATGTGCATGTCTGATGCCTGCAAAACACATGGTGCACATATGTAAAATAAAAGGAAATATTTTCAGAAATCAAAATGAGGTCTGGAGAGGTGGTTCAGTAGCTAAGAGTACTTGACTGCTCTTGCTGAGGACCAGAGTTCAGTTCCCAGCACCCACATTGGGCAGCTCATAACTGTCTGTAACTTCAGCTTTAGGGAAGCCAGTGGCCTCCAAGGGTACATGCATTCATACACACAGAGACACACATACATACACTTTAAAATAAACATTAAGCCTGGCAGTGGTGGCACATGCCTTTAATATCAGCACTCAGGAAGCAGAGACAGGCTGATCTCTGTGAGTTTGAGGCCACCCTGGTCTATAGAGTAAGTTCCAGAACAGCCAGGACTACAAAGAGAAACCCTGTCTGAAAAACCAAAAATAAATATTTAAAAACTGGAAGATTAAAAAAAAGGAAAATAAAATTGGGTGGTGGTATACATCTTTGATCCCAGCACTCGGGAGGCAGAGGCAGGTGGATCTGTGTGAGTTTGCAGTCAGCCTGGGCTACATAGAGAAACCCTGTCCTGAAGAACCAAAGCAAGCAAACAAAAGCAAATGGAAGGCGTTGGGCCACAGATTCATTTCATACTCTTTCCATTATGAGACTCACAGTCTCCTCCGTTATGGACAGGAATACTTGCACACCCACTCCCCAAACACAAGCGCGGACATGGGCTGCTGCGAGGATTCAGCGACTTAAGGCTGGTGTATACCTCAGTGGCAGAATATGTGCTCATCGTGGACAAGGCCTTGAGTTCCACCCCACAACAAAATTCTTAAGAAAGAAAAGGTTAAGCTAGACACAGTAGTACTTTCTTATCCTTGAAACAGGAGCAGGAGGATCACAAGTTTGGGGCTAACGTGGGCAGCATAGCAAGACCTTGTCCCAGACAAAAAAAATCAGTTTGATGACTGTTATCCTTGTGTTTTAGGGAGTTGTCTCAGAAATACTCCCAAAACTTCTTAAGCACTGATGAGACACAGAATGGGGGTTGGAGACAGACTATACCTGCCTATGCAAAGGACATGGGACAGATAGGAACTTAAGATAGAGGGGGTGTCTTTGTACTCAAAAAAACCAAAGACATGCGTCCTTAATCCCAACATTCTGGAGGCAGAGGCAGGCGGGTGACCAGTCAGTGATCTACAGAGTGAAATTCTGTCTTAACAACAACAACAAAGAAGCTGAGGACGAAGGTGTCACGTGACTGTCACCTGCCACTCTGGTGCAATCACCATTATTTCTCTCTCCCTAGATCCCAAGACGAAAGCCTGGTTGAGGAAACACGTGGACCCCGTCTTTGGCTTCCCCCAGTTTGTTCGGTTCAGCTGGAGCACAGCACAGGCCATCCTGGAAAAGGAGGCAGAAAGTGTCACGTGGTTCGTGTCCTGAGCGTGCTGAGGGGGCAGAAGAGGGAGGGAGGCCATGTTTGTTCACTCAGTTTCTTGGGAAGTGGCCAGTGTCATTCCTTTTCCCCACAGGGAGGACTCGGCCGCTGAGGAAGATCCTGAGCGACCAGGAAGGATCACATCCTACTTCCTCAGCCAGGGACCTCAGACCTGCCGCCCACAGCTCCCCCACAGATACTTCCAGGAGCGAGGCCTGGAGGCAGCCAGCAGCCTCTAGGAGTGAATGTGTGTACCTACCCCTAGGAATGAAAGCTGTTCACAGAGAGTAAACGCTGTGCTTTGTGGCTGAGGTCTGGCAGGAGTATGCCCGTGGCTGGCAGCTGACTCCTCAAACAGAATAGGTGTTTCTAGGTTGGTACAGTTTGATAAATTTTTTTTTAAAGCAATGTGTCACTGTGTAGCCCTAGTTTGCAGGAACTCACTAAGTAGACCAGGCTGGCCTTGAGCTCACCGAGATCCACCTGCCTCTGCCTCCCAAGTGTTGGGATTAAAGGTGTGCTCCACCACCCAGCAATAAGGCTGTCCTTGAACTCAACAGGATTCATCTGCTTTTGCCTCTGGAGTGCTTGTGAGTAAAGGTGTGTGCTACCATGCTTGGCCCCGTTTTAGATTTTTGTCTTGTTTTTCAAGACAGGATTTCTCTATGTAGCCCAGACTGTCCTAGAACTCAATTTGTAAACCAGACTGGCCTTAAACTCACAGAAGTCTGCCTTTGTGTTTTCTCCCGAGAGATGGAAATAAAGGTGTTGCTAGGCAGTGGCGACGCATGCCTTTAATCCCAGCACTTGGGAGACAGAAGCAGGTGGATCTCTGTGAGTTTGAGGCCAGCCTGGTCTATAGAGTGAGATCCAGGACAGCCAGCTCTCTCTGAGGGGTAGGGGGAAGATATACATATCTGTGCGTGTATGTGTGTGTGTGTGTTGCATGCAGATATGTCTCTGCACCACATCCATGCAATACTCAATGAAGTCAGAAGAGGGCACCAAATCACCTCCAACTGGAGTTAGAGATGGTTTGGAGCCACCTTGTGGGTATTGGGAATCAGGTCCTCTGCTGTAGAAGGAGCGGTGGGCAGGAGAGTCAGTGCCGTTGTAGTGGCGCACACCTTTAATCCCAGCATTTGGGAGTCAGAGGCAGACACACCTCCGTGTAAGTTCAGGTCAGGCAAGGCTACATGAGATCCTGACTCAAAGCCAGAAATAGTTTGTTTATTTGGGGGAAAGGAACAAATGTGGAGGTCAGAGGACAACTTGCAAAAAAAAATTTTTCTTTTTCTTTTCGTTTTTTTGAGACAGGGTTTCTCTGTAGCTTTGGAGCCTGTCCTGGAACTAGCTCTTGTAGACCAGGCTGGTATCGAACTCACAGAGATCCGCCTGCCTCTGTCTCCCGAGTGCTGGGATTAAAGGCATGTGCCACCACCGCCCGGCAAGAATTGGTTCTTTTGCTACTGTGTGAGTTCTGGGGATAGAGCATAGGTCATCAGTTGGCCTGCTGGGCCATTTTCCTGGTCTCTCTTTCCTTTCCTTTCCTCTCCCCCTCTTCCTCCTCCCCTATGAGATTATCATTTTTTTGCAGCTTCCCAACTACTCCAAGCAGCAACCACATCGTATAACGTGGTCTAGGCAGTAACTTTATTCTGGGAAAGAGAGCAAATAAGTGAGAGGTGAGCCATTTCTAGGATAGTGGGTAGAAAAAAAAAAAATCTGTCTAGGCAGCCCCAGGGCGTGGCGTGGTTTGGGAGGGAGAGGAGAGGAATGTGACTCTATTTGGCTCCTGACCCAGGGAAGCCAAACATCTACTCAGGGCTGTCTCCGCTGCCGCTACCGCTGCCGCTGCCTGCAGCATTCAAGATCCAGGTGCGAGAGCGGCGGGCACGTGGGGAGGAGGTGGAGACATTGAGACAGTGGCGTGAACCTGGAGCTGCCACCCGTAGTGTGTGGCCCAGAACTGTGCGGCACAGGTCTTCAGCATTGGCGAAGGTCTAGGAGAAAGGGTGGGGTCAGGGTTAAAGAAGGTGGAGCCTGCGTTGCTGGGACAGGTCTTCTGGTCCAGGGTGTGATCTGAGCAATGGTGTTCCTTTGAGGGACTGGTCAGTCTCTGGCAGGGCCAGGGGAGGGATAACAGATTTCTTGGGCCTGCTGAGAACCCAGAGCAAAGACAGTAGCATGGAAGGAGAGTCTGGCGTCAGTGGGCTCCTGGGCACCATGCACACGTCCCACACTGAGGCTGGAACGGTGGGAGAGTGGAGCATGAGCCTATGGCCCTTTAGACTAGAGAGATGGTTCAGCCAGTAAGAGAATTGGCTGCTCTTACAGAGATCCCAGGTTAGATTTCCAGCACCCACGTGGTAGTTTACAACCGTAATTGCAATTCTAGGGACTCCACATTGTGTAAGGAGTTCCTCCAGGCACATAGGTAGTACACATGCAGGCAGGCAAAACACTCATACACAGAATAAAAGTAAGTCTTTAAAGATGATCCAGCTGTGGTAACCCACACTTTTAAAGGGATTGAGAGTACTAGAGCAACAGGCAGCCTGGTCTAAGTAGTGAGTTTCAGGATAGCAAGAGCTACGTAGAAAGTCCCTAACTCAAAGTAAAAGACCTCAGGTGTTGGAGCATGTCGGTTCTTCAGACCACAGTATGAATCCCACCCAACCCCTCGCTTTGGTCCTCACCTGCCCATAGGTGCGGCAGCTGGCCTCACAGCCCCTCTTCCCAGAGGGCTGCAGCCAAGTCGGACCACAGGTGAAATCTGCCTTGCAGGTAGTGAACCTGAGTATATGAGAAGGGAAAATGGGTTAGGGTTTTGGAGCCAGTTTGTCCTGCTCTCTGACCAACAGCCTCACCCTCAGGCTCCATCCCTTCAAAAGACCAACCCAGCCTTTGCAGGGTCCATATCCCAGGCTGATTCATTTATTCCTAGACAGGCCCTGAAGTTAGTCTAGAAGCTGTTTGGTGTCTCAGGATGACCTTGAATTCCTGACCCACTTTCCCAAGTACTGGTATTAGAGGCCACCAGTACCACCACACTATCCATTCCCTTCACCTTTTAAAAAGTATTTAACTTAATTTTTAAGTTAGGGTTTCTCTGTGTAGCCCTGACTGTCCTGGAATTAACTCTGTAGACCAGGCTGGCCTGGAACTCAGAGATCCTCCTGCCTCTGCTTCCTGAGTGCTGGAACTTAAGGCATGTGCCACCATCACCCAACTTAAAATTACTTTTAAATTATGTGTGTACACACTAGTGCTGGTGCCAGGGGGATTCCAAAGAGGACGTCAGATACCCTGGAGCTGGAATTATAAGCAACTGTGAGCCTGACATAAGTATTGGGAACTGAACCCAGGTCCTCTGAAAAAGTAGTAAGCACTCTTAACGGCTGAGCCATCTCTCCAGCCCAGAGAACCTGTTTGTGAGCTGCTCCTTGCATTCCTCTTTTAGCTCCTCTAAGGGTCAAAAACTTGAATCTTTTGAAACTTCCTGGCCGTCCAGAGCCATGGTTTCACGCTGCCTTAAATGCTAGTTCATTCTCTTTTACCGTGGCATCTACCTGGATCTACCCTTTTACCTCGGGTACACACTAGATCTCTTCTCATAGACCGACCCTTGCTCTGTAGGGGCTAAGGCCCTCCGCCCTGCCCATACTGTAGGGCACGCCCCTGTCCCCGCCTCCCTTACCAAGTCTGGCAGAGCTCCGGGCAGAGAGGCTGCTCTTGGTGCACTCCAAGCAGCGGCGGGTGGAAGCGATTGCGGAGGGTACGTTGGAGGCGTCCCAAGAAGAATTCACATCTGGACGTGGGAGAGACAGAACAGGCAGGGCACAGTCCTCAGGGGAAATGAAGTCTGAGCCCAGGTGCGGACAAATAGGGCGAAGAGCAGATGGACAGGCTAGTGGGTGCAGTACTCACTCTGGGCTTGGCACACCGCAGCTCTCTAGGGGGATTCCTGGGCTTGATGCCTCTGGCCTGTCTATCTCTGAGGCACAGCAAGGTTCTGGTGATGTCTGTGAACCAGGATCTTGGATCCTCGGGTAAGGCTGTGGAACCGAGGACTGAGGGTGCCCTGACAACAGGAATTTTATCAGCCATCCCAAAGAGAAGAACCTTAAAAAGATTTCTCTTGAGTTGAGTGAAACGGCATGGATCTGCAATCCCAGACACTTGGAGGCTGGAGCAGAGGGAACTTAGATCCTGGGTGAGAATAAGAACAAATAGGGCTAGGGATGGCCTAGTGGTATAAAGCTTGCCGAGTGTGTAAAAGGCACCAGGTTCAACTCCCATTATTGGAGACATTTTTCTGAGAAATGTGACTTCAAGCAGAACCGTGTATCACTCATAATGGGTTATGTCTGTGTTTCTTTGTATGCACTTCATTTCCACAACACCTGCATGTTAGCTCTGTGATTTCTCCATGTTCTTATATACTGGGGATTGGATCTAGGGCACTACCCATGTTAGGCATACATTCTATCATTGAGTTATATCTTCAGCATTATTTATACTAATTTTTAGAATTGTATTTGTTGTATGTGTAGTCATGTACCATCGCGTGTGTGTATGGAGGTCAGGGCAAGTTGCAGGAGTTGATTCTCTCTTCACCATATGAGTTCCAGGAACCTAACTCAGGTTGTTGAGCTTTTGGCAGTCATTTCTACCCACTGAGCCCTCTCGTCAGCCCTATGCATTTATTTTGAGATAGAGTTTCATGTGGTTCAGCCTGGCCTTCCAACTCCCTATGTAGCTGGCCTTGAAACCCTAATCCTCCTACATCCACCTTCTGCGTGCTGGGATTACAGGTGGGCATCACAGAACCTCTCTCTCTACCCCGGTCAACTGACTGGCTCAAGGTCACAGCACCAAAGTGTGGATTTGAAATTGGAACCAAGCAGCCTGATACCCAGAGACTGGTATTATCACTAACCCTGGCTGCCCACCCTCGTCACTACCCTCTTATAAGGAAGCTCAGAGTGGGGTTTCTCTGGGTTAGGATTTACATAAGATGCTCACCTGCTAGGTGCAGCTGGGTTGTGCGCACACTGGCTGGCAGCCCAGGGTGTCCCCAGAACATAACTTGCAGGGGGTGACTCCCTCCACAGGCCACCAAGAAGATCCATGCCAGGATCAGTCGCAGGGCCCAGTCCAGGCTGCTGGGTTGAAAGTGGCCTTTGTGGGCCATGTCCACCTGAGACAAGAGCCAGCTGGTATGGAAGGGTGAGGTGTGACTGTCCTGGAGGTTCAGCTCGGCGCTGGTGAGCGGACACCAGAGATGAGTGCCAGGAAGAACAGAGAATGGGCAATACTAGAGGAGGCCAGGCAAAGGCCAGGCTCTCAGAACCCTAGGGGGAGTTTCAGGGAAGAGCCCCTCCCAGCACACACATTCTTTCTGGCCCACGCACCACCCCCAGCTTAAACCACACATGCAAACAATCTCTCACCCTGTTTGCCCTCTGCTACTAACTTCCTTCAGAGGAGCAGGATCACCTCAGCTCTTCCACCCAAGATTTCCTCTCTCTCTCCAGCCCTGCCCTCCTCACTACTTTCACGGTCACCTTCTCTGGATCCACAATCGGCTTAGGAGCTTCCGCCCTGGTCTGGACCTTTAGTATGAGCTCGATTCTGGCAGGGCTGGGGTTCTGCCCCTAGGTACTACAAGCTTCTGGACAGAGGAAGGCAAGGGTATGGGAGACAAGATTTCCCACCTCCCTACCTACTCCCTGCCACTCACCTTTAGCGGGCTGGCGTATAGGGGCTGTGAAGACACCTCAGAACCACAGAACAAGGCCAGTGAACAGCGGCAACTGTAAGGGGTGCGGTTTGCTTCAGGGGCGGGGCTTTCCAAAGTCCCACCCGCCACAGCCACAAAACACGTGCTCTTGGGACTGGTGCATTTATATTAACAAGCTTGCCTTGTGTTAAACTCGGGATTTAAGATCCTGTCTGTCTGACTGACTTGGGTGCGTGCGTGTGTGTGATGTGTGGGTAACCCTGTGTCTCTGTCTCTCTTCTGTGTTGTATGAGAGAATGTCTCTTGAGTACGTGGTTTCATGTGCATGCTGGCTGGTATAGACTGCTGTACCTTTCTCCAGTTATTGTAATCCGTGTCCTTTAGCATTCTGTTCATTAATTCAAGATATTTGTTTATTTGTTTTGCTTTTTTTGAGACAAGGTTCTATGTAACTTTGGCTGTCCTGGAACTTGCTCTGTAGACCTTAAATTCACAGAAATCTGCCTGCTTCTGTCTCCCAAGTGCTAGGGTTAAAGGTGTGCACCACCACACCTGCCCAATAGACATTTATTAAACATACACTCTGAGAAGCTGGGCATGGTGGCCCACACCTTTAATCCCAGCACTGAGGAGACAGAGGCAGGAGAATTGGTCTGCAGAATGAGTTCTAGGACAGCCATGGCAGAATTCCTACCTCAAAAAGAAACACATAAAGCAACACGGTACTGGTTTCTGGGGTGCACTTATACAAGATCTGGCAATCTGTTTTCACAGAATTGACTCGACTCTAGATGGAGAACCAGGTGGGGGAAAAGCGCTGGAGAAGGGGGTGTGCATGGCTCTCATGCACCTGTGTGCCAGCTGCTGGGAGGAGTGTGTATCTGTGTGTTAAGTGGGAACTGTGCACCATAGAGCATCCTTGGGTTTTGGAGTTGTACATGTTGGGTTTGTAATTTTTTTTTAAGTGTGTTTGCATTTGATAAGTGTCTGTATGTCCGTTTTTCCTAAATATATGTTTGTATGATTGCAGAATGTAAGTTTTTAAGAAGGTATCTTTTTAAAAAGGTTTATTTTATGTACATGAGTGCTTTATCTGCATGTATGTCTTTATGCAAGAAGAGGGCATGTTGCTGCTGGGAAATGAACTCCAGACCTCTGGAAGAGTAGTCAGTGTTCTTAGCTGCTGAGCCATCTCTCCAGCCTGTGTGTGTGTGTGTGTGTGTGTGTGTGTGTGTGTGTGTGCTTGTTTATGTATATTATGTGTGTCTGTTTGCTGGATATTTGCAAATATTTATGTTTGTTGTGTGTGATTCTCTTTGCTGATTTTGTGTGTGTGTGTGTTTTTATATTTTACTATTTTAAGACAGGTGTGTGTGTGTGTGTGTGTGTCTGTCTGTCTCTTTGGATATGAGTGCAGTCGCCCTATGAGGTCATAGTCCTCTGATCCAACTGGAGCTGGAGTTACAGGCAGCAATGAGCTGCCTGACATGGGTGCTGGGAATTGAACTTGGGTCCTCTGCATGGGTGGTATGTTCTCTTAACCACTGAACAATCTCCCTAACCCATTATGCATGCTTTTGGAGAATAAGTGGGTCTTTATTTGAGGAGTGTGTACACATTATGTGTGAGTACTTGTTTGTGTCTGTGTTTAAAGAGTAAGATGTGTAAGGATATGCAGTGTTTGTGAATGTATTTGTAGAATATGTGTGTACACAACAGTGTATGTGCAGAGCACTTTCTGCTTTTACTCCTATGTCATATGCATGTTTTTAGAGATATGCATCCATCCTTATAGAATATGTATAGCACCACCAGAAATGTGTCTCCCTCCTATCTCACAGTGAGGCAGGCATTTTTAAAGGCTTACTTTAATTATTTAATAAAAAATAATTATTTAATTATTTTAGTATGCATTGGGTCTGGGGGTATGTGTGCACTTTACTGTAGTTGCCTGGGGAGGTCAGATGCCTCTGATCACCCAGAGCTGAGGGTACATGCTCTTGTCAACTACCCAGTGTGGATCTGGGAGCCAAACTCTGTTTCTCTGCAAGAGCATCAATCACTCTACTTCTAGTTTAAGTTATGTTATGCATATAGGTATTTTGACTGCATGTATATGCCCATCATGTTTGTGCCTGGTACCTATAGAGGCCAAACGAAGATCTCAGATCCCCTGGAATAGGAGTTATGAACAGTTGTGAGCCACTACATGGGTGCTAGGAATTAAACTCAGGTCTTCTGGAAGAGCAGTCAGTGTACTCTTAGTGGGTAAGACATCCCTGCAGCTTGTTGTGGAACTTAACCTCTCTGGCCCAAAGGCAGGGATGTAGCTTTGGTCTTTTCATTGCTGAACTCCTATATTGCCAAATTTTGTACTTTCTCACCGAACATGCTCAGTAGATGTTGAGTAAGGAAATTAATGAATTAATGCCTCCCTAGGGAAGGATATCCCTATGTAACCCAGGCTAGACTGGAACCTCTATTTCTCTATCTTTCTATGAGCAACAGTGACATCATAGAGGTCCCAGGAGCCAACTGTTACAGGAAACAGCTTTTGTCTGGGCTGGACCAAGGTGGTTGAGAGTCATATCTATCGTGTTTGTGGGGTTTGCCTCCCTCAAGACCCTGTGCACACGCATGCCCTCATCGCCTTCACGGTGCTCACATTTCAGCACCGTGGACAGGAGCACGAAGCCAGCACCAGGGACAGCTTTCTAGGCTGGGAACAAGAGAAAAATTGCAAGTCGTGGATAGACAAATATAAGCAACAGACTCATTGAGGTGGTTATGCTGACCAACTGAGAAAGATGCAGGCAACAATAACACAGGCAAAGGTGCAGAAACGAGGGCCAACCACCAAGAACACACTGACCCAGCCCTCTTCTCCCCTCCGTTGTCCAATGGAGGTCACACTAGTTCAGAGGGCCACCCTTCCACTTCCCGCTCTGTCTAGGGTTCAGGTGATGTCCTCTCCAACGCTGGGAAGCGTGGTCTAGTTTGGCCTAAACCGAGTGAGCTGGAGCGGAGTAAGGATCACTCCATCTGCCCCCTCCCCAGCTACCAGCTAATCGCTCTTATAAATATATCCTGACCTGGCCTAACTCCTTAATCCTGACCATGAGGCAAAGACTCTGGAGGGGCTGCAGGACTTAAGGGGTTCTGTCCTGTGTCAGGCAAAGGAAGGAGGTCTGAGTTGAGTGTATATACACATTTTTCTGAGGGGGAAACTCCCATGAGAACCAGCCTCTTGGCTGAACACGTGACTCTGGAAGAATGCATCTGTGGAGATCTGAGGATGTCCTGGGGTGGAGACAGTTTCCCACAGAGAAGAGAATATGCCTTCGAGTGGTCCCATTGTGGGGGATATTCGCTCCAGGGTGCCCAAATATGTCACCAATAGGATCTTTGAAGAAATGCCTCTTCAGGAAGGGGGATATTGAGATGAAGCGTCACCTCTCAGACACTATCTGTATTAGAAGTGATTTTCAGGGTGAAGGGATAGCTCTTCATGGCAGATCACATCCTTGTGGGAATGTGTCGCCTGTGGGGGGGCCGCTAGTCGCACCGGGAATTCGTCTGTTGAGAATAGCTCCCTTGGGGATCTTTCTTGGGTTGGAGGGTCTGTGCAAGAGAATGTCTTGATAGGGTCTCTCGCCAGCATGCCTCCCTTTGGGACATCTGGAGGCTCCACCCACCCAACCCTGCTCGCCCCACCACCACCAGCGCGGGCAACGGTGGCCGAAACCGGGCTCCAGCTCCCAGACGCAGTGACGGCGCCGGGCCCGCCCCGCTTCGCTCCGCCCTCCGCCCCCCCTCCCTCACCGGCCGCCGCCGCGGTCCCCGAGGCTTCTCTCTTCCTCCCTCCTCCCTCCTCCTGCTGCCGCCACTTCCCTCCTCCCTCCCCCGGACCGAAGTCGCCGCCGCCATGGACGATTCGGGCCTGATTCGCCGCCGGAGGCTGCAGGTACGCTGCAGCCCGGGCTCCAAGGAGGGGATGGGGTCGGTGCCCTGGGGCGGGGCCGAGCAGGACGCAGGAGAACTTGCGCCCGGGTCGGCCCTGGCGACCCTTAGTACTGCTAGAGGATGCTCTGGGCTAGGAGTGCAGTGGCCGCGCGTCCTGGCAGCGCGGACCCCGCCCCTCAGGCGTTGCCCGTGTATCCCGGAGGCTACTGGAGGGGCTGCATCCTAGCGCGCCCCCTCGAGGATGGTCTGGGCTGCATCTGGCCCCACCGGAGTCGGAGGCAGCGGGGCCCAGGTCCTTGCCCAGACGTTTGGACAGTCTGGGGGTGAAGGTGCGGCAAGTAAAGTTATTGCCCCAGGGTTCGAGCCCCTCGGGGTTACCAGCACTTCAGCAGCTGTAAACATGTTTGTTCGTCAGCCTCCCACCTCACCGCCTCAGAGCCCTTCCTAGGCTTGCGAACCTGAGTCCTCCATTCACCTGTCTGGCCACTAGGACTCTTCCTACTGCCCTAATTGGACAGGCACCTAGACAGCCTTCCCACTTTGCATTCCACCCCCTCCACTACAATACTCCCACCACACACACACACATACACACACCCGCCCGCGATCCTTAAGTCCAGCCCAGCTTGTGGGTGGGCGGGAGCGATTTTTAGCTCCTTGCAATCAGTCTTCGAAGATGCTGGTCGCTAGGCTGCGCAGGCGCAGGAGGCGTGAGTCCAGTGCACAGAGTGGGATATTGAGGGGTTTTGGAGTGAGGGAAAGCTGAAACAAATCCTCAGGCAGGTAGGGAGTTTGAGGCTGAAACTGTCCTCTGAGGTTTGGCTTGTCCTTCTGAGTTTATAAACTAACCTCACAGGGGAAATGATCAAGGCTTAACGCCTAGGGCTACCTAGAAGCTGGTTCTTCTGAGCCTCCTTGGAGGTCAGTCCCTGATTGTGCTCCAGAATTTAGACTAAATCAGTTGTGAGCCCAGGCTCTTGTCCAATTGTAGGCTCCCTTAATGCATCATTTCCAAGATCAAGACCACGGAGAGGTGAGCAATCAGTAAGGGCAGGGGGGAAAATGAGACTCAGTAGGAAAGACATCCCAGGAGGCTGGAACAGCCCCTGATTGGAAAGCTAATTTGCTTTCAAACAGAGTCTCAAAGCCTGGGTTTCTCGACGTCTTTCCTCACTTTCCCTCCTGCTCCCAGGGTAGATCAGGAGTGTGAGTCTTGAGTACGAGAGGGTGTTGCGGCAAAGCCAGAGGAAGTACTACAGCAGCTAAGCCGGTCCAAGGCACCCGCTCCTCGCAGAAGGATGGAAGTGGGCGGGCCCTGAACGGGGTGTGTCCCGGTCCTTCGAACCGGCGCCGAATCCCATTGGCTCAACGCCACGCGGGACTTTGTCTCTGACGCAAGCCTCCGCCCCCAACCCCTATATTATGGCTGCTCATCCACTCAGTTCAGGACGTGCAAGGAATTCCTGCTCTCTCGAATGCGGCCACCTCTGCCTTCTGAGCTAGCCACTGTAATGCCTGGGTCCATTCACTCGCATCGGTTCCACCGCTAAGCAAATATCCCACTATTCCTCAGCTCCAGAGTCGCCTGTGTGCAGTTAGGATACTAAACACGAAGAGCACAGCACCCTGCCGGGAGAAGCAGAACAGCTCTGCAGCTGGAGTAGGGGAGTGGGAGGTGGCGTTTGTCTAACATGACTCCAAGGTTCTACATTTCTCTTCTTTCTTTATTTTTATCTAATTTTAAAAACTGTGTTGAGATAGCATCTCACTGTGTAGCCTGGAACTTGCTATATAGACCAGGCTGACCTCGAACTCACAAACTCGCAAAGATTCCCCTGCCTCTGCCTCCTGAATACAGAAAGGATCTAAATTTCTGTGGCTCTGGTTTGTCCCTTTTCTCCACTCTGGGATGTTTATGGGTAGCTTGCAGATGAGGTTCATTCTGAGGACTTCTTTCTGTGGTAGTTAAAGATTCTTTAAGGCTTATCATCCTATGCCTCGTTACAAAGGTCTGGAGACCTTGGCCCCATGACTGAAAAATCCAGGTCTTACTTTTGCTAGGTCCATTAAAGCTGCTTAGCTTGTAAACCGGGAGACCAATTCACCCCAAACCTGCCATTACAAGAGAGAAGATCTAGTCTGGCTTTCTGGCCACTTTGGCTCCCCAGGGCAGGCTGCCCTTTGACCCTGCTCTGTCTGAATGCCCTTTGTACATGAAAGTGGTAGGATCCTCTGAGACATTCTCTGCTGTGTGCCATGCCTATCAATAACTTTTATTCTGACTTATTACTTTAACATTTTAAATTTTTACTTAAAAATTTGTCTTACTAATTTTGAAATTCATGTGTAAGGATGTTTTGCCTGCATGAATGTCTGTGAACTACCAGTAGCCAGGGATCATAGAGGCCAGAAGAAGGCATTAGATCCCCTATAGCTGGAATTTCAGACAGCTGTAAATTGCCATGTAGGTAGGTATTGGGAATCAAATCCTCTGCAAGAACAAGTGCTCTAAACTGCTAAGCTTTCTCTCCAACCTGTATCTATCTATTTATCTATCTATCTGTCTTTCTGTCTGTCCGTCCGTCCGTCCATCCATCCATCCATCCATCCATCTATCTATCTATCTTACCATCTATCGATCTATCTTACCATCTATCTATCTGTCTGTCTATCTGTGTGTGTGAATGTATGTATGTGTATGTAGGTGAGCATATGTCACAATTTGTAGAAGGGGGTTCTTTGCTTTCACTACGTGGTTCCTGTGGCTGGAACTCATGGAACTAGGCTTGTTCAAACACCCTTAAGAGCTGAGCATCTCTTCTGCCCTGTACTTACAACTTGCTGAGCATACACCAAGTGCCAGGTACCACCCTAAAATGCTAAAACCTGCATCACCACACAGACTCCTCTAGGAGACAGGGGTACTTTGGGAAGGTCATTTGCCAAGGTCACAAAAGGCAAGTTTGGGATTTAAAAGCCAGGTTTTCATCTCTGAGAGATCATAGAAAGAATTTTGCACATGTATGTATGTGGTGTGCATGCATGCATATATTTGTGTCCACATGTGCGTGAGTACACACGTGTGTGCACATGTGTGTAGAGGCTGGAGGTTGATACCTGCTGTCTTCCTCCAGTCCTCTCCTTATTTACTGATGCAGGTTCTCTGGATGACCTCAGAGCTTGCTAACATGGGCTAGTCTAGCTAGTCAGTCTGTCCTGGGGGTCCCTCATCTCCACCCCATCCCAGCACTGGGTTTGCCTGGGAGCCCTCATGCCCATTTAGCATTCGGGTAGGTGTTGAGGACTAGAATTCTGGTTCTTGTTTTGTTTTGTTTAAGATTTTATTTATTTTTATCTATTGAGTAGGGTGTTCCTATGTAGATCAGGCTGGCTTTGAATCTTCCTGTCTACTCTCTTCCTCTTAAGTGCTGAGATCAAAGTTGCATGCCACCGTGCCCTGCAAGAAGTATTTTATTCTTAAAGATCTATTTTAATCATGTGTATGTGTGTGGGTAGTTGCACATGAATACAAGTGCCCACAGAGGTCAGATGTACTAAATACCCCGGAGCCTGGGTTACAGGCTGTGAGCTACCTGATGTGGGTGTTGGGAACTGAATCCAGGTCCTCAGGGAGAATGGTATGTGCTCTTAACCACTGAGCCATCTCTCCAGCCCTAGAATTCTGGTTCCTTTTTTTATGATTTATTTATCTTTTATGTGCATTAGTGTGAAGGTGTCAGATCCCCTGGAACTGGATTTTCAGAGAATTGTGAGCTGCCATGTGGGTGCTGGGAATTGAACCCGGATCCTCTGGAAGAGCAGTCAGTGCTTTTAACTGCTGAGCCATTTCTCCAGCCCGGAATTCTGGTTCTTAAACTTATTCATTACAGTCTTTATCCACTGGAATGTCACCAGCATCATAACATACCTTTTTTCTCCTTCAAAAGATTCACTGAAGCAAGGCATGTTAGCTTGCATCTACAATCTCAGCACCTGGGAAGTGGAGACAGGAGTTCAAGGACAGCATAGGCTATGTGAGACCTTGTTTCAAAATAAAACAAATCTTTTGAAACCTTCACCCAACTCTTCTCACCTGCATTGCTAGTCAACCTCCTTTAGTTCAGCCTGTGAAAGACAGGTTACTAATCCCACTGCTCTCCTCTGAAAAGGATCGGGACGATGTAATGACTTTTCCTCTTTTTCATTTTTGTTTTGGCTTTTGTTTTTTAACAGAGGGTTTCTCTGTGTACCCCTGGCTGTGCTGGAACTTGTTCTGTAGAGTAGGTTAGCCTCAAAGTCAGAGATTCCCTTGCCTCTGCCTCCCAAGTGCTGGGGCTAAAGTGTGTGCCATCGCCACCTGCCCTCCTTTCCATTTTCTAAAGATTTATTTTTATAATATATTTTAAATTTTTAAATTTATTTATATTTTATGTATGAGTACTCTGCAAATACAGCTGCAAGCCAGAAGAGAGCATCAGCTCCTATTATAGATGGTGGTGAGCCATGCTGTAGGCAGACTTTTCATGTAAGTACTCGTGCTTGGTCATTAGCTTAGGCTCATTACTCACTAGCTCTTACATTTAAATTAACCTATATTTCTTTTTTAAAAATATCTATTTATTTATTACGTATACAATATCCTGCAGGCCAGAAGAAGGCACCTCATTACAGATGGTTGTGAGCCACCGTGTGGTTGCCGGGAATTGAACTCAGGACCTTTGGAAGAGCAGGCAATGCTCTTAACCACCGAGCCATCTCTCCAGCCCCCTAACCTTTATTTCTTATCTAAGTCCTACCATGTGGTTTATGGCTTGATATCTCAATTTATTTCTTTTTTGTTTGTTTTATTTTTGTTTTTGTTTTGTTTTGCTTTGCTTTGGTTTTTGAGACAGGGTTTCTCTGCGAAACAGTCCTGGCTGTACTAGAACTAGCTCTGTAGACCAGGCTGGCCTCAAACTCACAGAGACCCGCCTGTCTCTGCCTCCCGAGTGCTGGGGTTAAAGGTGTACACCACTAAGCCCTGGCTTGTTACCTCATTTTCTAAAAGTCCTGCTTCCTCTGTGTCTGGCTCCCAACTCTGGAGACTCCCAGTGTCCTCCTAGTCTGGCTTTCTCACCCAGTCCCTTTCTGCCTAGTTATAGGTCAGTCAGCCCCTTATTGACTAATGAGAGTAATACATATTTACCACATACAAAGATTCTTCTGTACCAATCACATACCATGTGGTTGCTAGGAATTAAACTCAGGACCTCTGAAAGAGCAGTCCTTGCTCTTAGCTCCTGAGCCATCTCTCCAACCTTATTCCCTCATTTCTTCTCTTTTTCTTTCTTTTTCTTTCCTTTATTTGAGACAGGGTTTCTCTGTGTAGTCCTGGCTGTCCTGAAACTCTATAGACCAGGGTGGCCTAGCCTGGAACTCAGAGATCCACCTGATTCTGCCTATATAATTTTTTAATTAAAGAGCTTTTGGCTTCTCTCAAAGTCCCATTTACTATGCTACCCCAACTCTACGAGCAGGCCTTGAGTGGGGCAGGGCTGTCGGGACGTAGGAAGTCATTCATTTCTTCATTTATGCTTGAGACACGTAAGTTCTATATTATGTCCAGGCCTTCATCCTTGCAGTACCCTAGACATTCTCTCCACAGTTCTTCTGTGGTGGCCCCTTCCTTCCTTTTTAAATCTCAGTGTGTGTGTGTGTGTGTGTGTGTGTGTGTGTGTGTGTGTGTGTGCATATGTGCGTGCGTGTGCGTGTGTGGTGGGTGCCTGTCCTGAATGAACATGTGGTACATGTGGAGATCAGGGAATAACTTCTGTAAATCATTTCTCTTCTTCTACCATGTAGGTCCCAGGGAACAAACTCATGTTCTCAGGTTTGGTAGCCTGACTCATTGAGTGGCCATACAAGCCACTTTTTCCTCTTATTTTTTATTATTTATTTATTTATTTTTGAGACAGGATCTCTTATGTAGTCTTGAACTCCCTATGTAGCCAAGGATAATGATGAACTCTATTTTTATTTATGTGTATGTGTGTCTTGCTTGCGTGTATGCCTGTGCACAATGTGTGTGCAGTACAACAGAGGCCAGAAAATAGCATCATTTCCCCTGGAACTGCAGTTACAGACATTTGTAATGCTGCCATGTGAGTGCTGGCAACTAAACCTGGGTCCTTTTCAAGAGCAACAAAGTGTTTTTAACCACTGAGCCATCTCTACTATATTATTACTCCTATATTACTCTTATTTAATATCTGTGGGTTATTATTTTAAAAGACATCATCTATTTTCTTGTTATGGAGTCCAGGACAGTCTTGGTTGCAAGAACATCCTGCCTCAGCCTTCTGTGTAGCTAGAATGACAAGCAAGTGCTTCTAAATGTCTTTTCCCAAAGGCTAGACATTCATTTTTCTTATTAACTGCCATGTTCCCAGTGTCCAGCATTAAGATCTGATGTTCAATAAATGTATGTATTTATTTACCTGAGACGGTCTCACTGTATAGCTCTGGTTGGCCTGGAACAAGATGTGTAGAGCAGTCTGGCCTCAAATTCAGAGAGATTCTCTTGCTTCTACTCCCCGGGTGCTGAATTAAAAGTGTGCATCTCCACCAACAGCAGGAAACATTCCTGGGGAGAGAAACTTTGCAATTATTTGTGTGTGTCAGTGTGAGTGTAGAGGTACACAGCTTTCTTTTGGAGTGGGTTCTCTCCTTCCACAGTGTGGGTCTTAGAAATCTACCTCCAGCGGTCAAGCTTGTTGGCCTCTGGGTCTGCCAGAAATATTTTTCATGACTCACCTGGGAAAGTGCACAAAGGCCTGGGTTTGATACTCAGTACCATATACAGGGTGTGGTGGCGCATGCCTGTATGCCGGTGCTGAGGAGGTGTAGCGGCAGGATCAGAAGATCAAGGTTATCCTTCAGCTACACAGCAAGTTCAAGACCAGCTTGGACTACATGAGACCCTATCCAGAACAAAGAACAATGTTTTACAAATATTGTCATGGTGGCTCACAACTGTGATCTGAGCACTTTGGACGTGAGGCAGTGGGATCTCTGGTTGGAGGACAGCCTGGGTGAGTTCCAAGCCATCCTGAGCTAGAGTGAGATCCTGTCTTGTCAGAAAGCAAACAAAACTTTATTCGCATGAACATGCTTTCAGATGTCCAGTTGGGTCTATTTCTTGTGCACTTCACTCTGTTTTGGCTACCGGGAATCAGGAGAAAGGCAAGGGTGACATGGTCATGCTGATGACGCTCTTGCCCCTTAGGTGAACGGAGCTGCAATTTGGGCAGTGGCCATATGTCCACGCTGACCTCCATCCTTTTTACCCCTTTTTCTTCCAGAAGGATTTGCCCTTGCCCCGGAAAAGCAGCAGGTGAGCTTTGGGGGAAAGATGCACCGGCATGCTATCCCCAGGTAGGGGCACCAGGCGTGCACGCGGGCGGGGCCTCGCGCGACGACACCCCGCAGCGCCCCCTCGCGACCGGCCGCAGCAGCAGGGCCCTCCCCTCCCCCGCCCTCCCCTGGCCGCCGCTGCGGCTCCAGCCTCCGCCCAGCACACTCGCTCCCTGTGCTGCTGCCGCCGCTGCCGCTGCCGCTGCCGCACCTGCCACCATGTCGCCGCCGCCGGGTCATGTCTGACTCTCTCTGGACCGCGCTTTCCAATTTCTCGATGCCCTCCTTCCCCGGCGGCAGCATGTTCCGCCGCACCAAGAGGTAGACCCCCAACCCCGACACCCTATCCTGGTCTTCCCGGTGAAGCCTCCCGGTCGGCTGCTGCGGCAGGGCGGGGCCGGGATGCTGCTCGCTGTCCAGCTGCGCCAGAGGTGTCCGCTGTGCCCTCCCGCAGGGGATAGGGTTGAACGCGGGCGGTGCGGGCAGTGCTGCTGCTGTAGAGACTAGAAAGGCCTGAGCTGGGGACAGGGGTCGTGCCGGCGGGGGGTTGCAGCGCCTTTGTTTGCAGACGTGGTGGGCTCAGGAGGCCCGGTGGGGGTAGGGTACGGCGGGGGGGGGGCTTGGCACCCTCAGAACAATAGCCGCAGCCTGGCCTCCCCCCCCTCCTCCATCCGCGTGCTCTTGGACAAGCTAATATGCTCAGTCACTGCGGCTGAGAGCGAAGGGGCTAGAGCAACTGGGGGCTTCTCTTCTGCAGCTGCTAGGAGGAAATGGGGGTCGCTATCACTGCATGGACCCTCCCAAGTCTAACACAGCCTCACACTGAAAATAGTGACACGGTGTCACACAGAATATGACCACACACACACACACACACACACACACCCTAGAGGTTCCCATACACTCATTGGGAGGCACCACATGTACTCAGCCACAGGTCAAAGCCATGGACAAATAGGGTCACCTCCGGTGTCACACAGACTGTGCTCGCTTAGTAAAATGCTACATGCAAGACCACCCACCGAAAACGACCCGTTTTTAAAATGACACATTCACGCACCTAACCCTGTCACAACAGCGGTGTTAGATTGACACCAGGCTAAACAGACATAGGGACTTCTGCAGAGGCAAGGACACACACAGTCACACAGCACGTATCCATGTGGTGCATCGTTGCATGCTTGGAGGTGCCCAGTGTCACAGGGTGTTAAATTCACACACAGGGATGGGAACACACAGTGATGGACACACACAGCCAGTGTACCTCGTGCTGATACCCTGGTGTCAACTGCACACCTGCAGCGGAAGTCATGCACCATGCAGGAGTCACACAGTCATGAACACGCTGTGTTTCTCACTGCACCACACAGAGAAAGATGTGTTGTCACAGAGATAGCATACATGACACACCAGTGTGGGTCTCATCCCGTGGTTGCCACATGTGTCTATAGACTGTGAATGTTATGGGCATCTCAAGGACACGGACATTCAGGATGACCAGTGGTGTCACCATGGCTATCAGGCCAGAATTGACACAGACCTCACAGAGCTGCACACGAGTCGCACTCTACTCTGGAAGCGTCATACACTGGCTGCAGCATGGAAGAGAAGTGAGGATCTGAACCGGAAGAGTGACTTCATAGGCTCACACTCAAGGGTCTGGGGCCTCTCTTGATCCCCGCTTTCCTTCCCTGGCAGTTGCCGCACCAGTAACAGGAAAAGCCTCATCCTGACAAGCACTTCACCGACCCTGCCGCGACCCCACTCCCCGCTGCCAGGCCACTTAGGTGAGACAAAGATGCAGCCTGGGTACGTTTGGATTTAGACCGTAGGAGGCGGGGCCACAGTCGGGGCGTGGCCATTCCTTATGGGCGGGGCCATTCTGGATTGATGAGTGGGTTGCACCCAGTTTAGAGGAAGCTGGGTTAGACCTTGTAGAAGCAGAAAGGAGGAACCAGAGCTGAAGGGCGGAGCCGTCTTAGAGGAGGCCGAGTAGACAGACATCTGGGTGAGTTCAGTGAATCGAGACCCCCCCCCCCAAAATGTTGAGAGAGGCGGGGCCACTGCAAAAGGGGCGTGTTCTACCATACATGCACGGGCCTACATTAGAAGGGTGAGCTGTCCCTAGCAACTTATTTTGGTGACCAAAAGACCCTAAAGTCCTCCTTTCTCCTGCAGGTAGCAGTCCCCTGGACAGCCCCCGCAACTTCTCTCCCAATACCCCTGCCCACTTCTCATTCGCTTCGTCCCGAAGGTGAGTTCTTCCCCTGAGGGCCCCAGAACTCGGTGCTATCCTCCCCATCCACCGTCTGGGCCACCATCTGTTCTTGTCCTAATTGCACCCGAGTAGCCTCTGGGGACCAGTGGAAGGGCCTCAGTGTCCTACATGAATTCAAGGGGGAGCTTATAAAAAGGTGGAACCAATCACTGATCCAGAATGGAGAGGAGGGGTCCTCCTTTGCAGTGGAGGGAAACTGCTGTACTCTGGGGCCCCAGGGTCGGCCTTCTCCAAGCCTTGTGCGCTTGGCCGACCGTTTCCATAGCAACAGAACAGGGCTGTCAAGATGAGGTGCGCAAGCGCACATTGCACAGAGCCCATTTAGGGCCTCAGTGCCTCCAGCGAGGGTGGGGGGTGGGGAGGGAGGGTGGTTAATGCATTTTCTCAACCTTCCAAAAGGTAAGATGTTACGGTTGCCTCCAAGGTTCTCGGTGGATTTAAATGAATCTTTTTGGGGACCATAATGAAAAGTGGGGAGGGGCAAAGACTTCCTGCTTTTTGTGGAGAGACTTAGATAGAGAGTCATCGGAATCTTTGGGCCAGGAGTGGAAGTTGGGGCGCCTTTTCTTGAGCTATATTCATGGTTATGAACCTGAAAGGAACAGGACATATGGGATGAAGGACACCTCATTTCTGACCTTAGTGTGACG
Source organism: Myodes glareolus (assembly GCF_982192425.1). NCBI lineage: Eukaryota > Metazoa > Chordata > Mammalia > Rodentia > Cricetidae > Myodes > Myodes glareolus. Next base: position 13,603,968 of record NC_142047.1, on the reverse strand, counting down.
AGGGGAGGGTGAGGCAGTAAAGATAAAGGAGGGGAATCGTAGTGAAGACTGATGAAGGCTGCAGGAGAGGAATGGGGACAGAGAATGGCTTCCTGGACAGGGCGGGGGCCCCTTTCAACAGTAGTAGAACTTAGCTGAAGAGAGTGGAAGCCAAGCATGACTCTGGGTTTGTTCTGTGTAGAAAAAGGCCAGAGCCCACCCTATTAGAGTGTGTGTCTATGGTACTGGCCATCCGAGTGCCAGTGTGGGGGTACGCAAGCATGAATGATGGGCAAATGCATTCGAATGTAAATCTATGTGTACTGTAGGTTTGTAAACGCATGCTAAAGGAGGACACCCCCACCTCTGTATCTCTGCGGCATGTGCAGCCGGTGTGGGATGTGTGTGTGTCTGAGGGAGCGTGTGCCTGGGTGCATCAGTGAATGGGTGTCAGTGTGCCTGGATGAGCTTGTGGTCCTGCTGAGCGGGAATGGATGCGAATGTATGTCTGTGACATAGTATATATGTGAAGGAGTTCTGGCCCGTGTGCATCAATGGGTGTGGGCATCAGTGTGACTGGATGAGAGTGTAGCTGTGTGGGAGTCTGACTGTCTGACAGTGAATGAAAGTCTCCACTGTGTAGCTGCACGGAGATGAAACCACGGAGTGTGTGAGTCAGTATGCAACTCTATGTGTGTCAGTGTGCGCTCGGCTCCCTTGTGTATAGCGCCATGTCAGTGTGTGTCTGCTTTGGCACGCGATTGGGTATTAGTGTGCGAGAGTACGGTATTTGGGTTCATGTACGGGGCTGCGCGTGCTCACAACTGCCTTTAACAAGGAGATGAGTGTGGGACTGAGAGCTGGAATTTACTCTTTTCTTTTTAGTTTTTCGAGACGGGGTCTCCCCGTGTAGCCCTGGCTGTCCTGGAACTCACTCTGTAGACCAGGGTGGCCTCAAACTCACAGAGATTCACCTGCCTCTGCCTCCTGAGTGCCAGAATTAAAAGCTTGTGCCACTACCACCTGGCTGAGAGTTGGAATTTTCTGTTTTGCTTTCTCTTTGAAGGCAGGGTTTCTCTGTGTAGCCCCGGCTGTCCTGGAAATTGCTAGAAGACAAGCTGGCCTTAAGAGTTGAAATTTTTAAAAAGATTTTTAAATTTTGTTTTTTTTTTTATGTGTGTGTGTGTGTACCACTAGAGTGCCTGGTGCTCTCTGAGGCCCAAAGAGGGCATCAGATCTCCTGTAACTGGAGTTATAGGACTATGGAGTCACTTTGTGGATGCTGGGAGCTGAACCCAGGTCCTCTGCAGGAGTAACCAGTACGGTACTCTTAACTGCTGCTCCACCCAGACCCAACAGTCTGAATTTTTGTATGTGTTTTGTTTTGTTTGGGACAGGGTCTCATATAGCTTAGGGTGACTACAACTTGCCCTGTAACCAAGGATGATACTGGCCTCTGCTGCTAAGAATCTCCTACGTCTTGAGCAGCTGTTTTTGCACGTTTGCCAGCAAATCCACCCCCTCTTTTGAGATGGGATCTTACTACTGTAGCCCTGTTTGACCTAAGTGGTTTTGTAGACCAAGCTGGCCTTGAACTCACAGAGACCCACTTGCCTCTGTCACCCAAGTGCTGGGACTAAAAGTGAGCACATCATTGCCAGTCTTGACCTTTTTCTTTACATGTATTCCTTTCTTTACATGTGTCATACATGCACGTGTGTGTGAATGTGTGGTGGTGCTCATGGGGAGGTCAGACAACAATGGTCAGGACTCGGTCTGCTGTGACTACCATGGGTTCCAAAAACCAAATTCAGGTCATCAGGCTTTCAAAACAAACTCATTCCCCACTGAACCGTCTCACTGGCCTTGTTTTGTTTTGTTTAATTTTTAAGTTTTATATATTTTGTTTCTATGGCTGCCTGTATGTATATGCATCATGCCTGCTGGGTTCAGAAGAAGGATTCATTCCTGAGTCCCTGGAACTGTGAGCCAACATGTATGTGCTGGGCACTGAACCTGGGTCCTTTAAAAGATCAACAAGTGCTGTTTTGTTTTGTTTTGTTTTGAGACAGGGTTTCTCTGTAGTCCTGGCTATCCTGAAGCTCACTCTGTAGTCCAGGCTGACCTCAAATGCTTTGATCCTCCAGCCTCCGCCTTCTGAGTGTTAGGATTGTCATCACGTGCCAGCCTCTCGGTCTCAGTCCGTGAACTCAGCCAAACTAGGCACAAGAACATGAGAGGTCGTAGTCACACTATGAGAGTGACTGTGTGAACAAACGTGTATAGACCCAAGTCACTGTGTCACTGGATCTGTTAGAGGATGGGTGCCTTTTATCTGAGAAGATGCTTAGGGGTCTTCTCTGAGAAATGTCTTGTGGGAATTCCCTGGAGTTAGATGCTGGGGATCCAGGGTGTGATTTATTCATCTTAGTTTCTTTTTATTGTACTGTTACCATTTTTGGGGTGCAGGAGACTGAACCCAAGATCTTGTACATTCTAAGAAAGCTCTCTACTGCTGAGCCACATTCTTAGCTTCCTTTGGATGGGCTTTTCCAATCCTTCTGTGCCCAATCTGGGGGGCCTTTTGTTTTGTTTTGTTGTTTTTTGAGACAGGGTTTCTCCGTGTAACACTTTTAGCTGTTCTGTAACTAGACCAGGCTGACCTCGACCTCACAGAGATCCACTTACCTGTGCCTGGGATTAAAGTCTTGCTCTACCACACCCTGCTGGGAGGTTGGGTATTTTGGTATGGTGATAGTACCAAACAAGGAAGGATTCTGGGGAAGTCCCAAAGGGAGGGATTTGTCCTCCACGACCATGGCACCTGGCTTAAATATGCCATCTTTCATTTCACTCTGAAAGCCTCAGGTATCTGAGGCTCCCCATTCCCCATCCCCATGCTGGTTCTCACTCCAGGAGTGAGAGGGCCCCTGGCAGAACCCAGAGCAGCTTGTTTGGGTTCCAGGGCGGATGGACGCCGCTGGTCACTTGCCTCGCTCCCTTCCTCTGGCTATGGCACCAACACACCCAGCTCAACTGTTTCAGTGAGTATGTGGAGGGAGACGATGGGGAGGGCGGGGACCGAAGTGACCACATGAAAACCAGCAGTCCCAGACGGACTGAGAGGCTGGGTTCCACTGCCCTTCGTGAGTGTCCGTTTGTCCATGCACTAGAGGTGACATCTGTCCCCCAGAGCCTCTTCTCTGCTCTCACTGCATTTTCCCGGGAACCTACTCATTTCTTGTCCATGATGGCACAGTCTTGGGGAATTAAGGCATGTGCCCAAGTGTCTTTATCTAGTCAAAGTCAGGCCGCCATGACTTCTACCTAGAGTCCATTTGCTTACACATTGGGCACTCAAATCTCTCTCCTGCAATGCCCTTCAGAGACACAGCTCTGATTCTCTTACCCTCTGCTGTGAAGTTTAACAAACATTGATACATGATCACATGACTTGGCTAGGGGTATAAAGCAAGGCTTCCTGGAAGAAGTGGTTGATACCAGGACAAAGGATCAGCTTGAATGGGAAGGGGTTAGGGTGAGATGCTCAGGAGGCCAGCAGCATAGGTCAATTCCCGAAGGCCTCAGGAAACATGGCACAGCAGCAAGTTGAGGGTCCCTGTGTCATGTAGTTGGCCGAGGTGGCATGGGCCTGCAATCCCAGCTGGAGAGTCTGAGACAGGAACATCAGGAGTTCAAGGCCAGCCTGAGCTAAATGAGACCTACTTCAGTTCCTCACCATCACCACTACAGAGAGAGAGAGAGAAAGAGAGAGAGAGAGAGAGAGAGAGAGAGAGAGAGAGAGAGAGAGAGAAGGGAAAAGGAGGAAAAGGAAAGAAACAAATTGCAGAGGAAATTAGCTGTATTGGTGAAGTGTTTGCCTTTCACACCTGAGGGCCTGGGCTTGATCCCCAGTACCACAAAAGGAAGGAAGGAAGGAAGGAAGGAAGGAAGGGAGGAAGGAAGGAAGGAAGGAAGGAAGGAGAAAGAAAGCTAACCGTGCAGTCAAGACTTGGAGCAGAGCAAGTGATTCACAGAGGAATGGCCCAAGTTTGGAAAACAGCTAATGCCAAGGCCCTGGGGCAGAAGCATGTTGTACAAGGATCAGCAGGACCAGCGGGGAAGGAACAGAGCAGGCAAAGGGGAGAGCAGGAAGAGATGGTGGCAAGAAGACAAGGCCCGGAGGGCAGGATCTTGTGGTCTAGTGGAAGGCCTTGAGAGTACATTGTGATATGATAGGCGCCACGATGGTTCCTCACGGCAATCCCCCCCCCCATCCACTTGGTGTTTTGAGATAGGTCTCACTCAGTGTAACCGAGGCTGGCCTCAAACTCTGAAGCGCTGGAATCACAGAAGGGAGCCCCAGGCCAGGGTCGAGTGCTGGGTTGCTCCAGTTCCGGCTCTGACTCCCCGCTCTCTCCTAGTCCTCCTGCTCCTCCCAGGAGCGCCTTCATCAGCTCCCCTACCAGCCCACGGTGGACGAGTTGCACTTTCTGTCCAAACACTTCGGCAGCACCGAGAGCATCACGGACGAGGATGGTGGCCGCCGCTCCCCCGCCGTGCGGCCCCGCTCTCGGAGTCTCAGGTGCGCTGGCACCTGAGAGGGATGGGGTTTTGGTGCATGACCAAGAACCTTCGGCCCTGGGAAAATAGAGTGAAGCAGCGCTCGGGGGTTTGGGGAGTCAGCACAAAGACAGGGTGCTTCTTTTCCTGCAGTCCCGGCCGCTCCCCCTCCTCCTACGACAACGAAATCGTGATGATGAACCACGTGTACAAGGAGCGGTTCCCAAAGGTGAGAGCCCCCCCCCCCATGACCATCACTAGCTCGCGGGCGCACCTGGGCTCCGCGCGCCCCCTAGCGGTCGGCGCGCGCGGCGCAGGCTCCGGTGACCACAGCCTCCAAGCTCTCCCTGCATCCTTGTACCGCTGCCCAGGCCACCGCGCAAATGGAAGAGAAGCTACGGGACTTCGCCCGCGCCTACGAACCTGACAGCGTGCTGCCGCTGGCCGACGGCGTGCTCAGCTTCATCCACCACCAGATCATTGAGCTGGCTCGAGACTGCCTTACCAAGTCCCGCGATGGGCTCATCACCACGGTCTACTTCTACGAACTGCAGGAAAATCTGGAGAAGCTGCTTCAGGATGTGAGTGTCAAGGGCTTCAGATCCCGCCCACGAGCCGGGCAGGCTCCGCCCGGTTCCTCCACCCGCGAAGTGCATGGAGCCGGGCGAGCAGCGAGAGACTGGGAGGTGGTTCCCACTCTAGGTCCGATGGAGGAGCTGGAATTTTTTCCTTAGCGGCCTTTAGTTGTTTAAGTAATTGTCACCTTCTCTGATGGCCTCCTAGACCTTCCTCCCTTTTCCCCTCACTGGGAATTGAACCCTGTGACCCAGTGACCTAGAACATTTGAGACAAGTGCTCTATGACTGAGCTACATTTCCAGCCCCTATTTGTTTATTTCCTTTTTATTTTTGTTCAAGACAGGGTATCGAGTAGTGCAGGCAGGCCCCCCCACTTGCTATGTAGCCGAGGATGGCCTTGAACCCCAGAACCTCCAACTTCCACCTATTGAGTGCTGGTTTACAGTTTTATGCCACCACTTCCGGTTTATGAGACGCTGGGATGCATCCCAGCCTTTACATGCTAGGAGAGCACTCTGCCAACTAAGTTACATCTCTAGTTTGCACTAAGTTGTCCACTAACTGGCCTTCAAATCACTGCATAACCCATGCAGGCCTTGAACTTGCCATCTTCCTGTCTCAGCTTCCCGGCGTCACAGACCTGCAGCCCCACACCCAGGCTGTGCGTAATTTCTAACTCTGCACACACAACACATTCTGTATATTTTTACTTGTCTTCTTTCTTGGTTTCCCTACTCCAATGTTGGGCACCGAGGTTGTTCTGTTCAATACAGAGTCCCTGGTGTCTGGCTCACAGTAGATGCTCAACAAATATTACATACGTGTCTCTGGGGGGCATGGCTCATTGACAGAGGGTTTGCTTAACATGTGGTAGCCTCAGGTTCTGTCCCTAGCACCACACACACCCACACACACACCACTGGATGAACCTACTGTGGCAGCACACGCCTGTCATCCCAGCACTAGGGAAGCTTAGGTAAGAGCATCCCAAGTTCCAGGCCAGCCTGGCCTCCACAGCAGACCTTGCCTATGAATGAATGCGGGAATTAATTAATGAATTAAGTGGGTGTATGAATAACAGCAAACAAGACAGTATCCCAGTCAAGTCAAGAATCGTGGAGGGCACTTATTGAGCCCTTCCTCTGTGCCGGGACATGGCCGGCACAGAAGACAAGTATCCCAGCCTTCCTGGAATGTAAGTGCCATTCAGGAACCATGGAAACAGGTCAAGGATCATGGTATCAGTTTAGGGCTAGGAGAGGGAAACAAAACAGTGACTGGATGCCTTATCAAGAGTTCTCAGGAAGGCTCTCTGGGGCTGTGACATGGGAAATGGGACAAGAATAAACAGACGGCTTCTGTGGAAAGAGCCAGAAGGAGTATGCCCTGAGCGGAGGAAGCAGTAGGCTTGTGTCAAATCTGTCTCCAGTGCTTGCTCTGCGGCTCCGATGCCATTTAACCTTGTGCCCAGAAGAGGTCGAGGACGGCAAGTTGCTCGCTCCTTTCCTTTTTTAAATTTTATTTTGTTTTTAAAGATGTGTTTTTGTATTTTTTGCATATGGGTGTTTGACCTACATGTATGTTTGTGCATGAGTATGTGCATTGCCCACGGAAGCCAGAATCCCTTGGAACTGGAATTACACAAGGTTGTTGGTGCTATCAGGGTACAGGGGATTAAACCTGGCTTCTCTGCGAGAGTAGCCACTGCTCTTAACTGCTGGGCCATCTCCAGCCCCTCGTTTTAATTTTAAGTTTTACCTATTATTTGTATGGGGGACACACAAGAGGGCAACTTGTGGGAGTCACTTCTGTCATGGGTTCTGGGAACCAAACTCAGGCTGTAAGACTTGCACAGCAGGTACTATAACCTGCTGAGCCATCTCCCTGACTGCCACCCCCACTCCAGTGTGTGTGTGTGTGTGTGTGTGTTGAGGATAAAGCCCAGGTAAGCAGGCCCTCATCTCCCACTGACCCACATCTGGAGTTCCAAGATGTCTGCCCCACTCACTTTAATAAACGTAGCCTTGGAAGAATGGTAGGGCTGGTAACCCCCTCGAGCCCACAGTAGGAGACAACCCTACTCCCAAATGATGTCCTCTGGCCTTCACGTGTGGCACCCACCATGGTACACACATTCCTACACCCTTGTACATCACACATACACAAATAATACATAGCCATCACTTTGGACGGGGTCTCGCTTGCTGTGTAGAGCAGAGCTGGGCTTGCACCCCCAGCTCTCTTCTGGAAATAGAACAGTAAAAACATTGCAGGCTCCGTTTAGCCCCAGAACCTGGGGAGCCTGGTCTGAGAACAAGGCCTGGCCAAGCAGCTGACCCCTGAGACCATGACCTTACTTCCTCCACCGCAGGCCTACGAGCGCTCCGAGAGCCTGGAGGTGGCCTTCGTTACCCAGCTGGTGAAGAGATTGCTCATCATCATCTCTCGCCCTGCAAGACTTCTGGAGTGCCTGGTGAGGGGCTGCTGGAGGGCCGTGAGGGATGGGGCGGCCCTGGGGGCGGGCACAGCAAGTGAAGCCCATTTCTGCCCCAGGAATTCAACCCGGAAGAGTTCTACCACCTGCTGGAGGCAGCCGAGGGACATGCCAAGGAGGGCCACCTGGTCAAAACCGACATCCCCCGCTACATCATCCGACAGTTGGGCCTCACCCGGGACCCCTTTCCAGGTGTGCAAGGGGCCTGAGGGGGCGGGCCGAGCAGTGGGGCAGCGGCTCACACCCACCTCATTCTAGATGTGGTCCGTCTGGAGGAGCAGGACAGCGGGGGCTCCAACACGCCCGAACAAGACGACACGTCCGAGGTGAGCTGCAGCCAGAGCTTGACGCTGGGCCGGCCAGGGGCTGTGGGTGGCCTTGGTCTCACACTCTGCGTCTCAGTTTCCCCACCTGTGCGACAGTTCTTTCTCCACGAGCTTAGTGTTTGTGTGTGTGTCGTAATAGCGCGGAGCACAAAGTCTTGTGTGTGTGCTCTGCTGCTGAACTCCATCCTCAGACTTCTTGTTCTTTCAGCATTGATCTTATCATTATTATTATTTGTGTGTGTCTGCATTTATGTGTGGGTGCACGTGGGTGTGGGTGTCCCACAAGAGGGCATCGGGTCCCCTGGAGCTAGACTAATAGGCAGTGGTAAGCTACTTGGCATAGGTGCAAAGAGCCAAACTCAGGTTCTCTGAAAGAATAGCAAGCACTTGGATTGGCTGAGCCATCCTTTCAGGGCATGTGAGTGTGAGTATGTGTGAGTGTGTCCACGTGCACGCGCGTGCGTGTGTACAGGTGGGAACTAGAGGTGGTATTTGGTGTCTTTCTCAATCAGTCTGCACCTTGTTCTTTGACATAAGGTGTCTCATTGAACGTAAAGTTCACCAGTCAACTAGGCTGGCTCTCCAGTGAACTCCACACATCGGCCGCCTCCACCCTGCCCAGTGTTGGGGTTACACACGGGCACCATTGCCAACTCAGATGATTGCGGGGAACTGAACTCGAGCCCTTATGCTCGCATGGCAGGCACTTTATGGACTTGAGCTATCGCCTCAGACCCAAGACCTCAAAATTTAAAAACAGGATCCCACTATTTCGCGCAGGCTGGCCTAGAACTCATGAGTATACTGTTCCTCAGCCTCCCAGGTGCTGCTGGACTATGTCACCTTTTTTTTTTAGTTCACCTCCCTCATTTTTTTTTTGAGACAGGGTTTCTCTGTGTGTCACAGTCCTAGCTACCCTGGAACTCACTTTGTAGACCAGGTTGATCTTGAACTCACTAAGATCCACTTGTGTCTGCCTCCCAAGTGCTAGAATTTAAGGCATGCACCACCACCAGCCATTTTTTTAAAAATTGAGATTTGCCAGGTGGTGGTGTAGCACATCTTCAATCCCAGTACTCAGAAGGCAGAGGCAGGAGGATCTATGTGAGTTAGAGGCCAGTCTGGTCTACAAAGCAAGTTCCAGGACAATCAGGTCTGTTACACAGAGAAACCTTGTCTCAGTAAACAAACAAACAAACAAAAAAACAAAAAAAAGAAGAAGAAGAAGAAGGAAGGAAGGAAGGAAGAGAGAGAAAGGAAAAAAATTGAGGGTAGGTATGGTGGCACTTGCCTTTAATTCCAGCACTTTGGAGGTAGAGTCAGGTGGGTCTGGGAATTAGAGGCTGGCCTGGTTCACATGGTGAGTTCCAGGACAGCCAGGATTTGTAGAGAGAGACCCTGTCTCAAACAAACAAACAAAGCCCTCAAGTTAAAAGCAAATAAATAAGTAAAATGCTTCGGATGTAGGGACTAACATCCAGAGAGCTAGCTTAAAGGTTCAGAGTAGAACATTTGGGGCTGGAGAGATGGCTCAGTGGCTGAGAGCACTGACTACTCTTCCAGAGGACCCAGGTTCAAGTCCCAGCACCCACATGGCGGCACCTCACACCTGTCTGTAACTCCAGTTCCAGGGCTCCTGACATTCACTCAGACACACATTCAGGCAAAACACCAATGAACATAAAATAAAATAAATTATATATTTGAAAAAAGAGCAGAACACCTCTGCTCTTGCAGAGAAACTGAGTTCAGTTTTCAATACTCACATTGGATGGCTCAAAACCATCTGTAACCCACATATAAAAATAAATCCTTACAAATATTGAGGTGGGTTGTTGCTATGTTGCCTAGACTAACCTCAAACTCCTGGGCTCAAGTGAACCTTCTGCTTCAGTTTCCCCAGTATTTGAGACTACAGATGTTTGCAAAATAGCAGAAGTCACCAACTGAACCACTTTTTCTGTTTGCTGGTGATTTCGGTTGTGCTAGGAATCAGCTGGCCGCTAGCCCCTTTGTAAACATTGTAGCGTGCTGCATGCCTGCACTGCTGTACAGCTCTGACTCTCTAGCTACAGCTTCTCTCTCCATTGCCAGAGAGAAACCTCTAATATACTGAGTGCCATTCAGTTCCCTCCCTCAGATCCCAGGGACACTGGTTTAACTCTACCTCTGGATTTGCTCATTCCCTCTTCCTCTATTATTTGAGACAAGGTCTCTGATGTAGCTAGGAGTAACCTGAAATTTATTATGTAACCTTTAGCGTCTGTGCCTCCTGTCTCAACTTCCCAAGGGACAAGCTCACAGGTGTGTGCCACCACACCTAGCAGTCCCTTTTCTTTTTTAAACATCTTATTATATTCAGTTGCTTTTTTTTTTTTAAATCGGGAGGGGATACATGCCACAGCATGCATATGGAAGCAAGGGACAAGTTTTGGGAATTTGTTTTCTTCTTTTATCCTGTGGGTCCTGGAGATGAGACTCAGGTTGTCAGACTTGGTTAAGTCCCTTAACCCATTGAGCTATCTTTCCAGCTCCCAACTTCTAGCAACATTTTATCTATGTGCATGCTATTCTGATTCGCCACTTCATAGGTTTTCTGTCTTTCCTAACAGCCAAGTTAGGAATACTTCACCAGAGAAAGTTTGTGTTCAGGTGGCACCTTTGTTGCTTTCTCACTGTGCAAACTGGATAAAGGACTTATTCATCCCTTCTGTTCCTCAGTTTCCTCGTGTGTAAAGGTGATGATGACGATGGTCTTCTACTTTGCCCTGTAGGGTCGCAGCAGCACCTCAAAGGCCAAGAAACCTCCTGGGGAGAGTGACTTTGACACTATCAAACTCATAAGCAATGGTGCCTACGGGTGAGCCACCCGGGGCTCTGGCGGGGGAGGGTGGCGGAGGCCGGGTGTCTCAGAGGTGATGGCCGGTCCTCGCTCCCTTCCCCCGCAGGGCCGTCTACCTGGTGCGGCACCGGGATACAAGGCAGCGCTTCGCCATGAAGAAGATCAACAAACAGAACCTGATCCTGCGCAACCAGATCCAGCAGGCGTTCGTGGAGCGCGACATCCTCACGTTTGCGGAGAATCCTTTTGTGGTTGGCATGTTCTGCTCCTTTGAGACCCGGCGACACCTTTGCATGGTCATGGAGTATGTGGAAGGTGCGGCCACCTTTGGGGCATCTCTGCGCCAGCCAACGCTGCTGGGCCACCCTTTAGACTCAGGGTCACCCCTTAGATCATATGCTTGTTTCCTTTGGGGCGTCTCTGTGCCAGCCAACGCGGCTGGGCCACCCTCTAGATCCAGGGTCACCCCTTAGATTATATACTTGTTTTCCCAACTGTTTGCTATCCTGTTCTTGATCTGTCTGCCCATTGTGCCCATCGTTTATTTGGTATTATTTTTGTTTTGAGACAGGGTCTCAATATGTAGCCCAGGCTGACTTCTAACTTTGTTTTTCCTTCTTCATCCTTCTGAGTACTGGGGCTCATTATGCTATTTACTTGTTTAGGAATGAGTTGGGGGGTACAGGATTAGCTGTTTTGCGTTCTATTGGTATGTAATACACCTCTCAATTTGCATTCTATATCCATCTTTTCATCAATTTATTTATTTTTCACCCATTCAATGGAGCACCTGTTTTTCTGTTTCTTGGGTTGTCTTTTTGTTTTGGTTTGGTTTTTTAGTTGTTTGTTTGTTTGTTTGTTTGTTTTTGAGTTGTATTCTCATTTTTGTTTCTTGGCTTTTTGTTTTGTTTTTTGTTTTTTCGAGATAGGGTTTCTCTGTAGCTTTGGAGCCTGTCCTGGAACTAGCTCTTGTAGACTAGGCTGGCCTCAAACTCACAGAGATCCGCCTGCCTCTGCCTCTCAAGTGCTGGAATTAAAGGCGTGCACCACCGCCATCCAACTTTGCTTCTTGTTTTTAAGATTTTATTTATTTATTATATGCAGTGTCCTGTGTTCTGCCTGCATGTATGCCTGCACCCAGAAGAGGGCACCAGAGATCATTATAGACAGTTGTAATCACATTCATCTGATCCTTCCTTCCTTCCTTCCTTCCTTCCTTCCTTCCTTCCTTCCTTCCTTCCTTCCTTCCTTCCTGTCTTTCTTCCTGAAATAGTCTTCAGAGTGTAGCTGACACTGACCTGGAACTCCCTGTTCCATCGCCTCCCCCAGCCTCCGGGTAGCTGGAGTAGAGGGGTGCAGCCTCCCCCAGCCTCCAGGTAGCTGGAGTAGAGGGGTGCAGCCTCCCCCAGCCTCCGGGTAGCTGGAGTAGAGGGGTACAGCATCACTCAGCCCCCGGGTAGCTGGAGTAGAGGGGTGCAGCATCACTCAGCCCCCGGGTAGCTGGAGTAGAGGGGTGCAGCATCACTCAGCCTCTGGGTAGCTGGGAGTAGAGGGGTACAGCATCACTCAGCCCCCGGGTAGCTGGAGTAGAGGGGTGCAGCATCACTCAGCCCCCGGGTAGCTGGGAGTAGAGGGGTGCAGCATCCCCCATTTACTCCTTTCACTTTCCACATGTTTGTCCCTCTCCAATTCTGCTTTTCTGGGTGTGTTCTGCTGAGGCACACTCCTAACCCCTTATTGGGGGATTCTAGGCATTGACTCTCCCTCTGGGCCATGTCCACAGCCCATCATAGGTAGAGGAAGTTCGAGGCCAGCTTCAGTTATGATTTAGTTAATAATAAATATTATTGTAAATAAAATATCATAAATTAACTAATTATAGTATTAACTAAAGCTCATACTTTACATCATCATTCTTGCTTTATATTTTACATTTATTTTCCATCTTTCTGTATTTCTGAGGAGTGTTGGAGTTTGAACCCAGGACCCTGTGTGTGCTTGGTTTCAGCCCCAGCCATTTCATCTATCTTTTTCTATATTATGCAATAAAGAAATATATCAGCTCACTTGATAGAAAGGTCTGTGCCCCCTTTCGGAGTGACTGTATCCAGGTGCTATTACCAAGCCATTAGCTATCACATAGCCCTGCACTCTCATATGCACATTCCCTCCTGATATACCCTACTGTAGCAAGGCTGCTGCCCAGCAGATTCCATGCTATGGCCAATGTTCGTGCAAAAGAGCATAAACCTTGGAGAGCATAAACCTGCTGCATATTGACCTAGGTACCCTGCCTAGAGTGACAGCTCCCCTGTAAGAAAAGGGGAGAATGGCTATCAGGAAGACTGAAATACTGGTATTTGAGCAAGGATGTGGTTCAGTAGTAAAACACCTGTCTAGAAGCCACCACCAGGGGCTGAGAGTGTGACTCAGGAGTGGAGTGGTTGCTGAGCATGTGCAAGGCTGTGGGTCCCACCTGCGTCATGACTAATAACATGTGGGCCACACTCCTCCTGGGTGGAGGCCAGGAGCCTACGTTTAAAAACCTCTGACCAGGAGTGGGTTTCCTTCCATTGGGTTTGCGCGGCCCTCCAGTCCCGCCTTCCTGCCTTCCACCTAAGGCAGCTATTCCTCCTCTTCTTCTTCCTTAAACGAAAGAACTGTCAGCTCTGAGTAACTTGCAGGTGATAGAGGTAATTCCCTTTTCCCAGAATGCCGACTGAGAACTACAGAGGGAACAGACGGGGGTGGAGCAGTCACCCTTCTGCTGCTGTTCTTCCTAGGGAAGGAAGGGCTCTGCCAGCTGGGAGGGCGGTGTCCCAGCCATTGATCTGGGTACCAGTGTGAGTGCTGGTTTGAGAAATCATTCCAGAATGTGCTTCTCCCTCTTTTCCCTGCCCACCTTACCTCAAGGTTATTTTTGGGGGGGGAGGGCGGGTTGTTGTTTATTTGTTTTTTTCTTTTGTATTCTGAAAAACTTCTTTTTTTCACTTTTATTAATTGATATTTATTAGCTCTATATTTTTCTCTGCTCCCCTCCCTGCCTCTCCCCTCACCCCTTCAACCCTCCCCCAAGGTCCCCATGCTCCCAATTTACTCAGGAGATCTTGTCTTTTTCTACTTTCTACTTCCCATGTAGATTAGATCTATGTAAATCTCTTTTAGTGTCCTCATTGTGGTCTAAATTCTCTGGGATTGTGATTTGTAGGCTGGTTTTCTTTGCTTTATGTTTAAAAATCACCTATGAGTGAGTACATGTGATAATTGTCTTTCTGTGTCTGGGTTGCCTCACTCAAAATAATGTTTTCTAGCTCCATCCATTTTCCTGCAAAATTCAAGATGTCATTATTTTTTTCTGCTGTGTAGTACTCCATTGTGTAAATGTACCACATTTTCCTTATCCATTCTTCGGTCGAGGGGCATTTAGGTTGTTTCCAGGTTCTGATTAGGACAAACAAAGCTGCTATGAACATAATTGAGCACATGTCCTTGTGGCACAATTGAGCATCCTTTGGATATATACCCAAAAGTGGTATTACTGGGTCTTGAGGAAGGTTGTTTCCTAATTTCCTGAGAAATCACCACACTGACATCCAAAGGGGCTGTACCAGCTTGCATTCCCACCAGCAATGCAGAAGTGTTCCCTTTTCCCCCAGCATAAGTTGTCATCAGTGTTTTTGATCTTGGTCATTCTTACAGGTGTAAGATGGAATCTCAGAGTTGCTTTGATTTGCATTTCTCTGATGACTAAGGATGTTGAACATTTCCTTAAGTGTCTTTCAAACATTTTAGATTCGTCTGTTGAGAGTTCTCTGTTTAGATCTGTTTATTGGATTATGTGTTCTTTTGGTGTCCAACTTCTTGAGTTCTTTATATATTTTGGAGATCAGACCTCTGTCAGATGTTAGTGAAGATCTTTTCCCATTCTGTATGTAGGCTGTTGTTTTGTCTTGTTGACTGTGCCCTTTGTTTTACAGAAGCTTTTCAGTTTCAGGAGGTCCCATTTATTAATTGTTTCTCTTGGTGTCTGTGCTGCTGGGGTTATATTTAGGAAGTGGTCTCCAGGGTCAATGCATTCAAGTGTACTTACAACTTTCCCTTCTATAAGGTTCAGTATGGCTGACTTTATGTTGAGATCTTTGATCCATTTGGACTTGAGTTTTGTGTACGGTGATAGATATGAATCTGTTTTCATTCTTCTACATGTTGATATCCAGTTATGCCAGTACCACTTGTTAAATATGCTTTCTTTTTTTCCATTTGATAGTTTTTGCTTCTTTGTCAAAATCAGATATTCAAAGATGTGTAGATTGATATCCGGGTCTTCTATTCAGTTCCATTGGTCCTCCTGTCTATTGTTATGCCAATACCAGGCTGTTTTCAGTACTGCAGCTCTGTAGTAGAGTTTGAAGTCAGGGATTGTGATGCCTCTAGAAATTCTTTTATTTTATTGTACAGGACTTACCTCAAGTTTAATAAATATGGTTATACTTTTCTTACTATGGAAAAAAAAAAACTCTGGCCCTCAAGGTTCAATTCTCAAGAGGTCAAGTCATGCTGTCTTTGATTCCAAACAAAACTCACAATCATCAGCTTCCTGTCTGAGCAGACCTGAGTCAGAGTCCTTATGTAGAAAGTGGACTGGTCATACCAATGCCAGAGGATGACTAATAGCGGGAGGTGAGCCTAGGAGAGTGCAGCTCCTTCTCAGACTGGCTCCATCCCTAGACCTCAGTTTTCCCCTTCTGCAAATGGGTACAATGGAAGTAGAGCTACAATGCATGCTGTGTGCTTGGCTTTGGGTGCAGGGTGACCCCTCTTTGCTTGATTCCCTTCCCTGACTCTCAGGTGGTGACTGTGCCACCCTCCTGAAGAACATTGGGGCGCTGCCCGTGGAGATGGCTCGGATGTATTTTGCAGAAACGGTTCTGGCCCTTGAGTACTTACACAATTATGGCATCGTGCACCGTGATCTCAAACCAGACAAGTGAGTCTTGACCTTTATTCTAACCCTGTCCTGTTCCTTGGAAGACACGTGGGTGAAGGGAAAGGACTCACTTTTGAAACCTGCTTATGTTCTGTGCCTGCAGCCTCCTCATCACCTCCATGGGCCACATCAAACTCACGGATTTTGGCCTCTCCAAGATGGGACTCATGAGTCTCACAACCAACTTATATGAAGGCCACATTGAGAAGGATGCCCGGGAGTTCCTGGACAAACAGGTGTGTGGCGGGCATGGGGGTCACCAAGGGTGGAGTGACCTGGAAGGACCTCAGGGGCCCAGGGCCTGGTGGGGGGCACAGCTCTCCCTTGAGGCCCCTTCTGTGGCCAGGGCACAGGCTGACCGCCTGCCCCCAGGTGTGTGGGACCCCAGAGTACATCGCACCCGAGGTCATCCTGCGCCAGGGCTACGGCAAGCCAGTGGACTGGTGGGCTATGGGGATCATTCTCTACGAGTTCCTGGTAGGCTGTGTGCCTTTCTTCGGGGATACCCCAGAAGAGCTCTTTGGACAGGTCATCAGTGGTACGTGCCTCCTAGGTGGGTAGGTGGGACTGTGGAAAGATGGGCAGCCTGGACCGCTCAACTTCCCTTCGCTTTGCAGATGACATACTATGGCCTGAAGGAGATGAGGCCCTGCCTACAGACGCCCAGCTGCTAATATCTAGCCTCTTGCAGACCAACCCCCTGGTCCGACTTGGGGCAGGTAAGATGCCTTTCTGCACAGTCGGCTGAGCTTGGGAAGCAGGACTGGTCCACCTGAGGCCTGCGGTAGAAGATGGCCGGAAGGGCTGGGGGTTGGGGGTCTTGGCGGCTGGGCAGGCTGTCAGGTGTCTCCTGCCCACAGGTGGGGCTTTTGAAGTGAAGCAACACAGTTTCTTCCGAGACCTAGACTGGACGGGGCT
The DNA here is from genome assembly GCF_982192425.1 of Myodes glareolus. Taxonomy (NCBI): domain Eukaryota; kingdom Metazoa; phylum Chordata; class Mammalia; order Rodentia; family Cricetidae; genus Myodes; species Myodes glareolus. The sequence goes on along the minus strand of NC_142047.1, from coordinate 13,587,281 downwards.
GCTGCGGCAGAAGGCAGAGTTCATTCCCCACCTAGAGTCGGAAGATGACACCAGCTACTTTGACAGTGAGTTGGGGGTAGGGAAAGACACAAAGCCAGATCCAAGGAGGCCTTAGCTAGAGGGCTAGGACAGGGCCTGTCTGAGGGTGTGTCAGGATAAAAAGACTGAAGCTGCTCAGGCCTCAGGGTGCAGGCCCGTCCTCCCAGCTCCTAAGAAGGTTTTCTGTGTCACTGAGAGTTCAGGGACAGCCCGGGCACCTTGGTGAGACCCCATTTTAAAATAGAAAGTGAATCTGGACATTGTGGCAAATGTCTGTTATCCCAGCACTTGGGAAGCTGGGCTACCTCGAGTTCAAGGTGATCCTCAACTATCTCTCAAGTTCAAGGCTACCTTGGCTACAGTAAACCGTTTTGAAGCTGGGCATGGTAGCATGCGGCTTTAATCTCAGCACTTGGGAGGCAAATGTAGGTAGATCTCTGTGAGTTCCAGGCTAGCCAGTCATGGCTACATAATGAGACCCTCTCAGAAAGTGGTGGTGGGGCTACAGAGATGGCTCAGTAGTTATTCTCAGAACCCAATTCACAGTCAGCTATAACTTCAGGCCTAGGGGATCCAGCATCCATTTCTGACCGTCAGGGACACCAGGCATGAGTGTGACGCCGTGACATACATGCAGGCAAAACACTCAGACACATTAAAACAGAACAGAAATGACAAAAAGCTGGGAAGAAGGTTCAAGGGTTCTGAGTCCTTACTGCCAGCGTGGACACAGGTTCTGTTTCCAACACCCCATGCCAGAGGGTGGGGATTGGCGGACGGCAAGGGATGCTCAGAAACATCTGTAACCGTAGATTCCCTGGATCTGATGCCTCTAGCCTCCCCAGGAACCTACACCAAAACTCAAGTGTATGCGCATGCGCGCACGCGGCACACACACACACACACACACACACACACACACACACACACACACACACTTTTTATTATTAAAAGAAGAAAAACGAAAAGAAAAGTGTCACTGAGACAATGGTTAGGGACATGGCTTAGGGGTAGAGTGTTTGCTTGCCTAGCATGGGAGAGAACTTCTGTTTAACCCCCAGGAAGGCAAAAAAAGAGACAAGACCCAATTGCTTTTGGGGCATGGCCTCCTGGGATTTGGCGCGGTCCACTTTAGGAGCAGTGCCTGTACTAAGACGTGGGTAATGACTTTGGTAGGGGACAGGGGTTGAGCCTCAACGTGGGGGAGTTGTCAGGTTGGGCCTGGACTTTGGCTAGATGACAGGGCTAGGACCCAGAAGGGAGCAAGACTTGTAGTAGCCTGAGGTGGAATCAGGGTGCTGGGTGCTGTAAACGCGGATCTGGTAGTTTGACCTCCCCAAGACTTGGGGAAAGGCAGAGAGATTTGGAGAATGGGGGCGGGGGAGGCGTCTGGGGGAGGAGCCCGGAGCAAACTGGAGGGGGCATGGCGAGGACAAAGTCTGGCTGGGCTCTGAGGAGGCGGCGGTTCTCCAGCCCGCTCGGACAGGTATCACCACGTTAACTCCTACGACGAGGACGACACCACCGAGGAGGAGCCCGTGGAGATCCGCCAATTCTCCTCCTGCTCTCCGCGCTTCAGCAAGGTGCGCCGAGCCGGGCTGGGCTGCAAGGGTCCCAGGCACTCAGGGTTCTCCGTTTGGAAAGTTGCAGAAGGGGTGGGAGCTAGGGAGTGGAGAAATCTTGTTGGGGAGGAGGGTGGGGGTCTACAGGGCAGATCTTTGCCACTGGGCTGGCCTGAGGTTGAGGATGACCGCGGGGGCGGGGCAAAGCCGTGCAAGGGTCCAACCAGTACTGAGCAACTGGAGGGATGCCTGGCCCAACCTGGTGCCCGACAGACAGAAGCGGGGGAAGGTAGAGAACACAGCGATCAGGGAGCTGGACCGGGAGGGTCTAGAACAGGCAGGCTTGACTTTGAGGGTTCTGGACGGCAGAACTGCAGGGAATTGTAGAATTGAGCAAACGGCGCCCAGGGAGGACAGAGCGCGGTTGCAGAAAAACTGACTGGATGTCGCGAGAAGACGGACTCAGCATCTCCCACTCCTCGGCTCTTAGGTGTATAGCAGTATGGAGCAGCTGTCGCAGCACGAGCCCAAGACCCCTGTGTCAGCATCAGGCGCTAGCAAACGGGACCCAAGCGCCAAGGGCCCAGAGGAGAAGGTGGCCAGCAAGCGGGAGGGACTGGGTGGCCTGACTCTGCGCGAGAAGACCTGGAGAGGGGGTTCCCCGGAGATGTAAGCAGGGCTATAGAGGGGCTTCAGGGCGGGGCCGAATGGGAGTGTCCCTTCTGATCTGGCCGCCCTCCGTGCAGTAAGCGCTTCTCAGCGTCTGAAGCCAGTTTCCTGGAAGGGGAGGCCAGTCCCCCGCTGGGAGCACGCAGACGTTTCTCGGCGCTGCTGGAGCCCAGCCGCTTCAGTGCCCCTCAGGAAGACGAAGATGAGGCCCGACTCCGCAGGCCTCCTCGGCCCAGCTCCGATCCCTCTAGCTCACTGGATACACGTCTCCCCAAAGAGGCAGCACAAGGAGAGGGAATTTCTACTCCTGGAGACCCAGAGGCCTGTGAGTGCCTTCTCCCCCAGTTTCCCAGGGACCATCTATTGAGCATCCAATTAATGTACGTGCAAGATCCCATGCACTGTACACGCACCTAACTGAGGGTGTTACCACTGAGAGAGCTTAACAAGGTCGGTGAGGCTCAGTGGGGTACCTGGGCTATGGCTTAAGGATTTAGCCACACAACAAAACTTGTGGTAGGAGTGGTAGTTTGGAGCCCGGGTGGTGGTGGCACACGTTTTTAATCTCAGCTTTCGGGAGGCAGAGGCAGGTGGATCTCTGTGAGTTCGAGGCCAGCCTGGTCTACAGAGCAAGTTCCAGGACAGGCTCCAAAGCTACAGAGAAACCCTGTCTCAAAAAACCAAACCAACCCCCCCCCCCAAAAAAAGCATAGTTCGGAAGAGCTGGTAATTCTACCTCTGAGGTGGGGATGAGGTGAGTGGGGGTTGCTAGCTGAATTTCCTTTTATAAAGATCACTCAGGGGCTGGAGACATATAGTTCAGTGGTTAAGAGCACTTGCTGCTCTTTCAGAGACCTCAGGCCCAGTTCCCAGGATCTGAACTACTGCATTGCTCACAGCATTCACAGTTTCAGTTCCAGGGAATGCAACGCCCTCTTCTGACTTTGCAGGCACTGAACACACGGTGCGCATACATACATGCAGGCGAAACACTCATCAAATAAAAATAAATAGAAACTAAGAGAGCACCAAACCAAATGCGATGGTACCTGCCTACAGACCCAGCACTTGGGAGACAGAGGCAGGTGGTCTCTATGAGTTCAAGGCCAATCTGGTCGACACAGTGAGTTCTCGAATAGGCAGGCATTTGAGACCCTTTCTCAAAACCAACACTCACTATCCCAGGCTGTCATTCAGCCAAATGGAAGGCTGGTGTTGCTGTCTGGGGCCAGAGGCTGTACCACAGGGTCTATGGCTGTTCTGTGCAGCGTAAGGAACAGGAAGAGTGCATGAAAAGCCCCTCACCTGATAGCTCTTGCTCTCTCTTGCAGCTGAGCGCTCACACCCAGGTGACCTGTGCCCACCCTCCAAGGATGGAGACCCATCAGGTCCCAGGGCCACCAATGACCTGGTTTTGCGAAGGGCAAGGCACCAGCAGCTGTCTGGAGATCTTGCTGTGGAGAAGCGACCTTCTCGAACTGGGGGCAAAGTTATCAAGTCAGCCTCGGCTACCGCCTTGTCGGTCATGATTCCTGCAGGTGAAGCTGGGCCCCACCCGCCTGGGAAGGGGTTCCCTGCAGTGGTGACTGACAGGTGCACCTTTGCTGTCGGGATGTAGCAATGAAGAATCTGCTATGGGGCTTTGACTCGGAAGGCACGAAGGACAGACGCTGGGATGGCGCTGTGAGGTTTGTCCTGATCTCTGATCATTGTTTTGTGTCTGCAGTGGACCCACACGGAGGCTCACCCCTTGCTAGTCCCATGTCCCCTCGATCTCTCTCCTCCAATCCATCCTCACGGGACTCTTCACCTAGCCGGGACTACTCACCAGCTGTCAGTGGACTCCGGTCCCCCATCACCATCCAACGCTCAGGCAAGAAATACGGGTTCACGCTGCGTGCCATTCGTGTTTACATGGGCGACTCAGATGTCTACAGTGTCCACCATATTGTGTGGGTGAGTCTCACAGGCTGGGGACTGGGGGGACACAATGCTTAGGGTGAAAGGCAGGAGACTCTAGGTGAGACTTCTCTCTCTCTCTTAGTTCTCTAATCTCAGTTTCTTCATCTGTGTAATGGGGAGAATAATGACTATTTCATAAAGAACCAGAGCAAATAATATGGAGCTTTCTTCCTTTTCAACCCCTCAATCATAATCATGCCCCTGTGGGTTTCCCCATTTACAGCACGTGGAGGAAGGGGGTCCTGCACAAGAGGCAGGGCTCTGTGCTGGGGACCTCATCACCCACGTGAACGGTGAGCCTGTGCATGGCATGGTGCATCCTGAGGTGGTGGAGCTGATCCTGAAGGTGAGTGGAAAGGAAAGGAAAGGAGGGTGGAACAGGACCCAGCAGCCTCTAACCAATGGGTTTCCCTCCCTTCTCCCAGAGCGGCAACAAAGTAGCTGTGACCACCACACCCTTTGAAAACACCTCCATCCGCATTGGGCCTGCCAGGCGCAGCAGTTACAAGGCCAAAATGGCTCGTAGGAACAAGAGGCCTTCCGCTAAAGATGGCCAAGAGAGGTGGGCGGGACCATAAGTAGTTTATCCTCCTAACAATGGGTGGTGTGAGAGATGCTAGGAACAGAAGGGAAAGTGTGGTGGGTAGGAAGGGAAGGGAAGTAAAGACTGTCAATCAAACCCGGGGGGGGGGGGAAGTAGGGGAGCCTGGGAAGGAAACTATTTAAAATAAAAGCATTGTGGATAAACCCTTGATCAGGTTAGACCTCTTTCAACAGGATTTGAAAGGGGTTGAGATAAAAGATTACTACTGGCTGGGCAAGGTGGTACATGCTTTAATTCCAGCGGTCCCCAATTCCCAAGGTTCAAAGACAGTGTGGTGGCAAAGACAGGCTGATCTCTGAGTTCAAGGCTAGCCTGGTCTTGTTCAGGACGTATGTAGAGAGATGCTGTCTCAAAAACAAAACAACACAAACACTGGTTCCAGGACAGCTAGAACTGTTACACAGAGAAAGTCTGTCTTGAAAAACAAAAACAAACAAAACCCAAAACAACAACAAAAAGACTGAGCCACCTGGAATACAGTTAAGCAGACCATCAGGTGGGGGCACCCCTGTAATTCCAGCTCTTGGGAGGCTGAGGCAAGGGGACCTCTGGATATTAAAGGCCAGTGTGAGCCTATAGAGGACGGGAAGAAAAGAAAGGAAACATAGTCAAGCATTATTTGTCGCGATGGAAGTGTCAGGACAAATGCATCTTTACTTCCTCACTCCCAGGATTTCCTGCCGTGAATATCAGCTCACCTGGGAGGTCACTAGGCCAGATAGTCATGTGAGACTAACACGGTGTGGCTTATATTATGTGGTTATATTATGGGGCATGACTGTAAGTTCTTCTCTTATACATTGGAAGGGCTAAGGGAAAGGGTGGGACCAGGAATACTGATGTGTGTGTGTGTTCATGCACACATGTGCTTGCCCTGTGGACTGAACCCAGGTATTCATCCCACAGAGTCACCTCCCCAGATCCAAGAGAAAAGTTTATTTAAATTTTAAAAGGATTTTATTTTAATCATGCATAAGTGTGTGTCTGTGAATATGAGTATGTTTTGGCCTGTGGAGGCCAAAACAGGGCATGGGATTCCCCTGGAAGCTGGGGTTACAGACATTCTGAGCTAGCTGTCCAACAGAGGCGCCCAGGTTCTCTGCAAGGGCAATATACCCTCTTAACCACTGAGCTATCGCTCCAGCCCCAAGAGAACAGTTTTGTTTTGTTTTAGATTTTGTTTCCTTGCATTAACGTTTTGATTGCTTCTGTTGATGTGTATCACGTGTGTACCTGGTGCCTAAGGAGGCCAGAAGAGGGTGCCAGATTCTCTGGAAAGAGAGTTCCAGGTGGTTGTCAGATGCCATGTGGGTGCTGGGATTCCAACCCCGGTCCTCTGGAAGAACAGCCACTGTTCTTACCTGCTGAGTCATCTCTCCAGCTACAAAGAGAACAGTTTTGACAGCTGGTTGTACTGGCGCACGCCTTTAATCCCAGTGCGCAAGAGGGAGGCAGATCTCTGTGAGTTGGAAGCCAGCCTAGTCTGCATAGTTTCAGTACAGTCAGAACTATATAGTGACCCTGTCTAAGAAAGAGGTTGGGGGAGCAGTTTTGATCAGTAAGTTTGGTCAGGACCTAAGTGAGGATTTCAGTGAAGGAAGCAAATCAATCGAGTAAGAGAGTTGAGTGCGAAGGGGCGTGACTAAAATATGTGGCGGAGACCAGAAGGGGCCGAGTTTGTTTGGAAGGGATTTCTGGCTGGGATTGTTAAGTGGCCAGGAAAGAGTAGGCATGTCCAACCAGGATCGAGTCAAAAGTTCTGCTTCAATAGATGGGTTGTAGGGAAAGGGGAGTGCTAGGAAGGGGTAGGCGGTTACTGGGCTGCAATCCAGAAGCGGGAAAACCCAGAGTTCCAGAGTTAAGGAGAGCTGACCCTTTGGTATTTATCCCCCAGTAAGAAGCGCAGCTCCCTCTTCCGGAAGATCACAAAACAGTCAAACCTGCTGCACACTAGCAGATCGCTGTCCTCACTGAACCGGTCCTTGTCGTCCAGCGACAGTCTTCCCGGCTCGCCCACGCACGGATTACCAGCACGCTCGCCCACGCACAGCTATCGCTCCACGCCTGACTCCGCGTACCTAGGTAGGTTCTGCGCCTGCGCGGGGTAGGGGACGGGGCACTGCAGTGCTCAGACTGCTTGCACCTTCTCTGGCCTGCAGGCGCCTCATCACAGAGTAGCTCCCCAGCTTCCAGCACCCCTAACTCTCCCGCGTCATCGGCGTCGCACCACATCCGGCCCAGCACCCTGCACGGGCTTTCACCGAAGCTACACCGTCAGTACCGCTCTGCACGCTGTAAATCGGCCGGCAACATCCCGCTGTCACCACTGGCACACACGCCATCCCCGACGCAGGCGTCGCCGCCGCCGCTTCCAGGCCACACGGTGGGCAGCTCACACACCACGCAGAGCTTCCCCGCCAAATTGCACTCCTCACCGCCTGTTGTGCGCCCGCGCCCCAAGAGTGCAGAGCCGCCACGCTCGCCGCTGCTCAAGCGGGTGCAGTCAGCGGAGAAGCTGGGGGCTTCGCTGGGCTCAGACAAAAAAGGCGCACTGCGCAAACACAGCCTCGAAGTGGGTCACCCGGATTTCCGCAAGGACTTCCACGGTGAGCTGGCACTACATAGCCTCGCCGAGTCCGATGGTGAGACGCCTCCCATCGAGGGTCCTGGAACGACCCGGCAGGTCGCCGTGCGACGCCTGGGCCGCCAGGAATCGCCCCTGAGTTTGGGCGCGGACCCATTGCTACCCGAGGGTGCCCCGAGGCCGATGGCGTCAAGTAAAGAGGAGTCCCCGGGGGGTGCAGAGGCTTGCACCCCGCCTCGCGCGACAACCCCCGGGAGCCGGACCCTGGAGCGTGACTCGGGCTGCACGAGGCACCAGAGCGTGCAGACTGAGGATGGCCCAGGTGGGGTGGCCAGGGCCTTGGCCAAGGCGGCGCTAAGCCCGGTGCAGGAACATGAGACAGGCCGGCGCTGTAGCTCTGGCGAGGCAGGCCCACCCCCGGTGCCCATTGTTGTAGAGCCTGCCCGGCCAGGGGTCAAGACCCAGACAACTCAGCCTCTGGGCACAGACTCCAAGGGATTGAAAGAACCTGTAGCCCAGGTGCCTCTAGTGCCTGAAGCGCCAAGGGGCCGGGAGCGCTGGGTGCTCGAGGAGGTGGAAGAGCGGACCACACTAAGCGGACCTCGCTCCAAGCCCGCTTCCCCTAAGCTCTCTCCCGACCCCCAGACTCCAGCCCTAGTCCCAACAAAGAATGTGTCCCGAAGTGCAGTTCCTCCAGTCCCTCCTGCTTCCCTTGTGGTCCCAGGCGCCAAGCCTGAAACAGGGTTGAACTCCCGGTGTCCTGCCGAAGCCGTGACTTCCGCAGGCCTAACCAAAACTGGGGCACCCAGCCCCGCACCTCTAGGCCCATAGCGGGGCAGGCCTTTGGCCCTGTGTTGTACAGTTGCCTGTATACATATGTACACATATAAATAAAGTGCCCGTGCTGCCTGAGCTTTCCGGGGTTCACATTTCCTCTCGGGACAAGGAATGGCTCCTGTGCTTGGTAGAAGTGGGAAGGTAGTTGTCAGTTGAGCCTTTCTGAGTCCCATCCACTGCCAGTTCCTCACATGAAAACAGCTTGGGGCAGACCTAGGAAGTGGTGGTCCCACCACTGTGTCCTAGTGTCTGTCTGAAGAGAAAGGTAACAGCCTCATGTACAGAGTTCCTTTTATTACAGCGTCTAGAGACATGTGTTGTGATGCCCATATTACAAACCAGTAGACAGTCAGAGAGGTTAAGGCACTATTAAGTACCCAGTTAGGAAGGGGCTGGATTGGTATTCAGACTCATAGTCAGGGCAGAGGGTGGAGTTCAGCTGTAGGGTGATTGTGCAGCTTGTGGTAGGTTCAAAACCACCCCCCCCAAAATAAATTCAAGTCTAAACTAGTCCCTTTTGGGGGGTTGGGGGTTTCAAGACACACTCTCTCTGTGTAGCCCTGGAACTCATTTTGTAGACCAGGCTGACCTTGAACTCAGAGATCTGCCTGCCTCTCAGTGCTGGGATTAAAGGTGAACGCCACCATGCCCAGCTAGTCCCTGACTCTTTTAGTCTTTGCTCTGTTGGGCTCTTGGTCAGCTGTTCTCTTCACAGGGCTTGCAGGCCTTTACCAGGGACTGGAAGGCCTTCCAGAAGGAAGGCAGTTGGGTACACAGTGTGCCCCCACCTCGGTGCATCTCTCCTTTGTTCCTGTTCATGTCACCCACACAGGCCCAAGGCCCTTGAGGGGCCACACACCATTTGGAGTGGTCTTCAGTGGCACTAAAGGTCGGTCCAGATGGGCCAGAGAAGCCTGTCTGATTCACATCAAGAATCTGGTGCGTCCCAGAGCAGTTGGAAGACAGGGTGCCTTGAGAATTTGGCCAGAATTGGACCTGTAGGTCGCTGTCGAGGGCTGCTGCCAACCAGCCAGAGTACAGGTCTGCAGGCAAAGGAAGGGGGAGGGGAGGGTCGCTGTTAGAGTCCTCAGGCCAGTGTCTTTCTCAGAGCTCAACTGTCTAATTCTGGAGTGACATGAACAAGCCAGGTCACATCTACAATCCTAACGCTCTGAAAATTGGAACAAGAGAATCTCAGGTGGTCTAGCCTGCAATGTACAGTGAGACCTTACCTCAAAAACAAAAGGATAGGCTAGGCATGGTGGCCCAAACCTTTAAAATCAGCCCTCAGGAGGCAGAGGCAGGTGGATCTCTGTGCATTCCAGACCAGTCAGGGCTATACATTGAGACCCTATGTCCAAAACAAAAACAAAACGAGAACAAGGTCATCCTTACCAAAGAACCTACGCTATTTCACAACCCTCTTAGGGAAAGCATCAATATTCTAAATTGTCAGATGAGCAAACAGACTCAGGTCATATCATATACTGCACATCCAGAACCAACACTTGAACCTAGGTCTGCTGGCCAATCTCGAGCTCCTATCTCAGCCTCCGTAGTGCTGGGATTACAGATATGTGCCGTCTGCCCAGCTGGCCTGTTGGATGTTTGCTACTCACGGCTGTTACTGTAATATGACTCGCAAAGTCATCTGGCTCTAAATGTGCCCTGCCCTCAGGCTTGGGGCTGTCAAAGAAAGCGCTCTTTACCCCTCAACCCCAGGACTCACCATCTCCAAATTTTCCAGCCTTGGCAAAACTCTGGAAGGTGGCCCCAGCTTGTGACGTGAGTGTTGCTCTACTGTTCCAGGGCTCATGGAGGACATGGTAACCCTTGATCACCTGCTGTAGGTCAGGTAATTTCTGGGCAAAGTTGCCTTCCAGCTTGTGGTCATAGACCAGGGGATAGGTATAGATTAGCTGCCTGCCTGGAAGACAAGGCCAGGGGGAAAACGTGAGACTGGTTATGCCAAGCAGTTTGAGATTTACCACACCTTAACGATTCCACTTACCAATCTCGAGAAACTGGGTGAAGGGGAAGGACACGCAGAGTAGGGTCTGGCCATAGGTTTGAGCATTAGGAGGCCAGCTGTATGAACCAGAGGACACAGGGGGTGGGAAGCGCGGCACACTGTGGATCAGCCAGAAGCCCCCTTCTTGATCCAGGAGCAGAACACCTAAGTCACAAGAAGGAAGTCAGAGAAGCTGCTGGAAGTAGGCCCCTCGAGCCAGCTCATCTGTAACCAGGTACTGGAGTCTTAGGTACTGATAGGAAACTCTGGCCGAGGGTTGGACGGGGCAGATCCCCCCACCATCACCCTTCATGTAGGTCACAGATTAGTTTGGGTAAATTTACAAGAAATTCAGGGCGGTTCCAGGACCACCAGCCCAAGCCTCACCCTTTGTATGGCCACGGCTGGAAGAGTCCGGAGCTGAGCTGGGATTAGGAGGCTGGTCGTTGTAGAGTAGGAAGGCCAGCTGGAAGAATGCAAAGAGGCCACGTAACTATCCTCCCTACCCCGTGGGACCCACCACAGTAATCCAGCCCATGTTCCCACAGCACTCGGTCACCTGGCTGGAGTTGTCTCGGTACAACGGCAGCAGGCTGCGGCCCACGGCTCCCTCCGAGCTGTTGATGTATCCCACACCGTCGCGCCAACCGTCGGAGCTCTGATCCATGTATTTGTACTTCAAACCCTTCCATGAACTATCCCCAGACCCGCTGTTCGCTGGCAGCTTGTATACCACGAACCTGGAGGTCAGGGGAGACAAGCGGGGGAGTGAAGGGATCTGAGGTTTCGCCGAAAAGCGCCTCAATCCCAGTGCCCGCGCCGGTGCCCACGCAGCCTGAGGGGACAGTCGGGCAGGCAGCTCCTTGCTCACCAGTCCACAGGCTGCCCGGAGTCTCCATAGCAGCTCAGGGCTTCGGCAGGGACCCACAGCAGCGCGGCCAGCAGCAGCGAGCTCGGCCCTGCCATGAGGCGGCAGCGATGGAATCTGTGGAAAGACCCAGGACGGCCGGGTCACGGGGTCCAGACTCACTTCCCCCTAAAGTCCGCAGGGACCTGGGTGAAGGCGACGCGCCCGCAAGGCCCCGAGCACCGAGGCGGGGCTTCCTCTGCCGCGATCCCTCCCGCGGACCCCGCCCCCTCCAGGGCCGACCCCGCCCTCCTGTTTCTTGCGACTCAGCCCCGGGTAGGCGCCACCCTTGGACACACCCCGCCCTTAGGCAGTGTCTGTCACATGATTCTTTTAAGGCTCTCCAATTATTACCGCTCTATAACTCAGGCACATTTTGGAGCAGGTCAGGTATTTTTGCCAGCATGTATGTGTGTCTGTGTATCATTTGGGTGTCTATGCAACCACTGAGCCATCTCTTTTTTCTTTCCCTTTCTCTCTTTTTAAAAATTTTTATTTATGGTTTATTTGAGACAGGATCTCACTATGTAGTCCTGGCTGACCTGGAGCTCACAGAGATCTGCCTCTTAAAAAATTGTTTCAAAAGCATGCACTAATCATCTTGGCCTTTTTCTTTCTGTTTTTTTTTTTTCTGACAGTTTTCTGATTCCTTCTCTGACCTCTTAACACTGTGGTTGACCCTTGAATTCCTGATCTTCCTGCCTCTACCACCCAAGAGCTCAAATCCCAGAGTCGCTCAACCACACTGTATATATGTGGAGGCCAGGACAATTTGTGGGAGTTTCCCCTTCCACTGTATGGGGCTTGGGGGTCGAGCTTGACAGCAGGCACCTTTACAGGCTGAGTCTTATTGGTTATTATTTTTATGAGACAGGGTCTCATTGTAAGCTCAGGCTGTCCTGGAACTCTCAACTCTTGCTCAGCCTCCCGAGTGAGGGCTGAGGTTATAAATATGAGCCATCCTTCCAACTTCTTAACTATTAGTTATGTGCATCTGCTTATGCCCTCGTGAGTTTTGCATACCATGTTCAGAATGAGCAGATCTCCATAGGTGTTAGATCCCTGGAGCTGGACTTACAGGTAGTCATAAGCACTGTTTGGGTGCTGGGTATGAATTCAGGGCCTCTGGAAGAGCGATAGGTGCTTGTAACCCCTGAGGCATCTCTCCAGCCATTACCACCCTTGCCCCTTTCACTGTGTAGTCAAGGCTAACTTCTAACTTACCATCTTCCTGTCTCACCCTCGTGAGTGCTTAGATTCCCAGTGTGAATGGGGCACCATACCCAGCTGGGTCACCCTTGCTTACTTAGACTCTTTGCTTGCTTTGTTTGTTTGTTTTGAGATAGGATCAAAACAGGGTTTCTCTGTGTGGCTCTGGCTGTCCTGGCTGGCCACTCTGTAGACCAGGATGGCCTTGAACTCACAAAGATCTGCCTGTCTCTACCTCCCAGTTTGGCACATTGCCTTCTGCATCCTCTCTCTGTCTGTTCTGCAAGTTTTCTGGCCCTCATTGTGACACTGACCAGGAGTCACTTTGGGTTGTGACGAGGCAGGAATACAGGGACTGTTGAGCACTCTACCATAGACTGACTATGTCACTCAGGCCCTGACACTGACCCTCCTGCTTCCACCCCCAAAGTTTGGTATTACAGGCCTGTAGCACCGTAGCCCTGGCTGGTCTGGAACTCACTATTTAGATCAGGCTGGCCTACAGCGGAAGAAATCCACCTGCCTCCTGAATGCTGGGCCTAAAGGCCTGCAGCACCATGCTTCTCTCCCCCTCACCCCCTGCACCTTTTTTTAAAGACAGAATCTCTATATTATGTAGCCCTGGTTGCCTTGGAACTCACTCTGTATACCAGACTGGCCTCAAACTCAGAAATTCACCCAGTTCTGCTTTCCAAGTACTGGGTTTAAAGGCATGTACCACCGTGTCCAGTTTTTTGTTTTTGTTTTTACTTTTTGAGACCTGAAGACAAAACAAGTCTGTCCCAGTGGGGTGAGCCTAGTGACATCAGCCTCCTGCCCTCAATCTTACAAGAGGATTGTCAGTCTACCACAGACACTCGATTACAACCCACTCAAACTCTCAGCTGCGCACACCAGAGAGCTTGGAGGCTGATTCACACTTCCACAACCCCTTCACGCCTTGTTTTCCAGACGCCAGTCTCTGGGAACCTCTCCTGACCAGCAGGCATATATGTAGACAGAACACTATATACACAATAAGTAAATATTAGGAAAAAAACACTCGGGAGGCAGAGGCAGGTGGGTCTCTGCGTTCAAGGTCAGCCTGGTCTTCAGAGTGAGTTCCAGGACAGCCAGAGCTACACAGAGAAACCCTGTCTCAGAAAGAGAGACGGACAGAAAGGCAGAGCACTCAGGGGGCAGAGGCAGGATGATAAGATGGTCTCTGTGATTGGTGCCAACTTGGTCTGCAGAGTTTCAGGCCAACTAGGGCTACATAGTAAGATCATATCTTAAGAAAAAAAAAAAAGGGAGGTGGGAAGAGGGCAGATGACAGTTGTCAGTGTCCCTGGGTTGACGACAGGTGACGTGGCTGTATAGGGTGACCTTGATGGAGAAGGGCTATGAAGATTGCACTGTGGGGGGAGGGGCCATCAGAAGTGAATGTGTTTCAGAAGATGTAGGAGGTGTGTGTGTACAGAAGTCTCCCACCTGCTAGGGGCTCAGTGCTCCTAATTTCCAGGCCCATGTTACAGTGAGGCTGACACCGGTTTTATACAGGAGAATTTAATAATACCAACGACAATCCCAGTTGATAGACAGTGTGAAGGCCCCTTCTAGACTCTGGGAACTCTCACCCCCACTCCACAAGACTCAGGGTCACTCCTGCTCTGATAAGGGTCCATCTGAGTTCATTTATTGGTGGTCTGTCTTGCTGGGTCTGTGGGGCCATCAGATGTTTCTGTGTGGCTCCCTGGGGACATGTGAGGATTCTGTTGAAGGCTCCTTTGCATTGTCTACGGGTCAGTTCTTGATCTGGGTAGGTCTGTAGGGCTATAAGTCCAATATTGGCCCATCTTTGGAAGACCATCCTTGGATCCACTCTTGTGTCTGTGCAGGACTGGAGCTCAGAGGTGACGCTTCATATGCAAAGCTAGGTGGTCAGAACGTGAAAAGGCACGTGGGCAGAGTCCGCAGCAGAAGGGTCGCTGGCCAGTGTGCTTCCGGTAGTGGCGCGTCAGTTCGTCAGAGCGAGCGAATCTCCAATCGCAGCCATCCCAAGAGCAAGCATAAGGCTTCTCTCCTGAAGGACGGGGAGTTATGAGTACCATGGTCCGAACCATCCAGCTCCGATTTGCATATTTGATGAGGTGGAGTCAGGTCTTAGGTTTATTCATCTTAACCCGCACAGTTTAAAGAGAGGCGCACAGCCCTGCCCTCTGTGACCCTGACCCTTTCCTGGACCTGCAGCTGCGATCCTGGGGTTTTCTCATTTCCAGTCATCTACCCCACTTCCTTTGTTTTAGTCCCTTGCCTGAGACCTTATGTGGCTGCACCTTCGTTCTTTGTTCTCAGTGTTCCAGCTATCTCACGCACTGGCAGAGCCTCCCGCTGATGTCCAGTCAAGGCCTTGTCTCCAGTGATTCCCCTCTTCCCATTATACACCTGGCGCGTGGGCCTGCGGTGCTCAGGAGGCCCACAACTGTCTTACACCCCTGGTATGACCTGGTTTCTCTTCCTATCCTGTCTCCCAGCATTTCCATCTCTTTTTCCAGCCCGCCTTATGTCTGGGACTGATTCTACCCCCGGATCCCGGACGCTTCCAACTGGAGCATGCACGTGAATATTGGCCATACCCTGAGTTCTGGTATTCTAAGTTTGTACCCTCCCCCGGGTCGCCCCTCTAGGTCACCCCCCTCCCCCACCGCCCTTGCTACTCTCATCCTGCATTCTGCTCCTCTGCCCATCTCCAAACCAGGTCTTACACATCAGCTTCTAACCCTGAGGCCCCCCAAATGTTCCCCAGGTCCTCTCCTTACACCCATTTACTTATCTGTCTGTCTATTTATTTTTGAGATAGAATTTCACTATGAACCCCTGGCTTCTGGAATTTGTTATAATAGACCAGGTTAGTCTAGAAGTCACTGATACCCACCTGCCTCTGCCTCCTGACTTCCGGGGTTCGCCCACCCACATTTGGGTCTGAAATTGCCCCTATAGACTTTAGCCAGAGTCTCACGATCCCACTTCAGGCCTCTAGCTCTGGGGTCGCCTTTAGCCACGCCTCTGCCCACCCTCTGGTCCCACCCTTTGCACCGCTTCCGGCTCCAGGCTCCGCCCCCACCGCTCGGCTCCTCCCTTACCTGTGTGCGTGCGCAGGTGAGCCTTCAGATGCGAGCTTTTGGTGTAGCTCTTTCCGCAGCCCTGGTGCCCGCAGGTGTGTGCCGCTTGCCTCTTTCTTGTTAAAGCTTGC
Organism: Myodes glareolus; assembly: GCF_982192425.1. Lineage (NCBI taxonomy): Eukaryota > Metazoa > Chordata > Mammalia > Rodentia > Cricetidae > Myodes > Myodes glareolus. The sequence continues at coordinate 13,571,665 of NC_142047.1, read as the reverse complement.
CGGCTGCGCTTGGGCGGCGCGGCTCCCGGGGACAAGCCTGCGTCTCTCGCGAGCGCGGTGGCCCCGAGTTCTGTGCCCACCGCGCCGGGTCCCAGACAATTCAGGAAGGAAGTGGGCGCGGCGGGGCCGGCAGAAGGCGCCGTGAGCCCGCGAAAGAGCTGAAAATGCCCTTGGTACTGTGGCGCGGTGTACAGCGCAGGGTACCCTGACAGCAGCCCGTAGGGGGCGCTGGGAGCCGTGGGCACCCCGAGCCCGGACCGCGGGAAGAAACCGCTTGCCGAGCTCGCTCGCGAATCGGAGAATGCAGGCTGCGCCTTTGGCACAGATCCCGGAGCCAGGTCAGGAGCCACGAAGGGCTCAGGGGCTGGGGCTCGCGGGGCGGTGTGCGCCCAGCCCGCGTGCTCCTCGGAGCCCAAAGACCCGGCCACCAACCCTGGGCCACCTGCATAGGCGCCCAGAGCCTCGGGCGGCGCGTACTGTGCCACCGGAGCCCCGCTGGGCACCAGAGCACAGGTCCGGGGAGTGCCTGGCGGCTCGGGACCTGGGAAGTTGGTAAGGAAAAGATCCGGATCCCAGGCACAGGTCACGTCCCTCGCAAAGTCCTCGTCCTCTCCGGGAGGGGGCTGCGTTTTCAGACTCACGTGAAGGGATGGCCCGGTGAGATCCGGGGGACCCGGGCCCAAATCCTGTGTCTCGTCGGGGCGCCACCACTGCGGGAGGGAGCGCACTGCTTGAATGGTGGGCACCCAGTACCTGGCCCTGATGCAGTCCCGGCTGGAAACACCGTTGGGGCAGGTTGGTCGAGGAGTTTGCATGCCTATTGCTTCCCCCACACTGTTCCCCTAACCTCCATCTCGGCTCCAGACAAGTCCATTAGGTCTGGCTAGAGACAGATAAGACACTTACCGAGAACAGCATTCAGGATGGGGGAAGGGGTCGCAGAGTTCAAAATGGGAGGCTAAGGGGCAGTCTTGACTCTTTCCCGCAGCCATTCCCTGCCTTTTCACACCTTCCAACAAGGGTTACATCTCAAAGCCTGAGAATCCCAGGAAGCCTTTATCTGGGACTTTGTCTGAGGCTGGCCTCTTAAGCTCAGAACTCAGCTTCCTGTTACAGAAACAGGCCTCACCTTGCTCTCAGATCCTTAGAACAGTACCCCAAACCACGCTCACTCCCCCAACAAGAGAAAACCTTGAACAGAGAAGGATACTAAAGTAAGACAGAAGCATGGCCCCCAAGCACTATGCCCTAGGTCACAGCAAGACCACCTTCCCCCCACTGGCCCCACCTTGGGGAAATCCTCTTGGGTGTCCAGGAACTGGCCCAGCGTGGCGAGTGTACTGATGGAGGACAAGGCAGTCTCAGCTGCGGCCATGACTGGCTGATGTCCACCCTGGGCCTCAGGGTGGACTCTCCCTCTTCTGCCTCATGAGCTATGAGGCTTGGAGGGCTCCTTGGAGGGCTCCTTTCTGTCCTCCTCTGATTGGCTGTCTTCTCTGATAAGACACAGGCCAGGCAGGGAGGGTGGTAGTGATATGTGTGTTACTTTCAAGGGAACAGACCTTACCTTGCCTGTTTGGGAACTGGTCCCGGGAAACCAATCCTGTATGTAAACTAAGTCAGAAGTCAAAGGATAGGGGCTCCAAAATTTTAGGGTTCAGGTAAGGGCCTGATTCCCACTTACCCTACCCCCCCCCCAGAGAAATGAGAGGCCCCCCTGGTCTGGACTCAAGTCTCCTTGGAGAAGGGGTAGACCAGGAAGGATAGATTTCTTGGGAAAGGTCTTTGGGACCCTTTGACCTCCAGCTGGGTTACTGTCCCCCTTTATCCTCCCCAACAAACAGCACCAACGGTGCTAATGGCGGGACTTGGCACCAGCTCTCTTTCAGGCATTATCAGACAAACCAGATGTTTTAGGCTGCTATCAGGTAGGGGGCCCAGAACAGCCATAGCTCTATCCCTCCTTGAGCAGAAGGGCTGGGGGTTGGGGCCACAAATTATCTTGACTTTGAATTGCCTGAGTTGTCTTGGGGTCTGAGCCATTTAGCAAGAGGGAGCCCTTCAAATCAGTCCAAGCTTGGAGACTGAGGACCTTCACTGGAAACTCTGTGGAGCTGACGGGAATGTTATAAACCCTGCAGTGTGGGTCCTCTGGGCGGGCTAGGGTCATGAGATGGAAGCACAGCCTGTGTGCTGTGGTAAAGAGCCTGCAATTCTTATACCTTCATTCTGGTGCCACGCGAGGCAGGATAGGGGAGTGTCACTTATACCATATGGCCACACATGCACCATCACTGCTTGGTATACACAGGGGACATCAAATCCACTATAGAAAATGGCATCTAGCCAGGCATAGTGGCGCATGCCTTTAATCCAGCACTTGGGAGGCAGAGGCAGGCTGATCTATGTGAGTTTGAAGCCAGCCTGGTCTACAGAGCTAGTTCTAGGACAGTCAAGGCTACACAAAGAAACCCTGTCTCAAAAAACCAATAATAGTAAATAAAAACAAACATATGCACTGAATCTACATACATCTAGTAACATACATACATTTAGTAATGTTGTTTTTTGGAACAGGCTTCACATGTCCCAAGGTCTCTCTGTTGTGGTACCTGATACTTGGTGCATAACGTCTATTGTCACCCTCAAACGTGGGCCTTGTGACATTCCTTCAGAGGGAGAGAACTTTGCCATCAGTGCGCAGTCTGGGGTGGGTAGTACATGTTCACTTCTCAGGAAGAGTTCATGTAACAAAGCTCATTGTGTAGCCAGGCTGGCCTAGAACTTGTGATCCTGCCCGAGCCTCCTGGCTGCCCATTTACATAGGTAAGTACCGGCACACCCTGCTTTCCCATATACCTGTTAGTCACCTGCAGATTAATTACACTACCTAATGCACTGTAAGTGTCAGATAAATAGATAAGTGTTGTTGTGTTGGTGTTGGTGTGGCCTAGCAATTTGGGATACAGTCAGGTGAGCCTGCAGGCAGAATTCATAATGACAGTGATTGCTGGCGAGGCAGCCACACAGCTATGCGGTTCCACTTACGCTCTGGTCACACCAAGCAGACTCATGCGAATTCTCAAACGTGATGTCTCTATAATTATTAAACTCACACCTTCCCATCAAACACAGAGATAGCCTCAGATACAAAAATAAACATGAGGGTTTCAGATATTGTTCAGTTAATAGAGTGGCTGCTGGCTGTGGAATATTCTTTTACACTGTAAATATATGTCCCTGTGATTGGTTTATTTTATTTTATTATTATTTTTTTTTTTTGAGAAAGGGTTTCTCTGTGTAGCATTGGGACCTGTCCTGAAACTTGCTCTGTCTGTAGATCAGTCTGGCCTCAAACTCACAGAGATCCACCTGTCTCTGCCTCCTGAGTGCTAAGATTAAAGGTGTACACCATCACTGCCCAGCATGATTGTTTTATTAAAGAAAATTCTGGGAAAGAGAAAGGTGGAGTATGGAGTTGCCAGCAGACACAGAGAGGAGCAAGATGGGCATACTGTACTGAGAAAAGGTATCAAGCAACCTAGCAAAGCATAGATAAAAATATGGGTTAACATAAATGTAAAAGTTAGCTTACAACAAGCCTGAGCTATTGGCCAGGAATTTATAATTAATATTAGTCCTCTGTGTATTTGTTTGGGAGCTGCTGGCAACATAGAAACTTCCACCTATAGCTAGCAACAATGAAGTCCTGGGTTCTATCCTCAGTACTGAATAAATTGAGCAAGTAATCCTAGCACCAGGAGATAGCTGCAGGATATTCAGAAGTTCAAGGTCATCCTCAGCTACAGAATGAGTTCAAGGCTAGCCTGGAATAAGTGAGACTCTTTCTCAAAAACAATTAGCCAGCCATTCCACCTCCAGGTCTATAACCCAGAGAATCAGTAACAAGTTTTCAAGCAAACGCTCATGTACCAGCGTTCACAGCAGCACCCAAAGGAAGAGATGGTCTGAATGTGGGTGGTGGAGCAGAATGCTCCCCAATACAGGGAGGAGTGTCCAGTAATAGCACAGAGTGTAGTGTTGATGCATATAGCTGGGTAGTCCTTGCTGGGCAAACATAAAAGCCCAAGTTTAGGCCAGTGATGGTGGTGCACTCAGGAGGCAGAGGGAGGTGGATCTGAGTTCGAGGTCAGCCTGGTCTACAGAGTGAATTCCAGGACAGCCAGGGCCACACAGAGAAACCCTGTCTCAATACCCCCACACATACACACACACACACACACACACACACAAACCACAAAACAAAACAACAACAAAAAACAAAACCCAAAGTTCAGATCCCTAGCACCCACAGGAAAACCAGGTGTCAGGGAGCTGGATACAGGGGGATCCCTGGAGCTCATTGGAAAACCAGCCTAGCCAATCAATGAGCTCCACTGTCAAGCCCATTCTAATAAGGTTAAAAAAAAAATAAGGAAGAGACCTTGACCTCTGGGCTGCATACAGGACACACACAGACACACAACACAATGATAAAAGTAGTAACATGAGTAAACCTGAGAAAAACACACTAGTAGGGTGGGGGAGGCAGCCACGGAAGGTTACATAGTGTCTTATCTCGTTTAGATACAGTGTCCAGACCAGGTCATCAGAACTAACATGCTTCCCAGAGGATGGGGCAGGAGAGCCTGCTCTGGGGACAGAGTCTCATCTGGGAGGACAAAGACATTCTGGAAATAAATAGAAGTTTTCATACAGGACATTGTGGACTACGGCTCACTGAGTATACACTTTAAGATGGTGTTTTAGCTGCCTAAGGGCCTCATGTCTATAATTTCTGCTTTCAGGAGGCTGAGGTAAGACGGCTGTGAGTTCAGGCCAGCCTGGGGTTACCAAGTTGTTTCAGAAAGAAAAGATTTTCATATTACATATCTCAGTTAGGGTTTCTATTGCTGAGAAGAAACACCATGACAACTCTGTCTGTGTGTATGCCTGCAGGCCAGAAGAGGGCACCAGACCTCATTACAGATGGTTGTGAGCCACTATGTGGTTGCTGGGAATTGAACTCAGGACCTTTGGAAGAGCAGGCAATGCTCTTAACCTCTGAGGAGCCATCTCTCCAGCCCCCACGGCAACTCTTAACGGAAAATATTTAATTTTGGTGGCTTATAGTTCAGGGGTTTAGTTCGTTATAGTTATGGTGTGACATGTTATCATTCGGGCAGACATGGTGCTGCAGCAGAAGCTGAGAGTTCTTACATTTAGACTCACAGGCAACAGAAAGTGGGCTGTCTCACTGGGCGTGGATTGACTATATATGAGACCGCCTCCACAGTGACCACTTCCTCCATAAGACTACATCAACCCTGACAAGGCTACACCTCCTAATAGCGCCACTCCCTTTGGAGGCCATTTTCTTTTCTTTTTTTTTTAATATTTATTTATTTTGTATACAATATTCTGTCTGTGTGTATGCCTGCAGGCCAGAAGAGGGCACCAGACCCCATTACAGATAGTTGTGAGCCACCATGTGGTTGTTGGGAATTGAACTCAGGACCTTTGGAAAAACAGGCAATGCTCTTAAACTCTGAGCCATCTCTCCAGCCCCGGCCATTTTCTTTCAAACCATCATATTACTTAACTTCAGTCAAGCAAACTGGCTAGAACGGGAGTTTCTTCTACCAAGATTGATTTGTATGTGTGCAGTACTGAGGTTCAGGGCCTCAGGTAGACTATACAAGCATATTACCAAGGACCTCCCCTGCAGCTGGAGGGGTTTCTGGAGAAGACAGCCAGCTCCCTGGTTTAGCATAAGGCACTTCACAAGCATCTTTTGCTTTTTTTTTTTTCCAGGTACAATTGAACTTACTAGGGAAGCACGAGAGCCATAGGTGATACCCCAAGTGACAGAAAAAAAAAAAACTGAAATTGCCCCTTCAAGCCAACTGGGGGCCTGGCTTTGACCTCCCAGAACAAGAAATTGGTGGGTTAGCAACAACCTTTTCTGGCAACCACACTCCAGGGCACGAGAGTCTCAGTCAGGACTGCCCCCACCTCCTGTGACGGGCAGAGAGAAGATGGACTGTTGACCAACCAGTGAAGAGGTCACAGGAGCTGCAGCGAAGTCTGAGAGAAAGAGGCGGGGAGGACCTTTCCAGAGTCCCGGCCTTCATCTCTGAAGACCTCAAACACATTGACAAGTAGTTCCAAACAGTGTTACTGAAAGGGGCAAATACCTAATATGTTTTAACGAGGTGCCCTGGACTTCTCCCCACGCCACATCACATCTCAGCTGCACACGGCAGAGACCAAAGGCCTCTTTGGAAAAAGGAAAACAAGAAGTCCTGTTGCTCTGTAAGGAGAGCGGGAGGCGCCGAAGGCTGCGGGGCCTTTCCCACATGGCCAGTGTTCGGCACAGCGACTTCCCAGCTGTAGTGGGGCACAGCTGTAGGTGAAAAGTATCACCCTTTGTCACCTTGCTTCAGCGTATGCTCTTCTCCGTTCAAGGACCATCAATGTCTCATTTAGTGCTTCAAGTCTTGGAGGAACGACAAGACATTGAAAGAGCTGAGAAAGTCCGAGATTTTCTTGGTGCTGCTGGTGACGATCTCAGTGTACTCCTGCTCTGCCCGGTCCTGGGGAATCTCCCGCTGCACCGAATCCCTGAATCCCCTGTCTCTGTGGCTACCACCTGAGCCCTCTTTTGCCTTTAAGGTGAGGCAGGAAGGTAAGAGTGTGGGGCCAAGGCCCTTGGGAATAGGTGGCTGGAAAGACAGTAGATTTCCCAGAGGAGCAAGGACTGAGCTTGAATTTGGGTTTTCTGATTTGTACATTGTTTAAGCGTCAGAGAACTCTAGCACTAGCTAAAAACAAAGAATACTCAAGCCGTCCCACAAGGAAGACAGACATAGAGTGGACGTAGTTTGGTAAGGCAATTTCATCTTGTAAAAAATGTACGCCAAGCCAGGCAGTGGTGGAGCACAGAGGCAGGTGGATCTCTGAGTTCGAGGCCAGCCTGGTCTACAGGGCAAGTTCCCAAATGGTCAGGGCTACACAGAGAAACCTTGTCCCCACTGAAAAAAAGTGTATGCCAGACCCCAAACCAGGCTAGCAATCACGGTGTAGCAGTTAGATCTCTTGGTGTTTATTCTAAGTCAGATGGTGACCGACTGGCTTTTCCCCTTATAGTCTTTTAGGCTTGACTAGCTTTAAAAGAATTGGCATAATCCAAGAGCAGTAAAGTTTAAAAAAGAAAGCAAAAAAAAAAAAAAAGAATTGGCATAAGGAAAATGGAAAGGGGGAATGGGTGTGCGTTCCCAGGCCATCGAGGCTTAGGACTGTAGTGGGGCTTGTGGTATCAAAATTTTTACTAGGTGAAGATTTATGACCTTAGGGGGCTAGCCAGATCCATGTCTTAGCATCTATTGCTGAAGAGACGCCATGACTGAGGCAACTCCTTCAGAAGAAAGCCTGTAACTGAGGGCTGGCTTACAGCTTCAGAGGTCGGGTCCATTATCATCACGGTGGGAAGCATGGCGGCATGCAGGCAGGAGCTGGCGCAGTGGCTGAGAGCTGCCTCCTGATCCATAGGGTAAGACAGAGACTCTGGCTTGGCATGGGTTTTTGAAACCTCAAAGGCCACCCCCAGGGACACCTCCTCCAGAGGCCACTCTTCCTAATCCTTACAATTCTTTCAAATATTGCCACTCCCTCATGACTAGGCATCCGAATATATGAGCCAGTGGGCTCCATTTTTATCCAAACTACTACAGTGCCTTTGATAGGGTAAATTTTTCTTTCTTTTTTTAAATTAATTTATTTATCATGTATAAAATGTTCTGCCTGCATGTATGCCTGCCCGCCAGAAGAGGGCACCAGATCTCATAGATGGTTGTGAGCCACCATGTGGTTGCTGGGAATCAAACTCAGGACCTCTGAAAGAGCAGCCAGTGCTCTTAACCTCTGAGCCATCTCTCAAGCCCCTAGGGTAAGGTTTTCTTAGGAACCCCAGGGCACAGTCAGCTTCACAGGAACTAAGGAGTAGAAGAGGCCAAGAGCTACAGGACAAGGAAGGAGAACAACTGCAATACAGTCTCAGAACACCCAGGGTAACCATGAGATGCCTGTGGTATGGGGCTTAGAAGTGTTTGCTTCACTGTTAAGGGTGAGAAGGGTCCAGGAAAGGGAGAGTCTGGGGAACACTGGGCCCCAGGCATTTGGGGATCTGTAATCCAGTGCTCCCGTTCAGACACATTCCACTCTGCCAAGAGACCCGATGTAGTAGAGCTACTGCCAGGGGCACGGCTCAGCAGTGGACTGCCGGTCCAGGATCCATCAGTGAAGAGGGCCCGGGGCCACGGCTCGGCAGTAGAACACTAGTCTAGTATATTTGAAGCCTTGGAGCCCCTCCCAGAACCACAGCGGGGCGGGGGAGAAGTGCTCAGAGGATGGGTGTCAACAAGAAGCTTGGCCTGGGAGTTAGGAAGCCTGGATCCAGCTGTGGTACCTGCTTGACACCTGGCCATAGAGGTCCACACAGCGGCAAGGACCACTTGTTTTCTGCCGTTACTTTCTTAGTTGTCAGTGGAGTTAAAGGCAGATGTGTAACTCAGAAACAGAGATGGGAGAATTCATCATAGATTCGAAGTGATACAGCTCTAAAGGGTCCTGGCAGTCAAGGACCAAGGGACACCACAAAGTCACACCACACAACAAACCTCACACAAGAGATTTATTGGGGGGACGGATTGGCTCAGTGGGAAAGAGCATTGGCTGTCCTTCCAGAGGAACCAGGCTCAACTTGCAGCACCCACACCGCAGCTCACAACTGTCTAACTCCAGTTCCAGTGACTCGGACTCCCTCACAAAGACATGCAGGTCAAACATCAATGCATATAAAAAATTTTTTTAAAAAGAGATTTATTGGGAAAGATGCAAAAGGGTAGCTGCCTCTACTCAGGCAAGAAGCAGCAAAGAACGGAGTTGACAGCAGACTTACATTGGGTTTCTTGAGGGCAGAGTTTTCTAGGGTAGGGCTTGGGGGATTTCAAGTCTTAAACTTGGGGCAAGCTCAAGGATTGGTGGAATGTTGAGCTCAGGGATTGGGGGCTTTTGAGCTCAGAGGTTTTCGAAACCGGGAAGTGAGCTCAAACTTTTTGCCCTACAGGTAGGTACATGACAAGGGACCTAGTGATGCACAGCTGTACTCCAGGAGGCAGAGGAAGGCAGAGCTACATAGTGATCTCAAAAACTAAAGCAAAGAAAAACCAATCAACGCTGGGTGTTGGTGGTGCACGTTTTAATCCCAGCACTCAGGAGGCAGAGGCAGGCAGATCTCTCTAAATTCGAGGCCAGCCTGGTGTACAAGAGCTAGTTCCAGGACAGGCTCCAAAGCTACAGAGAAACCCTGTCTTGAAAAACCAAAAAAAAAAAAAAATTCAGTAACATCTCACAAAATGCTCATGGATGGCCTCGGTTGCTCACTTAGAGTGCAAACATCCTACTGGGGCCACTGCACACAGACCAAAACATACGGGTGGCTAGAGACACGACCATACAGACACAGTGACATTACAGGGAATAGGTACACAGCTGTTCTGTACCAGTTTCCTCCCAGCCTAAAACCTTCCATTTTGGAGGGAAGCTTAGGCATAGGATGTGAAAAAGGAGATGAAACAACAGGAATTTTCCATCAGCCTGGAAGATCCTTAAGACAGGAAGTAACTTAAAACAATTTCGGGAAGTTCCTGAAACCGACCAGACTCACTCCTTGCCCTTCTACCCCCATTCTTCGCTAAGATTATCTAAGCAGTAAGGGCTGCTGAGAGGTACTCTCAGACAAGCAGAGCTGCCTAGAAGAGACTCAGACTAATGGTGCCACCCAGAAAGCACCTGCAACCTGCTGAACTGCCTGTGGGTTGTACAGGTTGCCAGTTTTTGTGAGCTGTCAACCATGTTAGGGTGGGCTCTGGTTTTTGTTGTTGTTTTCTTTTTCTTTCTTTCTTTTTTGTTTTTGTTTTTCAAGACAGGGTTTCTCTGTTTAGCTTTGGAGCCTACCCTGGAACTTGCTCTGTTGACCAGGCTGGCCTCAAACTCACAGAGATCCACCTGCCTCTGCCTCCCGAGTGCAGGAATATCAAAAGCCAACTTCAATAAACTTATACACTCTATGGGTAGGAGTGTGAGGATTAGAATTATTAAGCAAAAGAAACAGAGATATAAGAGAAATAAGAGACAGAAAAACAGAATAGCATCGGGAGGGATATTTAGTGAATACGAATTAGCCCATTTGTTTATTTTCCACACACTTTATACTTCCAAAGGGGAGTGGGGAGGCAACAGACTTCATTAACATGATATAAGGAATAGACTTGAATTCTCCAACATTTGGTACAGGTATACCAAAATACCTCTATACCCAGAATATTAATTAACCTCAGCCTAGGTCATCTTCTCTCCTTTGTAGCCATATCTGCTGTCAACAACTTTGAGTGAGTGAAAATAACCTTAAATTCTCTGACCCCCAGTTCAGGTAGAACAGGTTCATAACTGTGGGCCTTCACAGCATTGGGATTAAAAGCATGTGCCAGGCAAGGCAGTGGTGGTGCATTTCTTTAATCCCAGCACTCGAGAGGCAGAGGCAGGCAGATCTCTGTGAGTTCGAGGCCAGCCTGGTCTACAAGAGCTAGTTTCAGGACAGGCTCCAAAGCCACAGAGAAACCCTGTCTCAAAAAACAATAAATAAATAAATATAAAAAAATAAATAAAAGCATGTGCCACTACCAACCGGCTTGGCTTTGTTTTGTTTTTTGAAGCAGGGTTTCTCTGTGTAACAGTCCTGGCTGTCCTGGAACTAACTTTGTAGACCAGGCTGGCCTTGAACTCACAGAGGCCTGCCAGCCTCTGTCGCCCAAGTGCTGGAATTAAAGGCAGTGCACTACCGTGTTACCTGTGGATTTTGTAGCTGTCTTTGAGTCTTTTCTGATTCTGTAAGTAATCCTTCACTTATACTCCAGTAATATCAATAAAACTCATTGGTCCACCAAATTGAATTTTGGTGAAATCCATATTTTGTGTGTGGTTGGTTCCCTAGGCGGACTCAGAAGATATTTGTTCATAGGTTAACACAATAGGAAGATTAAACGGTCTCCTTGAGTTACAGCTTTTGCTTGAATAAGGCTTTGTGAGGATAAAACATTGCCTGAAGTCATGGGACTGGGGTTGGGAGTAGGGTGTGTGCTCTAGATATGACCAATGGGAGAAAGGGCAGAATCCAGGGGCCCAATAAAGTTCCCTGTAACTGGAGTTTCCTGTCCTTACTGCCTATCCAAAATAATGAATTCAGAGGCTGAATATGAATTATAAATGCTAGGCTGGCCGAGTGGTGGTGGCGTGCACCTTCAAGGAGGCAGAGGCAGGCGGATCTTTGAGAGTTCGAGACCAGTTCTGGTCTACAGAGCAAATTTCAGGACAACCAGGGCTACACAGAGAAACCCTGTCTTTAGAAAAAAAAATTAGTAAATAAGTAATAAACAAGCAAACAAATAAGTGTTTGGCTGTTGTAGGAATTCTGTCATTTGGTCCGATAGCCAATTGTAAGGAGCCACAAGGCCCAAAGGGCAGAGGTTTTTGTTGTTGTTATTTGTTTGTTTGTTTGTTTTCTTCGAGACAGGGTTTCTCTGTAGCTTTGGAGGCTGTCCTGGAACTAGCTCTAGCAGATCAGGCTGGCCTCGAACTCACAGAGATATGCCCCCCACCCCGTGCTGGGATTAAAGGTGTGCACCACCACCGAAGGGCAGAGGGTACTTGATCCAAATACCAGAATAAAAAAGCCCGGGTAGAGCAAAGCATGCTCTTGAACAGCGGAGGAGCTGACAGCAAGCCACAGAGAAAGCAGGGCTTGGAGCTTCCCCATCCCCTTGGGAACGAGGTGGCAGCTGGCAATAGCTGAGAGCTGGACCCATAGCCGGAAGAATGGAACAGTTGGTGACATGGCCCGGACCCCTGTCGAGTACAGTGATGACCCACTGAGTGGCTTGTGTCTTCCTGTTGAGTCCTTGATGAATCCTAAGGATGCCCTACCTTCAGGCTTAGGACCCCCTTCTCTTCCTCACCTTTGGGAACTGTCATGCATACTTTCTGGGTACCCCTTGGGATAGATCTTAGAGAACCTCCGACCTCTCCACCTAGCACCCAACTTAAGGGCTTCTAAACTTATCTGCCTTCATGGTCAAATCTGGCTTCAATACCCCTTAGATAACCAATTCAAATGGCTGCCCTGCAGCACCCTAAATCTCAACATTATTAGGGATTGTTACAACTACTGCCAGTGATTGGGGAGATGGAGAGAGGTTCCTCACTTAGCTCCTAGCTACGAAGTTGGAACCAGAGGAACCGCTCCCTACTCTTGCTAAAGAGCTCCCCTTGCCAGCCTCGACCCATTCCTTCTCGGGGGTCCTTTAGAATCCTCATATCCCTCTCCAGCAACAGGCTGCTCTATCTCACCCTGCATCCACTTTCACCCCACAAGCAGCGTTCTGCCCCCTCCATTCACCCCCAACTCTGCTGTGGGACCCCCTCACTTCTTTCCAGCCAGCCTAACCCGGCTTCTCTTCTTCCTTTACAGGGGTTGCCAGGGTAGACAGCCTGGTCAGGGTGCATGTCCCCTTTTCATTAAGTGAACTCTCTCAAATAGAAAAAAAAACCTGGGGTCTTGTACCAGTAATGGTCTGTCCTGTCCCTTTAAGAGACAAGCCCCGCCCACTCCCCCAATCCTTCTGCTTCCAGCCTGAGCTCTCCTTCCTTTCCAGCTCTCTCCTGAAGAGGTAGCTTCTCTTCCCAACCCCCACCTCTTTCTCTCTCTTTCTCTCTCTCTCTGTTTCTCTCTTTCTGCCTCTCTCTGCTCTTCCCCTTCTCCCCTTTCCCCCTTTTTCTTTCCCTTCCATAACCCACTAAATAAATATCCACCCTCACTCAACATGGCATGCGTTCCTATCTGTCACTGCCTCTCTCTCACCCACCATGGCTCCTCTTGGGACCGGCGGACCCACCAAGGTCGCGCAGCTCCCTGCCTGGGACCCGCTGCTCTTTATGACCCACAGCCCACTATGCCTCTTGGGGACCTGCAGTATTTTATTTTTACCACTCAGTACCTCTAACTCCACTCTCAAAGAATTCCAGTATCTCTCCCAGTCCTACTGTCTCACCTTCCATGACGTGTATATGATTGTAGCTAACAACTGACTTCCCGAGGAGCACAGGTGAGTTTGGGAACAGGCTAGAGCACATGCTGAGGAAATCCACCAAACTAAGGCAGTATACCTGGCTGGGGCAGAGGCAGTCCTGTCTCCTCTTCTCCCTCTCCAGCGATAGGCTGCTCTAACCACTTCATCCCGGCATTTTGCCCACCTGTAGCCTCTCCCCAACCCCAGGGGTAAGGAGCATTCCATTCTAGCCAGGGATCAATTTACAACGTGACTCCTGGCCAGTCTCTATAAGGCTGCCCTTAAACTAGCAAACTGTGAGAAACTCCAATCCTGGAATTTGTCATCAGAATAAACATGAGAACCACCCCAATTCTTAGAACTCCTTATGGTCCTCTTACACTATACCAGTCTAGACCCTGAAAACCCAGAGGGTAAACAACTCCTTACAACCTATTTCTTTTCCCAGAGTTTCCCCACATTAGGGCCAAACTTAACACTTGGAGAGAGGACCCTTAACCCACAGGACTTGGCACTGGCCTTTAAGGTATACTGTGAGAGCTCACAGTTTTGAATCTGTTCCATTTGATTAAAGGTCAGAGAGTTTAAACCTATTCTTGCTCCTCAAGGCCAAATAGCAGGCTCTTTGGCCAAAGGTGTAGTTATTGGATGCTTTACTCCTCAAAGGCCAGACGATAGGATTTGACTCAGGGCATGGTTACAGGTGTTTTTGAGATGTAAGGAGGTAATCATACTTTCTTCTTGCTTGTTCCTTGTGTTATGGTAAGGAAGTCTTTTGCCCTCCCCTTTGGATTGGGGTAGATAAAGGGTATGAGTAATACTTGGGGCAGTTGCAGGATTCATGGAAAGCTCCCCGTCCCAAACTCTATTCTTTAGTCTAGTCTATTTCTTTTCTCAGTCCTCACTCCCCTTTTCAGGCATGTATGAACAGGCCGACCAATCCTGACATTGTACCGTGGGAGAGACAAAAGCCCTGTAAACACAAATACCAAATGCTAGTCAAGGCCGGTCAACCAGCTTCAGTGACTGCCCAGGCTCCCTTGCATTCTAAAGTCCAAGGATAACTGGGTCCCTTCATCAAATGTGATGAGGAGGGTCACTGGGCCCAGCCTTATCCTACTCCCCCACCCTGCGACCATGTTCAAAGTGCAGCCAAGAGGGGCATTGACTGCTGATTACCCCAGTGTCCCTTGCAGCGTGGGGACATTGAATTGGGCCCCCCAGGCCTGACCACTGCCGGCTCCAGGCAGTTTTATGATATCAGAATAGTTCATTTCCTTCCTCCTGGACACTGGGGTCACTTACTCAGTCCTGACAGTTTGAGGACTCACCTCATTTCCTTATTGTTGGGGTAAGAGGACAGAGGACAGGCTTATAAACCTCACCAGACCCCATCCCTCCACTGTGTTTTCAGGGGAGTTCCTCTCGCTCAATCTTCCCTGGCAGTGCCAACCTGTCCTGTCCCACTACTGCGGAGGGATCTATTTCCTATGCTCCCTCCAATTGCCTGACCTCAAGCTCATAGACAGCCCTACTCCTCCTCCTAGCCACCCAGCCTACTGCTTCCAAGACTCTACTTCCACACTCTACTTTCTTTGCCAGCTTTCTAGGTAGACCCCCAAGTCTGGGATACCCAAGAACCTTCTGTTGATAGACATTATCATCATACAATTTTCCCATCATCATACAATTACAGGGCCCTACCTGATACATTACCCAAGTCCAGTACCCATTCTTGACCCAGAGCCTCAGGGACCTTAGGCTTAGCATCTCTGACCTCCTAAGAAAGAAGCTACTTCATCCCATATCCCCCCACGTCAGCATCCCTATACTTGCAGTTAACAAGCCCAATGGTGCCCTCCGCCTGATTCAAGATCTCCAACTCACCAACTCCTCACAGTGGCCCCTCTCCATCCTGTCTGTAGCTAACCCTCACACACTCCACTCGTCCCTCAGGACCTCCTGGTTCTCAGACCTGAACCTCAAGGATGAACTTTTCTCTATCCCTCTTGACACCCAGTCACAAAACATCGTTGCCTTCACCTGAACTGACCCTGACACCCAACTCTCTACCGAACTCACCTTGACTGTCCTACCCCAGGAGTTCGAGACAGACCACGCCCCTTTGACCAGGCCCTGGCCTCTGATTTATTCTTTTTGTCTCTCTCCAAATACAAACTTAAACAATATATAGATGACCTTTTCCTCTGCAGTCCGCCCCTACAAATTAGCCAAACTGACGCCTCTGCTCTTCGAAGTTTCTTGTCTAGCTGGGGCTATAGAGACTCACGTCTGCTCTTCAGGTCACCTACTTGGGACTAACCATTACCCCAACCCACAAAGCCATTAGATAGAAAACCAGTACGTCTTGATCCCCTCTACCGAAGAGGAGATTTTATCATTCCTAGGAATAGCTGGCTTTTTACACTTCTGGACCCTCCCTTTCTCTCCTTGCCTGACCCCTATATGAAGAAGCCCTTGGCCCCTCACATGAACCCCTTTTCACACCCATTACCAAGCCCTTTTGGAAGCTCCAACAGGCCCTCCTCCTGGCCTTGGCACTACACTGCCCAGGCCTAGCCTGTCCCTTCTCTCTCTATGTAACAGAAGAAGAGGCAAAAGTGGTTTAGCGGTTGCCAAGCTCCTTATATGTGAATCAAAAAAACTAACTTTCGGGTCACTCACCACCATCTTCTCCTCCCACAGCCTGTCCCATCTCTTAACATATAAAGGCGTACAAACTCCACATCCCTTCTAGGTTCTCTCTCTCCAGGGGGCACTAGAAGATGCCATACTTTCCAATCATGCCCACCCCTCAATATCTCAAATCTTCTTCCCAACCAAGCATCGGCTACTCTCCATCTCATTCTTGTACTGAAATCCAAGAAGCACTACTTCCCCGTCCCTTGCACATACAGGAGGGCACATGGCATCAGGCCATCTAAACCTGGTACACAAATGGCAGCTCCTTTTTATACAGTGGGGCCCAAAAATCAGGCTATGTCATAGATACTGAGCGGTTGAGGCACAGGCCCTTCCTGCCCACACCACTAATCAAAGGTTCAACTCAGAGCTCTCACCCCTGCCCTTTAATTGGCACAAGGGCAATCAATCCCTAACCACCTACCCAGACCATATCTATGCCTTCCATGTCCTCCTGTCCCATGGTGCCCTCTGGGAAGAGTGCGTGCTACTTACAACAAAAGGAGGGAGGACCGAGAACCAACTCAGACCAAATCATGACCACCATCTTGCCATGGCTATAGGAAGTGTCCACTGCCGATCCCACTAGACCAACAATTCCATCTTCTCTAAGGAAATCACCAAACTGACGAGGTAGTTAGAGCTGCAGAGGCCCAGATCCGTCTCACCCACTGCAGGACATCCTTGCGTTACAACCCACATCCCCAGTGTTACCCCTCAACCTTCAAATTCTCTCCTACCCACACCAGCTCTCTCATCCTTTCACTTTACTAAGTAGGGGTCCTGTTTGTTATAATTTATTTCAAAGCGGTGGGAGAGGGAGTCATGCCATACAACAGGGCTCACATGGGAGGTTTATTGAAAGAGGAGAGAGAAGGGGCAGAAAAGGGGACAGAGAGGGAGGAAGAGAGGGGGCAGAGACCAGTACCTGGGGACAAAAGTGGTGGAAGAGAGAGAGAGAGAGAGAGAGAGAGAGAGAGAGAGAGAGAGAGGAGGTGGGCTAGACCCACTTTTTTTTCTTTTTTTAAAGATTTATTTATTATGTGTACAGTATTCTATCTGCATGCATGCCTGCATGCCAGAAGAAGGCATCGATTTCATTAGAGATGGTTGTAAGCTATCATGTGGTTGTTGGGTATTGAACTCAGGACCTCTGGAAAAATAGCAATGCTCTTAACCTCTGAACCATCTCTCTGACCCACCCTTTAAAAGGGAACATAGCGAATGTGCACAGGAGGTGCTCTTAGTGCTGCAGCTGAGGACAGATCCTGTCAGGACCCCAAGGGCAGGCCAGTGCAGATGCCTGAATGCTAACATTCCTTCCTTTTGCTTATCATAAAAAGGTGAGGAGTTCAAAAGGGGTAGCAGGTGAGGTGGCAGATGAGGACTCTGTGTTCTCAAGACTGCCTCCTGGTGGCTTGGAGGGCGTTGGCCATCTTTTGGGGACCGGAGTAAGCTGGGGTGCTGGCCACGTCCTGAAGTAGCTGCCTGTTTCACTTCACCATCTAGGCTCTGTGGAACTGGCAGGCACTGCTTGGACCTGGCAAGATGCTGTTCGAGATAGACCCAAATCGATTCCCTGTAGCTCGCGAGAAACACAGAATTAAGCAGGAGCTGAGTAAATAAAAAGAAAGAGAAAAACCAGTGTGTGCTGAGCAAGAGGAAGGTGGCTTCTCCATCTGACCCTCACATTGCGGCAAACAGACACAAGCAGGGTTTGGAGCAAAGAAAAAAGAAAGTGGAGAATTCTTCCTCGGTTTCCAGACTGCCTGGTCCGAGGAATACTGAGGCCAGATTTGATTTGAAAGGAGTGGTCAGTGGTCTCCAAAAGACATCCCAATGGGAGCAAAGAGGTGTAGGACACCGTTCCCAAAGATGAAGCAGAGGAGATTGAGTGGGAGGCCAAGAAGGAAGATCCAAGACCCTGAACACTAGCGTTCCAGGGATCCAGGGAGGACTAGATTGAGTGGGTACAAGCTGTTCAGTACATCATCACAAAAGAACAGGGGCTAAGGGCTCTGAGCCCTAGAAAGACACAGTCACCTGATACCATGACTTCGAGAAAAGTCAGAAGACAAGGAGAAGACTGTGCTTGAGAAATGAAGCCTCATATCCAGGGGAATGGTGGGAGGTGGGTAACCCCACCAGAGACTCAATTGCCAGTATTGAATGGAAGGAGAAGCTGTCAGTGAACAAGAAAGCAGATTTGTTGCAGGTGGAAGAGAGCAGATCTGTTGTTGAGGGTGGAGCAGGTGGGTAGGGTCCCAGCGTAAAGTGATTACCTTTAGGTGGGCCCTGCCACTAAACAAACATGCAGCAAGCAACAGAGTTAGTGTAAGAGGTTTATTGGGGAAGGAGGAAGGCGGAAGAGTGGAGGGGTGATACCTTCATCCACCTATCGGATCACTGGCACAATGTTGTCAAGGATCCATAAAATTAGATATATAGTGTATATATAGGGATATATATAAAATATAGAGTGTTGGAGAGCAGTCATTTGGATTGCTATCTAAGGGGTATTGAGACCAGGTCTAACTGCAAAGGTGGATGGAGTTCCCATGAGTGAGGCAGAGAAGTAAGATCCAAGAATCTGCAATTCCTAGTGTCCCAGAAATGCAGAGAGGATCTAATTAAGTAGGCACAGGCTTGGAGCATGAGGGCCGGCTTGTTGGGGTATCTGTTCCTGCTTGGTACCCCACAGCCGGCAAGTCCCAGAGAAAATCAACCACACAGAGATCTCTATAAGTTATAAAGCTGATTGGCCCATTAGTTCAGGCTTCTTGTTAACTCTTATAGCTTATATTAACCCATTATTCTGATCTATTTTAGCCATATGGCTTGGTACCTTTTTCAGCTGTCAGCTCACATGTTGCTTCTTGGGTGGTCTGGGCAGGAATGGCGGAGGGAGCTTCCTGCTTCCCAGAATATTCTTGTTCTCATCACTCCGCCTCTACTTCCTGTCTGGTTGGCCCACCTATACTTCCTGCCTGGCCAATCAGCGCTTTATTAAAATACATGATTGACAGAATACAGATAATTCTCCCACACCACAGGCTATTCCATGCATCATCATGCAAAGTACAGGGGCCAAGAGCTCTGATCCTGAGAGAGCCGTGGTTGCCTGGTACCAGGACTTGATGAGGTCAAAAGGCAAGAGATGAGTCCTCACTCGTGGGAAATGGCCAGAGGTGGGGAAAGGGTGGCTCACCAATCATGCCGGTGTTGGATGGAGGGGCCCGGTTGGAGAAGCAAGGCTGTTGTATGTGGACTGGGTCCCAGCTCACCTCAGGGTTCTGGGAGGGCCTGCTGAGTCTCATGACACCAATGTTATAATTTAAAAACTATAGGAAAAGTAGTCACGCCATACAACAGAGCTCACATGGGAGGTTTATTGGAAGAGGAGGGAGAAGGGGCAGAAAAGGGGACAGAGAAGGAAGGAGGCAGAGAGGGGGCAGAGACCAGTACCTGGGGACAAGAATGGCAGAAGAAAAAGAAGAGAGAGAAGAGAGAGAGGGGAGACAGGAGGTAGAGAAGGACCACCTTTTAAAAGGGGATGTAGTCAATGTGTAGGAGATACTCTTTTTATTTAAACAACCTTTTTTCATTTACCCTCCCTCCCTTCCTCCCTCTCCCCTTACTCCCCTCCCCATTCCCCCATCCACTCCTCAGAGAGGGTGAGGTCTCTCATGGCAAGTCAACAAAGTCTGGCATATCATGTTGAGGCAGGAACAAGGCCCTCCCCCCTGTATCTAGGCTGAGCGAAGTATCCCTCCAAAGAGAATGGGCTCCAAAAAGCCAGTTCATGCACTAGGGATAAATCCTGGTCCCACTGCCAGTGGCCCCACAAAATGCAGAAGCCACATAACTGTCACCAACACTCATAGGGCCTAGTTTGGTCCTATGCAGGTTCCCCAGCTGTCAATCTGAAGTCAGTGAGCTCCCACTGCTAGCTCAGGTCAGCTGTTTCTGTGGGTGTCCCTATCATGGTCTTGACGGTTTTGCTCATTTTCTCACTCCTCCCTCTTTTCGATTGGACTCTGGGAGCTCAGCCTAGTGCTTAGCTGTGGATCACTTCATCTGCTTCCATCAGTTTCTGGATGAAGCTTCTATGATGACATCTAAGATAATCATCAGTCTGACTACAAGGCAAGGCCAGTTCAGGCACCCTCTCCATTATTGCTTAGGGTCTTAGCTGGGGTCCTCATTGTGGATTCCTGGGAATTTCCCTAGTGCCAAGTTTTCCCGCTAATCCCATTGTTATTTTTCCTGGCTAACAGACCTCTGCCGATGTAAATAATCCCAATCAGACCAAATTAAAAGATACACAGGCTAAATCATTGCCAGCACTCCTGGGTAGCCTCGGGAAAATATGGAGAGGGGAAGAGGGAAAAGGGGAGACCACAGGGAACTGGGAGACTGCGTGTTCATTCTCTGGGGGGCAGTTTAAATAGACCTTCCCTGGGGAGGGGGTCACCGTTTGGCGAACTTTCTTGGAGGTGGAGTTTGTACTGAGGCAACTCCTAAGGAGAGGGAGCTTGGAATGCAGTTTCCCCGCCCGACATTTCAAACTCCTTGTATATATGGATGCCAGAGGGCTGGGGTGAAGCCCCCAGCTAAATACCCATAATGGCTCCCTCTATCAAGATATCTCTTTCTTTGTTCTCCCTCTCTATTCTTCCCCCAACTCGACCATCCCGTTCCCTCATGTTCTCCTACCGGCTTCCCATCTCCCCCGACACTCCCAATTTACTCAGGAGAGCTTGTCCGTTACCCCTTCCCAGGGCATCCATGTACGTCCCTCTTAGGGTTCCAGGAGACACTCTTTGTGGCTGCGGCTGAGGACCCCAAGGACTGGCCAGTACAGATGCCTGAATACCAACACTATTGGTGAGAGACAAGAGTTTACAAGACCCTTGTTTTAAGATGCCAAACTTTTGTCTCATTCAGAAGGTTGAGGTCATTTTGGGAAATTTACCACTTTTATTACCTAGTCTTGGCCCCCCTCCCTATCTATATACCTACCAGGGAGTCTTGTCTAACTCCTAGTTCCTTCCTAGTTTATTAAGACCCCGATTTAAGCCACACACCTTTAATCCCAGCACTCAGGAGGCGGAGGCAGGTGGATTTCTGAGTTCAAGGTCAGCCTGGTCTACAGTCAAGTTCCAGGACAGCCAGAGCTACACACAGAAACCCTGTCTCTCAATCTCCCCCGCATCCTCCCCACACAAAAGAGAGAGACAAAAACAGAAATGAAAAACAAGAGGAGGAGAAGCTGGGTGTGTTGGTGCTAACCTAGAACCCCAGCACTTGAGAGAGGATCAGGAGTTCGAGGTCAGAACCCCAGCACTTGAGAGAGGATCAGGAGTTCGAGGTCATTCGTAACACTAGTATTTAAAATAAGGGTCCATGGAGAGGGAGTGGGGGGAGTGGGAGGGTGTTGGGAGGAGGGGCGGAAATGGAAACTTTTATAATTTAATAAAATTACTTTCTAAAAAAATAAAAAATAAAAAAAAATAAAATAAGGGTCCAGATTTTCAAGGTAACCCTCAGTTGCCTAGCAAATTTGAAGAACAGCATAGCAGGGTATAAAAGACCCTGTTTAAAAACAAACAAAACCCAAGCTAAGCCTGGTGTTTCAGGCCTGTGATCTCAGCTACCCGAGAGGCTGAGTAAGGATGGTGGCGAGTTCAAGACCATTAGAGTAACTCAAGGAGGTGTGACGGTTAACACTGTGCCTGAGGGACCAAAAAGCAAAAGTACGCCTTTAATATGTAAAGCCCTAACTTGTACAGGCTGTGCCCTAGCCATCCACTTCCCTTTCTCCTAGATATTAAAGACTATTCTTTTATGGTTTTTTTTTTATGTACACAGTGTTCAGCCTCCATGCATGCCTGCAGGCCAGAACAGGGCACCAGAGCACCAGATCTCATTACAGTTACAGGTGGTTGTGAGCCACCATGCGGTTGCTGGGAATTGAACTCAGGACCTCCAGAAGAGCAGTCAGTGCTCTTAACCTCTGAGCCATCTCTCCAGCCCCGTTTTTGTTTTGTTTTTTTAATTTATGATTTATTTATCTTTTTTATTTTATGTGCATTGGTGTGAAGGTGTCAGGTCCCCTGGAACTGGATTTTCAGACAGTTGTGAGCTGCTATGTGGGTGCTGGGAATTGAACCCGGGTCCTCTGGAAGAGCAGTCAGTGCTCTTAACCGCTAAGCCATTTCTCCAGCCCCCGTTTCTGGGTTTTTGAGACAGGATTTCTCTGTGTAGCCTTGGCTGTCCTAGAACTCACCCTGTAGACCAGGCTGGCCCAGGCTGGCCTTAAACTCACAGAGATCCAACTGCCTCTGCCTCCGGAGTACTGGGGTTAAAGGCATGCACCACCACCGCCTGGCAAAGACTGTTTTTAAACTGATGGATCTTGACTGTTCTACCAAGACAGTGGGTCATAAGACTAACTGCTACTTCTGCTTTTGTAATCAAACTTGCTCACTCTGCTAAAAAAGATGACGAGGGCAACTGTAAGATATATGTTAAAATTAGACCCTGTCTACTTGTAGGTAGAATACATAAAACCTTGTGGTTTTGCATTTAGAAGCCTTGGGCTGATGTGGCTAGGGGCTGCATCTTGGGAGCGCTCTTGGACAATAGTACCTAAATACAAAGGCTCTTTTTATTAAAATTTATTTATGGTCATGGTGAACTTCTGAGTAACCCTAGACCTATAACAGAGGCTCTGTGTCAAAGGGGCCTGCCTGAGAGGTTGTTTAACTGTAAAGGTGCTTGTCACCAAGCCTAAAGACATGAAGATTTCCAGAGCACACAGTGCAAGGAGAGAACCAACTCTAAGCTGTCCTGTTGGCCTTTACCCTCCTCCACATGGGAGGTTGTGGCACACACTAGGCACTAGGTTAGTAATTCTCTCTCTCTCTCTCCCTCCCTTCCTTTTTGCAATTCTGAGTTTTCTCTCTCTCCTTCACTGGGCAACTCTCTCACTAGACACTCTCTTTTTCATACACACACAATAAATAGATAAATGTAATTAAAACTTGCATGCGAGTGAGGTCACACACACACACTCTGGGAAAAAAGACACACATGTTTTGTTTTTTATTGATTTTTATTGAGCTCTACATTTTTCTCTGCTCCCCTCCCTGGCTCTCCCCTCCCCTTCAACCCTCTCCCAAGGTTCCCATGCTCCCAATTTACTAAGGAGATCTTATAAAAGTCACACCTGTAAAGATAACCGTCACAGGTCACCCACACACAGCTAAAAAGGGGGACATAGCTAATTCTATCACAAGATAGAAATCCAACCCCACAAAGCATGTTACAGGAAAGACCACATGTCACCGTCAGACACTGAGAGGATGATCAGAATGATTGTGGGCCCTGAGGAGAAAAATCACTTTGGGTCTGGGAAATTGCACATGGGTTTCTACGACATTTATAGTTGTAGCATTATTGCAAAGCCATTTTCATTGGTGGCATCAACTGCTAAGAGCCAATAAAGGGCCGATGTAAGTTTACAAAGGGAAACCCTCTCAGTACTCAGAGTCGAGCACCTTTTAGAAGCAGACACTGGATGGTTAGCGCATTCTCCTTTCGAAGGACAATGTAGGTGCTGCTTTGACGGAATAACCAATTATCATTTTTCAGGAGTAATTTTACAGTTACATCCCCCTTTTTTCTATTTTTAATCTTCTGTTCAAAACAGAGCAACTCCAATAGAAATAATATCCAAGACACCCAGTAACAATATATTCTAGATCATTCTACACAAACACACAAGTAGAACCACACCTATACAGGTACACAGGCAGTATTCACAGAAATACAGCTACTCTGACACACAAGATCTCACCCATCCACAGAGAACACACAAAGTAACAAGTCGGGATAGACAGGAGGGCAGGTTGCGCTGGGATCATCCACTAGCGGTCCACTTTTCTCTCCACCGCACACCGTTTGCCGATTTCTCAAGGTTCAGTCCCCAGGCTTCCTTATTGAACTTTGGGATCCCACCCCTCAGGCCCTTAGCAACTGGATAACCTGGGTGGGCGGAGCAGGAATATAGTTGACCAATTGGGTTTGTACATTCGTTTTCCGCCCCTTTCTGGTTCGTATTCTTAAAGGGGAAACCTTCCTGAGCCGAGAAGAGCCAGCCTGCGAAGTGGCTGAAGCCCTGTCCCTTTTAAAAGGCAGAGCCATGGAGGGGGGTGGTATTCTGGGAGGAACCAATGAGCAACCATTAGGCCGAGGTCAATCGTGCAGGTCCCGAGCACTGTCTGCTGGAATCAGGTAAGAAGGGTACCGGGTTGGAGAAGGTTGAGCTCCGCTGACGCCCGGCTTTTCCAGGTGGCGGTCGCTGCGCACTCGCCGGCAATATGGCTTTGAGGGGAGTCTCAGTCAGCGCGCGGCTACTGAGTCGCAGGTCCGGCCTGCACTTCCCACGTGTCCCGCGTACGTGGAGCTCGTCGGCACACACTGGTCAGTGTGGGGACCTGGGATGAGGTTGGCGGGGAGACACAAGGACACTTTCTCATTGTGATTTTCTCGCCCTGTGTTTGCAGAAAAGACACAGAGCCCATCGGTCAAATGTAAGAACCTCCTTTCGGGGCTGGAGAGATGGCTCAGAGGTTAAGAGCACCGACTTAGTGCTCTAAGTCCTTCCAGAGGTCCTGAGTTCAATTTATGGTGGCTTACAACCATCTATAATGAGATCTGGCGTCCTCTTATGGCCTGCAGGCATACATGCAGACCTGTATGCATAAGTAAATCTTGAAAAAAAGAAAGAAAAAAGAACCTCCTTTCCCATTAACCCCTATCCAGCTGTTGCCTTGACCTTTGGTGGTCTCTGTGATTGCAAGGGAAGGGAGGCTGGGTTGTGCCCAGGGTCGGAAACGCTACTGGGCTAGAGAAAGGTTATGTTTATCAGACTGTTTTGAAGTCAGCATTCACCTGGAGCGAGATAGGGAGAATGAGTGCAGTTTAGAAATCAGAAAGAGGGCCGGGCCATGGTGACGCATGCCTTTAATCCCAGCACTGGAGAAGCAGAGGCAGGTGAATCTTTGTGAGCTCAAGGCCAGCCTGGGCTAAAGAATGCATTCCAGGACAGCCAGGGCTACACAGAAAAATCCTATCTCGAAAAAATTAAAAATAAATAAGAAATCTGGAAGAGAGAGCAGGAGTCTGGCTGACTCGAGCCCCATGCCCTACCCAGCCTCCCGTCCTGGGTTTGACTGGAGGGACCCACTGGTGCTGGAGGAACAGCTGACCGCCGATGAGAAACTCATCAGAGACACGTTCCGCAACTACTGCCAGGAGCGACTTATGCCTCGAATTGTGCTTGCCAATCGAAATGAAGGTGCCCTGGTGGAGGGTGGGCACCCTGGGCTCCTCAACCACACACTACCTGCTGTAGGGCACACATGCTAGCTCTGTCCCTGGAGTCAGGGACTCTCTCGAGCCGAGAAGGGACTTGACTCTCACACCCATCTCTGCAGTTTTTCACCGGGATATCGTGTATGAGATGGGGGAGCTGGGCGTGCTGGGACCCACCATCAAAGGTAAGGGCATTTCTGTGTATACTCTGCAGTCCTTACTCCCAACATTCCACCCCGGCCCCCTGCCTGGTCCCAGCTGGGCTGAACTTTGGTCATCTTTGATCTACCTGATCCTCTTCTACACCAGGATATGGCTGTGCTGGAGTATCATCAGTGGCCTATGGGCTCCTGACCCGAGAGCTAGAGAGGGTGGACAGCGGCTACAGGTCAATGATGAGTGTTCAGTCCTCCCTCGTCATGCACCCCATCTATACCTATGGGAGCGAGGAGCAGCGGCAGAAGTATCTGCCCCGGCTGGGTAAGCAACTGCTGCCTGGTGGAGGGAAGTCAGCCTGGTCTGGAATGCAGATCCCAGTATACCCACAGCCTGCCTTCTTTCCTACAGACCACCTGTGCCCTTGCCAGGCCTGAGGGCTCAGTTTCCTTGATCCCATGCCATCTTTGTCAGCCTTCTCCTCCTCACCTCCCCTTTGACTTCACCCGTGGCCATCATCATCTTCCCTTGAATTTGTTTTCTGGTCTCCTCATTCCAGTCCAAAGTTGAAAGTCTTAACTGCTAGCTAGGTCCATGCAGCCTGTGAGCAAGCCCAAGACCTTTCCTCTACTTCTCTGGTCACTCAGGTTTTATTTGTAGATAGGGTCTCGCTATGTAACCTTGTTTGGCCTGAAGCTTTGTAGACCAGGCTGGCCTCAAACTAAAAGGTCTACCTTCCTTGGTCTCCTGAGGGAGAGAGAAGAGCTAGGATTAAAGCCATGCATGACGATGCTCATCCCTCTGGCCACTCTTGACTGCTCAGGTACTAGGGATTCTCCAAATAACCGTTACCTTGGTGATTACTCTTCCTCAGGCTGTGTGTGGTGACACAGACCTCTAATCCTCGCACTTCAGAGGCAGAGGCAGGTGGATCTCTGTTCTAGGACTACTAGGTCTACACAGTAAGTTCCAGGACAGCCAGGGTTACATAGTGAGACCTTCTTCTCAAAAACAAAACAAAGAAACAAGAAAAACCCCAAACTTCATATCCTTCTTCCGCTAAACCTTAGTGCCCTTCAAGACACTCTTGCCAACCCCTTCCTTCCTTGCTTGCCTCTCTCACATTATGACAGTGTAATTATGGCCTGGACCACTTCCTCAGCTCAGAGTGCAATGGTGGCAGGAAGTATCTGCCTCAGTGGTGAAGATAATTTAGCAGATGAATGAGACCTGGTAGCCATATGACCCTATCTTGTGCTTGCAGCCAAGGGTGAACTTCTGGGCTGCTTTGGGCTTACAGAGCCCAACCATGGGAGTGACCCAGGTGGCATGGAGACCAGAGCTCGCCACAATCCATCAAACCAGAGCTACACTCTCAATGGGACCAAGACCTGGTGAGGGCCCTAGGTGGTAGTGGGTGACACAGTGTGAGGGGATAGCAGCCAGATCCCTCTATTAACTTTCTGGCCCTCAGGATCACCAACTCACCTGTGGCTGACCTGTTCGTAGTATGGGCTCGGTGTGAGGATAACTGTATTCGGGGCTTTCTGCTGGAGAAGGGAATGCGGGGCCTCTCAGCCCCTAGGATTGAGGGAAAGTTCTCCTTACGTGCCTCGTCTACTGGTATGATCATCATGGAGAACATGGAGGTGCCCAAGGAGAATGTGCTCCCTAATGTGTCCAGCCTAGCGGTATGTGGTAGACACCTTGGGTACTGGTGGGGGTTACCTAAGGGCTTACCTTTCTCACCTTTTCAAGTGGAGAGCAAATATAATGGTCCTTGTGCGAATGGAGCATTGCAGAGTTTGTGGTGCTCCCTGTTCATGGATGTGCTAATTGTACCTCTTGGGTTACCACCTTGCTCATTGGCTCTACCCAAGATATATATGGGCCCTGGGCCACTTTCTACACTGCTTGTCTGAGCAGCTTCCTGTCTCCTGCCAGCTTTATGCATACTTAGCACTGAGGTCAGGCCCCATGCTATACAGGACTACGTGCACATAGAATGGAACAGCACTGAATAAGGCTTGCTGCATCCCAGTAAATGCAGATTCCCTTATTTGGGACATTTGGAAGGGGATTTTCTTTCACAGTTGGTTCTTCCCAGATCATCAGCTGACTGAGACCTCTTGTCAATCTTATAGGGTCCTTTTGGCTGCCTTAACACTGCCCGATATGGCATCACATGGGGTGTGTTGGGAGCTGCTGAGTTCTGTTTGCACACAGCCCGGCAATACGCCCTGGACAGGTGTGTGGAGGGTCTTGGAGTTCACCTTGTTCCCCAACAGTGACTTCCCCAGCACCCAAGTTTAAGTTCTC
Source organism: Myodes glareolus (assembly GCF_982192425.1). Taxonomy (NCBI): domain Eukaryota; kingdom Metazoa; phylum Chordata; class Mammalia; order Rodentia; family Cricetidae; genus Myodes; species Myodes glareolus. The sequence goes on along the minus strand of NC_142047.1, from coordinate 13,543,922 downwards.
TGTTCTGAGCTGGCTCAGGACATCCTGAGCAGTTAAAATGTTGAGCCAATAGCAGGGTCATCATAAATCGGGAAGCCTCTTGAACTATACAGGCCCTCATTTGACCTTGCCTGTTCTAGGATCCAGTTTGGTGTCCCCTTGGCCAGGAACCAGCTGATTCAGAAGAAGCTGGCAGATATGCTCACCGAGATCACACTGGGCCTCCACGCTTGTTTGCAGCTTGGTCGTTTAAAGGATCAGGACAAGTAGGGTTTATACTCTATGATTGAATCCTGGGCCCCTTCTGCGGTCCTTCCCAGCTAATGGCCCCAGGGACACAATCTTCTCTCTTGGTTTAGATGGGCTAAATCAGGGACAGCCTTGCCAGTTGGACATGTGCTCCATCTGTTGGGTGTGACCAGTACATGAGACCCAATGTTTATAACATATGTGCCACTCCCAGGGCTACCCCAGAAATGGTCTCCCTGCTGAAGAGAAATAACTGTGGAAAAGCCCTGGACATTGCCCGCCAGGCACGAGACATCCTGGGAGGAAACGGGATTTCTGATGAGTACCATGTGATCCGGCATGCAATGAATCTGGAGGCAGTGAACACTTATGAAGGTTAGAGCTGGACCCTGGGCTTGGGGAAGAGGGTGTCACAGTGGTCTGGGGGAGGGAGACAGCAGTAAGGAGCCAGAATAGCACAGCTCTACCCTCTAGCTGTCACCAAGTGACTATCAAGCCCTACCCTCCTATCCCTTACCTAGAGTTACTTCATAGATATTGTGGGAGTAAATATATAAGGGAGTGACTGCATGACTTGAGAGATCTCAATGAGCACTCTGAGATGCTCCTGGCCCTTGTTCTCATCGGGGCACGGAAGGAGACACAGTCCTAGAACCAAAGTGCCAAGAGATGGGCATGGTTCCTGGTGGTGGGTGTGAGGAAGAGAACAGCACACTGTAACTGTATCACAACTTTGTTCAGAGAAAAAGTTGTTTGTAGACTATGGGAGTCCCAGAGCTTGTACCCATGGCTTAGGACAAACTTGGAAAAAGATCGAAAAATGATACTGGGGGTGGGGGAAAGGAGGGCTGTAAGAATGGTTCAGTGGGTATAACAGTTGTCATAAAAACATAAGAACCTGAGTTTAAATCCAGAGCCCTTATAAAGCCAGCATAGTAGCATGTGCTATATATAACCCAGTGCTCTTAGGTAAAACGGGAAACTGAGGCACAAATCCCTGGAAGTTCTCAGACCAGTCACCCTGGGTACACATAGTGAACAACAACAACAAAAAGCCCATCTCAAATAAGGACCAAGACCTGAGGCTGTCCACTGGCCTCCAAATGTGTCATGGCAATGTGCACCTACACTCACATATTTTTCACCAATATTTAAAAGGGAGGAATACAATCCAGTGTGATCCATGCACAATGGGGACTCTGGCTTCATGGGTAGGGAGGCTTCTAGACAGAAAAAGCAGAATGTATGGAATATTTTCCCAGCCTCAATAACTGAGGATTTGAACCAAGGGAAAGTCGCATAGTCTTCAGTATTTATCTGAGGCTACTGGATGAAACATTCCAGCAACAGTGAGAGGGAGAAGTGGGTGAGATCCTACAATGTGAGCATGATTTGAGATGGGTCAAACTTGGTCTTTTGAAAGTAAATGGGGACCATTTAACTGTGTAAAAATGGAACTATGGTTTCTGCTGCTGTCCCTAAAGATGGGGTGGAGCAAAGGACCATCCATGTTTTTGCACAGATGATCAGTTTTCCCAATTCTGGAAAAAAGTAGGCCAGAGTAGAAATCAAATCATTTAAACATTTAGTCAACTGTAGGTGTGAATTCAGTGAATTAACTTAAAAGTAGGCCTACAGAAGGGGCTAACCTTGTCACGCTTTGGTAATTAGCACAAAGATCATTGGTGGCTTTTTTGTTGGGTTACAGAACTATAAAAACAAAACAAAACAAACAAACAAAAAACTCAGTATGGTTCAGTGGGCTCTGTGTCTTCTTTCGGTGGCTGTCATTAGGACGGGAGCTTCTTACAGCAGTCAGCATTCACCATCTGCTCTTCTAAAGTGGGGACCTAGGGCAGCACGAGACGTGACTTTAAAGGTCATTTATGAGCTGAAGATTACAAACAAGTTCTAACATTCATCTCACACAGGTACACATGACATTCACGCTCTGATCCTTGGGAGAGCAATTACTGGGATTCAGGCATTCACAGTTGGCAAGTGAACACACTTCAACGCTAGATCCTGGCAGCACCACACATTGCTCTGAGTCTGCTCAAGAAGTGATGGACGGACCCAGCTTTTATGGTGGAAAGTGAGACACTGGTTTGAGACTATGGAAATTTCCTTCTGAGAGATGTTCAGATATGTTCTACAAAAAGAAGATACAATTCTCTGTAGCCTTTTAAAAATGAGATCAGATTTCATCTACCTTGTTTTCAGCTTCTTCTAACTGGGGGAGGAGAGAAAAACAAAGAAGCCAGTAAGTGAAGCGGATCACACCTTGTGAGAAGGTGCTCTAGCGTTTACAATGTGCCTTCCTTCCTGCCTCCATCCCAGGGGCAGTGCCTTCTGTGTTCAACACTGAGCAGATAAGAGAGGAAAATAAAGAGCCTGTGCTTCACTCATTGGGGTTGGTCTGGGTTTACTGGTAACCACAGAGAGGTAGTTGGGGAGCTTCTCATAGGAGGGATGAGCATGCCTGGGGTTGTCTTTCTAGAATAGCTCATAGACTTTGAGCTAGACAGTCTCTGACTGGTAGGGCACTTTGTACTTTCTTTCATGAGACAGCTGATTAATTACACAATAACATGGGTAAGAGTGATTTCCCAGTCCAGACTGTGGGACTTGGGACCCCCAGAAGGTGACAGAGCACCAAGGGCTTTTGGAGGGACTGTAACCCTGTGGGCTAGGACTGGCAGTATAGAGCTTAGCAACAGTCCTGTTTCCTAGAGTTAGGGTGGCTATCAGTGGCAGAGCACTTGTCTGGCACATGCAAATCCATGTGCCCCGGATGTCATTCCCAGCAATACAGGGAAAAAGGAAGAGGTCTGGTTCCTGTTCATATGTACTCTCAGCTGAGTCATTCCAGGTCTCTTTCCTCACAGGATACCTCTGAACTCTTACCTCAGACTGGACACATAGGTCCTTGTACACAGTTTCCACAGTTTGGCAGACTTGTTTGAGCTCCATTTCTAGAAGGCTGATCTTTGTCATCTTCTGAGTGAATTCTTGGAGTCTTTCCTGAATGATCTTGCTGTGGTTGCTGTACACCTGGTACATCCTCTCCTCCAATTTCTCTGTCAGATCCGAGACCTTTTAGAGAGTAACAAGGAATTGTACTCACTGTAGGCAAAATTTTGCTTATGCGTTACTTCTTTAGAGACATGGCCCTGCCTGTACCCAGGCTGGTCTTGCTTGAACTCATCAGTCTTCCTGTCTCACACTCCTTAGTGCTGGGATTACATGCACACAGGTGCACACCACTAGTCTCAGTTCTTTTGTTTCAGATCATCAGTCTCACAGTCATGACTGGCCTTGAACCTGCTATGCAGCTGAGGCTGGTTTTGAATGGAACCTAGTGCTTCTACCTCCCAGGTGTGGGAATTATAAGGATGTGCCACATGCCTAGCTTCTTTTTTTTTAACTTTTTTTTAAAAAAAATTTTATTCATTATGTATACAGTGCTCTACATGCATGTAGGCCTGTAGGCCAGAAGAGGGCACAAATCTCGTTACAGATGGTTGTGAGCCACCATGTAGTTGCTGTGAATTGAACTCAGGACCTTTGGAAGAGCAGGCAGAGCTCTTAACCACTGAGCCATCTCTCCAACCCTAGCTTCTTTTATTTATTAAAACAAGATATAAATGTGTGTTCAGTTAGTTCGTCATCTTCAATTTAGGAATGATTAAAAATCAACAGGCGAGCTGGCGAGATGGCTCAGAGATTAAGAGCACTGGCTGTTCTTCCAGAGGTCCTGAGTTCAATTCCCAGCAACCACATGGGTGCTCACATTCATTTATAATGAGATCTGTAGACATACATGCAGGCGCAACACTGCATACATAATAAATAAATAAATAAATAAAACTTTTTTAAAAAATCAACAAGAAAAGTTAAATCTGTAGGAAATCAGGTGTAGTGGTACAAATCTGTTATCCTAGCCCTTGGGTATAGAGGCAGGAGGGAGGGTCTCCTGGGGCTATACATTGAGTTCCAGGTCATCTAGAGTTACATAGCAAGATTCTGCCTCAAAACCCCAAAATAAAATGTACAGAAAGACATGTTTTGGTTCTATGCAAACACTACCTCATTTGAATGAGAGACCTGAACACCATCTGTAAAGACCAGCATCCATGGAGTTCTGGAACCAGTCCTCTTTCTGATACTAAGAAAAGACTATCTGTATTTAAAAATAGAAAAGGTGTGATTGAGAGCCCAGAACCAATGCAGTTCATGGCTCTGCTGGCTGTACATTCTCAAGCAGCACCAGGCACAGCCATTCCAGCAAGCATACCTCAAGGGATGAGGAGCTCTATGTGTGCTGTAGAACCAACTATCATCCCAGACCACAGCTACTGTCTAAGGACACATGGGTAAGATAGGGCAAGCTACGAACAGGCCTGTAATCCTAGCTACTTAGAAAGCCGAGGCAGGAGCATGACAAGTTCAAGGCCTGGACTACAGAGTGAGTTCAAAGTCAACAGGGTAAGTGACACCCTGCTTCAAAATAAAAAGGCCCAGTATTAGAATACTTATCTAGCATGCTTAAGACTCTAATTGAGTTGGATAGATCTAGGTTCCTGAGCCTGGTTCCCTTATGTCATTTACCATTTTATTTTTAAAGATATGGGTGTTTTGCCTGCTTGTCTGTAATATGCATGTGTAGTGACTAGAGGTCAAAAGAGGACATCTGAGCTACTGGAACTGGAGTTACAGGCAGTTGTTACCCGACATGGGTGCTAGGAGTCAAACTCAGTCCTCTGGAAGAGCAGTAAGTGGTCTTAACTGCTGAGCCATTTTGAGCCCCAATTTTTTGTTGTGTTGTTGTTTAATTTTTTTTTTTTTGAGGCAGACTCTCACTATGTAGCATAGCTGGCATGAAACTCATTATGTTTGCTGGGCAGTGGATGGCGTACACCTTTAATTCCAGCACTTAGGAGGCAGAGGCAGGTAGATCTCTGAGTTTGAGGCCAGTCTGGTCTACAGAGTGAGTTCCAGAACAGCTAAGTCTATACAGTGAAACCCTGTCTCAAAAAACTTGGAAGGAAGGAGAGGAAGGGAGGGAAGGAAGGAAAGAAAAAGAAAGAGAAAGAGGAGAGAGAGAAACTCACTATGTAGACCACGCTGGCCTTGAATGCACAGAGATTTGCCTGCCTCCCTTCCTAACTACTGGGGTTAAAGGCAGAACTACCATATCTGGTTTGACCACTTTAAAAATTGCATATGTGGCTGGGCGGCGGTGGTGCACACTTTTAATCCAAGTCAGAGGCAGACAAATCTCAGTGAGTTCGAGGTCAGTCAGGACTGTTATACCCTGTCTTGAAAACGAAAAGAAAAATTGTGTGTGTGTGTAAATAGGTATCAAACCAATAGCTGTTTTCAGGTTAGACAAATGCTCTACCACTAAGCAACACACTCATCCAAAATCATTCATTTCTGAGCCTTAGTTTTCTCATTTATGATATGGGCCCAATCTATTGACTGTTCTAGAATAAAATGAGAACTGTGTGCAGAGCATCTTGCAGGGTCCCTGGAACCTAACAGATGTCAGACCATAGGTTCTTCCTTCCCTTTGAGAGATTCTGTCACCTTCTTCTTGAGGTTGTCCCTGAAGGTGGTCATGAGTGCATGGTCCTTCTGCCTGCTCTCATTGATGTTTTCAATCAGTTCCTGGGCTTTCTTCTTCAGGATTTCAATGCTAGACTCCAGGGAGGAGAAGGGTCCTGGCAGCTGGTAGTTGGCACTGAAGTGGAGATATAAGGGTTAAACTCTGACTTCTGAAAGTACTGAAAGTAGCATCATGTTCTTCAAAAAGTGGTTGACCTGAGGTTGGAGCTCAGTGGTAGAACATGTGCTTATCACAATTGAGTACCATATACACACACGCATGGGGGCCAGGGAGAACGTGATCTAATTAAGCTGTATGGTATGAGTGCGAACTGCTGACTTTGTGGGTGACACTCAACAATTTCCCTATTTCATTTGTACCTTGAGACACGGGGCAGCCTCCCAACCCTTGAATAGCCTAGATGAACTAGGGTGTAAGTCTAACATGCCTGCAGTTCCAGAACACAATCTGTACAGCCCAAAGCCACTGTTCATATGTCTGTATGTATACACCATTGGCTTCTATGAAGTGAGCACTATGGTAGTTTCAATAAGAACCAACCCCCTGGGGTTGCTTATATGTTGAATATTTGGTCCCTAGTTGGTAGAACTATTTGGGGAGAATTAGGAGGTATGGTCTTGGAGGAGGTGTGTCATTGGAGTTGAGGTTTCCAAAGACCAGCACCATTCCCAGTATGCCGTCTCTGCTTCCTATTTGTGGATTGAGATGTGAACTCTCAGCTGCTACTACAGCCACATGCCTGCCTGCCACCATGTATAACCTCTGTGGCTCTACACTACTGTGTGCTTGTCATGTATGATCAGAAACCTCAGAGGACTGTGCACTGGTTGCCTCTGTAACTCTAGCATGCAGTTGTCCATAGCCCATTTTGTTGTTGGTTTTGAGGCAGTTCCTCATTCTTTAGTCCAGGTTGGTTTCAAACTCAAGGCAATACACCTGCCTCAACCTTTCAAGTGCTAGGATTACAGACATGAGTCACTATGCATAACTCCACTGTCTGTTGAATGAATAAATGACACTGTTGTGGAATATTATTTTAAGGTGTGTTACATTTCTTCCTACCGCTTTTGTTTACCATGCAAAAACATGTTCCATTTGTTTGATTAAATAAAATTAACCTGTGGTCAGGAGGTTAAGTCAGCAACTAGCTGACAGGAAGTGGTAGAGAGGGAACCAGGTATAGCAAGTATTCTTAAGTGGGACCTGAGCAGGTCTCGTGGGTTTTTCAGGAGAGGCAAGCTACTTGCAATTCAACCTCTCTGAGCTAGCAGAATTTCATCTCAACCTTTGAATCCTGAGTTCTATAGAGGAGTAGAGATGGAGATAAAGTTTCCCTTTGAAAGAGCCCAGTGTATGAAGGAACAGAATTCCCGCCCACTGCGACCCTTGTGGCCAAACTATAGCTGCTGAGTTGCAGTTGCTGATTAGGATAGCACCTGCTTAAGGGGCAGCCACAGAATTGGGTTAAAAAACAACAGAACACCCACTGACCTATTATCCCACCTCCATACAGAGACTCAGGATTATTGTCTTCCAATGTGTTTACTACAGGACTACTCTAGAAAGGCAGAAACACTACATACAGTGAAGTCAGTTACAGAAAGCATGGGAACTAGGAGGCCAGTCCCTGAACATTTCTAGAAAATGACTTTTGGGGTGAAACAGATGTACAAAGGAGTCTCTGACATCTGAGGCTTCAACCAGTCATCTTTCCAAGTCTGAGCAGGGTGGAGATTCTCTCAAATCCTTGTGTGGTCTGAATGTTTTCGAAGGACAGCTAGGCTCTCCTTCCATGAGCCTAGGCCTAGGGAACAGGCTCAAGATGCCCAGTTTTGACTTCCCCAGCTGTTTCCCTCCAGTATAGCTTCAGACAGCGACTATGCCCTCAAAGCTTGTTGGCGACCACAGCTCCTCTTACCTGGTATACACTCCCAAAATAACCCACTGTCTCTCCACAACCAAATGCTTTCTCTTTTTCCATATTCCAGTTTTTGTTTTTGTCAACGACACAGGGTGTGGTCATCTAAGAAGAGGGAACTTCAATTGAGAAAATGTTTCCATTAGATAGGTCTGTAGGCAAGTCTGTGTGGGCATTTTCCTGATTAATGATTGATGTGGGGTCATCCATAAATTGGTCCTGGCTTGTATAAAAAAGTAGGCTAAACTGGGTGGTGGTGGTGCATGCCTTTAATCCTAGTATTCTGGAGGCAGAAGCAGGCGGATCTCTGTGAGTTTGAGGCCAGCCTGGTCTACAGAGTAAGTTCCAGGACAGCCAAGGCTACAAAGAAAAATCCTGTATGGGGGGGGGGGGGTGAGAAAGAAAGAAAAAGAAAAAAAAATAGAAAAAGAAAAAACCAGGCTGAGCAAACCACGGAGAACAAGCTGTAAGCAGGGTTTCCCATGGCCTCTGCTTTGGTTCCTTCCTTGAATTCTTGGTTTGGCTTTCCTCAATGATGGACTGTGATTAGAATGTATAATTGAAATAAACCCTTTCTTCCCCAATTTGCTTTTGGTGATGGTGTTTTATCACAACAATAGAAAGCAAACCAGGACTGCACTACCTCTGGAGACAAGAATGACCCTGGAAACACTGTAGCCCTCAGGACCACTTACCATCCTACCTATGTTTGTTTATCTTACTTTCTCATACTTCCCACCAGTCATCCTGGAACATCAGAATCTGTCTTAAATGTGCATATACAAAACTAAGTAGCAAAGATGATATCTTGCCTGTTGACCTTTCGGTCTCCCCATCTCCATTCCCAGTATCAGAAACTGAACTTACGAACTTACACATGCTGGGCAGATATTTTGAGACAGGGATTCACCCAAGCAGGCAGACCTTGGATTCTGGCTTTGAACTTTTGCTCTTTCCTGGCTCAGCCTCTGGAGTAACTGGGATTAATACCTGTGCTACCAGACCTGGCTCCTTTCTTATATAACTTTTTAAATGATTATTATTTCCCCCTTTTATTGAAAATGGATTCTTTTCTCATGCAATATATCCTGAAACTGAGTTTTCCCTCACAGTTCCTCCCAACCTCCCTACTATCCAGATTTACCCCCTTTCTGTCTTTCATTAGAAGAGAACAGACTTCTAGGAGATAACCAAACATGACAAAATAAACCACAATAAGATAAAACAAAACCCATCACACAGACAAGGAAAACCAAAAGAAGGAAAAGAGCCCAAGAACAAGAGACTCACTCATTCATAGTCAGGAGTCCCATAAAAACACTAAACTGAAAGCCATAATAGATATGCAAAGAACTTGGTGCACCAGCAGCAGCCAAAGAATGGGAAAAGATATTCACCAATTCCACATCTGAGAGAGGACTAATATCCAAAATACATAAAGAACTCAAGAAACTAGACATCAAAAAACAAACAAAAAATTAGCAACCAATAATCCAATTTTAAAATGGGTACAGATTCAAACAGAGACTTCTCAATAGAGAAAACTCAAATGGCTGAAAAGCAGTCAGAGAAATGTTGACAACCTTAGCCGTCAGGGAAATGTAAATCAAAACTACTTTGAAATTTCATCATATGCCTGTCCATGGCTAAGATCAATAAAACAAATGACAGCTCATGCTAGTGAGGATGTGGAGTAGGTGAAACACTCATCCATTGCTGGTGGGAGTCAAATTTGTACAGTCACTATGGAAATCAATGTGGCTGATTCTCTCAGAAAGATGGAAATTGATCTACCTTAAGATTCTCCTATACTACTCTTAAGCATGTACCTAAGGATGCTTCATCCTACCACAAGGACACTTGCTCAACCATGTTCATTGCTGCTCTATTTACAGCAGCTAGAAATTGGAAACAATGTAGATGTTCCTCAACATAATGGATAATTATTATTATATGTGCCAGTATTTTGCCTGCATGTAGGTTTGTATACCAGATTCGTGTCTGGTGCCCACAGAGGACACAAGAGGGCATCAGATTCCCTAGAACTGGGATTACGACTGCCATGCAGATGTTCAGAATCAAATTCAGGTTCTCTGGAAGAACAATAAAAACTCTTAACTGCTGAGCCAGCTCGCCAGTCCCTCCTCTTATATCTTTAGCCTGTTTGGGCTGACTTTTTTCATTCTCCTTGGCATGAGCTACTTCAAATCTCTTCCATTTTTAAACTGTCTCTTTCTGTGTATCTCCTACTCTGTCATAGGCTATCTAGTTAGTATGTAGAAAGAGCTACTTACACTGCTAATTTGTATTTTCCAAACTCCCATTCACTTTTCAACACACTGCCATGAAGTTCCTGCCCCAGTTCTTAGATAAAACAGCTCCTGGAAAGGTATCCAGTGAGGAGACCCTGCAAGGGATAACACAATCCATACTGTCATCCCTTGGCAACTGTTGCCATTGTGTCACTGTGGGAATCCACACCATCACACACATCTGGAGGACAGAGGATAATTTCTAAGAGTTCTCTAATTCCATCATGTGGATCCTAGGGATCAAACTCAGGTCATTAGGTTCAGAGGCAAGAACCTTACCCCATGAGCCATATCACTCACTGACTCTGCTGTCTTCTAACTCCTGATGTTCCCATCTATACCTTCAGGCCTTTCCAGCTGTCTTCCACAGTTCGGGCCACCTTTCTTCAAGGGTATCCTTGTAGTGCGGGGTGCCCGGGCAGTGACTTTCTTACCTAAGTCCTGGATCCTCTAGAACAGTGGATCTCAACCTGTGGGTCGCAACCCCTTTGCAGGCTGAATGACCCTTTCATAGTGGTTGCCTACAACCATTAGAAGACATAAATATTTACATTATGATTTATAACAGTAACAAAATTTTAGTTATGAAGTAGCAATGAAAACAATTTTATGATTGGAGGCACCACAACATGAGGAAATGTATTAAAAGGTTGCAGCATTAGGAAGGTTGAGAACCACTGCTCTAGAAAGAACTCCTAGCTGGCCTCAGTGTACACATCACTTACAGTGTTAACATCTTTGTCTATGATTCAGTCAACTCCAGATTCCAGGAGGACTGGGACCTTGTAGAATTCATCTTCTCTATCCCCATGTGCAGTCAAAAAGTGATTATTTTGTTTTTCAACACAGGGTTTCTCTGTGTAACCCCGGTTGTCCTGGAACTCATTCTGTAAACCAGGCTGGCCTCAAACTTACAAAGATTCACCTGCCTCTTCCACCCTAGTGCTGGGATTAAAGACGTGCACCTCACTGCTGAACCCAAATTAATGATTCTTAAACTGAGTGTGGTAGTACATTTAATACCAGCACTTGGGAGACAAAGGAGGTGAATCCAAGTTCAAGGGCAGGCTGGTCTATATAGAGAACCTGTCTCAACTAACAAAGAGACAAAAATTTCATCACCACCCATACTTTAGTTACCCCAAAATTTATTCCCTCCCTATGTTCCTCTTCAACCTCCTCAAAGTGTCTCCTTCCAGACCTCTGAGCAAGGCTATCCCAAAGGCACTCAAGTTTCATCTTTGTCCACCAATTAACATCTCTCTTTTTCTCCCTACACAAGATCCCATCTTCCCTCCTCTTAGTAAATGATAAAGCCACCTGATCCCCACACTAAAAATTTAACAGTCTGCCTAGAGATGGGTTTCTCTGATCCTCCATGTCCTATCTAGAAATCTTCTAGTTTCTATCTTTCAAAAATTTTCCCCAATCTATTATCCTTTGCAGTATTATGGTTTCCATTTCTCACCTGGACCATTGTGACTTTCCAAACCAAAATCTAACCTCCTAATCCTGTATGACAGAGTAAAAAAGACCCCCAGGGCCATATGGTCAAATCTAAATTCCTTATATAGCAGACAAGGCTTTCCAGGGCCTGGGCCTGTACCCTTTTCAGTCTTACTGTTTTGTTTTCTATGTAGGGTGGGCCCCAGGCTCTGTACACGCTAGGCAAGTGCTCTATCACTGAACCATACCCTCTGCCCTAGAAATCTGACCCTTTCACAAAAAATTTCCCCAAACCCACTAGCCTTTATCCAGAACCAGTTCCCTTTCTGCTTCTGCCAAAGTAAGACCTAAGCTTCCCCTCCTGTTCTTGGTCATGACTCTTAGATTATGTTTTTTGTGTTCAGGGTGGGAACGACAATTCTCTTCTGTGCTTCTCAGCACTTCAAAGACTTCACTATGTGCTGAATTCCTGAGTGTTCTCCTGACAGAGCTACTCTAAGATCCCTGTTCTCATGCCTTCTTCAACCTTTTAATACATTTCCTCATGTTGTGGTGCCTCCAATCATAAAATTGTTTTCATTGATACTTCATAGCTAAAATTTTGCTACTGTTATAAATCATAATGTAAATATTTATGTCTTCTAATGGTTGTAGGCAACCACTATGAAAGGGTCATTCAGCCTGCAAAGGGGTTGCGACCCACAGGTTGAGATCCACTGTTCTAGAGGATCCAGGACTTAGGTAAGAAAGTCACTGCCCGGGCACCCCACACTACAAGGATACCCAGCTTCCCTTGCCTCATCCTCTTCTGGACCAGCTCAGGATTTCAAAATTAGACTCATCTTGCGAGGCATTTCTTTTTGTGTAATTCTCTGCAACCTGACTGAACTCCTAATGGCTGCAAGATGCTCTACTACAATACTCAAGAGTTGAGGTGAAAAATCACTTGAATTCAACTAATTCGGATTTTGTGGTGGGACAAAGGCCTGCATCGGATGTCTACTGAGAGCATATTTTTATTTTTCCAAACCCATCTTTTATGGATTTCAGCTTTTCCATTTCATTTTCTTAATACTCAGCAGCTGCATATTAATCAAGATGCTAATGAATCATTGGCTTCCCTGGGTCTGTACTCACCAATTAGCTTTAATAAACAAAATGTGTGGTGTCCTCTCTGTAGGCTTCCTCAGTTCCTGGGCTGACTTCTGTGGCAGAACCCTGGACTGAGGCCAGGGATGGAAAAGAGCCCATTACAGTTATGGGGCTTGCTTGGTCTGTGTGGAGCCTAGGATGGGGGGGCCTTTAAGCATATCGATGCACCCATCTATTATGTCTGTCCTTCTAAGAAGACCCTAATCAGTTCCAAGAATTATAAGAGTTCCCAAGCTGGCAGGGGGCCCAGGAAATGGGTCTCAGCAAAGAGACCATCTGTTCGCTCCAGGTAAATCTGATTGGCAGGCGTATGAGCCAGAGCTACCCACTGATGGGGCCTTCTTTCCATGGCCTCTCACAGATAACACAAATAAATAAGCCACCAGCCACTTATGACCATCTTGGGGGACAGTCCCAGGAGGGACCCACAGAATCTGGCACTCAGGCAAAGTGATGTTTTGCTGAAGTCCTGCCAGGAAGGGGGAAGGTTTGAGTGGAAGCTGATGAGCCAGTTCCTCACCTACCTCCCCTCCAGAAACGTGTTAATATTTCAATCATGTTGTTGCGTGTTGGCTGCTGAGACCATTAACTGGTCCCTGTGATGATTTTCATCCATCTGGTTTTTGGCTCCTGTAGAAGTCCTTCAAGTTTGTAAACGCTTTCTTTGCTTGTGCCTCTTCACCTCAGAGATTCTGGTATAAGTGTGCTATTTGCAGTACATTTATCAAATAAATGATTCATTGATATCTGCCTGTTTTCTAGTTTCTGACTAATAGCACTAATTCCACCCTGTGGCTTGCCTTCCCATTGAGAAATGGGGGAGAAAAGGGAAAGCTATCTTTGTCTGGGTCCTCCTGCTCTGGCCTCAAGTGAGCTCATTCAGTCCACAACTGTCATCACAGCAGCCATTCCCACAGCATCCTAGCAGTCCCTCATATCACACCACTTTGAGTTCTGGCTCAGAGATCCCAGTTGTGATTTCTCATCTTGGCTGTACATAATCATGAAAATGTCCCCTGCTCTCCCACACACCTCAAAAAAAGGGGGGGATGTAAAATAGAACTTAAGTTCTTGCCTCTGTTCTAGAAGCTAGCACCTGTGGGAAACCATGCCAAGCAGATAGCAGGGATGTCCTGGTGAGCACTGAGCTACTACTACTGGCTCTCTGAGGAACAGGGGAAACCCTGATTTGAAGTTTGCCAAATACCACTGTGCAAATATTCCCACCATAGCAAACATCAAGCTTCCAACATAAACTTGCCAACTTGGGAAGGGATATATAGAATCAGCTCTTGCAAACCAGTAGGAGCCAGTTCCAATATACCATGGATGAGGACAATCTCTTTCCTCCTGCCTATTCCCTAAGGGCTTTCCCCCAACCTACCCTGCTAAATGCTACCCTAGACAGAATCCCCAACCTGATTCATGGTGTAGGAGATCCTTCTGTTAATGTGTTGCTTTCATTGGTTAATCAATAAAAAAAACCTGCTTGGTGTGCGCGTGTGCGTGTGTATGTGTGTGTGTGTGTCTTTGTTTTATGTTTGTCTATATCTCCCTTTCTTTAAGTAATAAATGTCTAGCTTTATGTATATATATAAAAAAAAACCAAACTGCTTGGCCTGATAGGTAGGTGGAGAAGACAGAATTGGATTCTGGGAGAAAGAAAGCAGAGAGCAAGAACTGCCATGGAGCTGCCAGAGTCAAACATGCTGAATCTTTCCTGGTAAGCCATGACCTCGCGGTGAACACAGATTATTAGAAATGGGTTAAATCAAGATGTGAGAGTTAGCCAATAAGAGGCTAGAACTAATGGGCCAAAGCAGTAATTTAATTAATACAGTTTCTATGTGGTTATTTCGGGTGAAAGCTGGGGGGGTGGGGGGACACGGACGAACAAGAGACCCGCTCCCTACAACAGATCCATATCCACTCACACTTCCTTCAAACCATTCTCTACTTAGTAGTCAGGGCATTTCTTTCTTATTTGTTTGTTTGTTTGTTTGTTTTGAAGCAGTCTCATTATGTAGCCTCAGCTGTCCTGAAACTCACCAGGTAGACCAGGCTGTCCTTGAACTCAGAGATCTGCCTGCCTCTGCCTCCAGAGTGCTGGGATTAAAGTTGTGTACCACATCCAACCACCATCTCTTTATAACAGGAACCTGAGTATGCTACTTCCTACTTTAGTTCCTACTAAATATAAGAAATAAATATAAGATTTCTTCTAGTATCCATTAAGGTACCTAAATCTGTGGACACTCATACACACACGTTCTGTAAAATGGTGTAACACTTGCACAGAGCCTATACATATCCTTCTGTTGCAAACCAGGTGTGGTGGTGCATGGGAGGTGGAAGTTGCAGCACCAGCAGTTCAAGACAATTTCAGCTCTGTATCAAGTTCAAGGCTAGCCTGATAGACTTTCAAAAGGACAAACAAGCCTAATAAGGAGTCAGTGAGATGACCCCATAGGTAAAGGCCACTACTAATCAAGCTAAGAGACCTAAATTCAATCCCAGGAACCCAGATAAAGATGGAAGGAGAGAAATGTAACAAATCTGTTGGGTGGCCTGGCAATTTGGAACCTGACTATAAAGGAGACGATATATACTACATCTGCATAAAAACTTCTATATGGATGTTCATAGTACTAGTACATATAATAGTCAAACATCTATTTGCTATTGATAACAAAATATGACAGATTCATAGTATGTAATTTTATTTAGTCACAAGGAGGACCGAAATTCTGATAAAGGCTAAAGGTATAAATGACATGCCAAGTGAAGAAAGTTAGACACAAAGGAATGCATGGCATGTGACTCCACGTACATGAAATGTTCATAATAGACAACTGTGTGGAGACAGAAAGCAGATTAGTAGTTATAGGAGATAGGAAAGAGGCAAGGAGATATGAGGTTTCTTTTTCAGAATGATGAAAATGTTTTGAAGTTGATTAATGATGTTGTATGGCTCTATGAATGTATTAAAAACTATTAAGTCACACACTTCCACAGGTGAGTTACATGGCATATCACAGGATGAGCATCCTTAATACTAAATTCCAAAATTCAGGGCAGGCATGGTAGTGAATTCCTTTAATCCCAGCACTGAGGAGGAAGAGGTAAGCTGGTGTAAGAGGTTTTTCTGTCTATGTGTTGTTTTCATTAGTTGAATAAAGAAACTGCCTTGGGGGGCTGGAGAGATGGCTCAGAAGTTAAGAGCATTGCCTGCTCCTCCAAAGGTCTTGAGTTCAATTCCCAGCAACCACATGGTGGCTCACAACCATCTGTAATGAGGTCTGGTGCCCTCTTCTGGCCTGCAGGCATAGACACAGATAGAATATTGTATACATAATAAATAAATAAATATTAAAAAAAAGAAGAAACTGCCTTGGCCTTTTGATAGGGCAGCACTTAGATAGGCGGAGTAGAACTGAACGCTGGGAAGAAGGGCAGAGAGAGAGCCGCCATGGAGCTGCCAGGTCAGACATGCTGAATCTCTCCTGGTAAGCCATGACCTCGTAGTGATATACAGATTAATAGAAATGGGTTGAATCAAGATGTGAGAGTTAGCCAATAAGAGGTTAGAACTAATGGGTCAGGCAGTGTTTAAATGAATACAGTTTCTGTGTGATTATTTCGGGTGTAAGCTAGTGGAGCGGCCAGGACCAAAAGCAGGGCCCTTTCTCTTCAACAGTAGGCTGATTTGAGTTCAAGACCAGCCTAGTCTGCATTGTGAGTTCTAGGATGCCAGGGCTGCATGTTGAGACTTTGCCTTAACAAAATAACCCCTAAATCCAAAACTATACAACACACAGAAAGATTCAGATAAGCAGGATGGCACATGTCTATACTCCTAGCACTTGGGAGGCTGACATGGAAAGACCTTGAGTTCTAGGACAGTTGAGCTGTACAGCAGGACCCTGCCTAAAAAATACAAGGGCTGGGTATGGAGAGTGGATGAAGTCCTGAGTGGATGTACACTGTTGATATGAACATAGCGTATCAAGAACTTCAATGCCTTAGATTCCTAAAAACAGCCAAATCTTCGCATGGTCTATGGTCAGATGTTGACAGTGTCTGTACAAAGTATAAACCACAACTGGGTTTTTTTCTTCCTGAATGTTTACAGTCTGAGACCTCCCTACAGAGACACATACTGAAATTAGCAAAATCTGCCTCCTCAATTGGTATTTAATATATATATATATATATACGCACACACTTATATATATTTATATAAATAAATGCACTGAGTTTGGGGGCTGTTGCTAGGGTGCCTCCATCAGAGCACATAATCCACCCAATCCCATCTTTTCTGTACATGTGTCTGTCCTTTCTTCATTCCTTTGTCACACCAGTCAGGGTCAAGTTCAAAGTGCTGTACTTTCAGCAACTGGAAATGTACACTCAGTGACAGGGTGCTTATTTACTATGCATAAGACACTGGGTTCCGTCAGGTGATGGTGACACAAGCCTTTAATACCAGTACTCGAGAGGCAGAGGCAAGCTGATCTCTGTTCGAAGACAGCCTGGTCTACAAAGCGAGTTCCAGGACTATTTCACAGAGAAACCCTGTCTCAACGCTCCCCCTCAAAGGACACTAATTTTTTCCCCAGTACAGCAAAAATAAGAAAGTAAACAAATGTAAGATCCCAAAACTAGAATTTAGGAGAAAATCTAAGAGACTTTGGTTTTGGGATTTTTTTGAGTCTTATTATATAGGTCATGCTGGCCTTGAACTCAGTGAGATCCACCAGCCTCTGTCTTAGCTGGGATTAAAGACAGTGCTATCACACCTAGCTGCTGGTATATTGGTTTTTTTGGTTTTGTTTGTTTGTTTGTTTTTGGATCAGATTTTCTCTGTGTAGCCCTAGCGGTTCTGGAACTCACTTTGTAGACCAGGCTGGCCTCGAACTCAGAGATGAGCCTGCCTCTGCCTCTGCCTCTGCATGCTAGACTCAAAAGCATACACCACCATGCCCAGCTTTTTTTGGTGGGGGGATATTGGGGGAAGCCGTTGATGTCTCAAATAAAACACACATACAAATCTATGAAAGAAAGAACTGAGAAATCGGCCTTCATTGAAATTAAAAACTTAAAAGCCAGGTGTAGTTTATAGCTGTTTTATTCATAACTACTAAAATTTAGACGCAATCAAAACCTCCTTCAAAAGTGAACTGAATATATACTGGGGTATATCCATACAAAGGACATTTTGAAGCACTAAAAACAAGTTAAACTCCACATTGCTAAGTCTCTAAACACCAAAAGCGCTGGCTTAGTCATTGTTGCAATGCCCATCATCTAGATCCTCAATGAATATTTGGTGAATAAAAGTGCATGGGAAAAATATTTTTTTGGTTTTTTTGAGACAGGGGTTCTCTGTGTAATAGTCCTGGCTATGCTGGAATTTTCTTTGTAGACCTGATTGAGTTCGAACTCTTGAAGATCCACCTATCTCTGCCTCCCACGTGCTGGGATTAAAGGTGTCCATCACTACCACCCAGCTGGGAAAAATATTTTTTAAGTTATTCTTGACACCTTCTTTCTTTCACTCCAGAATCTAATCCATTATCGATTTCCAGATTGATATTTTAAATATTTCCAGAACCTGACACATCTCACTACTTTCATACCACCACAGACCAAGCTATACACCTTGCACATGGGATTATTCCCATTGCCTCCACACTCCTGTCCTTCATGTCACAGGAGCTAGAGGGAGCCTTTTACTACTTTCTTTCAAAGAGAACAAACTTCTCTAAAGGGCTAGACAGTTAAAAAACAAAACAATTTTTTTTTTTTAAAGATAGTCTCATGATGCAGCCCTGGCTAGCTTGGAACTCAAAAAGATCCATTGGCCTCTGCCTCCCTAAAACTTTTTAATATAAAGTAGTCAAACGGAGCTGGGCGGTGGTGGCTCACGCCTTTAATCCCAGCACTCGGGAGGCAGAGGCAGGCAAATCTCTGTGAGTTCGAGGCCAGCCTGGTCTACAAGAGCTAGTTCCAGGATAGGCTCCAAAGCTACAGAGAAACCCTGTCTCGAAAAACCCAAAACAACAACAAAAGTAGTCAAATGGTGTCGGTCCTCCCATTCTTAAACCTCTGAGAGGCATCTAAGTTTGACTACAAAGCTAGGGATGGAACTCAGTTGGTAGAGTGCTTGCTTAGCAGACACAAAGCCACAAAGCCCAGGGTTTAACCCCAAGCACTGTATAACCAGGTGTGTGGCAGTATAAACTATAATCCTAGTAGTTGGGAGATGGAGGGCAGGAGGATTCAATTCAAGCTCACCCTAGATATGTGGTTAGTTTGAGGCCAGCCTGGAATATGTAAAAACCCACTGAAGGAAGGAAAGCAAAAAGAAGGTAGGGAGAGGAGAGGTCTAATTGTGTCTCTTACTATCTCTCTCTTAACCTGTACTGTTCAATAATCTTTGCATGCCTATACACCAGCTGCTCCTCTGCCTGGAGCAGGGTCTTCCTTACCCAGTGACTTACTCCTCATCACCTCCAGAAACTCTGCTATGACCTTGAGGGCGAAACAGTCACCATACCTTCTCATATTTTTCCCTCACACCATGTAGCATCTGGACTGCCAACTAGCTGGCTCTCCATATCCATAGGCTCTCATCCATGGATTCAAATCACAAGTCAAATTTAGAAAAGGTGCTGGGGATGGGGCACTTGCTTGCATTTTGAAAAAAATATTCATTTTGATTTTTATTGGGAATATTGTGTATCACCAGTGTGTGGTGACGCACACCTTTAATCCCAGCACTCAGAGGCAGGCAGATTCCTGTGAGTCCTTGGACAACCTGGTCTGCATATTGAGGTCCAGGTCAGGCAAGCCTACAGAAGGAGACTGCTTTGAGAGAGAGCTGCAGAAATGGATGGCTCGGCAGTAAAGAGCACTTCTTGCTCTTGCAGGGGACCCACATGGTGGTTTACAACCAACCATAACTTCAGTTCCAGAGGATCTGACATATGACATACTCTTTCGACCTGCGTAGGCATTAGGCATGCGCATGGTGTACACACACATATTCAGCTAAAACACTCACACAATCAAATCTAACAAACAAACAAACAAACAAAACCCCTAAAGTCTACAGAAGCAGGGCCGTGAATGACATGGTTCATGAAACAGGCATTTGCTGCTAAACCTGAAGACCAGTTTCGTCCCAGAACCACAAGGTCCAACAGGTTCTGACTTCCACATGTTCACCATCTCACACACATACAAAATAAATGTTAAAACAACAACAAACGGCACAAAAGAGCATGAGTCCGAGAATGAGGCTGCGACGCAGTGTGAGAGAAGGGGCTGGAGCGTAGCTCGGACTCCGAGAACGAGGGAGGGAGGAGGGGAGGGAAGGACTCCTGAAACTAAACCTCGTGGGTACGGAAAGGATGACAACGTGTCGCCAGCGCTCAGGACCGTGCTGGGCACCCGGAAGGTGTTACGTCACCGTGGAACAAGGCCCAGAGCAGACCTCGTGGAATGACCCGCGTGAACCAAGACGGGGCCCCCACCTGGCTGCCGCGGCGCTAGCCTCTTCCTCGTGGTTCTCGTTCCGTTGATGCTCCCCGCTCTCCACAACCTCCTGGAGTTCCTGGTCCTTTAGCTCCACGGGAGACACGTCCACCTGCGAGCACAGGAGGCTCTGAGAGGCGGCGTGGAGGGGTGCCTCCACCCGCGCGTCTGGTCCTCACAGGGGATCCCGGTGGCGCGCTAGAGCGTAGGGCGGACAGCGAGCGAGCGGCGCCCCTCGTCCCCTCCCGGGCCCGGTCCACACAGCGAGGGGCCTTGGCGCGGCGCCGGTAGCGCACCGCCCGCCCGCACGGCCTCTCCTCCATCAGGACCAGCCGTTCCGTCAGTCAGAAAACTGGGCAGGAGGCGGCCCCAACAGTAAGGAACGGCCCCCGGGTTCAGGTCGGCGGGGGAAGCGCCGGATCCCGCCCGCCCTTTGCCCCGCCCGCCGCCCACGGAAGGGAAAACAGCACCTCACGTACTGCCTGGCGCTCCATTTCGTCTTTTCCCGCCTCGGCGCTCCCGCCCTCTGCTACGCCTCCGTCCTCTGCGCACGCTCCGCCCTCTGCACGCCCAGTCTTCTGCTACGCCCCGCCCTCTGCACGCCCAGTCTTCTGCTACGCCCCGCCCTCTGCTACATCCTACCCACCTTCTGCACGCGCCCCGCCCTCTGCACGCCCCGGTCCTCTGAGCACGCCCCGCCTTCTGAGCACGCTGGTCCCCTGCTACGCCCCGCCCTCTGCACGCCCTTGTCCCCTGCGCACGCCCCACCTTCTGCTACGCCCCGCCCTCTGCGCACGCTCCGCCTTCTGGCACGCCCCGCCCCGCGTTGAATTACTCCCTGGCCCCGCCCCCAAGCTTTACAGAAGGCCCCGCGTGCGGTTAGGCGCCAGTGGAGTT
Organism: Myodes glareolus; assembly: GCF_982192425.1. Taxonomy (NCBI): domain Eukaryota; kingdom Metazoa; phylum Chordata; class Mammalia; order Rodentia; family Cricetidae; genus Myodes; species Myodes glareolus. The sequence continues at coordinate 13,522,798 of NC_142047.1, read as the reverse complement.
ATGCTGGTCCAGCGCGCACTGGCGACCCTGTGCGACTAAGGTCGAAGAGAGCATTTGCGGGACTCGAGGTCACCTGTGGCACTCCGATTACAGTCTGACAAACTCATACTGTACATCGGCGTTCCGCCCCTCTGTTCTACAATTTTTTTCAAATTCTTCTGAAACAGGGTCCCACCCACAATGTCCTGGCCTAGGACTCTTACATAAACCAGGCTGTCACTGACTACAGAGATCAGCGTGCATCTGCTTCCAGAGTGGTAAATTAAAGGCAGGCATCCCCACGGCTAATGATAACCTGCGACATTTATTTATTTATTCATTTTTTTGTGAAGCAAGGTTTTTCTATGTAACCCTGACTGTCCTGGAATTCACTTTGTACACCAGGCTGGCCTCGAACTCAGAGATCTGCCTACCTCTACCTCCAGAGTATTGGGATTAAAAGCGTGCACCACCCACTCCAGGCTGTAATTTTTTTAAATATATTTTTATTTTATATGCATTGGTATTTTGCCTGCATGTGTGTCTGTGTGAGGGTGTCAGCTCTCCTGGAACCGGAGTTACAGAAGCTGTGAGCTGCCATGTGAGTGGTGGAAATTGAACTCAGGTGAATTTTTATACATTTAACCTACTTGTGTGTGTGCATGTGCCAACTCTGACTTCCCCACTGGGAGGAAGTTCAGCCTGGAGGGTTCCACTACTTCCTTCCACTTTGTAGGTCACTGGGATGGAAGACTTTGCAAGTGCTTTTACTCACACTGCCATCTGGAGGGATCTCTTGTCTTTAAATTTTTTTAATATAGTTTTTGTGCCCATACACATAAATGTTTTGCCTGCACATATTTCTGTACAACATGTGTGCCTGGTGCCCATAGAGGTCAGAAGAGGGATCCAGATTCCCTGGGACTGGAATTACAATTGTGAGTCACCACATGGGTGTTTGAAATTGGACTTATGTCCTCGAAAAAGCAACCAGTATCTTAGCCACTTTAGCCACTAAACTACCTCTCCAACCTTTTTTTTTTTTTTTTTTTTTTTTAATGCCACATACCCAGCAGCTTGAGTGCTGGTGAGGAACAGAAGAATGGGATCAGGTAGAGTTCTCTAGAGCTATGGCTGTGGATTGGAACCTCGGTTCTTTATTATGTACAGCACAAGGCTTAGCTAATTTTGGTAGGAGGTATCTGTGGGTGAGCAATCTTAGCCTGTACACATCTGGAGAGTAAGCCAAAGTTGCTAATCTTTACACACATTAATTACCCATAAACAGTCATACTGAGGCTCTGGAAGAGGAGCTGCCATTCATTCCTCTAGGGCCTGGCCCATACAGGTAATGAGTCAGTTGGTCTTGGATTCCTCCATGTCCACATCAAAATACAAATCAGAACTGTACTCACTTAGGGCTTCCTCTATCCCCTGGATTTTTCTTTTCTTTCTTTTTCTTTTTAGTTGTTTTTTTTAAATTTATTTATTTATTATGAATACAACATTCTGCCTCCATGTATGCCCGCATGCCAGAGGAGGGCGCCACATCTCATTGCAGATGGTTGTGAGCCACTATGTGGTTGCTGGGAACTGAACTCAGGACCTCTGGAAGAGCAGCCAGTGCTCTTAACCACTGAGCCATTGCTCCAGCCCTCTTTTTAGTTTTTTCAAGACAGAGTCTCATTGTGTAGTCCTGGTTATCCTTGACCAGGCTGGCTTTGAACTCACAGAGACACACCTGCTTCTGCCTTCTGAGTGCTGGGATTAAAGGCGTGTGTCACTACTGCTCCCTACATTTTCAAATATGGCATTGTGCAGCTCAGGCTGGCATGGAACTCAACATGCCATCTAGGAATGCCTGTAACCCAGCTTTTGGGGGCTGAGGTAGGAGGATCTCCAGTTTCAGGCCAATCTGAACAAAATGGGCTGACCCAGACTCAAGAAAAAACCCAATCTAAAATACTGAGGCTAGAACATACCTGTGGTCCCTGCTGTTTGGATAACTGAAGCAAAATTACTTAGGCCCAGGAGCCGGGGCCAGTCTGGGCAACACAGAAGCCCTGTCTCAAAAAAGGGAGCTAAACCTGAGGATATAATTCAGTTAGAGCATTTGTCTATAACACACACCCTGGGTTTGATCACCAACACAGAACACACAAATGGGTAATAAATTGGAATGGATGCATGCGAAGGCCCGGAAACCAGCTCAGGATCAGCAGCACTAGAAGTTCTCTGGCAGGACAGCAAGGACCTACAAGCGGCCATAAACAAGACACTGCAACAGGAGCAAAGGCCTGGTGTGTTACACCTGTCCACATAAAGGAGGCATGAAGGAAAGCCGCAGTCACACTATATAACTCTTCTGAGCCGAGCAGTCGTGTAACTACACACCAAACTGGGACATATCTTGACACCTACATTTTGTGGAAAATGACTATGAATCTGGATTTTTACCAGCTAGGCAATGGAAAAACTGGTACTCTCCTTCATTTATTTTTGGGAGTCAGAGTTTCTGTGTGTAGCCCTGGCTATCCTGGAACCGGCTCTGTCTATCAGGCTAGCCTCAGAAATCCACCTGCCTCTATATCCCGAGTGCTGGAATCAAAGGCATATACTACCACCTGGCTGAAAAACTGGCACTCTCAAAACACATCCCCGTTTATTACTGCTGTGATAAAAATCTAAAATAACACTGTTGTAAAAGTTACAAAGATAAACATCTGGCAGATCCTAAAATTTATTGACAGGAGGCAATAAACCTAAGTGCTGTCAGGCAGTGGTGCACACCTTCAATCCAGAGTTTGGGAGGCAGAAGCAGGCAAATCTAAGTTCGAGGCCAGCCTTGTTTACTGGGCTAATTTCAGGACAGCTGAGGCTACACAAAGAAATCCTGTCTTGAAAAAAAGGAAGGAAGCAAGGAAGGAGGAAAGAAAGAAATCTAAGTGTTGTGACATGCATCTATAATTTCAGTACTTGGGAGGCTGAGGCAGAAATCTTAAATTTGAGGCAAGCCTGGGCTATAGTGATAACCTATGTAGACCAGGCTGGCATCAAACTCAGAAATCTGCCTGCCTCTGCCTCCTGACAGCTGTGATTAAAGTCGCGCACCACCACCACCCGGCCTAAAAATTAAGACATATATGCAGACAAAACGACCATAATCATAAAAAACAAACAAACAGGCAGTCCCAGAAAAGCAAGTTAAAGTGCAGGTGCATGAAGCTTTATGTAACTCTTTCCTCAGAGTTCATGAATCTCTTTTTTCCAGTCTAAGTACATGGCCTAGGCTGGCCTCAAACTCATGATGCCCCGCTTCAGCTGCTCCAGTACTGGGAGATTTGATCATTAGGGGGAAAACTAAGAGCAGCTTCTCACCCCACAGCCTTGCTCCTACCAAGCATGGGAATGCTGGCTTTAGGCCATCACCCACTAAAGGGTCCTTTCATCAAGAGGAGTTTCAGTTATTCAGTAGACGAGGACTGGGCACCAGTCAGTGACTAGTAAATGCCAGGAGCTTGCTGTGTATGAGTTCGATCCACATAAAAAAAAAAAAAAAAAAAAGGGATGTGCATTTATAATGCCAGAGCTGGAGAGATGGAGGCAGGAAGGTCCCTGGAGCTTCCCTGTCATACAGGACATGGACAGTGTTCCTAAGAATGACACCCAAGGTTGTTTTCCACATGCACCTGAACAGATAGGCACACATCCATTAAAAATAAATGTTGAGTGGAATCACAGACCTGCCTGGGTTGCCTGGGACCTTCTAGAATCTCAGACCATGGAGGATCCAAAACCCTGACTCCCAGACCAACAGACCAGGAACTGTCACCCAGTTTTCTCCCACCAAGCAAGGCAAGGCCCACAAGTCACCTAATGAAATGAACAACAACAAAGAATCCTAACAAAAGGCACTGCACAAGAGAAAGTGCCTACTTTATTAGACAACAGCTGACCCGCAGGGCCCAAATCCACCCTTACAAGAACACTACACGCACCACCAAAGGCCAGCACAAGAAACCTGCTTCCTGCACTCAGGACCCTGCCCCTGGGTGGGTGAGCAGAGGGAGTGAGCTAGCCTCACAGAGGCCTCATAAATATTAGCAAGGTCACCGCTGGGGGATGCACAGGGACTGGACAGAGCTCTCTGGGGCAGCCTATATCACGCAGCCTCCTGTGTCTGTGAAGACCTGGGCTCGACATCCAGGCGGCACACAGGGCTGTCATATACCATCTGCAGGTTCACCTTGTGGCCCACCAGCTCTCGGATGTTATTGATGCCATACTTGATCATCGTTGGGCTGAGAGAAGGAACAGTTTAACACTAAGTCAGAATAGGCTATCTTTTGCTCCTCAGAGGCTCCCATCTTTCTCAGAAGAGAAAGTCTTCCCCATGGTGAAAAGGATGTACCATTGGCCCAGTCACTTCCAAGCTCATCTTACCCCCCACTCCCCACTCTGCTGGCACACCCCATGCTGAATCTAGATTCCGAGCCTTTGCACAAGCTACGCCTTCTGTCTGGTACATCCTGCGAGCAAACTTCACTGCTTCCTGGGCCTCCGTGAAGCCTTCTTGACCAACTAGTCTCCTCAGTCCTGCTTTATCCTCTCTATGGCACTTCCTGCCATCAACATTCTGGCCTTCTGAGTTTCCTTATTGGCCCTGTTAGTTGCCCTTCCTTTTCTACTAGGATTCAGGTTGCATGGTATTGAGGAAATATGCTGTGGTGTTCACAGCTCAGGGCCCAGCACAAAGCTGGGTGTTCCTATTAAAGAACTGTCAGAGGTATGAACAAGTGAATGACAGGGTCATCCCAAGCCCCAAGCTCCAGTCTGGGCACTTACCGCTCCAGGGAGAGACCCCAAGCAATAACAGACACATTCTCGGGGAGCCCCATGGGCAAGAGCATCTCAGGGCGGAAAACCCCAGAGTTGCCAACTTCTACCCATTTCTTTAGACCTGTGGGGATAAAGAGGAGATCAGAGAATACATGTGGGTGATAGTGCCCAGAGAATGGGAAGTTAGGTTAGGAGCTTAGGAAAGAGGGTGACCCAGGTCAAATGTGAGGCCCCTCAGACCCCGCTCCGCAATCACTTTCCCACCCCTGACCTTGGTGGTAGCTGAACACTTCCATGCTGGGCTCTGTGTAGGGGTTGTAGGCTGGTTTGAAGCGCAACTGGGTGATTCCTGTAGGGGTTGGCCAAAGCAGGCTGATGACCCAAGAGGCACCCTCTCAGGGACCCCAAACACTTCCTGTCTGGAGTGGCTTGCCTGCTCACCCAGCTTGGTGAAGAACTCCCTCAGCACACCCATGAGGTGGCCCAGGGTCAGTCCATGGTCGGCTACTACACCCTCTATCTGGTGGAACTCAGCCAAGTGGGTGGCATCCAGCGTCTCATTCCGGAACACACGATCAATGGAGAAGTACTTGGCTGGTGTGAAGGGTTTCTGGAGAGAAGAGGTGACAGCCAGATGAGGCCTGATCCTGGCACGGGTCAGAAGGTTTATAGGACAATACCAACCACCCACCCTGCGCAGGCCAAATTGTACCTTCTGGGCTAAGCAGTAGAGGGCGCGGGCACTGGCTGCTGTGGTGTGAGTGCGAAGCAGGTTTTTCCGGGCCTCTTCTAGCTTCCAGTTATACTTGTAGCTTTAAAAAAAAAAAAAAGTAATAGTCTGCCCTGCGGCCCTGGAACCCCAGCCTCCTGCCCCTCCTCAGTCCGAGTCCTGCTTCTGCCTCACCCCTGTGAGCCATAGCCACCCTGGGAGTGGGTCCGTTTCACCCGCTGAACATAGTCCATTGGGAGCTGCAGGGCCTCAGCGGGATCTAGGCAGGACAGAGACATGCGATCAATGAGCATCTCAGAAGCTACTGCACATCAGTCAGGCATGTTTCCAAGGAAGCTCCAGTGCCCCAGCAGCTGGAGGTACCTGGCACTCCTAAGATGATGACATATTCATCTAGAACCCCTAGTTCCCCATGCTTTCCTCTTCACTGTGTAACAGCCCGAGTTTCCCTCTGGCTCTGACCCGTTACCTCCTGCTCTGGTCTCCTCCCATCCTACTTGGCCGTGGCCTCAAGTTCCAGGGTCACCAACTGACATTTCAGCCTCAGAACCTTGCACTGGCTACAGCTTCGAGCTAGAGGGTTCACACCCTTCTCTTCCTTACTTCCTTGTCTTTGTTGAGGACTTTTTTTAAAAACTGGGATTCACTGCAGCTCTGGTGGGCCTGGAACTCCCTCTGTAGAGCAGGCTGGCCTTGAACTCAAGAGATCCACCTGTCTCTGCCTCCAGAATGCTGGGATTAAACATGTGTGCTACCACCCCAGCTTGCCTAGGACTGAAATGACCACAGCCTGCCTAGCCCTGCAGGCACACACTAGTATCTGAGCACAGCCTGCCTAGCCCTGCAGGCACACACTAGTATCTGAGCACAGCCTCCCTAGCCCTGCAGGCACACACTAGTATCTGAGCAAAGCCTCCCTAGCCCTGCAGGCACACACTCTGCAGTGGTTTCTGCCTCCTGCCCCACCAGATTCCTCAGGACACCTAGTCAGGAAGTGGATCTCCCTGGGGACAGGGACTTCTGCTCTACTCAGGGCTGACTCAGCTCATCAGCAGCAATGTCGCCATTCAGGAGGGTCTTCAGAGAGGCCTTGTTCAAGAAATATGTGATTCCCCCCCGCCCAATGCTTCCTAGAACCCAGGGCCTTCCTCAGGTTTGGCAAGTGCTCTAACACTAAGATGTACCCCACCCACCCAGAAGCAAATAAACAAAACAAGTTTCTCTCCTTTTGGGGAATGTATCATTTCCCCTGCTCAGCATGCTGAGTGCTGGTGACTGGGAAGAGCCACCACACCCAGCTCACGCATGTGAATTCTCTGGGAATGTTCACACCATAGCTTTGGTGCTTGGATAAGTCTTTAGCATGTACCAGCTCTGTTGCCCTAGACAAGTGATGTGCTTTCTATGCCTCAGTTTCCTCAACTGTAAATGAGGGGCTAATAGTACTACTTCCTGTCATTGGAAGGTTTACAACAATGGAGTAGAAGATGAGTTTTGGGTACCATGACAACAGCAAGATCACTGCTACTAAACTGGCAATGGTCACCTAGGGAGTTCATCTGTTCACCTCCTAGGGGAGAAGACCACCACTGTGAGAAGCCACTCATATAACTCTAAAGGGGCTGGCCTGTAATTAGTGACAGAACTTCCAGAACTGCTTGGGTTCCATCTCGAGCAGCAGCAGCAGCATACACACAGAGGAAACAAATAATTGGCCATGGTGGTCACACTTACAACCCCATCATGCTGGAGGCTGAGGCAGAAGGACAAAGACTGAGATCAGTCATGGTTACATAGTGACTTATGGGCCAGCCTAGACTAGAGTAGGACCCTGTCTCAAAACAAAACAATCCACAATAGTAAGGCAAGAAGGTCTTAGCACTTAAGAAGCTGAGGCACGAGGACTGACATAAGTTCAAAACCAGCCTCGGCTACAGTGGAAGACAAACTGAGAAAGACAACAATAACCAAAAAGAAAGGAAGGGAAAGAGGGAGGTGGGGGGGAGGATGGGAGGGAGGGAGGGAGGGAGGGGAGGTGATGGACATTTCTAAAACTAAGGACAACACGCTTCTATTTAAAGATTTACTTTTATTTTTCAATTATGTATATGCCTGTGTTATATGCCTGTGTGTCTATGTCTAGGTATATGCACATGACATTGGGTGCCTGAGGAGCTCAGAAGGTATCAGATTGCTCAGAGCTGGAGTTGGAGGTTGTTGTGAGCTTCCAACACAGATGCTGGGAACTAAACTAGGGCCCTCTGCAAAAGCAGCAAGCGCTCTTCACTGCTGAGCTTTTTCTCCAGCTCACATACATGCCTCAGTTTAGTGAACAGGATTCCGACCCCAAACAAATCCTTGAGAATTCACATGGTGGTGAGAGAGGGGAGGTGACAGCCAGGCTGGCTCTCAGCTATTTATTTATTTATGCCAGAGACAAACAGAATCCAGGTTCTCATATGTACTAAGTGCTAAACTGATGATAAACTGATGAGCCACACCCCAGCCCTTAAGTGGCATTAAAAATCTGTGACATGCTAGGCATGGTGGCACATGCCATTAGTCCAAACTAGGAAGGCAGAAACAGGTGTATCTTTGTGAGTCTGAGACCAGCCTGGTCTGCACAGTGAGTTCCAAACAGCCAATGAAGTTCTGAATAAAATAAATACTGCCATGGATTGTGGCATATACCTTTAAGCCCAGCCTTAACAAGGCAGAGGCAGGGGAACTCCTGTGAGTTCCAGCCGAGCCTCATCTACATGAGCTCCAGGCCAGCCAAGGCTACATAGTGAAACCCTCTCTTAAAAAAACAAAAACCAAAAACTAACTCTGGGTGGCTAGTACAGGTACAACACAGGTCACGGCCCCACGGCAGGCAGCAGTCTGGCATGTTCAGAAAGCAGAGTCTAGGCACAATGGAGAGAAATTACTAGGGCATGGAACCGGCTGCCAGGGCCTCGCTGACTACAGTAAGGTCAGATTTCATTTTAGGAAATGAGATACCTCTTCCCTAAAGCTCCCCCCAGACCTTGGCGAGGCTCCCAGGCACCGACCTCTCAGGAAGAAGGTGTCGTGTTGGTCCCGTGCTGGGTGCTGCTGAGGCTGGAAGAGGGCATCGAAGTTCCAGAAGGAGCTCTCAATGAAGTTGTCCGTAGGCATCTCCGTGAACCTGCAGGAGACACGGACTGGCTGTTCTGCCTGTGCCAGTAGCTGCCACACCCCACCCCAGGCCCTGTGCTCACCCCATCTCCAGGAAGATCTGTCGGAACTGGGAGCGGACCTTGAGCAAGGGGTGCAGATGGCCACTGTCTGGGAGCACCCCTTGGGCAGAGAAGTTATAGGGTTTGAAAGGCCGGTCCCTCCAGGAGCCACTGTGGGAGGGGAAAGTCAAGATACAAAGATATGAGAAGGTCTGTCCAGACCTCCCCACAGCCTCTACCCTAGGGTCTCCTTATCCCACCTGGAGATCATCTCTGGGCTCAGCTCTGCCTCCTGCTTGGACACACTTGTGCTGAAGGCCTTGCCCTTGCTCACCCAGTAGGTTTTCAGGATCCTGTGAACATAGAAGAGACATTTCTGTCAGTTCGAGAGCCTTCCTTCAATTTGCCATTGAATGTTAATCCCAGATCATTGAGTCACTCTGGTTTTAGGCTGTTAGTTCTTGTTTTAAAGGACTCCATGTATCCCAGTCAAGAAATACCTTAACCTCCGGCTTCCACCTCCTATATGCTAGAACTACAGGCCTACGACACACTGGGTTTATGTGGTGCTAAGGATCAACTAGGGCTTAGTGCATACTAATCAACCAAGCTACATCCCAGAACCTGCTCTACTTACTTACGTCTTTGTTTATTCTAAAGAAGGTAATGTTACATAGTAAAGGCTGAAATTAAAGGCGTTTGGCACTGTATTCCACAGTGTCCTTATTTGCTTTTAAAAACAAAAACAAAGGAGGAGTTCTATCCAGAGAGAACCTTCATCTGGCGATGGATGGAGATAGAGACAGAGACACATATTGGAACACTGGCCTTAACTCCCTAGATCCAAATGAGAAGCAGAAGGAGGGAAAACATGAGCAAGATAGGCAGGACCAGAGGGAACCTTCATCCGACGATGGACGGCGATACAGACGGAGACCCACATTGGAGCACCGGACTGAGCCCCCCAAGGTCCAAATGAGGAGCAGAAGGAGGGAGAAAATGAAAAAGGAAATCAGGACCGCGAGGGGTGTGTTCACTCACTAATACAAGGGGACTGATCGAATGAGAGCTCACCAAGGCTAGCTGGACTGGGACTGAATGAGCATGTGATCAAACCGGATTCTCTGAATGTGGCTGACATGGGGGCTGACTGAGAAGCCATTGACAATGGCACTGGGTCTTGTTTCGTCTGCATGTACTGGCTGTTTGGGATCCTAGTCTGTTTGGATGCTCACCTTCCTAGGCCTGGAGCGAGGGGGGAGGAACTTGAACTTCCCACAGGGCAGGAAACCCTGACTGCTCTTTGGACTGGAGAGGGAGGAGGAGAGGGAGTGGGGGGAGTGGAAGGGTATGGGGAGGAGGGGAGGAAGTGGAAATTTTTATAAACAAACAAATAAAAAAACAAAAACAAAAACACATAACCCTATGAGAAGGATTTTACAAGTAAGGACGCTGAGACTGGGGAAGGCCAAGTGAGTTGGCCAAGCCATAAACTTTAGCTAACAAAATACAGGGGCTAGACTTCCATTGGGTATAGCCCTACAACCCTAGGCTCTAAGAGGTTCTACGAGGCAGGCTTCACTGTGTAGGCCAGACCAAAACTCTCCTGTCTCCCTGAACAAGTATGCAGCATCAAATCTGGCTCAGTGCGGTCGTCTTAAATGATGCACAAGCAGGAATCTAATTGGCTGGCTGGCTGCCTGGAAGGTACACATTTCTCAGCAGCAGGTGCAGCAAGAGCAAAGGCCCAAGGGCTGCCTGAGCCCAGTACACACTCAAAGCCCTGCAGAGGGCTAGGTCCATGCCTCTAACCCAGCACTAGGGAGGTAGAAACAGGCAGATCTCTGTAAATTTGAGGATAGCCTGAACTACATAGTTAACATCAGGCAAGCCAGGGATACACAGAAGGATCCTGTCTCAAAACCAAGGAACCAAAGAACTAAACAACAGTAACAAAACCCTGAAAAAAATGGGGTCTGGTGAAGACTGACAGCAGCAGCAACTGGATATGGGCTAGGCAGCCCCTCCATCCTCACAGTACCACACGAGCGAAAGGGCTTAGGCTTTGCAGTCACTCACACTTCGGTCAGCAGCTTCCTCTTCCGGAGCTCATTCCTCTCCTTTTCAGCCAGCTTCTCAGCCTGGCCTGCCTGGACCAGCTGCAATCGCCTCTGGACCTCATCCTCTATACTGTCCACCTGTCACAGGACAAAGGGAATGAGGGCTGGCGTCTGTCCCACCCGTCCTTCCATCTTCCTCCAGCCTGCCTGGTCATCTGCACACAGGACTTACCACTTGGAACACCCGGGGTCCATCAGCTGCACTCTTGTCCACTCGGATCCACTTGTTGGACATGGCCTTGCTGAAGCCCACTTTGCCACTGGGGTGTCGCTAGGGAAGTGGGACTGTGATGAGTACTGTATACCAGGGCCACCGGCATCCCATGCCCTCCCTGGACCCCAGCCCTGGGCCCTACCATTAGCTCACTCTGCACCAGGCCCTCAAGAGGGATGCTTCTAAACACACGGGCCTCATGGCTGCCCTCCCGAGCAATCTCCTCACCCTCAGCAGTCAGCTCCCAGCACTTGGTGGAACGAAGCTCAGCCTCAATAACCTGCAAGGAAATGAGTGACACTGTACATGTGGTCAAAACCACCACCACCACCTCTACAGCATTGAGCCAGAGATGCAAACACCCCAGAGCTGAAGAGACGCCTCAGCAGTCAAGAGCATGTACTGCTCTTATACCACACAGAGTGGCTCACCTCTAACTCCTAGTTCCAGGGATCTGACTTCTCCAGCTTCCTGGAGCATGTTCACTCACCTATACATATGCATAAACACACACACACACACACACATATAAATAAAATAAATCAAGGCCATTTGTGATTGCCTTTAATTGCACTTTTAATTGCATCCATGCAAGTGGAGACCTGCTGCTTATGTGAAGCCTTGGTTTCCTGGGGAGAATCCAGCCATTCAGCGGTGGTGGCTGTGACTGTCATGCATATTCACAACTCTGCTGCACTGGAGAAGCAGCAGACAAGTCTCCAGTCGACTAGCTTCTCGGACTCCTTAATTTCCATCTGGAACTTGGGCAATTCCATTGCCATCTTCCTCCTGCCCCTGACCTGACTCCTACATAAGTATGAACAGATGTTTCTTTTTTCCCCTTCTACTTCTTATGGTTTTCTCATTCATTCATTCATTCATTCACTCATTCACTCACTCATTTATGGGGCAGGTTTCACTATGTGGCCCTGGATAGCCTAGCCTAGAACTCACTCTATAGATCTAATCTTGAACTCACAGACATCTACCTGCCTCTGCTTAAGAATACCGAGATTAAGCCGGACGGTGGTGGCGCACGCCTTTAATCCCAGCACTCGGGAGGCAGAGGTGGGAGGATCTTTGTGAGTTCGAAGCCAGCCTGGTCTACAAGAGCTAGTTCCAGGACAGGCACCAAAGACCAAAGCTACAGAGAAACTGTCTCGAAAAACCAAAAAAAAAAAAAAAAAAAAAAGAATACCGAGATTAAACGCCTGAGCCACCCCACACACCCAACATCTTAACTTTCTTTTAAAAGTTATTAATGTGTGCATGTGTGTGTGTGTGTGTGTGTGGACTCAGGTGACAGCTTTTAGTTCTTGCCTTATACTTTGTTGAGGGAGGGTCTCTCTCTCTCCTGGGGGGGGATTGTTTTTTTAAGTCAGGGTTTCTCTGTGTACCCCTGATATTTTGGAACTCGCTCTGTAAACCAGGCTGCCTTGAACTCAGAGATTCACCTGCCTCTGCCTCCTGAGTGCTGGGGGGATTAAAGGTGTGTGCCACCACCTCCTGGTGAAGAAGGGTCTCTTACTCTTTGCTGTGCTGAACACTCTAGACTCGCTAGGCCAAGAGCTTCCTGGCAATTCTCCTGTTACTTAACTAGGGGTGGTGGGATTGCAGGTGTGCAAGGATTGAACTCAGGCTGTCGGGCTAATACGGCAGGAGCCTTTACCCGAAGAGCCGCATCCCTGGGCCCTATACTGTAATCTTGATCTGATCTCAATACTGAGGACCCTGGAACTGTAGTATGTACGTGTGACACTGGTAAGTCACCTAACTACACTGAACATCATCTGTCTTATGTGCAAGACCTAAAAATGATGTCATTATCCCGAGATTATGGCAAGGACTACAGAACACAGCTGAGACCACAGAACTTGTGCTCAACAAATACACAGCCCAGAACTTGGCCGCATGGATCTTGCTTCCTTAGTGGTCCACAAGCCCTTCACTTCAGCACAGGCCACTTGCTGATACTGGAAGGATGGGCTTCCTCCCTGCTCCTCTACCTTGCCCTGAACCTCGAGTCACCTGCCTCCCCACACCAGACACCATGTCCGTCAGTGTGGGGACCTGCCAGTCTCGGTCCTCAGCCTCCCACCCCAGCCCTCACTTTTGCCTGGCAGTCCTTCCCAAAGATTATATAAAGAATACAACCTCGCTAGTGACAACTCCTAGTATGGTCCTCCACTATGCTTGTGAGGTAAAGACAGACAAATCAGGCTGTGCACGGTGAATAAAAACCTGTGATCTCAGCTGTTTGAGAACCTCACGCAAGAAAATGGAAAGCCCGAGGCCAGAATGGTCTAGTTATGTGGTGAGTTCAAGGCCAGCCTGGACAAATGACAGCCTGTTTCAAAATATCCCAGCACTGAGAAGCAGAGGCAGGTAGATCTCTGTGAGTGAGTTCAAAGCCAGCTTGATCTACATAGCGGGTTATAGGATAGCCGGGGCTATGTAAAGAGACCCTGTCTGTAAGAAAAAACAAAAATAAAAACCCACAAAAAAAAGTTAAAAAGTAAAAAGTGGACTTGAGAGGTGTTTCAGTGGTTAAGAGCAATAGCTCTTACAGAGGAACCAGGTTTCATTCCCAACACCTACATGGAAGCTCACAATCGTTTGTAATTTAAGAGGAAATCCAACACCCTCTTCTGGCCTCCTCCTCAAGCAGGTACACATATATAAACATAAATCCAATAAACAATTCTTAAAAAAACACAAACAATCAAACAAAAACAGTCATGCATTGAAGGTGTGAGCTCTTAATCTCAGCCCTCTGTAATTGGAGGCCAGCCTGGTCCACAGATCAATTTACAGCACAGCCTAGAGCTTAATCTTGATGGTACAGCTTTGCCTAGCGCACAAGAAGGCCCGAATATGGAGATGAATGGGGATGAGGGACCCTATAAGCCAATACAATTCTGCTGTGATGGTCACTGCGGCCTCTAATCCCGATACCGATGACCTGCCATTGATATCCTAAGTGTCATCATTTTCCTCCACCGGATCAGACTCAGGTATCACGAGGTCAAGAGTCACAGCTGGTTCTCTGAGCCCTCACATCACTAGGTCATCTGCACCTCCCCATCAGACTGCAACCCCTTTAGGGGCGATCTCGTCCTGTACACCCTTATAAGCTCCTTGCTTTCGCCTTAATCGTTCCAGACTTCCCACCTGCTCAGTCCACGGCGCACCTATATGCAGTTTCCCATAACCAGTCATAATGGGGCACAGATGCAAAAGCGAGGCGGGCCAGCGGCACGCGCCGAGCTCACCTCACCCAGAGCCTGCAGGCTCTTCACGGCGCCCACCACCACCTGGTGCTCCACGCCCAGCTGCGTAGCTAACTCCGCGCTGTCCAGGCCGCCATCAGCTGCCTCCAGTCGCCGCAGCAACAGCTCCAACACCGGGTTGTCTGCCATGGCGGCTCCCAGTGTGCTTAGTGCGTGCTGGCCGCCGGGCGGACCCAGGAACCGGAACCGGAACCACGAGAGCGCGTGAGTCGCCATTTTTAATGTGGCGCACAGTGCGACTTGGGGGCAGGCCGTCGCCATCTTAAGTGTGGCAATTAAACCTCAAATGAGCCTATTCAGAACGCTTTATGTAGTTTCTCCCCAGCAGCCTTTAGTTAAATAGTGAGGTAAATTTGATGACTTGAAAGTCAAAAGTAGTTTCTCTTGATTTTTTTCTATTTGTTTTATATCTTGAAAAAGGCCTTACCTAGCGGAGGCTAGCCTTGAACTCCTTATCTCCGCCCTACATCTCTTAAGTGCTAGTGTTACAGAGAAACACTGTAAGACCTGACTGAGAATAATTCTATTGATTCACTCCCAACACCCCGTAATTTTTATGCAGCCACTAACAGCAGGCTCAGCTCACTGCCACCCTCCTAAAATTCTCTCTCACCCTGAGACAAAGCAGTGAGTGGTGGGCTTCACTCATGGTTATTCTGCTGATGGTTTTGTTGTTTTCAGATGTGTTTACTTTATTTATGTGTATTTTGCCTGTATATATGTCCGTGCATCACAAATGTGCATGGTGCCCTCAGAGGGCAGAAGAGGTCATCAGATCACTCGAAACTGAAGTTATAGATGGTTGTGAAGCACCATGTGGATTCTGGGAATTGAACCATAATCCTCTGGAAGAGGACTTAACAGCTGAGCGATCTTTACAACTCCCAACTCTGCTGATGATAACTACTCTATTAAACTGTCAAAGGAAGGGCTGGAGAGGTTAAGAACACTGACTGCTTTTCCAGAGGTCCTGAGTTCAATTCCCAACAACCACATGGTGACTCATAACCATCTATAATGAGATTTTGTGTCCTCTTCTGGCCTGCAGGCAACATGCAGGTAGAACATGGTATACAGAATAAATAAGACATTTTTTTTTCAATGTCAAAGGAAATCTGGGTAGGGACCATACTCACTTAGGGAAGGGGGTTCACTTAGGAACAGCCACAGATACAGAGTATGCTGACCTGCGTGGAATACTTGAAGCTGTTAAGGTTCTCCCCCAAATTCATAATGTAGTTACTATCTGTAGTAAGAGGGCTGACTTGTTGGGGTTTCTGTCCAGCCCAGTACCCCAACAGCCAGCAAGCAACAAAGAAAATCACACACAGGACTCCATAAGGTTATAAACTGATTGGTCCATTAGGTCAGGCTTCTTGTTAACTCTTATAACATATATTACCCCATTATCCTTATCTATGTCAGCCACATGGGCTCAGTACCTTTCTCAGTGTGACAGCTTACATGTTGCCTCTTTGGTGGTCTGCGCAGGAATGGCTGAGAGAGAGCTTCTGCTTCCAGAATACTCCCAGTCTCTTTGCTCCACCCCTACTTCCTGTCTGGCTTTCCTGCCTATACTGCCTGCCTGGCCAATCAGCGTTTTATTAAAATATGATTGACAGAATACAGATAATTCTCCCGCACCAACTATCTAAATCTTCCAATTCACAGGAGAAAAAAAGAGGCAAAAATGACAACCAACAGGGAAAAATTATAAACCCTTCAGCTGCCACACTTCCCTGTGCTCTCAGGAGATCAAAACAATAATATCTAAGTGATGCTTCTTTAAAACTATGGGTCTCATCCTGTGATTCAATGTGGGGTTTCCAAAAAAACTGCCAAAAGCAATAATAGGTTTCTGAATATCCAGTGACCAAATAAATCATAATCAAAGGCAGTGAGTCCAAGGTGTCTCAGGCGATGCATGGCCATGTTGAGCCATCTACCACTGCAGCCTTAGTTCTTGCTTGCTAGCTTTTGTCTTTTTGGCAGGGATCATGGAGCACAAGTGGAGGACAGAGGACAACTTTTGGGATTCAATTAACTCCTTCCACCCTTGTCCCGCGCTACCTTCTCGCCAGCAAGAACGACGCGGGGCACTTAGGATACTTCTGCAGTAAAGCTTTAATGCGTCTTGAGAAGGAGAGCATCAGCTTCCAAAGCGGAGACCCAGAATGAGGGGAACCCAGCCCTTATAAAGGAAACAGTCCTTGCTTCTGACGTGTCACTCTTGGATTGGTCCGCTGCCCATTATCCCAGATGATGCCTTGGAAGTAGGCAGGGACGCAGCAGTAGAGAGTTACCAAGCACGTGCGCTAGGATTAAAGGCCTGTGCTACGTCACCTTGAACTCACAGAGATCTGCCTGTCTCTGCCTCCCAGGCATTGGGACCAAAGGCGTGTACTACCACGCCTTGAGGTCACAGAGGTCAATCTGCCTCTGCCTCCCAGGCATCAGGACTAAAGGCGTGTACCACCACACCTTGAGGTCACAGAGGTCAATCTCTACCTTTGTCCCTTGAAGCAATGGAGAATGTGGTTGCGGCCCTCCACACACCCTGAGGTATAACTTGGTTCCTCAAGGTCTGTCTTTCTTTCTTCTGTCTTTCTTTTGCTTTTGTTTTTCAAGACAGGATTTTCACTGTGTAGGACTGGCTGTCCTGGAACTCACTCTGCAGACCAGGCTGGTCTCGAACTCACATAGATCCACCTGCCTCTGTCTCCCAAGCTCTGAGATTAAAGGCAAACAAAAAAAATTTAACATTTTTCTATTATTCTCCAGTGCATAGCAAATTAGTGTCCCTTCGGTTACATTGTGTTAGAAATCTTGATTTTAATCAAAATTGCTCTTTGGGTGAGAGAGTCAGAGGGCCCAGGTTCAGTTCCCAGCGCTCACATGGTGGCTCACAACCGTCTGTAACTCCAGTTTCTGGGAATCTTATGCTCTCTGAGGTCAGAAGATGAAAATAAAGACTGCGTTTTTGTTTCCTGGCCACCAGACCTGAATAATCACACAGAAACTATATTAATTACGACACTGTTGACCAGTGGCCCAGGTGTAGTCCTAGTTAGCTCTTATATCAAAATCAATCTAATTAGGTTGGTGACAGCAAGAAACTAGGAAAAATGGTAAGCCTCTGTGTAGCAGGCTTTCTTGAGCCACCAGTCCCCAAATCATGACACAGAGACCTATTATTAGCAGTGAAAGCACGGCCTTAACTTAGGCTTGTTTCTACTAGCTCATAAATCAACCCATTTATATTGATCTACATGCTGTCATGTGACCCATGACTTTTACTTCTCCTCCTGTATGTCCTACTTCTTCTCAGTCTCCTCAGGCATCCTCCCTATGCCTAGATTCATCTCTTCTTTTCTCTCTGCCTGGAAGTCGGGCCTATCACCTCCTGCCTAGTTACTGGCCATCCAGTTCTTTGCTAAACCAATCAGAAGGCACCTTGGCAATGATATATCTTCAAAGTGTATAAAAAGTTTATCCCACAACACCTCTGCAGCAGGCTTTCTTCTTTTTTTTATATTTATTTATTTATTATGTATACAATATTCTGTCTGTATGAATGTCTGCAGGCCAGAAGAGGGCATCAGACGTCATCACAGATGGTTGTGAGCTACCATGTGGTTGCCGGGAATTGAACTCAGGACCTTTGGAAGAGCAGGCAATGCTCTTAACCACTGAGCCATCTCTCCAGCCCCTGCAGCAGGCTTTCTTGAAACACCAGCCTCCAAATCATAAAATGGAGACTTTTAATTATGAAAGCTCAGATTTATTTTATGCTTGTTTTGTTAGTCTTATAACTCTATTTAACCTGTTTCTCTTCAGCTACATTTTGCCTTAGGGCTTTTTACCTTTCATTCTGTATGTTCTACTTTCCTGCTTTGTCCGCGGTGGCTGCCTGGCTAGGCTGCCCCAGATATCTTCCTCTCTTTCTTCCTCATTGTCCTCCAGCCTAGATTCCTCCTCCTACTCATTCTCTCTGCTCACCAGCCCTACCTATCTCTCCTCAGCCTAGCTACTGACTATTATTAACTAATATTATAATATTAGGTATTCAACTTTTTATTAGATCAATCAGGTGCCTTAGGCAGGCCAGGTGAAACAGCAACACATCTTTGCCTAGTTAAACAAATGTGGCATAAGCAAAATAACATGTATGGAGCTGAAGAGATGGCTCAGAGTTTAAGAGCACTGACTGCTCTTCCAGAGGTCATGAGTTCAATTCCCAGCAACCACATGGTGGTTCACAGCCATCTATAATGAGATCTGGTGCCCTCTTCTGGCATGCAAGCATACATGGAAGGAATGTTGTATACATAATAAAATAAATCTTTAAAAAAAAACACGTTTTTACAAAGTTAAACAAATATTCTATGCCACATTTCCCCCTTTTTGTCTAAATAAAAAGGAGAGGTTTTAACATTAACATGGTAAACAGGGAGTACAGGGTAAGTCATTTCCAAAACTACAGAAATGACAGCGACATCTGGCTGTTTGGACAGTCACACCCACAGTTCTTCTACAACATTGGGGCATCTATCTTCAGCCTACAGGTCTAGAATATCCGGCAGATTTTTTTATGAAGTAGGAATTTAGAAGGACTGTTCTACCTTGTCTTTACAAAGTTTGGCAGTTGCTTTCCTCTGTATCCTGCTTGTCCAGTTTGAACAGTGTACTGTCAGCAGTTGAGGCAAGGGCAGTTTCTTGCCCAAATAGCTATCTTTGCCACACTGAAAACAAACTCCATATGGAGGTTCTTGAATGCCTATCATTCTTTTGTGAAGTAGATTAGTGCTGCCAGGAACTCACATGTTTTACTGTCATGAAAAGCCTTAGGTTATTAAACATATTAAATGCCATATTCTGTAGGTCTCTGAAGTATTTGAAGATCACCTATCTAAAATATATGTCTAGTCTTGAACTATAACTACAAGTTTGATATTATATATGAGTAACTACTAACCTGTATTTTTTAATTATACATTACATTTTTAAATGAGCTGCATAAGCACAATATCCCAGACAAGAGTAGAAACATACATACAATATAACAGAAATAACTTTAAATTTGTATCAATGTAGGCAGATTATATACCAAAACCCAAACCAATGAAAATATTTGAGGTTAACAGTTATCTTTTTATCCTGTATTTTTATATCCCCTCTAAACTATGACAAACACCCATAACCCACCAAATGAACAAACACTACCCACCCCACCACTTGAGAATGTGCGCATTTTGTTCTCTAGACTGCTTCCTGTTGTCTGGGGGTGACAGTATCTCCAGGGGACCCTGAGAAAATTGAAACAATGGTTATGTCCGAGGAAAACTAGTTGTAACATTTGTTGTCCAGTTTCAGAGCTGTTTCCATGCAGAGGGATCAGCATATAAATCCCCTTTCTTGTAGTTTTCCTTGGTTTATTTCTTTCTGTCTGTAATCAGGATTTTCAGGGTATCTTCCCTGATCAAACCTGATCTCTACTAACCTTGAAGGAATCCATTGCATTTCCTATGGAAACAAAAGCATAACCTCTCTCCCAACACAATACATTTCCTGAATTCCACTTTAAAGGCATCCCTAATGCGCATAGGCTGGGTTGATCCAGCTGTCTCTTTCACAATCCCGTGTCTCTCAGCAGCTCACATTTGCTCATCAGCATTCAAAAAATCCAAAGTCAGCAAACACCACACACGATCTAGACTCCCTGGTGTTTCCCATCTTTGCATGGCTTATTCTTTTGTATTACGTTACTCTCTTTAAAGACTTCATTATTTTAAACTATTTTTTCCTATGACTGGCTATGCCCATTTTCTTTTCTTTCTTACACCTATGCACATTTTTAAACACAATGTAACTTTTTTAGAGTTTTTTTTTTCCATCTGGACATGTCTTTACTCTGTGTCTCTAGACTTTTCTATCCACATGAACCAAACCTTAAACTGCTAAGAAGCAGCTAGGCTCTCCACTGGGCTCTGGCTGCTGGCTCCGCCCCCTCCTCCCGTCCATGAGAGCCAAGCCTTAAGTCCATTTAAGCATTTAACTGCAAAGGTGTCTCTCTCTCTATCTCTCTCTCCCTCTTTTATTTATTTATTTGTTTGTTTGTTTATTTATTTTGCCTTATAAATTCCTTTATTGTCAATCTGCCCCCTACTTCCACCACTACCCCAAATCATGTAGGTCCAGATTTCATTTCCTAACCCTTTCCCCAAAAGGTGCTGCCTCCTACCCAAGCAGCTGAACGGCAGGGCAAGACTTTAGACTGGACCCACTTTTGGCTCGCCCTCCCCCAACCTGGATCCTAGAAGGCACGGTGACAGAGGGATGGCTAGATGGACAGCATAAGAGGGTGGGATAAAGAGAAGATGCACTACTCTAGGCTGAGCACCGTTTCTCCAGATCCCGTCCCTGTGTATGGGAGAGTCGAAGGCATGATTGGCCAGACCTGCCATGTCTAGCAGCGGCAAAACCCTTTCTGGAGTAGCCTAATTAAAATTGTGAGTAGCCTAATTAAAATTGTAAGTTTTCAGCAAGGCCTGCCTTGAACTATTACAGGCTGTACCAGGAGAGCAGCCAGCCAAGGGCAGGAGCAGCCAGGTCCCAAGGGTGGCTGGCCCACACATCATAGATGCTCTTGTTGGGTGGTACTCCCTGGAAGAGGGAATCTAGATCACAGAGCAGATCTGGGGACCCTTGGGATTCAGTACCTACACTCCAGTAGGCTGGACTGGTTGAAGACGGCACTGGGGACAAGAGGTGGGAAGTAGTGTGGCCAAGAGCACTACTACATTGGGCGTGTAGATGGGCAAGTAAAAAGTGGGTAGCTGTCCCCACAGGGAAGCTTTGCACCCCTTGCTGGACATTCCCATGGGATCTTGGGAACCTGAAGTAAGTAGACTGGCCAGGTGGCTTCCTCTGGGGAAAGAGGAGAAGGCCTGATGATTTCCCCTTGGGAAGTCTTCCCCTCTATTCTTGTGGGCTCAGGAAGGGAGCAGAGAGGCCACAGAGGCTTCTCAGTGGAGTTACGGGGTGCAGTACACATTTCTTCTTTCCCCTTGGATCTGGTACCTGCCTGAGCTGAACTGCTCTGTCCAGCTAGCTAGTACAGGCTGCTGGAGCCATGTTGATCCTTTCCCGGGGTCCACTAGCAGGGACTGGATGCTGAAACCGTCCCTGGATGGTGGTGGGTGACTGGGAGGCTGGTAAGGCTGGCCATGGAGCAAGTATGGGCTCAGATCCTTGACGAAAGCGCTGCACGCACCCCGGGTCTGCCATTGCCAGCACAGGGCAGTGTTCTGAAGGCACTGTGCCTCTGCTGGGATCAGGCTTACACCCACCGCCCAGAAGTTGTCCTTGGCCTGGGGCTTTGCAGGGTCCTGGGGCACCTTAGGAAGCACCGGTTAGAGGAAAGGTTATGGTGGATGGGGTCCTTCCAGCCTTTGTAGTTGTCCCTGGAGGAGGAGAACATTGCCTGGACCTGACGGATGGTCTGGGCCAGCTTCAGCCAGCAGAAAGGTGCTGCCTGAATTACCAGGGTGGTCATGGCCAAGTAGGTGTGGGGGGCTTGTCCTCCTTGGGGGAGACTCTGCCTTTGGAGGCCCCTGATGAGAGGTGTTGCAAGACATTACTGGCAAGGAAGGCAGCCCTGTGCTCAAAGGTCTCTCTTTGTAGCCCTGACTGTCCTGGAACTCACTATGTAGGCCAGGGTGGCCTGGGACTCACAGTGATCTGCCTGCCTCTGCCTCCTGAGAGCTGGGAATAAAGGTGTGGGTCACAACCACTCAACTGGTAACAGTAATTTAAGTGTGGAGCATGCCTTGGACTTTTTTGTTAGTGTAGGAATGGAACCCAGAACCTCACGCTTTCTAGGCAAGGGCTCTATCACTGTAGTACATCCCCAGTTCTGAGCCATGCTCATACGAAACGTTCATCAACATTGTTTGAGCCTTTTACATATCAGTTCTAGTATTCCCCAATTCCAACCATTCAGCGAAGTCCTGCCCCTCTCTCCTCAGTTCAAAATAACTTCTGTTTTCCCCTAAGGCTTATGTTAATTTCTTTCTTTTGTGACAGGGTCTCACCATGTAACCTTGGCTTACCTAGCTCTCACTGTGTAGACCACCAGGCTGGCCCAGAACTCTCAGAGATCCACTAAAGTCACTGGCATTCCAGTGCTGGGATTAAAGGTCTGCTACCATACCTGATTTTTCTTAATTAAAAAAAAATGTTAGTATAGTTTCTGTGTACCACAGCACATGTGTTGCAGTCACAGGACAACTTTAAGGACTCCGTTCTTGCCTTCT